>NC_092811.1:35536176-36736176 GCF_040954645.1 Diabrotica undecimpunctata | reverse complement strand
TTCCGCCACTACAATTGAAACATATTCTACCCAGTAGTAACTACGATTCAGATTTTTCTATGTCACCATAGATTATTGAACTTAATAATGATCTTGATATCATCACAACTAACACCCTGTATTAATACAAATGACTTCTTTATATTAACCGTGGTTTAATACTAAATAAACAAATGTGCGAATCCAGACAAAAGAAATGGGGAGAAATACTAGATCAACACCTCTAGGAAAGAAATGCTTTACAAACGTAAGCACCGAAATTCCCACCATTACTAAAAGGGAAAGAAACGGAACGAACAACCTCGATACACCATTTATCCTAAAAGAACTAAATAACAATATAATTTAGTTAAAGAACGGAAAATCTGCTGGTGTTGATGACATATACACCTAACAGATCAAGCACTTCGGAGGTACTGTATGAGAATCAGACGATACCAATACTCTGTCGGAAATCCCAAGTAATCGTATTTCTGAAACCTGGGACAGATCTAGTAGACTCAAATAGTTACATACTGATCTCACATGCCACTTGTTTAAACTATTTAAAACAATGATAATGCATTACGTCGAAAAGACTATCGAATAGAATCTAATCCCGCAGCAAACCGGATTCAGGCCGGGAAAATCATAATCAAGTGCTTACTGAGTATATAGAAAGTATCTATGAGCAACAATGAATTATGGGAGTGGTATTGGTTGATGACTTACGATACCATAAACCATAAGGTGATCTTATCAGATTTAAGATTTTAAAAATCACAGTAATCTAACAAAGGTAATCGCATTTATACTGCAAAACAGGAAGTTAGTCGTCTTCTTAAATATTGAAGAACACGTTAAGAAACGAAAAACTTGACTTGCCCAAGGGACCAATTCTCCAATGCTATTTAATATTTATATCAACGATCAGTTGTTAAAGCTGTTCAAAACGAAACCTTCTATGGAGTAAGAACTAAACTTAAAGCCAATAACACTGTCGACCGTATCCGACTTATATGACAAGAACTTCCTAAAACCCAACTCAAATAAAACCCAAAGGACCCAGGCACTTTTCTTATATAAAAGTGGTTTAAGTTAAATTGGTTGAAACTTTGCATTTGTATGGTTGCAGGTCATGCTGATCAAAAGTTATAATTGCGCCAAGACTCAGAAATTAGTTGTTTCTGAGCTGCAGAAGTTCAAAGTGTCAGTTTTTAGTTCTTTTAAATAATACATATTTGTAAAACATACAGAGTCCTAGTAAATACATGCAACTAAGTTCAGAAAGTGATTCTGCATGAAAAATAATGACAGTTTGCTATATAAACGTATGTCTGAAAATGCTCCAAAATACGGGGTGTTGAAATTTTTATTACAAACTAACGATTTATTTATTACTCTGTAACTATGCAAATGGCATTTGTTGGGTTCTAAGAGTTGGTTATTGTGCATTTTTTGACACACAATTAGGAATTATATTCATTGGCGCACATATGGGTAGGTAATGGTCTCCATTTTTTAAAGAAAAAAATCTTACGCCACTGAGATTTTTCAAATTAAAAATTAAAGTGTACTCTTTCTTCTTTTATAAATAGAACAATAAGCAAAAGTACCACTAATATAACTTTAAATAGGCATACAGCTACAAAATTATCTCCCTGAAAGTGACACACATTGCAGCTCTTAGACTCACCTCATTGATTGTTATATTGGTGGAAATATTTCTGGTGTTTTTTTTAATCATTTATTTGGAAATGTACCATCCCACACATTCAATATACGGCATGTGAATCTCAAATGATATTTCTTAATCGCCCCCTACCAAAAACCAAGTAAGATATACCGGGTAGGATATCCACGTGGATATCCAAGTGGAATATCCTGGTACCTACGTTTTCAATGTCATTATTTTGAAAAATGAACTAAATACCGACATTTTGACGCTCTATAACTCAAAAAAATTGATTTCTGTCTTGTGACACAAAAAAGTTTGGATCTGCATGACCAAAACTACCTCTTTGCAATTTACATAAGTACATTAGAAAAACTAGAAATATTTGCACCAATACGACAACCAATGATGCGAAGAGTTGCGACTTGTATCATATTTCAGGGAGGTCATTTTGAACATTTTTTGTAACTGTGCGCTTATTTAAAATTATTTAAATTAGTGGTACTTTTTATTATTTTTCTGGTTTAATGTTATCGTAGATAGTTCTCGAGAATGTATTCAAGAAATGAAAAGAACGCGTTAACATAACTTATTTTTTTTTGCATAAAAACAGCATCTCATATGAAAACAAAGAAAGATTTTTTGACAATTAAATAAAGAACTCAAAAATGATTTTTAATTTGAAAAACCTCAGTGGCGTATCATTTTTCCTTTAAAAAATTAAGATCATTACTCATATGTGCGCCAATGATAAATATAAAATTCTAAATTATATGCAAAAAATGCACAATAACTATCTCTTAAAACCCACCAAATTTCATTTGTATATGTCAATCAGTTTTAGGGCGACAAATAAATCGTTCTATCTCTTTTGTCGTTTCCCCATTACTGAGGATCGTGATTTCTTCCAATATTCCTAACAATTTTTCTCCATTGGTCTCTATATTCAGCTGCTCTGAGAGCATCGCAGAATGAGTTTCCAGCTGAATTATTAATTTGGTCGGACCATCTAGTTGATGATCGTCCTCTTGACCTTCTCCAATTAATCTCTGCAAACGAGTTGGTTTAGAATGGAAACGTTTGTCCTATAAGCTGTCCAAGATATGCGCAGCATTCTTCTCCAGCACCACATCTCAAAGGCATTAATTTTTTGGCGCTCTTAATATTTTGAGAGCTTTACAAACTTTAGTTAGGAGACTTATCGCATTTTTTGCCATACCAATACGTCTCAGAACTTTTGCTTCACAGTTACCATCGTTAGGTGTACTAGACCCGAGATAGACAAAACTGTCCACTATCTGATATTCCTGTATCATGTTAGTAATTTTAATAGTGTGAAGTCTGTCGACCACCATTATTTTTGTCTTAGCTTTATTAATTTTTAGACCAACTTTATTGCTTTAGTACTTACCTCTATGCGGGAGGTTAAACATTTCTTGCTCATTTGCTGCTATAATGCTATAAGTGTAGTGTCATCAGCAAATCTTAAATTGGAGATTTTCATACCAGCCACTGTTAGTCCACCGGCCCATCCATCTAAAGCCATCCTCATGACATGTTCACCATAAATAATGAATAAGTTAGGTGACAACACGCATACTTGTCTGACACTTCTCTCGGTCTTGAATTGGTTTGAGAAGTTCTGATCTAGTCGTATTGTTGCTATATCGCACTGGTACAGGTTTTTTTATTAAGTAAATACAGAATGAGAAGTAGAAGAGAAACTACAAACTGTCATAAATAGAATGACATCGTACTATCTGCAGAATTCTCTGAGACAAAAACCTTTTAAGACCCAAGTCTGTGCCTTACCTGTGTTTAGATCCTTTAACACGCAGAAATATAGCAGATCATAACTGCCCAAATATTCTCCTTTTCTCCAGGTTTAATGGACCAGCCAATCTCTAAACTTTAATAAAACGTGGAAAATTATAACTAGGATAAGAACGGCGGTTGCTCAATTAAAATCAAACATGGCTAAATGGGAAAAAATAGGGATGATGTAAACTATGACTATGGAAAAATACAAAATATGCAACATCTTACGTCTTGTATCAAAACATGAAACGGACGTAACCCTATACTGGGACGAAATTATATGAATGACATGTCCGGGCACGATAAAGTAAAGAAAAGTACGTCACTTTACTGTGTACGTCACAGCATTAGTTACAGTTTAAGCTACAAACTAATTAACCCAGATATTACTACCGTCCTTTTAAAAGGCAGTGTAAATTATGCGTAATTTAGGTTAGTACAGCTACCAACTGATAGATGGCTCTAGATGGAGTGTTTTCAAGAGCCAGCATTCGACAAGTTTTAACGATTTTAGTGCGCGCACATGCTGTAATTGTGAGGTTATCTGTGTAAATTGCCAGGTTTTGGACTACAAAATGGATGCTTATAATTGGAGGTAAGTCTAGAATTAAAAAACTGTTATTTCACGGCATTGGCATGTGGATTATTGTATAATAGGGACTTATGTACGTATATTCTTGGCTCGAATAGTTGTCACGTTGTTTCAAAGGCTCGCCGCTTGGGATTTCATTTTGTTCTTTTAAAAGGACGGTAGTAATTAGTACTACCAACGTGCGTATTGTTTCAGGAGGCCTCTCAAATTGCATGAGCTATTAGAAGAGCTTGATTCTGATGAAATCCCAGTCCCTCCAGATGGTTTGATCATATTTCCCCCAGAAAATGCCAATGATGATGTCACCGATTGCGAGTCCGGCGATGAAGAACTAACTACAATAAATAATTTACCGGGTAGTCAGTTGAGAAACGATGTAGAACTTGTTTTTGACAACGCGACTGAATTACCACAAGATTCTGTGAATTCCAGCCTACCAGAAGAAGATTCGGATGATGACAATATACCATTGGCTTTATTTCTTTCCAAGGAAAAGCTGCCTCATCAATTAGAGAAGAGAATATCTGCACACTGGATTCAAGGAGACTTGTATCAACACCCTGATTGTACTTACTGGAAAATTCAATTTGGACCGAAAATGACTCAGTCGTCGATGGAAATTTTCAATTTGTTATTTGATGATGAAGTCATCAATTTGGTTACCGAATACACTAACATCTACGCAGGACAAAGAAATCTTTTGAACGACATTACTCAAAATGAGATTCGATGTTTTATAGGCGTTCTTGTATTGAGTGGTTATGTGGTTGTGCCGAAAAGGTACATGTACTGGGAAAATCGTGACGATTCGCACAACGCAATGGTGGTAGCTGCTATATCTAG
The DNA here is from genome assembly GCF_040954645.1 of Diabrotica undecimpunctata. Classification (NCBI taxonomy): domain Eukaryota; kingdom Metazoa; phylum Arthropoda; class Insecta; order Coleoptera; family Chrysomelidae; genus Diabrotica; species Diabrotica undecimpunctata. Next base: position 36,731,269 of record NC_092811.1, on the reverse strand, counting down.
GGATAGATTTTCCCACATAATGAAAGTTTTGCATGTTTGCAATAACTTGTCATTAGATAAAATTGATAGATTTGCCAAGATGCGACCCCTGTTCGACGTAATAAACAAAAAATTTATACAATTTTCCCCTTTAGAACAACATCACAGCATAGATGAGGCAATGGTTCCGTATTTTGGTCGCCATCCCACAAAACAATTCATCAAGGGAAAACCAATCCGTTGGGGGTACAAAATGTGGGTAGGAGCCCTTCGTCTGGGATACATAGTTTGGTTTTCTCCTTACCAAGGTAATTCCACTACAATACCTGAACAATATAAAGTCCTTGGATTGGGTGCATCAGTAGTTCTACCCTATGCAGACAGATTGAATGAAGTATGGCCTCAAAGGCGATTCCATCTTATTTTTGATAATTATTTTACTTCTATTCATTTACTGCATGAGCTAAAACAAAGAGGCATATTTGGTACAGGCACTGTAATAGAAAATCGCACCATGAAATGCCCTTTACCCTGTTCATCTATTATGAAAAAAACTGAACGTGGTAAATACGAGTATCGTCTTGATAAAAATACAGGAATAGTGGTTTGCCGCTGGCATGATAATAATATCGTTTCTATTGCTTCCAATTTTGTACCAGTAATGCCTTGCTTCTCTGTAAAGAGATTTTCACAAGCAGAGAAAAAACATATTCAAGTTCCTCAACCAAATATTGTTAGAATATACAATAACTTCATGGGTGGCGTTGATCGCAGTGACCAGAACATCAGTTTATATCGAGTGTCCATAAGAGGAAAGAAATGGTATTTTCCCCTTTTTCTCATTGCGTTGATATGGCTATTCAAAATGCGTGGCAGATTCACAAAACTCAAGACGGTAAACTGGATCAACTTGAATTTAGAAGATCTATTGCAACTAATATTTTGGAAACTTTTAAAAAAGAAACAAAACGCGGACCTTCTAAGCGGAATTCGAATTCGGTAGCCAATTCAAGATATGACGGTATTAACCACTTGGTTCTTTATCAAGAAAAGCAATCGCGATGTGGATATTGTACATCCAAAATTTTGTTTTAAATCCTTTCATTCTTTGTAAATTTATACTAATAAAATATATATGATATCTGGTACCGTATATTACTACCGTCCTTTTAAAAGAACATGTCAAAACTTGACAGGTATCGTCATAAAAAAATATATGATTGTGTTTTTTGGTTCCATATGCTATAATTTCCATGAAAATTCGAAATTAATTCAAAATGTTAACAATAAAAGTTTCAGTAATATCTGGGTTAAACAGAGTTTGACAATACTGCTCGTTACTTAAACTATTATATTTTATTAGTCTTATATTAACAAAATATCATATTACATTTCAGATCGGTTTATTACTTCTAGGAGTACTTACTTTGTCTTCTATAGTAGAGCCGTATTTATTGATTGTATCGGCGTTTCTGCTACTAGTATTTTATCTAATGAGATTGTTTTACATAGAGACCAGTCGAAATGTTAAGAGAATAGAAGCTGTAAGTAAGTAACATTTGGATGTATTAATTTTACTAGATAAATAACTAAAATAAAATATTTTAATTTTATTAAAGTAACATGAACTAATTGAAGAGCTCAAAGCTAAACGGATGAGGTTCCATTATTTGTCCTTATGGAGGTAATACAAATTTCTTTTACTTTATCTCATGTAAAATATTAGTATCTAACTAAGTAAAAAAGATAAAGCTGTACAAGTCATTCAGCTTTGCAAAATACGCCTTCTAGGCTAAAAGAACGAAGGTGCTACATATGCAGGCTAAAACGATGACAGTCCACCTAGTTCAGATTGCTGACCACAGATGTCTCTGCTATTAGTGCTGTTTGTTGCCCAGATGTTTTTTAAACGTACATACCTATGTTTCTTTACAGTTTTCTGTGTGTGTTTAAAAGTCTGACAACGAATATTCTGCAGTAATTGAAAACTGTTCAAGGAAAATCTTTGTGGACCGATAGTATGCCGTCCTATCCTGCGCCATAGGCCTAAAAAGCCCAAAGCTTGTAGCATTTCAAATCACCTTGTATGTATTAAAACGCCGAAGAATATTTTCAATGTATTTCTGTTTCATATTGTACAAGTTAAAACACCGAAATATTATTTCAATCCTTTTTGCGTCGACGAGATTTATAATAAACATATTTTAAAGTTTGCTTATATATCACAGATGCGTATTTCTTCGGTATTCTTCTGATCGAGATGTCACTTTAGGATATTTTGCGCGTCAAATAAACAGAAATATTTCGAGATATGTTTTGTTTATACCGAGTTGGGCGAATGATTTTTAAAGAGAATGACATCAGTCTCAGTGGAGCCGCTGTCAGAGACAGTTGGTTTCGGTGTTGGTTCGAATTTTCATCTAATTCGTAATGGTTTTTCCTTATTGTTTTTTTTTATTATCGGAAATAGTGAAGTTTAGTAGTATTGTGGCAGTTAATGTGAGGTTGGGTTTGAGATTTCAAAGACACGAGACGCGGCGTGGGCAGTCTGAAGGAACCGGCAAATTTGTTGTAAAAAAGTGAATTATACTCGTATGTAATGTGTCAGTCACTGATCTACTCGCGAAATCCGAGCACTGAGGTCATGTGCGGCATACATGGGCTTGGTGGCCGGACCCCACTCGGATGCTCAGCCGGCGAGGAGAACAAAATTTATTTTGCCAAATCGGCGGCTGAGTAACCGGACACACACTCTTTCCGGACATAGAGTCGTCAGGAAACACACGCTCTTTTTCTTTTCTTTTTTTTAGGGACTCAAGTCCCGACGTAAAGTTAGAGTAACTCTATAGAGTCAGTAAAGTAAATAGGGAGAAAAGCCTACATGTGGCTACCCCTACAGTTAGGTGGCATAACCACAGTCATTAAAAACAGAGGGTGTCTCATTACCCAGGGCACCCTAAGTAACTTTCAGATCATAAGCCTCCTCACGTAAGTCACACAATGAGGAGGGGTGGAGGAAAAGTCTGGGGGTCAGATAGTTACCACTTCGATTAGCGAAGTGTGACCGGTTTGATCTTCGGATATGTGGATCCCACACTTACAATGGTATACACATGTTCCTAGGGGCAGGGTTGATCACTGCGTGTGTGTGTCCTCAAAGTTTAGAATTTAGTATTGACATATGACAGTTAGCTTTATTTTTTGACATTTATTACATACCCAACTATAAATGTAGAACTTGTTTTGTTTTTTTAAAAGGTTAACCTTTGTGCATAGTTCCATTTAAAAGGATATTTTTCATTTGTAATAATTTATTTCTACTACAAAATATCGCCCATTAAAAATTGTAAGTTCTTATAGTATCTCCAACTTCTAGAGTTTGTAAACCGATAGTAACATAGTAAGTTTGTTTTTTGTTATTTTGTTATTACTATTTATATTTGTAACTGTTTGTGGTGAGACCACAATAAATATGTAATTTTTTTCCTTAAAAAGAGTATTATTTCTTTTAAAAAGTTTCGTACCCTTTTTTTTATATTTTTTAGGAAGAAAGAGCATTTCTTTCATCGAGCAGAAAGATTCTTCTAAGCGGCGTCCTTATTTTAAATAGCTTAAGAACCTTCTTGTATTGTGTTTGTCCAGGAGATTCATGTAAGTACCCCTTTTTGTTTCATTTTTGTAGTTACCTCATTCCAGCCTTCTTGTCATCCACTTATTTACGAATCAGCTCTCCAAACAAACTCTGAGTAGCCGTTCGCGAACGTTTCGGTTTGTTTTGCTTACCCTATCTCTAGCCACGTAATTTCGGTCTCCAATTTTCAACCTCTTATAATGATCCCAAGGTGGTAGGCAAAATAATCGTTACAAACTGAAGCAGATTTTCAGACATTTTCGTATACTTACAAGGTAAGAGTAGGAAGAAATGAGTAGGTAGTAGAAATGCCTGTATATTATAAAGCATTTTTTCCTTCACGGCATCACGTCCAAAAGAGTATAGAATTTACAAAAGAGCCTAAATGATTAAGACGTAGCACCATTAGACATGCGACGCCTAATCAGATTCCAGATGATTTTGATGATAATTGATCACATTAAATCCTTAAAAAATAAAATCTCACTACGGGTTATCAAAATCCTAAAAACAATACTTACATGAACAGCTTAATGTAAGTAAAATGATTTTTTATACAAAACAGCTTCCAAACAATAAAGCATATCTGAAAAAGTACAGGTAAATATTTAATTCTAATTTTTAGATTTTTAGATTCCCTTGCCGAGTAATTTATCAAGGTGTTTGCTTTGCAAGTTTTAGAAGGCACAGTCGTAAAAATTTTAATTCGATTTCGCCGGGTAGAAATCGTATGATTTCTCTTTTTGTTATTAGATGGCGTAGTTACGTCCGTAAATAGTTATTTTGATAACTATTGGTCTACGACGGGATAGATTTTGTTTTATTTTTGATAATTTTAACTTGTCTCTTGGCTATCCTAGGTGTGATACCTGCAGGACATGTGATGAACATACAATAAATGTTGACGTAGTACAAACTAAGTTAACCCTACCTGCTACAGCCGATAATCACAATGATCTCGCAAAACTAAACTGTGAACTAAAAACTCTTTTGCAAAAAAAGAATAGTATTTTAGGAAAGCTGCTTCTTTTTACAAAATTAAGAAAAGTGCTAGGCTTGAAGCACAAAAAGTCAAAACAAAAGAAGCGATGGAAAGGGATTTCCAAAAGAATCTGTCGGTCGGTCCCAAACATTAGTACTAACGATGTTTATTATCCATAGGCAACATTATCCATAGCAAGAAAGGAGGAGATGAGGTTTGTTCCTTGCTTTGGGATTTTATTTTTAATCACCTTGACTTGCAAGTAAAAGAGCTTAAAATGTTCTGCGCAGGCCAGAACAAAAATTACGCCAATTCCTTTATGCTTCACTATATAGTCAACTGGCTACAAGCGGCCCAGTGTAGAGAACACTGGAAAGAACTGAGGGAGGCCTATGTCCAGCAGTGGACGGGATTGGCTGATTGATGATGATATAGTACACTATTATACTAACAGACTTGATAAAATTACAATGTTTTTTTCGAATCAGAGGCTACTCATAACTCGAATGTGACAGGAACATGGGCTTAGTCAATCAAAAATCTGTGGTTGAAACTCCTTACGAATGGAACGAAATTATTAAAACCTTCAGATACACACCAACACCATTTAGAGTTTTGTTTTTGCTAGAACTAGAAAATATGTAAGTTATGGACTAAGTTTTTTTCCTTTATATACAAAAGTTGTCCTTTCAAAACACGACCTAAGCATCCTTTCTCATCACCCTCGAATCATGTTACATCGTCAGACTTTTAATGACCTAAATGAAGAAAATATTGTTACTAAACCTCAGAGGAAACAAATTGCACTACCAGAAGACTGTTTTTACCTGACAGAGCTAGCATATTGTGGATTTTTACCTTTAAATAAAGCAAAATATGACGATATTCAGCATTTGAAAAAATTTTTCTCTGTAAAGTCGAAAGCTTATTTTGACGCATTGCCACATGCTTAAAGCTTTTCATTGTATCCATTACTAACAAACTTCTACTGTATTTGTAGCTTTGTGTAATCAACAGGAGCAGATCGGTATATTACTTTTGAAAATATAGACTACCTTATCTATATTTTTGGTTTCATTTTAAGACACGTTAGTGGACCCTTATCCATTTAGCCTGAGATTTCATGACATCAAAAGATGAATAAATTTATATTTATAGTAATTTGTAAATTGATAACTCAAAAACATAACCTATACGTTCCTTGTTAGTTACTACATGAATTAGTAACCAAAATGAAGTGCTAGTAACCAAAATGAAGTGCCCTTTCTGTTAATTATTTTTATATCTAGTTTTAAAACTTCTTTTTCTTCTTCTTCTTCTTCCTCCTTATAAGCAATTCTGCTTGTTCATTGGCGGATTAATACCTCTATGCAAAGTTATCGTTCCATATTTTGCGCGGTCGTCTGATACTTCGTCTGCCGATTGGTGACTTATCTCTTTGACGACACGGGTCTCCTCCATTCTGCTTATTTCATCTTTTATTCCATTATTATGGGGTTATTCCATCTTTTTTATATTTTGTGTCCATTCATTTATAGACTGTGATATATGCCTGATCAACGTGCACGCGCCAACCGAGGAAAAAGACGCAGAAATTAAAGATCTATTCGACGAAGATCTCGAAAGAGCATATGATAACTGTGCCAAAAACGATATTAAAATAATCATTGGAGACATGAACGCCCAGATAGGAAAAGAGATATGCTACCAAGATTATATTGGTAAATACAGCCTTCACGATGTTACTAATGACAATGGTTTAAGGCTTATTAGTACGGCAGCTTCCAAAGATTTAATTGTGGGAAGTACATGTTTCAATCATAAGAATATGCATAAAGCAACTTGGATATCACCAAATGGACACACCACAAATCAAATTGACCATGTTATAATTGACAGAAGGCACTTTACAAACCTAATGGACGTAAGAAGTTACAGAGGCGCAAATATTGACTCAGACCATTTCATGGTAAGGGCCAAGTTACGACAAAGAATTTCCAATGCCAAGAAAGAAAGGGGCACTAGACAAGTAAAATATAATTTACATATGCTAAAAAATGAAAACAAAGAGAAACAGTCCAGTCACATATAAAAGAAACCCTAGAACACACCTGGGCAGTCGACCAGTCAAGCACGGAAATGTGGAAGAACTGCAAGGAGGCTCTGAAATTAGCAGCAGAAAGCACATTGGGAATATCCCGAACCCAAGAAAGAAACGACTGGTTCGACCAAGACTGCAAAAAAAATAACAGATGAGAATAACGAGGCATTTAGGACCATGCAACAACGAAAAACTAGAACAACAATAGATAGATATAAAAAAATAGATAGATAGAGAGAGGAAAAACCCATACACCGAAAAAAAAAACGAGACTCGGAAAATGACATATTAGAACGGCTCGAAAGCCATATGAGTGACGGAGAAACAAGAAAGTTCTATCATCAAATAAATATGATTAGAAAATAATTCAAACCAAGAATCAACTATTGTAATGAGAAGGAAGGTAACTTACTTACCAACAAAGAGGATATCCTTTAACGATGGGTAGAGCACTTTCGAGAGTTGCTGGAAGGGGAACCTACTAACAATACAGAGCTGGAATACCGAAATGAGGAACTCGTGGAACCCCCCTCGGTAGATGAAGTGAAAATATCTATAGAAAAACTAAGGGACCATAGGTCCCCAGGTAGCGATAGCATCCCAACAGAGTTATTTAAGCACGGTGGAGAGCAGCTCACCAAGGTGATGCGAGAAATTGTTTGTAGAATTTGGTCTGAGGAGCAAATGCCTGAAGAATAGAGCTTAGGCTTAATTTGCCTGTTACACAAAAAGGGAAACCAACTGGAATGCAATAATTACCGCGGAATAACTCTCCTAAATACAGCATACAAGATATTGTCAAATATTTTGCACGAGAGATTAAAGCCTTATACTGAAATGTTTCTAGGAGAATATCAGGCAGATTCAGGCGTGGACGTTTAACTATTAACCAGATATTTATACTACGACAGATCCTCGAAAAAGTGCAAGTGTTTAACATAGATATGTATCATATTTTTGTCGATTTTAAAGCGGCATATTACAGTGTCTTAAGACCAAGTCTTTACAACGCTATGAATGAGTTAGGAATTCAAAAAAAACTCATATGTTTGATAAAAGTGACAATGGCGAAGATGCTATCAGCAGTAAAAATTCAAAACAACTCGTCAACCCCGTTTCATATACATAGGGGTTTAAGGCAGGGAGATGCGCTGGCGTGTCAGCTTTTTAATGTCGCCTTGTACGAAAAAGTTGTACGAGACGCTAATTTATATAGCAGGGGAACAATATTTAATAGATCAGTCCAAATTCTAGCATATGCAGACGACGTGGACATTATAACAAGAACTAGGGCGAGAACTGCGGAAATCCTAACTGAGCTAGTAGCAGCAGCAGAACGAATGGGGTTACAGATAAATCAAAATAAAACCAAATTCATGGCGACTAACACAAACACAAGAGCTGGAAATGTTGACACAAATTTAATCATCAATGACCAAAACTTCGAAGCAGTCAAAGAGTTCATATATCTAGGGACATCGGTTAACCCCAATAATAACACATCTGAGGAAATAAAAAGGCGAATAATAATTACAAACAGGTGTTATCATGGTCTATCAAAGTACTTAGCTAACAAACGTCTGTCTCAAAAAACTCGTATAAGGCTGTATTGAACACTGATAGTCCCCATTCTCACATATGGATCAGAGGCATGGACGCTAAACGAAAACAGATGAATCCGCTCTATCCATTTTTGAAAGAAATGTGCTACGCAAGATATTTGGAGCGCTCTGTGAGAACGGAATATGGAGGCGTAGATATAACTTTAAACTGCAGAATATCTACAAGCATACGTTTGGTGGTAAAGATATTATCACTATAATTAAGCGAAACCGCCTGCAGTGGGCAGGACATGTAGCCCGGGCCCCTGAGTCAAACATGATAAAAAAGATTCTAACAGCGCAACCCGTGGGAATGAGAAGACGAGGTAGACCAAAGCTGAGGTGGATGGACGGGGTAACACAAGATGCCGAGAAGATCGGAGTCTGCAACTGGAAAATGCAAGCGAGGGACAGAATAGAATGGCCTAGAAAGCTTGAGAAGGTCGAGGCCCTCTAAGGGCTGTAGCACCAAGATGATGATGATGATGATCATTTATACACTGTACGTACAGTTTTAAAATTAAAAAACTTAATTTCTAAAAACTTGTTATTTTGGACCCTCAATCTTTTCGACCTAAACTCTTCAATTGTAATAGGTATGGTCGTGATTTCCGTTGAATTCAAATTTCGGCAATAAATATAGTTTGATCGAATTTTGGATTACGAATACTTCGTAATTTACTTCGTTTTAATCGTAGCGAACAACGATTGCATAGTAAAGTCATATTGTTTTGAACATTTCGACTCTCGGAATTCCAAGAGATATTGTTGATATTTTTGAATAAAAATATACCCTTAGAGGTGTTCAGGCATAATCCCACGGATGGTAGTTTCGCACCATTACCCGCTAGAGTAAGTGCGTCAATCGAATGTCCGAACCTGCGGTTTCTCTCGTACTGAGCTGGAATAAAATACTACTGCTTCACAATGATAAGAAGAACCGACATCGAAGGATCAATAAGAAACGTTGCTTTGAACGCTTGGCCGCCACAAGCCAGTTATCCCTGTGGTTTTCTGAAACCTCTTTCTGAAAACTCTTTAAGCCAAAAAGATCAATATTCGAAATTTAAAATAGACTAGAACAACGATATAAAACAGGAGACAGACTACTTCAGTTGTACCAAGAACAAAACATAATTGTTATGAATACATGCTTTAAACTATCAGCTCGCCACTACAAGTTTTTTATGTCAAAGTAAGTGTTCGTTATCTCTACCTCTTTCTTCAATGCATCTGTCAATATGTTTCATAAAAGATCGTCTTATATTAAATAGCATCATTGGTTAAAGAGACACTGCTGCAGTATTTATGTTTTCCCATAGTTGGTTGGTTTATTTAATTCTTGTACAATCCTTGCATTCTATACACCAAAATTGTAAGGATTCTCACTGCCCTCGTATAATGTGGGAGTAGACCATCTTGATTAAAACAAAAATATTTTGATTTAAGTTTAACGGCAATTCTTCCAACAGGTCAATAAAATCCTTTCGTAAAAAATATAAATAGTTCTCACCATTCAAATTACAAGGTAAAATGTCCCTAAAAAATGGTTACCAAATTATAATTTCTCATACTCAAAAGCCCCCAGTTGTAAATTTGTATACATAAATGTCCTAAAATATAAAAGTAAAGTTATAGCGAAAAATAAAATTTTTAATTTTAACTTTAACACCCTGTATTTTTCTTAATATTTTATTAAAGCAAGTTGGCTGAAATTGTAATATTTTATGGTGTAGAATCTACTGTTTCTTTTTGTGCATTACTTAAGGGCAACCCTGTATTTACATATTCTAAAACATTTTTATTCCACTAGAAGAACATACCTCTATATTCCAGGAAGAGAGTTATGCAATCTTTATAGTTATAATATCCAACATTTCGGGCTCTCGAGCTGAAGCTCGTCAATATATGCATATGTAGTTATGCCGTAAGGGCTCTCAAAAGCTCTTAGGTGTACCCTAGACTAGTGCGATTCCAGAGAATTGAAAGACAGACTATTGAAATATAATAGTGTCATATTGGCAGTTGGAATACACCAAGGAAAACACGGCAATGAAAGAGGTGGTGAATTTTTCAGAATAGAATCAGCTACAAAATAATTCAGTTCAGAGACGCAAAAGTGACAAAAAGCACCATCCACGACCAGAAAAAAGCCTAAAGTACTGCGAAAAATAAGCAAGAAGAAGGTCAGATTTATAACTACCATTCCTTAGTCAAGGGACACCTACAAGTAATGAGGCTTAAGCAGTATAGTATGTAACACATAATCTTAAGCAGTCAACCACATCCTGAATGACTATGAGACACTATATCTCAAGCGACAAACATTTTTTGGATACTGCCAGGTGACTACCAATAAATTGGTAAAGGCCTCCATAAATCTGCCTTGGATATCATACTTAAATGCAAGATGTATAAAAATCCGATTAGCTGAAGTATGATCAATTGATAATTAATAGATAGATAAAAATGAAAATGTATATCAGGGAAAATATAGTTAGAGAAACCTATCTTGCATTCTTGCAAAGGGGTAAAGGCAAAAATAATAGTAATATTGACCTTCCACATAATTTAAAATTTTGTATTGCACTCTTACTCAGAATTTCAAAACTTTACTTTTTCAGATAAAAGCCCCATGTTTAGCCACATGTCATCTACCATGTACGGTTTGGACACTATTAGAGCATTTTCTGCAGAAAATATGTTAATCCAGCAATTCGATGACCTGCAAGATATTCATAGTTCAGCTTGGTACATATACTTGGCGTCAGGAAAATGTTTTGCACTGTGGTTGGACTTGGTGTGTGTATTTTTTATAGCTATTGTAGTGTTTACTCTTTTACTAGTTAACAGGGGTAAGTAATTTTCCAACTATATATTAGTATATAGATTTCATTGTTTGTTCGCATTCGATTTTACATAGTCTCTATCGGTATTTTACTATTATTAAAGAAGATAGTGCACTTGCTAAAAGGTGGCATTTAGCTATGTATACATCTTGACTGTGCTAATATTGAAATTCATAAAAAAACTAAATCAGAAGTGTTCTGAGCAAGATGTATTTCTTAAATTATTTCCTGAGAACTTGTTTCCACACAGTGACAACACAATAGATAAATAAAGTTGCTCTCATTAGAAAAAATAATTTGAAATTTAACTTCGAGGGGGCCGATATGTACCAGGTTTTTCATTATATTTTGACCCCCACTTATTTTCCTTAATTTCGGGAATACAAAAAAAATTCAATTAAAGGTTGTATTATTTTATCTGTACCGACCAACAATGTAGCAACAGACCAAATTTTGTATACAGGAAATATTGAAGATGCATAAAATGCATCTTCAATATTTCAAATTAGACACCCTGTGTTTTTTATAGTTTTGAGTAGCCCTGCATTTCCTGATTACCAATATATAACATTGTGTAGCATTAGTTTTGTTCTATAATGGCATATCGCTCCTTAAATACAAAAGTCACACATTTCAAAAAATATCAAAACTGATTTTTTTGCATAAAATGCATCTTAACCGAAGAAACTTTAATATTTCGCTCAACCAGCCGTCGTTTTATGATCAAAAGCACCCGTAAACCCACATACGTTAGTTTTGTTTTGTACCGTTTCTGTAACTGAGTTCCGTGCAAAACTACCACATCCTCAGTTGCCATCAGACATTCGGCACGAGTGCACGCATATTTTATGAAAAACTACCACATTCCAAAAAACTGCTAAAAGACAGGTGAAATTATATATTCAAAAGTGCCACATTCAAAAATACATTCGTATTGCAGATCACATACACGTAAGTATCTTATCATTTTTATGTGCAATAGTACAATATTTTAAAATAGGTTAGTTTTTCGTTTATAAATTTGATATTCTCTCTTATTTTTGTATGCAATACTACCATATTTTGAATTATGTTAGTTTTGCAAAAAATAATTAGAATTATTTTCTTATTTCTTTATTTTAAAGTTACATATTTCGAAATATGGTATCTTTGTATTTGAAAGTGATCTCTAAATAGATTTTATTTTATATATTAAAAAGCAATTTTTAGTTTTACTGTTGTTTTATCGGAAAGTTTTTGTAGTTTTTGGAGTAATCTTATGGGTTAAACAAAATAATTTAGAAATCTTAAAACAAATTAAATTTTACTTACCCATATAGATACATAATAACGCCTATTTACGAGAAAGTAAATTGTTTGATACAGGTAGGTACTTATAATTAATTTTTATTTTCAGAATGGCAAGAAGAGCGCAACGTATTTTGGACATGATACCACCAATAAATGACCCTCGAGATGAACAGCAATCTTCTTCAACAATATGACCTAGTGAACTGGATTCAATTGACATTCAGACTGACAATATTATTTATCATGAATATGATGCTAATGGCATTAGATCTCTACCGGACAGTCAGTTATCTTTAGATATTCTGAACTCCGTTGAAAATAACGAAGATATTCAAGCAACGCCTCCAAATCACAGAATATTCAATAAACCATCTTTAGTCATTAAAGAAACAGACTCAGACAGTGATTCTTCCTCTGGTGAATCTTCAAGCTCTTCGAGCAGTTCCAGTTCTAGTTCTTCAAGTAGCTCCAATTCTACAAATAACCTAAAAGATTTCTCATCCGATGATAGTGTCAAAGATCCTACGTATGAAGATCCATTTTCAGAAAACCGCAAAGCCCAGTCAGATTCCGATGAAGAACAACAACCACAAGCACAGTTACCTGGCATTCAAGACTTTCCGCAATCAGCCGTGGATAACCAGAAGTTACTTAATATTAATTCACCATCAGCCGGAGTTGACGATCAGCCACCTAGCGTTGACGAGCACCCATCTAGCATCGGTGAGCAGTCTCCTAGTGTTGATGATGAATCGCGCAGTAGGTGTCGTAAAAGAAAAGCAGAACCGCTTTTATGGAAACGAAACCAGAGCAAGCTATTGAAAAACAAAGGTATGTCCTATACTTCTATGTCCAAGTCTAAGAAAGTTTATGATGCCAAAATAATGGGTCCTGTATGTTTCGATAAATGTAAATTAAAATGTTCTACAGAGTTTACGTTTGAAGAAAGAAAACACATCTTTGAAAGGTTCTGGGAGTGCGGTGATCTGGAAATCCAACGACAGTTTATTCACGATCACATGACCAAGGTAGAACCAAAATATAGATACGTTCGTGAAGGCAGCAGTCGCAAAAATTACAATCACTCATTTTATCTGACTCGGAATAATAAAAAAACTCGGGTATGTAAAGTATTCTTCATGAATACCCTTGCAATCTCAGACACTATGATCAGAACCGTTGTCAAAAAACAGTCCGAAACTGGTGTGCACCTTAAAGATAACAGGGGAAAACATAACAACCATAAGACACTAGACTCAGAGCTGACCGATGGTGTCAAAGCACACATCAATTCAATACCCCGCATAGAAAGTCATTACTGTAGGTCGCGATCGACTCGGGAGTATATTGAGGGCGGGTTAACAGTCGCGGCACTACATCGACATTACGTAGACAAATGTGAATCTGAAGGTAGACCACACGTTTCATATCAAGTATACTACAACATATTTATACATGATTTTAACTTATCTTTCTGGCAGCCCAAGAAGGATCAATGCGAAGATTGCATGGCTTACCAAAACGCTGAAGATAAATCGTTAATACAAGAAACTTACGACGAGCACCTGAAGCAAAAGACTCTCGCTAGTGCTGAAAAAGCTAGAGATAAAGAGCTTGTGAGTAATACCTTCGTAGTGGCTGTGTACGACCTCCAAGCGGTGATGCCTTGTCCACGGGGTGATGTGTCGAGCTTCTATTATACGTCTAAATTAAATCTACTTAATTTCACAGTAACCGAGCTCGGTACAAAGGACACAACTTGTTTTGTATGGCACGAGAGAGAAGGAGCCCGAGGTATTAATGAAATTGGCTCCTGTGTTCTAATGTATCTTAGAAAATTGAATGACAATGTCACGGAATCTTGTGATGTCACTTTCTATAGCAATAATTGCTGTGGCCAACAAAAGAACAAAATCATGCTGGCAATGTACCAATACGCAACTCAAAAATTGCCAAACATCAAGAGTATTACTCATAAGTTCCTAATAAAAGGGCACACCCAAAACGAAGGAGACTCTGTTCATTCTGTCATCCAATGTAACATTACGAGAGCATTGAAATCATCTCCAATTTACGTTCCAGACCAGTATATCACTCTGATTAAAACAGCAAAGAAAACTGGAAAGCCTTATACTGTTGAAGAACTGACACATGAGAATTTTTTTGACCTCAAACCTCTGTGTACAGGAAACTACAATATAGATGATGATGGCAATAAATTCAAATGGACCGATATAAAGATTCTGAAGGCGGATAAAGTAAGCAATGGCATATTTTTCTTTAAAAGTTCCTACGAAGAGGAAGAGTTCAGGTCGGTATCTACGTTGAGAACACGCCGCACGAAGTCAACGACAGTGCCTGATAATAATTTTACTCTAAACCAACTTTACACTGAAAAGCTTACAGTTCCTGAAGCAAAGAAGCAAGGCATTCTAAAGCTAATCCAAAAAAACATAGTGCCAAGATTTTATGAATCTTTTTATGATAATCTCTAAATTAGTGCACAAGTTACTGTTGTTAACTGATTTTTAATGTTTTCGTTAAGTTTTTTTTTATCCTTTACGAGCATTACGCTCAATGTAGTTTTAAGAAAACGTTTTATAAAAATATTTTTGCAAGAACCACGTTTCTATGCTTCATACGGTTGTGATTAGTGTAGATCATGGAAATTATTATTTTGAAGGTGTCTTTCTCCTTAGTGCCTTATTTTATAAGACTATAACTGCTAATAATACTATTTTAAGATAAAGTTACCTCTGTTTCTCTTAAAGGTTTTTGCTTAAAAGGTTAAGTTTTGTTTTTAACGTAAATTTATTCCTCTTATCTACTACTATAGGTAATATTAAAGACTTAATTGATGATCTCATGATAAAATTAACAATTATTTGTTTTCCCTTAGCAAGTTTAGTATGTAGTAAGTTAGTATGTGCCTTTTTTTTTAATAAATTGACATTTTGTAAGGTTGACAACCGAAAATAAAACTCAAATTTTCCTAATTATGGTGGTTTAATTTTTAAAATTTTAATGTTCTCGACGACAAAGTCTATATACAAAACTAACTTATTTGCATTTTTTCTACAGTCCATTCGAGCTATGGTTAAGATTACTTTATTGATATAGGCTATTTAATTACGCATCTTTTGATACCAAAAAATGTACCTAATACACATAGTTTATACAAAAATCATAAAGTAATCCAAATTATTTTTGTAAATGCCTCTCCTGTACAATTTGCTTATATTGACTTGTGGTGCTTTTGTATTTAAGGAGCGATATGGTACTACAAAAGGGTAACCATAGGTTGCTATGCAACTGACATTTCAAAATAAAACAATTACTAATTTATTACAAACTGTCAGTCCTCATACCGAAATGGGTTATATTGCAGATGAAAAGGTAGATATATTCTCAATTTATGTAAAAAATAATAAAAACAAGCAAGCGGCATGAAGAGAATATAGGCTGATTTATCCAGATCGACAGACTCCTTCTGCAAATACATTTTTATATAATTATCGTCATGTCATAAATGAAAAAATGTTTGAACGGAAGAAACGTACTATCGTACGAAATGACGATGAAGATCTTGATACTTTGTTTTACTTTAAAGGTAAAAATTAAATACTTAAATAATAGATTAAATCCATAATACCATTTGTATTTCAAAAAATTCCGAAACTAGTCTAAACAATGCTACTAATGCATTAGAGAAAAGCCGTGCGACAATACATAGAGTTTTAAAAAAGCACAACTAGGGTAAGTGTCCTAGTAGTCGGCACGGGCCCCGTTATTGGCACTTCGAATAATTTTGCTGTTTCATAAGAAAAGGAGGAATCCGTAAATACTAATCAGTACACTATTTGATAGATGGCGCATTCTTGTTTCTGGGTAATGTAATGTAGGTTTTGTTTTTGTATTTGCATATGGCTACAGATGTTGGCTTGCGAATGTTGACACCATCCTACAAGATAAGTTTGTTAACAATTTTCTTAGTAATGCAGTAGGTTTGCGATTTGTTTTTATTAGCGGCTCTCCATTAAAAGTGTAGTATTCAGTAATGCCCCTTTTAAGAATACAATTTAACTGAAATTTTGCGTTTATTTTTGCCCATTTTTTAAGTGGTTATTAAAAATAAAAAGGTGCCGGTTACTAGGCCTTGAGGAAGTGCCACGAGCAATGATTGGCACTTATGCCAATAACTGAAACTCCGGAATTACTGGTAAGATGTAGTTATCGGCATCAGCATTATTAACTGACATTTCGATTATTAATTATTAAACTTTTGAAATATAAATATGAAAAAATAATTAGATTTTTTTGGAAGGTGAACATTCCATTTTTTTTTCAGATTGTTTAAAATGCCAAAAGTCAAAAGGAATACGAAATATCAGAAAATATATACCGAGGATGTCCTTCAGAGTGCTTTAACAGACATTGGAAATGGAATGACCAAGAAACTGGCTGCAAGAAAATATGGAATTCCCAGACAATCCGTTCAACATAGACTGAGTGACAAATTCAAAAAAAACTGGTCACGGGCCTGCAACGTACTTAACCAAAACACGAGAAAGACGTGTTGCGAGGAGTGGATTACTGACTGCCACAGGAAAGGTTTCTCCAGAAGGAGAGACGATATTCAGTCTTCAGTGAAAACCTTCTTGGACGGCAACCCACGTAAGACTCCATTCAAGGACAACCAACCTGGAATACACCTAAAAAATTGGTTCTCCAACATCGAAAATTATTTAAGGAGAAAAATTATTTTGATATATTGCAAGATCCAAAAAGAGTGGTCAACGGGGACGAAACTTGTTTCCTCTTTTGTCCAAAAGAGGTTGTCGCTCCTCGCGGTGCTAAAAATCTATACCAGATGGATCAAGGAACAGCAAAGGCCAATCTTACTGTGATGTTCACCTTCTCAGCTGCGGGCTCAGTAACTCCGCCGATGATCATTTACCCCTATAAGAGGCTTCCTGCTGGTGTTGGTGAAAGTGTTCCTGATACTTGGGGAATAGAAACAAGCGACAATGGCTGGATGAAATCGGAATTGTTTCTGGACTATATTTCAAATATACTCCATCCCCATCTTTGCAAAAACGAAATACAGTTTTCCGTCATTCTTTTTGTAGATGTTCACAAAATTCACAAGAGCTATGAACTAAGTACCCTTTGTACGAGGCTTCAAATAATACTTATTGCATTATATCCAAATGCTACCAGAATCCTTCAACCAGCAGATGTTAGCTGCTTTAAACCTCTGAAGAATACCTGGAAACGCGCAGTTCTGAAATGGCGAAGAAATAATCCCTTCAATATTAGAAGATTCCTTAACATCACCACAAAGTTCTTCAATTTGTAACGGTTTTAAACCTTGCGGATTGTGTCCCTGGAATGTCGAATCCATTGACTTTTCAAAATGTATTGGAAAGAAGACAACAGAACCAGATAGAGCTGTTGGAAATGTGAACGGAAAGGAAAGTTGCGAAATGACATATGATGACTTTATTTCCATTATTGGGCAAGATAAATTAAACCAACTTAAACAGTACAAAGAAAACTGGAGGAAAGGTGATGAAGGTGAATATTTACAGTTGCTTGTAAAAATATTTTTAAGATTTACAAAAGGGGCAACTGCTGAATCATGCGGTTCTAGTGTAGATGATTATCTTGTTACTGTGCTGTTGGGTGGTGAAGAGTGTGAGTTACATCAAAATGAAGAGTGGCGTTTCGAAAAGTGTCAGCTGCCTGTACCGTATTTAACCCAAGAAAGTAATAAAGATATGGAAATAGTTTTCGGAGATAGTGTACTTATACAAGAGCAACCTGAAATAATAAACCACACTATAATGGAACCAAATTCCGTAGACAACCAACTTGGTACGATTTTAGAGAACCTAGAATTTCAACAAAACATAGAAAATCAACAAAATATTGATCAAGAACACGTACAAGGAGGCAAGAAAAATCAAGAAAGCGAGTACCACAATCAATGTAATACGTCAAACAATTGTGATTCTATCGCGGAAGCTGATCACGGGTTTCGCGACAGTTTGCTCTGGCAACTGACACCAGAGCGAAAGTCTCAGCGTACAACCGAAAAAACGTGATACGTGATAACATCTAGTAGTGGGTGGAAAAAACTTCATGAAGAAAAGGAAGAAGCCAAGCTACAGAAAGAGATGAAAAAGAAGAAAATAAGAGAAAACGTGAAATAAACAAAATGACCAAAGTAACAAAGAGGCCAGCAAAACCAAAACACGTCAGCAACTTAACAACACTTTTGACAGAAAACGAAGCTCCGATGACCAAAAAATCCATTATATCAACCCAGCGGAGTTCTCCAAGTTCAAGTAATTTAAGCAATGAGGGGATGTCCACAATCCCGATGCTCCTCCCTAAGGATAATATCATTCGTAATAAGAGATTGTGTTTTATATGTACGAAAAATGTAACCGTAGCAAATTTTTGAATTAAATGCCAGAAATGTATGAGAATGTACCATTACAAATGCCTGCTGAAAAAAGATTTATACACACCTCATTATTTATGCAAAGTGCGCCAAAGGAAGGCGTAGTTTTCTATATTTTCTGTTCATGCCATAAATATTTTTATTTTAAGTTTCAATGAAATTTTGTTTATTCGGATACGGTTTTTATTTCAAAATATTTCAGCTTAAGTTATAGTTTTTTTATTTTATAAATATAAACCTTTATTTTAAATGATTTGATCTCTTATTGTGTCATTCCATTACTAGGAAACTGATGCCATTAACTACAGCAAGACGTGTGACAATTACTGCAGGTAGGTGCTGTCCTACGGCGATGGGTCCTACAGGCCCAAATGCCCCCTCTCGGCAACAGTGCCAATGACTACAGCCATGTGAATGTCAATAACTACAGGCAACGTGCCAATAACTAGTACTTTGTCTGTTTTTAATTTAAATCAATTTCGTTTAAATATCTTAACGTTATTATTAAAAACAGTTGTGTGATCAGAAAGGTAGGACATCACACCGACCAGAATAAAAGTTCCCAAAATTGTGATTCTTTTCTTGTGGACATTAGAAGTATTTTTCCCAGGACATTTCCTTAAAGTGCCAATAACTGGGTGCGTTACCCTATAAGCCGTACAAAATATTACCAGTACAAGAATTTACCGATGTTCATAAGAAGAAGCGTTTACAGTTCTGTCAAGACATGCTTACAAATTTGAACAATGATCCTAATTATTTTTATAACATTTTATGGACAGATGAAATAAATTTTTCAACTTCAGGCATTTTTAATAGAACAAATAGGTATTCGTGGGAACAGAAAAATAATAGAAAAAGAAAAATTAAGCAAATAAAAAAATCAGGAAGAAAATCAATAAATGTGTGGTGCGGAATATTTCAAAATAAAATAGTTGGACCATTGTTTTATCATTATAAATTAACTGGGGAATCATATTTGGACACAGTCATTACAGAAGTGGATGAGTTATTAAATCAAAATTATACACAAAATCAATTAAATAGTATGATATGGCAACAAGATGGAGCACCGCATAATGTCGTAGCCGTTCAAGAACATTTAAATAATCAATTTAATATGTGGATCGGCAATAAGGGTACCATTACATGGCCACCAAATAGTCCCGACTTGTCACCATATGATAGCTTTTTATGGGGGTTTTTAAAAGAAAAAGTGTATTTTGGTTCAAATACAAATATTTACACTATCACGACAAAAGTTCGCGGAAATTGAAAATTTAAATGGTCATAATAACACAATATCTGACGCATTAGAAAATTTGAGACGAAGACACATCTATTGTAATCTTAAATGTAGTATTGTATCTTAAATGTAGTATTGTAAGTCATTAATTTTGTTGACTTTCTAAATATATTTTTTTCTTTTCTTAGTATAGTAGTACCATACGCCATTATAGAACAAAACTGATGCTACACTATGTTATATATTTGTAATCAGGAAATGCAGGGCTACTCAAAACTATAAAACAATACAGGGTGTCCCATTTGAAATATTGAAGATACATTTTATTGGGCACTCCCTGTATACAAGATTTGGTCTGTTGCTACACTGTTGGTCGGTACAGATAAAATAATAAAACTTTTATTTGAATTTTTTTTGTATTCCCAAAATTAAGGGGGGTCAAAATATAATGAGAAACTGTACAAAACTAAGATATACTTATCTGGAGTTTCGTGTTTTCTTATAAGAAATAGAATAAATACTCAAATTATCCAATAACTTAAAAAACTAGCAAGACAAAACAAAGTACCACAGACAAACAAAAGAATCGGAACTGAACAAGGCAAAAAAAAAAAATAAAAACAAACGTAAAAATCGAGATAAGAATGGAAGAGATTAGAACAACTTAAAGATTAAAATAAACGAAAATATATACAAAAGATAATAAAATAATATACATACTCCAGTCGTCAGGCCACCGGACCTCTAAAAATAATACTAACACGGTGAATTTTGCTGAGAAGGTCAATTTTAGGACCCCAAACAATATGCAAAAAAGTTTACAATTTCTACCCCATGACTGTCAATAAACTACCCTTGTGTTGAAGGGGGGGGGAGGGAATCGATTTACCAAGAATCTGTACACCGTAGAAAAAACATATTAAATAAAAAATGTAGCTGAGATATTTTATTTTTAACAATGTTTATTAGTTGTTTTTGTGTAACATGAACCGCTAAAAAGATAGTAAGAACTCTGAATTTTGAGGGGTTCTAAATTTGAATTTCCAGACATCTGTACATTTATATCGATAAGCAATTACCTTGAACTTGCTACAACATGCTGGTATTTTGGAAATTTTTAATATAGCTACTGACAAAGACTTCATATAAAAACATGTTGATGTGACTTTTATTATAAAACAATATTTTATCTTACAACATGTCTCCTGCATATTATATTTTTTGCAGGTTTGTATGGTGGAGATATGGGCTTGGTAATTACTCAATATCTAAGCCTCATGGGTTCCCTACAATGGGGGATGCGACAATGGACTGAACTAGAAAATAACATGACGTCAGTTGAAAGAATATTGGATTACACAAAACTAGAAACGGAACCTACTAGAACAAAACCACCAATAATACCAGCCAACTGGCCTGAGTATGGCGAAATTGAATTCAAAAATGTGTTTCTGAAGTACGATGAGACAGATCCATATGTCCTTATAGATTTAAGCTTCTTGGTGAAGCCAGGGGAAAAAGTGGGAATAGTAGGAAGAACAGGGGCAGGGAAATCTTCGACTATTGGGGCTTTGTTTCAGTTATATCCTTTAGAGGGATCTATACTTATAGATGGACTGGATATCACACGAATACCTGTGGATATAATCAGGTCGAGGATTTCTATAATTCCGCAAGAGCCGGTTTTATTTTCAGGTACCAATTTTTATATTATTTAGGAGATGCACATATACAATAGACCGATATAAGGCATTACGATTTTCCAGTGTTTAATTACGTTTTATTAGATTACCACTCACACTACAACTTTACCATAACTTGGTTATATTAAAAAGCTCTTGGCTACATTTGACCAGTATCAATATAAGAATTTAAAGAGAAATAAATATTTCTCTATAAAAAGTAACCAACTACAAAAGACTTATGTTGCTAATTTTACGGATTTTATAAAAGTATTTGCCAAGTGGAATTATTAATTGTATTTAAAACTGTATTTAAAGAATGTAAGATTATGTACCCGTACGCAAATATTATCTGCAATATAGTTAACCCTTTCGAGACGGTTATATTTCGCAAAGTCGGACGCGCTAGACGCAAAAAAATTTCGTTTTAGATGGAACAGGTAAAAGTTCGTAACACTACTCTAAATATTGATATTCAACGAGTGGTATGACACGCAGACTTCAAGATATTAAAGCTATTTACCAACGTACTGGAGCACGTTTTTAAAATACTAAGCTAGGATTACTATTTTTATTGGGAATAAGCCTCAGTTTTTAAGTTTAAAGTAAAATTATTTACGTTTCAGTTTCCACTTCGGAAATAGTTCTCAAATCTTTTTTTAATGGTAGTGTTGGAGGTAGACGGTGTTTGTTCCTTGTTTGTTGTTAAATGTTGTTGTTCCGAAGGGGAATAACCTATGTATGTCATGCAAAAAGTTTATTTTATTTTGAAGTTGACGAATTATGAAATTTTTATGTATTATAATTGTTTTTTAGTAAGATATTTTTTTGGGTACTGAATTTTCATTATTAATATTTAATAAATCGTCAGTGATATTATTGCCACTCACATCACACCGATCGTTTACAATTTCACTTAAGACTTGACAACATATTATGCTATTTTATGTAACTTTGATATATTTGAGCCATTGAGGCTCAAATATTTGAAATTTGGACAATTTTCTCATTTTAAATCATTTAAAACTTTTTATTGCATCGATTTCAGAGAGCACTTAACTCCACTTCTTTACTATGCACCATCTTAATGCAGTGGGGGGGGGGGGGACATATCGATGTGAGTTGTTAACCCTTTCTGGATGGACTTTTTTTGTTTATATTAAATGGCGAATAATTTGTTTTTAGGATATAGTAGGGCAAAAGATAGACAAATCAAAGATCTTTTATGTTTTATTTTTCTAATTATTAGAAAAAAAGGTGGTACCATGTGGTAAGGCCACAAATGAAAAAATTATTTAGCGTTAAATGGAATGAAACAATTTTTTTTTTTCAGATAGATATAAACCTACTTTACATGTAGTACGGTGTCCATCTTGTACGATGAGGAGTTACCTTGGTACTGCAGTATGCACAACATACTTTTTCTCCATACTGAGGCATATGGTCTGCTTTGTCAGTTATTATTTCTAGAGGAACTTATTTTTTGAACCTGTTACTGGTGCTTGGTTTGTCCATGGTTCTTCAAAATTTTTACATTTGAGTTCTACTCCAATTAAACCGGTGGCTACAGCAATTTTAAATTCTTTCAAAGACATACTCTTACCAGTTGTTGATTGTTTGAAAATTATCTATGAGTTTAGTAATGTTTGAAAAAATTCTATGCCACCACTTTTTGGATTTTCTATCCAATTCGTAGCAAGATACTAACATATCAGACTTACCTACAAAGCCCATATATTTGTTATCATCTTGTACTAATTATTTGCAATTAATTTCTACTGATGTCCCATCCTTTTTATTTTTTCTTCACGGTGACATTTTCTTTAGGTTTGTGAAAATTGCTTAGAAAATGAAAAGGGTTTTTTATCCATCCATTGCAAAGCTAGCCCACCGTCTCACTTTTTCTCCAGTTTAAGTCACCCCTTTTCATTTTTTTGTTAGTTTTAAGTTCATTTGGAAAACCTTTTCTATCTTTTTGAGTTGTTCCACATGCGTAGATTTTGTCTTTTATCAAGTCACGTTGTAATGCAAAAGAATTAAAATCGTTATCGAAATAAACTTCACAATTTTTTTCCAACCAAATCTCTTGTAAGATCTTTTATTACTCTTGCCCCGAGGTTTTGCTTCCTTACATCTTTTAATTTTCCAGTGTATATTTGGAATTGTAAAACATATTCTGACTGATCAGCACGTACCCATACCTTATATCCCCTTTTTTGAGCTATATCGGCATATTTTGGCGTAAACTACTTCGTCCCTTGAACTTTATCATCGATTCGTATTAATTGTTGCCTGCTGGGATAAACTGAGCTTTTATAAGTAGTTGAAAGTTCCTTTACCAATGGCAGGACTTTGCAGAGTTTATCATAATTGCCATTACCTTTCTTAGGATGTAATAAATTGTCATTTATGTGAAGATAAGTAAGCCACCATTCAAATCTGTCACGCGACATACATGAAAAATAAAATTGATCACTGATAACAAAATTTGCGTCAAAGGGCGATGGAGCGTGCTATGTTAGGCGTTTCACTACGAGACAAGATCCCAAATCGCCAGCTACGACAAAGAAGTGACTGATGCAGTAGTGAGAGTAGCAACACTGAAATGGAACTGGGCAGGTCACGTGGCTCGAATGACAGTTAATAGATGGACAAAACGGATACTGGAATGGAGACCAAGAGATGATGCCTACCGAAGCAGAGGTCGTCCACCAACACGTTGGACTGACGATCTAAAACGTTGTCATAGGAATTGGATGCAAGAGGCACAAGATCGAAATAGATGCAAAATTATGAGGGAGATCTATGTCCAGCAGTGGATAAGCGAAGATTGAATGATGATGATGATGATGAACAAAATTTGCAGACCAGAAATCTCTATAACTGGGCAACTTTTTCACACCCATCAAAAGGTTTATTCCCAAAAAAACACTTTATTTCTTCAACTGTTGTGGGAGTGTTGTTTTTGTTATTTTCTTGGACTACATATAAATTAGTTTGGGAAACAAGCTTAATCATCAGGTTCTCACTAAACAAATGAAGGAAGAAATCGAGAGGAGTCTCCAAAGTATCAGGAACATTTGGTTCAACGTTTTCTGAGAAAAGACGGAGTTGAGGGGCATTATTCGGGTCGCTTGTCCATTTAAACTCATCAAGAATAACAACTGATACTTCGTCTTCACCATAACTGTCATGCGCTTCTTTATTTTCTGAAATATCGTTTTGTTTATCTAAAACAGCTGACTCCACAGTCATGTCGATATCTTTATCCTCGTTCTCGTCAAAATCGGATACGTCAAACCTATCCTATGGGATATCTGTTAGTAAAGCGTAAACGTTATTACTTGTTATTTTACTCAAATCAAGACGTCTTTTCATTTTGGAATTCGGCAACAAAACATACCTATTATAACTGATCGGCCTAGTGGCAAATATTGCAACCACAAATCAAAATATTAAAATTCACTTTACAGTTATCTATGTAGATCATAAAGTCTCAATACGGTAATACATAAATACGTCTATTTATCAACAAATTAACATAATACATACCTTTTATCGGTAGAAGAATGTTTGTTTATTTACAACAACAAATAACCTTACTGTCATTCACTTGTGAGCGCGCCAAATATATTATGTACACTATTATGCATAATTGCTCCTGGAATTTTGTAATCGCGTGTAGAGAGTGCAGAAGTGCAGAGTGCAGAGTGCAGACTGCAGAATTATACCTACTTGATATACAGACAGATCTTAAACTGAATTAAGAGAACTATTTCATTCTTTCCATAAATAGTACTCCTTCTTGTAATGCCATACCCAATGTCGGCGTAGGTTCTGCTCTGCATATCTGTGTTGTGTATTTAGTATACACAGGGACATGGGAGGTACACTTTAAATAAGACGTAAGTGTAAAAAGCCTATCTTAGGGAATTTATTTATAGTGGTTTGCCAATTTACTTCCGGGTAAAGACCTCTTGATTTTTAGTGGGAGTAGAACGCAGATTTTTCGGCATTCCAGACATATACACTTACCAATGGCGGTACGAATAGTATTAAATATAGTGAAATACATACCCGAGAAAGTTGCTTAGATGTCACGACATCAACATATAATAATATTAATGATATTTATCTATGATATATATTTTTTCTGACATCACTAATAACTAGCTTTTAGGCTCCATGCGGCAAAACCTAGATCCTCTTAACCACTACAGTGATGAGATCCTGTGGGATGCTCTAGATCAAGTGGAATTAAAAGAAGTTCTTGAAGAGTTTCCGTCTGGCTTAGACACTATGGTTTCAGAAAACGGACACAATTTTAGCGTTGGCCAAAGGCAGTTGGTTTGCTTAGCGAGAGCTTTAATAAGAAATAATAAAATTCTGGTGTTAGATGAGGCTACTGCCAGTGTTGATCCTCATACGGATTCATTCATTCAGAGCACCATCAAAGAGAAGTTTGCTGATTGTACTGTGATAACAATAGCTCATAGGTATATAAGATATTATTAATGAATCTTAATTTCCGACTGATCTACACTTCTGTTTCTTTTCTTTTAACATTTTATTATTGGCCACTCTTTTGATTTTGACAATCTTGTAAGCATAATTCGTCTTTCTTTGTTTCTTGTTCACATTTTTATATTAGGCAAATTTTTGCTTTTCTACGATTCATTTTTTTTATGTGCTTGTTAAATTATTTTTATGTTTGTATCATCCACAATCGCCTAACTGTTTCTCCATTTAATCTTGTTATATTATTTATATATCTTCGCGTATTTAGTCATATTTAATTAATATTTTGCACGTAATGATAAGCTATTAGTATGGGAACGCAAAATCCTGCGAATTATATAATGGTCCTTGCAGGGACAGCGTAACAAATGAATGGAGAAGCAGATACAACAATGAAATAGAGACTCTCTTCAGGAAAGGAAACATCGTAAGATACATAAAAGCCAATAGATTAACATGGGCAGGCCACGTGGTACGGAGTGATGACGACAGACTGATTAGCAATGTGTTTTGGGAAAGACCAGATGGTAGAAGATCGACAGGAAGGACTAGAAAAATGTGGAAAGACGCAGTCAGGGAAGACCTGGAGAAGATGGAAGTAAGGCCATGGGAAATAATAGCACAGGATCGGAATCAATGGAAGGCAATAGTAAACGCGGCAAAAACTCACGAAGAGTTGTAAAAGCCAATGATGATGATGATGATGACGTAATGATACTTTGTATGGGATCACGCATTTAGTTTTCTTTAAAAATATTATCCTGTTTAATTTTCTTTGACACATGATAACATTATTATATTGTTGGCTTAGCGCACAACGGTGTTGAGCATTAAAATAGCTAATTTGCTAATTGCACAAACAACAAAGTTTACAACAGAATATAAATTAAAATAAGTTTTGAATGAAGTTTAGAAATTAAAATAAGTTTTGAACAACTTATTTGTTTTTAGTAAATTGTAAACAATTATTTGATAAATTGGGTTAAAAAAGTCTAATAAAGCTCATAACTGCTTTAGAAAAAACATGTTTTCAAAACAAAAGTGTCACTTAACTCCTAAAAGTGTTTCTAATTAAGTTAATATACTAAATAAGAAAAAACTTAGTGTTAATTTTGGGGTTCTCTCAGAAAAATATAAATTTTTGACGGTTCTCTGAAGATATTGTAATTGTGCTTATTAATTATTAATCTTCTTGAGATTTGATAAATTTTGACTGATTATTTGTAAATAAATAAATTTTCATTTGTTCAGTCAATGTGAAATAAAAGTGAGCTCTAAGTGAAGTGAAAATGTTTCCAATAGAGAACGGACCAGGATCAAGTGATTTTCAGTACAGTTTCCAACTGTAATGCAGAACGAGCCTACAGACCTAATACGTCCGTATCACTAAGTTAAATAAATAATCAAGCTCCACCATTCTGCTCAAATCAACCAATAGTAAACCAAATGATACCTTTTGATAATTATCAACAACAATATTATATCAGGTACAGCCAATAGTTGTCCAGCAAACTAACATTTCTCATTCTACATCAAACTCTCAAGCTAGCTTAAACTTAAAAAACAATCCAGAAACACAGACCGAACACGATTAAATGTCAAATGAAAAACATGAAAACTCTTAAAAATAATAAACAACCATGAGAAACAATAAGATTAACAGGTTGGATGCCGCTATTTTGTAACTTACTTTTACGTGGTCCCAAATTAAAAAAATAGAAAAAACGGTATGCTGTTGCTAATAATTATGAATAATGATGTTTTATATGTAATTGCTATTTCAAATATTTAAGAAAAGGTAAAAAAACTGACGCTCATAAGCGGCAGTGGCACTGTGTTTCGGCATTCATATACGTGTACCGGTGATGCTTATTAGCGTTGCCTATACTCTACAGTAAAACATTATTTATTTCAAAACATGTAACAAAAACAAACCTAAATATTAATAAAACTTTGGCTGCTATATTCTATTTGTGAATTATGATGCTGCAATTTAGACAATATACATATACATGCATACAAGTTTTGCATACGTATGTTGTATCGGTCCGTTTTTTTTCTTTGGTACAGCTTTGACATCTTTTTCTGTCGAGTTGTTTTTTACCTGAAGTCGCTTCCCTTTTTATTAGCCTATATTTGATGCTTTTTTTTATTTAAATTCTCATAAGGAGGTAAAAGTTCATTTATGATTGCCATTCTAAAATCAAATGATGACATTTTCTGTCCAGAATATATATTATATACGTGAAAATCATTATTGAATATCATGTCCATAATAGGGAAAAAAAAGTTTCTTTGGCCTTCTTATTGTTTTTCTTTCGTGAAGGTAGTATGAAAGCATTTGGTCAAGGTGATCTACACCTGACATATGTTTATTGTATTCGGCGACAGGCAATGATTTAGTAACTTTTTGTTTTCTCTTATTTTCTACTTCAACCATTGTATTTACATGTTTATTTCATTATTTGAAATATATAAAACGTCCCTCTTATCCTTCCACTTCCCTATCATAACTCCTTTAGCATATTGCGCAATGGTTTCTCCCTTTTTCAGCTTAGTTGAAATAACAGCTTTGGGTGTCATTTTTCTATTAGACCGAAGTGTGCCACTGCAGTGAGTCTCATTCTTAATTAGAGTTCTGGCTAAAGAAAAACTGTTGTAATAGTTCTCCATATAAATATGATGGCCAACACTTAATAATCTATCCATTAAAAATGTAGGACAACTTTTTCAGAATGTCCTTTACCGCCAGTATCGTCTAACATACCAGTATATACAGCAAATTTCTGAACAATACCTCTAGGGTTTGTTAATAAATACAACTTAATCCCATATTTGTGTTTTTTGTTTTTAATATATTGCTTGAACATAAGCCTGCCGCGGAAAAGAACCATGGATTCATCTAGAGATTGCTCACATCCTGGATAATATATTTCTGCCATTTTTTTGTTAAAGAAATTTATTATCGGTCTTATTTTGTAAAGTCTATTTTCAGGTCTAGATTCACCTGGTGGGGGATTTCTGGAGAAACGAAGTGCTCGTAATATCAGCAAAAACCTGTTTTTACTCATACAAGAAGAAATTCTGGCGTTATTGAATAAAGGGTCCCGTTTCCAATAATCGCGCATCCTTGGTTATCGTACAACACCCATATGTAAAAATATTCCAAAAAATAATAATAATTCTTCTTTCGTCACATTTTCCCATAAAAAAATTTTAGGTTTTTCTTGTGTCTGCTTTGATAAAAGAATATTTTCTGCGTTAATATTTATTTCATCAACTATAAATTCTAAAATATCATCAGTAAATATATTATGAAAAAAACCGATTGTTGTGTTTTCTGGAAGAACTGTATTGAATGACTGATTTTTTAGAAACGGAAAATAATTCATCTCGCCTGGTACATCTTCCCAACAGATGTCGGAACATTCATCTACAGTTTCTTCAGCCGCAGGTTGTTGTAAATCTAGATTTTCTTTAGCCGCAGGTTGTTGCGAATCAGATATTACTTCTCCGATTTCATTCTCACTCTCCGAGTCCGTTTATGTCCATCCACGATCAAATTCCTCCTCCGATTCAAAATCACTAAACTCATCACTATTTTCCAACATTTCTAACCATTCTGATTCAGCGTACTTATGCTAACGACTCCTTTTAGGTCTGGAAGGACCAGCCTCAACGTATTCATTTTGCATGATAATAAAACAATGTGACTGTGACTCTTATAAGCGTCAAAGGCATCCAACCTGTTAAAAAGAAAAAGGCTTAAACGCAAAGATTAAAAAGGAAAAGAAGCTCAAATTACACTCTCAAATAGGTTTCAGTCACTTCCACAGGAAAACTACGTAAATTATACGAATAAAAATCCACCAATATCAAAACCCCTTTAAAATTTTTATATATGGCGTGAATGACTATAGCAAAATGATTGATAATTTAGCTCAAGCGGTAGAAGTAGAAACTTACTTTACTAAAGCTTTAACAAAAAATACAATAAAAATTTTACCAAAGGCACCTGAATCTTACATAAAACTAATACATTACGTACGCGGGGAAAACATCGTCCACCATACATACCAACCTAAGAAAAAGAAAACATACAAAGCAGTTAATCGAGACCTACATCACTCTTTTTCGATGGATGAAATAAAAGCGAAAATCCAGAAAAAGGGTCATAAGGTGAGGAAAATTACAAATGTCAGACACAGATTGAGCCGTAAATCATTACCATTATTTTTTGTGGACCTCGAGTCTCAAACGAACAAATATTTGAACTACAGTATATACAACATTATAAAATAAGGGTAGAACCACCAAGAATTAAAAAATATACATATCACAATGTACACGATCTCAAGAAATTGGTCACACTAAAACGTACTGTGCAAAATCATATAATTGCGTAAAATGCGCTAGATCACAAATACAAAGGACTGCAAGAAACCAAAAAACGCCAGTAACTTGCACTTACTGCAACGGAGGTCATCCTTTTAATTATAGAGGATGTTCTGTTTATCGTGAACTACTAAATGTCAGATGCAATGACAAACCAAAAACAAATCACCACTCAAAATCCTGTCAACAGTCCCAATGTAAATATACTTACCCAACATCATGTTCATAATTTCAACAGAATCAGTTATAGAGATGCTACCACTGGAAACATAAATGCAGATAACAAAAATAAAAACAATTAATTAGCAGATAAACTATCAAATTTCCTAAACGAATTCAAAAATATGTTCTCTTAACTCTTAAACCATAATAGCATGATTTTAACTATATTAACTACAGTCATTAACAACATAACAAAATAGCTTTCAAGTCATTACGAATTGCGTCGTGGCATGCTAATGGCATTTCAAACCATCACTGTTTTTAAAAATGAATAATATAGACATTCTATTTATATCTGAAAGCCTTGCCACATAAAGAACAGTTAGTAAGATACCTTACTTTACTGTATATTATGCAAACCATCCAGATGGAGGAGCACATGCAGGCTCTGCCGTTATTATTAAATCAAAAATGAAACACTATGCAGTCCAACCTTATATTAAAGAAAAAATCCAACCAGCAATCATTAAAATCGAAACAAGCAAGTCTCTCAGTGTAGCATCAGTCTACAGCCTACCTAAACATCCCATTTCATGTGAAGAGTATTATGATTCCATACAAACTGTTGGATCCAACTTCGATTTACCATCAGACCACAGCACAATAATAATAACTTTAATAAACACACACCTATTATGGAGAAATCCGCCACCCAAACTCACAACTAAAGAAACAAACTGGGATGTTTTCCAAAATTCTGTAAATACAAAGATTAGACTAGATATTAAGATAAAAGAAAACCAAGATGTAAAGAAAACAGTAGACTGTTTAACAAGAACAGTTTTACAAACAACAGGATGAGAAGCAACACCAAAGCGTGAAAGAATTGTGCAAGAAAACCATAATATCTCCCACCATATAAGAGAACTTATAGCAGAAAAAAGAAGAGCTCGACGCATATGGCAACAAACAAAAAATTCATTCCTTATCAGGATAAGTCATAGACTTAATATATCATTACATGAAGAAAAAAACGACTCTTTCCAGTTTTATGTTTTAAACCTGTCACATGAAGATCACTCTATATGGAAAGCTAGAAAAAAAATTAAATGACCGACAATAACAAATTCACGTTTAAGAAAAACAGATATGACTTGGGCCCGCATAATCGTAGAAAAACCAACAGTATTCGCAGAGCGTCTTGCAACTGTATTCGCAGCACCAGATACTAATAACGATGAAGATGATGATACAAAAATGTACCTCGAAAATCCATGTTAACTATTTCTTTCTCTGATAACATTTACCTACTCCGACAGAAGTTCGACAACAAATAAAAATGCTAAATTCTAAGAAAGCTCCTAGCTGTGATGAAAGCTAGCAGAAGCTACCGAGAAAAGCAGTGGTGTTATTAACAATAATATACAACAGCATACTATGTCTTCGATACTTTCCAATACAATGGAAATTTGATTAAGTTATTATGATTCCGAAACTTGCTAAGCTGGCAATACAAGCAAATTCATAACGGCCTGTAAGCCTACTCCCAATAATGTCGAAAGTATTAGAAAGGCTACTATTATATAAAATCGAGCAAGTTGTTCCCACAAACGAAATTCTACAACACAAATTTGGAGTAAGAATAATAAATATAATTAAAACAACTCTCGAAGAGAACAAGTTTTGCGCTGGAGTATTTTTCGATATACAACAGGCATTTGATAGAGCATGACATAAAGGTCCTCTACAAACTGAAATTACACTTAAAAGACCAATTATACTTTATACTAAAATCGTAATACCTTACTGACCGTTAATTTTTAAGTCAAAATTAAAGACAGCTACTCAAATTACCAAATTATACAATCTGGCGTACCTCAGGGTAGTGTTCTGGGCTCATCTCTATATCTGATATTTACAGCAGACGTTCCAACCAGCAATGATACCTTCTTAGCTACTTTTGCCGATGATAAGGGAATCTTGGCAGTGGATTTCGACCCTAATGTAGCATCACAAAAAGTACAAAATCATTTAGTCCAATTACAAAACTGGCTTAAGCGATGAAAGATCAGTGTAATGCTAGCAAATCAGAACAAATTATTGTTACAACAATAAAATCTACATGTCCAGAAGTTTATATTATTAATACTCCCATTCCCACCATTGCCAACATCAGTTGTCAAATACTTGGGATTGTATCTGGATGAATAACTTACGTGGAAAAGGCACATTCAAATTAACAGGAAATAACTAGATTTTAAATTAAAAAATATTAACTGTATTTAGCAAAAGATGTCAGTTAACTCTTGAAAATAAACTGCTTCTGCTTAAAGCTATACTCATACCAGTTTGGGCATATGGAATAGAACTATGGGACTCCAGTAACCCTTCAAAATTTGAAGGGTTTTTCGTATTTAGGCTTCGTATTTAATACGAAGATACTTTAAACATTTCAATCCAAAAGACTCCGTATGAAGGTAATCCGTAGGTTAGTGAGTTTTAAAATTTTAAGTTTTCATAATTTCGCTAATAATAAAATATTTTAATAAAAATTTTGAGATAGCCATTTTTAAAGCCTCTCTTAATCCAGTGGCGTAGGAATTTTTTTAATAAAGAAATCGCGAATAAAATTCTTTAATTTCGACTAACACAAAGTATCGTAGTATGCCTTGGAAATTGGAACAAACATATTATATTATGTTACGAAGTAGATTTTTACTATATGACCTTTGAAAAAAAAACATTTGGTTAAAATTGTTTACTAATCTTAAATTTTGTAGAGGTGTTTTTAATATAAATGGGTCACACTGTATGTCTCTTACAATTTTAGGTTACATACGGTGATGGACTCAGATCGAATTCTGGTAATGAATCGTGGAACCGTTGAAGAATATGACCATCCTTATATTTTGCTACAGTCAGAACATGGTTTTTTGAGGACATTGGTAGATGCTAATGGAAGTACCACAGCTAAGCATTTGGAACTGACTGCTAAAGAGGTAAACAAGGTGTAGAGTGCATAAAGTCGTATAAATGTTAAAGTGGTTTTTACTTATAAATAATATATATTTTGTTTTTCGCATAACTTATAACTTGCCGTTTAGTTCCAAAATAAGTTTATTCAAAATAAACAAAATGGTTATATTATTATTAATTAAAAACAAAACAAATAATCTTCTTTCATCTTTCTTAATTACTGACATCATGCTGAGAGATAGACAGATAGATAGATAGATAGTACAATATAGAAAAGTGTAACATAATAATTAAAATAATATTAAATGTGGTTATGTTGCAGCTTGAGCATTAACAGATACACTCTCGTAATATTCACCTAATGTATAAGGACACATGGTCACTAGGTACTCTTTAACTTGGTTTTTAGAAGCTGTAGTTGAGTTAATGTTTTTAAATTTTTGAATAAGTTGATTATACAGTAGTAAACCACAGACAGTAGATGACTTCCTACTTATTTCTAAACTTCGATAGGGCACTACAAACTGTCTCTTATTTCTTGTGTTTTGTGAGTGAATATCACTGTTACATAAAAAAGTTCTTTAATTCTCTTGAATTAGTATCAATAATTCCAAAATGTAAATTCCATACACTGTTAATATATTTAAATCGCTAAATAGGCTTTTACAAGACCAACCATACGGAAGACCTGCAATACATCTCACAATACGCTTTTGGGCCTTGAAAACGTCCTTTATAGGTACTAGGAGAGCCACCCCAGATAGATATACCGTAACTCATTGTCGACTATACTTCAGCAAAATAAAAAAGACGAAGATGTTGCAGACTAAGTATTCTACCAATATTAGAATTGAGTTTTTTACATACATTCCAACAATAAGTCTTAAAAGATAAATGAGAGTCGAAAGTCACTACTAAAAACTTCACATCACTACAATTCAAAATACCCTCACCGTTGATGAAAATACTTAGATCAGATTTAGTAGAACTTGCACGGGATGTAAATAATACAAAATTAGTTTTGTGAACATTGAACAGCAGCGACTGATTGCTAGACCAATCAGAGAAGATCTTTAGTGAGTTTGTTATTTTATCTTGTAAAAAATTTATGTCGTTATCACGATATAGCATTGTTGAGTCATCCGCATAAACTAATACAATTGCATCAGATATTACATATTCTTCTTAAAGTTCCATCTCCTATCGGAGGTTGGATATCATAACGGCTATGGTCACTTTGTTAGCTGCTGCTCTGAAAAGTTGTAGTGAACTACAGTTAAACCATTCTCTAAGGGTTTTCAGCCAGGAGATGCGTCTTCTTCCTATGCTTCTTCTTCCTTGGATCCTTCCTTGCATAATAATTCTCAGCAGCTCATATTTTTCTCCTCTGGTTATGTGACCCAAATATTCTAGTTTTCTTCTTTTTATGCTGTTCATAATTTCTAACTCCTTATTTAGACGTCGTAGTACCTCAGCATTGGTAATCCTTTGAACCCACTGAATTTTTAATATTCTTCTGTAACACCACATTTCGAACGCTTCTATTTTCCTTATGTGTTGTTTCTTCAATATCCAAGCTTCCATTCCGTATAGTAAGATAGAAAATATGTAACATCTTAGAGCCCTCAATCTGAGATGCAACTGAAGGTCTCTGTTGGTAAGCATTGTCTTCATTTTCACAAATGCTTGCCTTGCAGTTTCAATTCGGACTTTGATTTCTCTGCTTTGGTCATTTTTGTCATCAACCCAGGTTCCCAGATATTTATATGTCTCTACTTTTTCTATTTGGGTTTGCTCTATCATTAATCTTTCATTTTCATGTTGCGTTTTTGAGACAATCATGAATTTAGTTTTTCTCTTATTTATTTTTAGTCCGTATCTAATGCAATAATTGTTAATTCTATTTACCAATTCTTGTAGCGATTCCAGGGTGTCTGCCATTATAACGGTGTCATCAGCGAATCTTATGTTATTTACTATTCTTCCGTTTACAGAGATTCCATCACCCAGATCCGCTATCGCTTCCTGGAATATGGCTTCACTGTACACATTAAACAGTAATGGTGACAGAACACAGCCCTGTCTTACTCCTCTCTTTATATCTATATTTTCAGACTTTTGTTCTTCTATCTTTATATTGGCCTTTTGATTCCAATACAGATTGATAATGATTCGTAAGTCTCGTCTGTCTATATCTTTGTTTCTCAGTATTTCTATTAGTTTTTCATGTATATTATATATGGTAGTTCATTAATATACAAAATTAATAATATCGGACCCAATATAAAGCCCGGTGGTACTCCATTCTTATTAACAATCGGACCAGATATTAAAATTTTGAAGTTATTTTTTATTTTAACTATTTGGTGCCGGTCTTTCAGATAGGAATCAAACCAACTATGGGCAACTCCCAACACCATATATGTACAATCTATTAAAGAGTACATCGTGCTGAACACAATCAAAAGCACGACTGAGGTGACAAACAATGGCAGTCGGATTTTCACTGTTTTCAATTGAGATTAAAACTTCCTCATAGAAATTGATAATGGCTATGGGAGTAGAAAATTTATTTTGAAATCCATGTTGATGTTTTGTGATAATTTGGTTGAT
Organism: Diabrotica undecimpunctata; assembly: GCF_040954645.1. Taxonomy (NCBI): domain Eukaryota; kingdom Metazoa; phylum Arthropoda; class Insecta; order Coleoptera; family Chrysomelidae; genus Diabrotica; species Diabrotica undecimpunctata. The sequence goes on along the minus strand of NC_092811.1, from coordinate 36,694,775 downwards.
ATCTAAAAATGATAAAAGTTGCTTTAGCATTGCATATTCAATAATCTTGGATATCATAGATGAAACAGACAATAGTCAAAAAGCTGACATTAATTCAGAATCGCCTTTTTTAATACCGATGACCTTTTTTTAATACCGGTGAAATGATATAAGTTTTCAGCATACTTGGGAAACACCAGTATTGAAAGAAACATTTGTTATGTGAGCAAGTAGTGTAGCAAGAAATCTTCCTCTGTTATATAAGATAGGAACAAACTAATTTGAACAAATTATTTTACTAATTATATCTACTGGTGCATCCATAAAGTAATCATTAAATTTGTTTGATATTATATCTGAATCTGGAATCCTGTATCATTTATTTTTAGACAGATATTTTTTGTTTTTCATTAAGTTTATTTATGCACATAACAGCCCATGTGGTTTTGTTTTTGTTAGAGGATTCAGAGATTTTGTTAATCGGTTTAAAGAAGTTTATTTCTTGCAAACAATCTATCCAGTGGTCTATTCTCAGTATTGAGTTTATACACGGCATCATTATGAATTTCAGAAAAAATGCCTAATACATTTTTTGGAGTTAATGGACCTCTTTCAACATCCGGCACTCGAATCAAAACATTTGTCCCTTTTTTTAAGGAGCAGATCTTTTATTTGACTCACATATCATCTTTGATGCCTAAACTCTCATTATTTTATGTGATTCTTCTCTCTAATTTAACATTCTCTTACTTCTTTGGGTTAACTGATCATTGCAATTGCCGTCAACTTTGCCTTCTTGTCTATTGGGTGCATCTTCATTATTTTTAATCAGGTTATTATTGTCCAGGATTTCTAAAGATTCATTCATATATTTGTCTTGATTCTCTAAATTTTCTTGGCAGGGTTCTACACTGTTGATTTCTTCTCCATTTTTTAAATAATCATCATGTTCGTTTTCCATGCTATTTATTAATTCTTCTAAGTTCTTCATTTTGTAGTTTATCAAGGACATCTTTCGAAAGACCTGCATCTTCTAAACCATTTGTTTGTCTGCTGCCAAACATGACCTCATAACGACTCTATGAAAAGATCTGTTTTTCTTGGACTGGATAAATCTCAACCCTTTGGACCATTTTGTATCATTATTATCGTTTACCCAGGTAATCAACATATCCCGGACCTCTTGGTTAGCCCTCTCTTCAGAGCATTGACTTTGTGAGTGTCTTGGTCGACCATGAACTATTTTCAGACCAGGCCACATAGTAGTTAGTTCTACAATAACCAAGTTGACAACCTCACGGCCCTTATCACTTTGCAAGATATGGAGTACCTACTAGACCTACTAGACAAAAAATATCAAACAAGTGGCCAGAAGCTGCAAATGCTGTTTTGGTTTTCAATGGACTCAAAAACAAAAATTTAGTTAAATGATTCTGGTAGTTTAAAATATTATATATCCATATAAAAAGTTATATGGATCAACGGGCTTTGTTTGCATATCTAAGAACTTGCCAGAGAGAGAGGTACTCAAAGGCTATGCCTATCATATTAATAAGAACAACAAAGGAAAACGGAAATATCTACATACCTTTGTCTCTTTTATGTCCTATATTTATGTTGACTGTATGCACAGCACAATATCAAATAATTGCTCACGATGAACAAAAACTTTGATTTCTTCTTCGTGTATGTCTTTTGGTTATCATATGTTCATTTTCTCCAATCTTTAATAATTTATATCAATTGAGTCTTCGATAATGTTCCGATAATAGCCCTTTGCCGAATCTTCGTAGCGAAGTAGCGAAGACCTAATACTACACTCCACGTAAAGTTTATTCAAACCATCCTTGAATTCCTTTTTAAGGTTTTCCATTGATTCACCCATTGTATTAGAAATTAACAGAAACTACACTGAATAAAACTCAATATGCGATTTCTGTATTTCTTTTTGTGGGTATTTATATTGACCATAAAGCGAAATTCGTCGTGAGTTTCCGACGGATTTCGTAGTTTTGCATTGTGGGTCATTGTAATTTATTCACAACGCGTTCTGTGCACGTCAAAAACACCCGAAACGCGATGTGAGAAATAAACGAAATTCACAACGCGTTGTGGGTATAAATTTCAGTCAATGGCCATGTCAAATATTTTTAAAATAAACAATGTTTATATTTTAGTTAATGCTTAGTTATAAACAATATTTGGTTTTAAAAACTGATGACTCACTCTTTTTATATCTATATCCTTTAAAAGATACCGGGAAGTGTTCATGTAGATATTTTAACGATGCTTATCTTAGGTAAAACTAATTCATCATTTTGTTTCAGAATTACGATAAGAAAAAAGTAAACTAAGATTACTGCCTTCGCTATTTTATTGTAGCTGTGATTTTTTGCTTCAGGAATTGTATAGATAAGTAATTTTGTATGATTGTAAATAATAAATGTTGTGAATATTTATGTATTAAATATATTGTATAAAATATTGTGTTCTCAGCTCGAACAAAATTTATTAAAGAGTTTGCTACTCGAACTTCAAGAATTTTGAACTGGACGTTTACTTTTCGGGTTTTATATAAAATGCAAAAAATTCATCCAATGGTGTTTCTCCTAATTTTGGCTGTCCTTTGCCAATGTTTTTCATTATTGCACCAGTTTTCATTCTAGCGATATAATATGATATGACATAACTTCCTTGTATCGTTTTTCGTAATATATATCCTTCCATTTTTCCTAAGAAAAATAAAAAAAAAATTCATTTCCGCTAACTTCTACATATTTATTGAAAATCAACGTCTCATTTACATAGTAAAGTGCAGGTTGGATAAGTGTAATAGATACCCACAAGGAAAATGAATTTCCTGTAGTTGGCTGTATATCATAAATCACATATTTGTATTGTATTTAAATTTTTTTTTATAAAAGGTATAATAATATAAAAACCCTGTTGGACTACATCATAAAACGTTTTCAGAATGACTATTCCATTATCAGTGCTTTTCCCAAAATAAGTATTATCAGTTTAATTTAAGTAAACGTAAAAGGTAAATTTTGACTAGGGATATGACAAAAATGTAGTTTAATACTTACTAGGTTTACTTGTTTGAAGCCACTAAATATCTGGGTAAAAACTCTTTAAATATAGTTAAATAAATTTCAAGTTCCATTTTTGCTGATAATATTTTAGGATGTTTAAGTTATAAACGGAATTTACTTCAATGCAACGTAGAACTTCAACACTGGGGTCGCTATCCCTTAGACGAGGTGTCTATGAGAACTTGTTGATAGCAACGATTAAATTGACGCATTAGGACAAAAGTGTGAACAAAGCAGTCAATGTAACTGGATGTCTGTTTCTAAATGTGACTATAGCCAACATTGTGTATAATTATATATGTTAAAATTTGATTAATTATAATAATAAAAACCATCAATATGTTATTATTAAAGTATATTCTATCCTGAAGATTTGTTGGAACATTGTAGAAGAGGTATTGTTATAGAAAGATCAGGGTATGATTCGAGTCCTCTTATTGACAATTTTGCCATGTTGTCTTTTTCTACTGTGGCGTCTCCGTGTTTTTTGAAGGTTGATCCTTTGTTCATTATTACTCGCAGGTATTTACCTTAAGTTTCCATTCTATTGTATTATTTTGCACTGTCAATTGTTTCTCTGGCTGGTGATGTCTCTTTTTGAAGAGCACCGCTTGTATTTTTTCGAAGTTTATGGTGATTTTCCATTGTATACTCCATTCTTCAATGTTGTCTAACGCAGTTTACAGATTGTTTACTGCTATATCTATACTTCGTTCAGCTCGCGGAGATAAGAGTACGGCTGAGGTGGGAAGGCCCTGCCTGTCGTAAGAGGCGACTAATGGGTAGGAATCGAGAGATGGAGAGCCGTCGCTTGAGGTGTCGGGTTTGTAGAAACGCACACGGTCGCTTAGGCGTCACGGTCACCTGTCTACATTCCTAGTATCCGAGACGAGACTCTCGTGGGACCACTCTACTCTCATTCCAAGAGAACCTGGCGAGGTTGAACGAGCTGGGCCCGTACACACCTCTCTTGGCCTTGTGTCAAGCGTGTGGTGTTGGTGCTCCGGCACGTACCCGTCAGGAGATTTAAGAGTGGTAGAGGAGAGATCCTCGGCGGCGACCTGTCTACGTGCGAGGTGAAATTCCTCTGCCTGCGTCACCTATCCGCCCGTGGGTGGGATAACGAGTAGGTGAGGTAATCGCAACACAGGTACTACGGGGAAGGTGAAGCCCCGCGAAACGTTTCTGGTATACGTGGCGTGGCACCTTTATTTTGGTGTCGGACTCGTAGGGGCAGTGGATTCGTTAACGGTCGTATAGCCGAAAGGCCAGGTAGACCAGGGTACTGCCAGTTTCTTAAATTGGAGAGCACAAACTCTTTGTAATGCTGTATCTACATTTATAGGTTTGGCCGCTATCGCCGTGTCGTCCATAAGGAGAGTTCCAAGGGCCGGTCTTTCTATAAACAGCTCAACACTGACAAGAGCCGACTGCATCAACTTCGTACCGAATCGAGATGGACAAGGTGAAATTAAATTAGTCAGGTCTGTGAAGGCATGAGTTATTGATGCCTCATATTAATGCACATACTATATTTAATGTATATTACAAAAAATACTATAGAAGACACAAAATATTATATTGATAATCAAATATTAAAATAAAAATCCAATTTTACAAATAATACGGTGTGGCCTCCAGGGCCGATATATTGATTTCCCCAAACAAGCTTATGGATATAATATTGTGCAGCAAATTGGTGCACAGGGCAGACAACCTGTCAACACGCGTCGAATGCTTATCACGTTTGTAGCGCCACAAAACAGTAGTGTATAAGTTTTCATCGACGTTTTACATTGTCTGAATCATCGTTGTGCCTTTGAGTGTTATATAGAAGGATAAACATCAGATGGTTTGAGAATACACGTAATCGTTCAATTATTCGGATAATAAGTCGAATGTGATGCAATCATGCACTATTTCCAGTGTATAAACATAAAATAGGTTTGGTAGATAATAATAAATGTCTATGTAATGAAATAGCCGATTTACAACATATTCTTTTAAAATGTCCGTTAATAAAAATAGAAATTGATAATTTTTATCAAAATTTAATATCTTACAAAATAAAATTTCCAATAAATCTTTCAAACCTATTGACATTAGAGGATAATAGTATCTATAACATCATATATCAGTATGTAAAATCTACTAATATTACTTTGTAAGCAGAAAAAGAATCAAATCAATAAATGCATAATATTAAACAATAAAAAATAATAAAAAGAAATTAACAATAAAAATAAAAGAAAAGTTACAATGTTATATAGACTTATATAAAAAAAAAACAATAAAAATGAAAATAAGTAATCAAAATATTTAGGCATTTACTAACACACTAAAATTATTGTATCCCAATTTAACATGTATATAATATTAATATGTTTATAATGTAAACAATGGAAATGGATGATAGAACTATTAGAAAACATGACTGGCCTTTTGGCTTTGCCAGTGCCATTAACCTAGGAAAAAAACGACGTCAGCAAACAAAGGAGGTATTGGGTACATCAAATTTTAAGAAAATAGTTAACGAATAGTTAGTACCAAACTATCTACTCAAATCTCAGGCATCATGGACCTTAATTAATTTTTTAATTACTATAGGATGTCGACGACATCATTGGATGCACTATTAGGACTTATTAAACATAAAATAACATCCAATGTCAATGCAGTAAGATATTGTATTTCATATTGTTTAAGTAATTATTATATTTACGTATTTTATCGCTAATCGTAAAGTACTGACAGAAGAAGAACTTTATCTGCCACAAGTATTAATAAAACTGACGGAAATTTTTTTAAAAATAATGTGTTAAACTAATGATGCCACAAAATTCATTTGATTTGAACGCACTCAAAAGTTTGGGGGGATTTAGGGCTGCACACCCCCGTTAAAATTCTGAATGAAAATGTATGAAAGTTTGCTTTAAAAGCAACACTTGTCCCATCTTAGTCAACGGTCATCGCTAAGCGTGAATGATTTTGTCTATAAATTCTATATATTTTATATATTGTCTATATATTATATATATTATAGATAGCATTTATGACATTCTAACTATAGATCAACCACGAAAACAGAAAAGAAAAGTATATGGGAAACCATAAAGCAAGCTAAAATTCATAGAGTTGCTCACAAAACGCATAAAGGTAATAAGGATGTTTTAGCCCGATCAACAGGAAATGACTGTAGGTAAGTTTTTCGATAATAATAAGTTGTTTTCTCAATGCTTATGCCTTCAATCTTGGTTCTAGGTGTAAACGTTACCGATGCTTCTATGTAATTACACAGGAAAAACGTTCTAACTTACTGAATATGTTTAATAATATGAAGACCAGAGATGAGCAGGATTCATATTTATCTAGCCTCATTAGCATTACTCCTTTCCAGAGACGACGCAGTCGTATTCCACAAGCTGCTTTACCTAACCACAGTAGGTACTACTAGTGACAGTGGAAATGAATATACAAACAAAGTTCGACAACAAGAAGGTCCACTACATGTAGCTTCTTTTATGTATAAAATTCGACTACCGGAAAAAGGCGTAAATATTTGTGCCAAAGCTCTTTGTAGTATTTTCGGTGTTACTTAAATGCAGATCATCCGTCGAATTAGAAATAAGTTAGCAATGAGTGGATGTTCTCCAAAAGATACCCGGGGCAGTCATACAAATAGGTCTAAGAAAACACACCCTGCTGATATAGAAACATAATAGCTCACATTTCTTCATTCAAAGGCCGCCAAAGTCATTATACACGGAGACTGGATAAAAAGAAAATGTATCTACCATCAGAGTTAAATGTAAAAAATATGTACTGAGCCTATAAAGTGCCACACCCACAGTCCAAGGTTTCTTACTTTGTTTATTACAACATATTTCAAACTCGATTTAACATATCTTTTTCTTACCGCAGATTGGCATTTGTACATTATGTGATGAAATTGAAACAACTTAAACTACCGACTATCGATAAATCAACAAAAAAGAAACTGCTTCAAGTGAGGAACCTTAACACGCTAAAGCAAATGCATTTTATGATATAAAACGCAAAATTAAATATAAATGTCAGCTTAGTGATAATGTATCTGCAATAGCCTTTGACTTTAAGCAAAATCTTCCGCTACTCAATTTGACTACAAATAAAGTTTTCTATAGCAGACAACTTTGGTATTACGTATTTGGTTTACACAATTTTGGAGGCAATGATGTCCATATGTATACCTATTTCGAAGGAATGGCTAAACGTCTTCAAAATGAAGTATATTCCATGATATTTTATTATGTAAAAGATAATATGGGATGAAATATGATTTTTCTCTGATGGTTGCTCAAGTCAGAACAAAATCTGCATCTTTATTCGCTTTTTATATATCTTGGTGCGTGTACTGAAATTAGCATAAGAGATAACACACGTATACCCAATACGAGGTCATTCGTTTATACCTACCTTGCGCTAGTTACTTAAGTCTCATTTCTCGTGCAAAAAAACTATTTGTGGATGTTCCAGAAGAAAGGGATGATCTTATTAGGCAGTGAATGTCTAAACCTTCTCAATTTAAAGTGGTTAATGCTGGGAAAGAAACTAACTGGTTTCTTATGGACGAAAGATTTAAGGATTTCTTTTTTAAAGAATCCAAAACCAAAAATTTCATTAAAACCAGCAAGAATCTACCGAATATCTGAGAAGTATCCTGGACAAGTTTTAATACGTCACGGCTTTCAATTTTTCAATTTTATCACGGCCATGGACGTTCCACACCATTAGTGAAAAAACAACACCAAAAAAAAATAACTCTGATACCAAATAAAGCGAGAAATAAAATAAGTCAACCAAAGTTTCGCTATCTAATGGAGTTAACTAAATATCTCAAAAATTCTTTTCAGTAGTGGAACTATTTAGCGATGGTAATAACAGTGATAGCGAATAGACATTAGAGAATTTTTTTTTATTTCTACGAAGATCTTATATAATGTTCATTTTCCAATATGTTTTACTAAGATTCTACCGATTTTTGTTTAAAATATCAATAAAAACTTGAAATCAACTTGTAGAATTATTTTGATATCCACATTCCTTCCAATGAATTTCTTAGTAAAAACTAGATTTGAAATAAATTGAAGCTGGGCAGTTTTTCTTGATTTACCAAACATTCCAATCTTTGGACAAGTTTTGTTTTTCAAATAAACAAAAAATTGAGGTTTTAAAGATTTAGTTTATTCTAATTTATATTTCTATTTTAATATATTTTTTAATAAAACGTAAATTATAATTAATTAATGTGTTTCACTGAAACAAAACATTCAATAATAGTAACCACGTATATTAAAAGAAAATTTACATTATTGTGGTATTGCAAAAAATGAATTTCAATTGTTTTAATTATATTAAGTCTTTATATAAATAATTAGAAATATCTTTTAGATATTTTAGATATTAGAAATATCTTTTAGATATTTCTAATTATTAGGTAGAGCGGTAGACTGCTCGAAGGGCATATTCGAAATATTTGGATCCATGTTCTTAGTAAGACTAAAATCATTTATCCTTGTCAACATATTATTACTTGTACTTGAAGGTTCTTTTTTTCTTTCTCCCCTTCCTCTTTCCCTATCAGGGTGTCGGATTTGTGCTAGCTATTTTAAACTCCAGTTACACACCCCTTCCATTCTTTTCTGTTTCCTGCCATTATTTTCAATTCCTCGAATGATTTTTGTTTAAGTTTTTCCGCCTCTACTACTTGCTGTATCCATTTTTTTCTTGGTCTGCCTCTTTTTCTTTTTCCGATGTTTTTTGCTTCATAAATTTTTCTTGTTATTCTATTGGATTGCATCCTCATCAGATGCCCATACCAGTTCATTTGTCTCTTTGCTATTTGGTTCATTATCGGTTCCTGGTTGGCCATTCTCCTAATAGTCTCGTTGCTTAATCTATCCCATTTTGTCTTTCCAACTATCCTTCTTAGATGTCTCATCTCCATTGCGTTTATCCTGCTATTATGTTTGTTCCAGAATTGTCCAGTTTTCACTTGCATAGAGCACAGTCGGTATCACTATTGTGTTATATATTTTTATTCTTGTTTCTCGTGCAAGTTGTCTTTTTTCCATTATTGGGGCTAACGCTTAATATAACTTGTTTGATTTCTTTGCTCTATTTGTTATTTCCCAGTCTATTTTCCGTCATTAGTTATTATACTTCCCAGGTATTCGTAAGTTGTTACTATTTCCAATTCTGAGTTTTTACACTTTATCTTTATTTGATTATCTTTCTTATCTCCTTTGCCGCTGATTATCATTATCTTACTTTTTTCCTCGTTTATCTCCATTTTTAGTAATTCTATTTGTTCTATTCATATATCCATTAGTTTCTGCATTTTATTCTCGGAATCTGCTATTAGTACTATGTCGTCTGCATACATTAAGGAATCTATTGTTACCGGTTGTAATCTGCGGTAACCTATTATTGTCTGTAGTTGATTGGTTCTGACTCTAGTGTTTCTTATCAATTCGTTAATTACTATTATGAATAGCAAAGGGCTAAGACTATCTCCTTGTTTAATACCTCTCTTCCAATTAAATGCTTCCGATCTTTCCCCTGTTATTTGTACCCTTCCGTTTTCCTCTTTGTAAGTACTTTCTATAATTTTTATTAATGCATTAGGTACGTTTATTTTCCTCAAGCATTTCTCTACAATATGTCTTTCTATCGTGTCATATGCTGCTCTTAGGTCTATGAATGCTAATACTAGTTTTCCACCGTATCTATGCTTCTTTCTATTAGGATTCTAACGATATATATGTTGTCATTTGTCTTTCTTCCCGGTCTAAATGCCGTTTGTTCTTCTTCCAATACCATTTCTACTTTTTATGTCAGTCTCTTCTCTATTATTTTTGTATATATTTTAAAGCATACCGATGACAGACATATTGCTCTATAGTTGTCGCAGTTTACATTTCTCCTTTTGTGTATATTGACACGATGATATTGTTCTACCAGTCTTTAGGGATTGTTTGTTTTTCCCACGCCTTTATATATTTTCCATAGCCAGTTTATTCCTTCTTCTCCCATGTATTTTACCATTTCCGGTTCAATTTCATCATCTCCACCTGCCTTGCCTATTTTTATATTTGATAATCCTTCTATTACTTCTTCTCTACTTATTTGCTCTTGCTCTGTGTTTTCTTCGCCTTCATTGATTATATTGTCTTGCTTTATCACTTCGGTATCAAATTTTTTCTCATAATATTCTTTCCATAGCCTAGCTACTTGTCTTATTTGTATTTGGTTTGAAGTATCTCTTACTGCATTTATTTCCTTTCGTTTTCCTTACCTCATGTGTCGTATTGTCGTCCAAAAGTTTCTATTATATTATTTGTTATATACTTTTCCTGAAGTTCTTCTCCAAATTCTTTCCAAGTTTTTGCTTTTGCTTGTGTGACTGTGTTTTTTACCAATCGTCTCTGCCTATAGTATTTTACTTGAAGGTTTAAAGATTATAAAACGTTTTGTAGAGTTGCAATTTATTTAGTAGTTTTTTAAATAAAGGTTAATTCCGAAGCTATTCGTGATTTTTTTTTCTAAGGTACCTATTTGTTAACAGCAATTGCAGACCCACTAGAAAAAATTAAAAAAAAATAAATTTGAACATTGAAAAATATATAGAATCGAATAAAAAATGTGTGGTGCATTAGAAATGCCAAAAAATTAGTTGATTTATACTCTGCTCATTAACCTGCTCGCCTAATTATGAATGTCTTTAAAATAAAACGCCAAATCCTTAACAATATTTAATATTTAAAAAATGGAAAACATTACGTTCTAAAAATATCAAAAACAGCTTTGCCATAAAGCAAATTAGGAAATCTAAGGATCTAAGCGTCTGTTTCTCCATCAGAAGCAGCGGCCTGCTCTTCTGGCGTTCGTAAATCGATAGCAAACTTTTTAACAGTTCTTTCCCCATTCTCGGACTTAACCTTTCTGCCATAATCTTGAAAAGCCGCAGCTAAAGCGTACGTGATCCTTCTAGCTTGATCCCTAGATTCACAAACAAAACTATGACATACAAAAGGAATACCGTTGTCAAGGTTGTCTTCCGTAACTACAATCATACTAAAAACCCTCGTGTATACCAAATCCTGCACACCGTACGATATTTTGTCCACAGCAAACTTCACTGGCTCTGAGTGTACTTTTTTATTTGCCGATTCTACGTAGCTGACTCCCTCTTGGGTGACTTGAAAATCTATTATGGGGAGAATGACATCAGGAGGAAGATTTTTTGCCTGGGATACTAAGTAATCTACTGGTTTTCTCGTGTGCTTCATTCCCCAGAGGCCTTTGGCTGGATGTCGACCTGAAAGATAAAAATATTAAAATAACGTCTAATTACCATTTTAATTATTAAACTTATTGAATTATTGAACTATGATATGAGAACAGGGTGAAAGGTATTTAGGTTAGATCAGAGATATTACTGACAAAAAATTATGGTATTGTTGACCCGCTTGTGGCAACATTAACTAGCGAGTGTAACATTGATCAAACAAGTACATAGTTTGTTTTACACAATGGTTTAAAATTAGCGAGTATAGTTTTAATCATATAATTATCTATTTTGGAAATATTATCGTTAACAGAAACTTCACAATTTGGTTAAAGTATAAAATGGGTCAGATACCCAAGCGGACTAGGCGGCCGATTCTCATTCGCTTCACTGTCGAATGGTTCAGTGCATGTGGGTTCAAGCCCCGGCTCGGTGTACAGAAAAATAAAAAAGGCTAACGCAGCAGTTTAAAATTCTAAAACGAATCTGCGGCTTAGACTAGACTATGCTGGTGTCTGATCGGCCTATGGTGGAGCAGTACAGCAAGAGATAAGGGCTTGTAGCTCGGTGATACTCCTCCATAGATCCCTACCGGAAGGGCGTGACGTCTAAATACCGGTGTATAAATATATATATATATATATATATATATATATATATTGTTATGTTTCTTTTTTCCCAACCAAAGAAAAATAAATAAAAAGATCCATCGAAATAAAATTTTAAGAAATCATTATAATCAAAAATGTATATATTAATTTAAGATAAGATTTAGTGTAGATAAGAATAGAAATTTGTTTGGCAAACGACCAGTTTCCGTTGCAAACAAAATTATCAAAAAAACCTTTGTTTAGAATTAGAAGACATTTTACCTGTAAGTTAATCTCTTCATTGTTTGTAGAGTCGAGTATTAAATGACCATATTCTAATCTTTTGAAATATGTATAAATGATGTATTGAAAAAAACCAATTTTAAAGTAAGCTATTTAGTTTTCTCTGAAACCGAAATTAGGCTTTTCCAATATCATAGTAAACACAATTTAAGCTTTTTGATTGGACGGTCGTTTTTTAAATGGGAATTTGGTGAGTCGATCATGAGAGAGGAGAAGTTAGTCATATTTTGGTCATCGAAAGGAAACAGTCGTGTTTCTCAAGATAGGGTGTGGTTCGTGAGTTTGGATACCGGCGTAACGAAAAGAAGTGAATAGTTTGAAGAAGGAGATAACAAGTAGATTAAAAGAGGTCCTTGTATCTACCGTGGGCATTTTTATAAAGTATATGTGAAAGTATTCTTACGGCATCAAGTTGACAAAAGGAGGTCCCGGTGTCATAAATAAGTAGCGGAGTTTGGAGAAGTGAATCAGGTGTTTTTTGTGTAGTCTGCAGGAGGTTTGCAGAGACGTAAAGAAGGAGCCGAGGTGCCAAAAAAGGGAGATCACATCTTTGAGGAGACTGGACTTTTCTGGGTATGTTCCAACATACAACTCAAGAAGAAAATAAACTGTAAGTGTTTGTACAATTGAATTTTATATCTGTGAAGGATCGTTTCGACATCATGGTCATTAGCATTCAAATTTAAGAATTGAGGTTTTGTTAGGCTAATCAAAAGTTTAAAGTTTTGTGGTTTCTTTTTTTTCAAGTAAAGAAAATTTTAAGTAAAATTGGTTTTTCACGTAATATAAATGTATGTAGCTTTATAATCTTATTAACATAATAATTTGATTTATTTTCTTGTATGCTGATTGATAAGATAACGACAGAATTTAATAATTGTTTTATTCGTTCATATAAAATAAAGAAACGTAAATCTTTGTAATATAATATATTTGTATTATTATCCTTTCTTCTCCTACCCGATAAAAGACAACTAGAAAATCTTTTGAATCCATCGAACACAGGTAATATAAGGATTATTTTACTTTTAATAACAGATAAGTTATAATTTTTTTATTGGCTTAATAAACTAAGTTTGAACTCAAAATAAACAATAATAACAATATATATATATATATATATATATATATATATATATATATATATATATATATATATATATATATATATATATATATATATATATATAATGGGTAAGTCAAATTTTCCCCAACCAGTTCCAGTTGGTGAATGTTGTTAGTATGAGAAAGGCTGTGTCTTCACGTCCTCAGTAGAAGTCCTATTGCAAAGATGCAGCGACATACAGGTACGTATGTCTGGTTAGTTATGGAAAAGTATTTGCCGAGAATAACAGGCCAAGATGATGCAAATACTAAAAGAAACAGGAATTAAGAACAAAAATCTCAAAATAATTGGAAACCTCTACTTGGACCAAACATCAAATCTTAGAATCGAAGGTGAACACACCAAATACGTAAAAATCACGCGTGGAGTGAGGCAAGGCTGTATTTTGTCTTCATTAATATTTAATTTTTACCCTGAAAGAATATTTAGAGAAGCTTTGCACGATATCGAAAAATGCACATACCTACTGGATCGATAACATCGGATATGAAGTCCTTATGAATAAAATCAATACCACAGTCAACAATATAGACTCAACATAACGTAAAGAAGACGAAGCTCATGATAATTAACAGAAAAAGATGGCAGAAGGTCAACCCTACGTAGATCAAACTCTAGTATTGAAGCATTACAACTACCTCGGTACCATTATAAATAAAGAATAGAACAACAACTGGTAGACAAGAGTATCGAAAAAGCTAGATTCACCTTTAACCAGATGAGGTCCTTATTTAAAAGTCACAATCTCTCTCTTGGTATAAAAGTAAGAATGCTACCTACATGTTCTCTGTCCTGTTTCATGGTGTAAATATGTGTATCGTATAATATTCAAGATCCTTTGGACTGACCGAATTACAAATGAAAAGGTCTTCAGAAGAATAAAAAAGATCCTAGGGGTACTAAAATTTATACAAAATAAATTCCGATATGTCCACCTAAAAGCCACCTTGTAGGGAAAAAGTTTGAAAGGCGACGTCCAGGAGGAAAAACATCATAGCTACAGAAACCTGGTTCAAGACAACATCTGTGCAGCTTTTCCTCGCTGATGCAAACAAAATAAAGATTGGGTTAGGCTTTCACGTTAGGAATTAGTGAACCACAGCATCTGCAAAGTGAACTTCTTCATATTGAAAAAGCGCTCACCTCAAATGGTTATACCAGAAGAGAAATACATAAAGCGATTAACAACGTTTCTAGAAGAAAGGACGAAGGAAAGGAAACAGCATGTACAGGCAAAGCGTTCTTGCCCTATATATCTGGGGTAAGAGACAGAATTGGGCAAATACTTAAAAAAGCCAATTTAAAGATCATTCTCAAACCAATAAAGAAAATCAAGGACTGTTTAAGATCGGTGAAGCACAAACGCGAACCGTTAACAACGGCTGGAGTATACCGAATACCATGGACATGTGGAATGGTATATGTGGGAACCACGAAAAGACACACAAACACATGGATAAACGAACATAAAAGCCATTGTCGTTTAGGACATATCGACAAATCTGTCGTTGCCGAACACGCTTTGGGAAGCGGAGAACATCGGATACTGTTTGAAGAAACGCAGATGCTGGATAAAACATCACAGTACCCACGGTTATATCGGGAAGCGGTGGAAATATATAAGCATCCAAATAATTTTAATCGGATAGAAGAAGGACTAAAAATTAACAAAACATGGATCTTTTTCTTCCTATGCCGTCCCCATTAACGGAGGTTAGCGACTACATTTCTACAAGTTTGTCTGTCTTTTGCAACGTGGAATAATTCATCTACAGTCATGTTTGTCCAGTCTCGAATATTTCGCAGCCATGACTTCCTCTTTCTACCTATTCCCTTTTTGTCATCGACTCTACCCTGCATGATGACCTGCAGAAGACTATATTTATCATTCCTTAGCATGTGTCCTAGGGCTTCTTAACTATTTGCGCTTTTAACGTCCATGTTTCTACCCTGTACAATAGGTGGGACCAGACGTAACATTCAACAACCTCAGTCTCAGCGCAGTATTCAGAGTTTAGTCACAGAACAATTGCTTGCATTTTAAGAACGCTGCCCTTGCCATTTCTATTCGTACCCTGATTTCTTGGTCTGGATCTAATTCTGTGTTGTCGATTTCTAAATCTCATAGTGTTTACGATTTCTCCACTAATTCTTATTACCTCTTTTCTTTCCCATAAGGTTTTTCTGAACATGACCTGTGAGTACACGTTGAAAAGCGTCGGAGACAAGACGGATCCTTGCCTGACCCCTTTCGCAATCGGTATATTATTTGTTTCTATATCATTCACCTTTACTACTGCTTTCAGGTTCCAGTATATAGTCTTAATAAACTCAATGTCTTTTTTGTCTAAATTAATGTTTTTTAATTAATCTATTAACTTCATATGCTGCACTTGGTCAAAGGCCAAAGTCTATGAAGCATACATATGCACTCTTGTTATCTTCCCGACATTTTTGCAAGAGTACCGTCAACGCAAATAATACCTCTCTTGTACCATGCCTCCTCTGAAGCCAAACTGTGTTTGATCTATGTGCTCCTCACCTTTCTTATAAATTCGGTTTTGAACAATTTTCAAGAGAAGCTTTCAAGGGTGGCACATAGTCATTACATGATTTGGGAGTGTTGTTTTTTGGTAGAGGTAAAAATATCGATTTAAGCCATTCCTTCGGGATGTTGTCCTCTACATATATGTGGTTGAGAATTCGGGTGAGTCTCTTTATATTACCGTCATCTAAGGCTTTTAACAGTTCAACTGGAATTTGATCAGGACTCGGTGCTTTCCCTTGTTTTGCATTCTGTACGGCATTCTTTACTTCTGAGGGTCAAATTTGTAGGTATTGTTCATCTTCACCTATATCTTGTCCATTTTCCCTCTCGTCATGAATCAGATGGATTAGATACTGTTCCCATACTTTTTTTATTTTGCTCTCTTCAGTAAGTATTCCTCCATTATTGTCTCTTGTTATGAGTGTTCTTCTTTGCCTGGTGTTGCCTGTAAGTTCTTTCATTTTTTTTATGTAAGTTTGAGGTGTCATGTTTGTTGCTGAGTTCTTCCAGTTCCTGGCATTCCTTGTTCATCCATTCCTCCTTAGCCTTTCTTATTTCATAATTGATTTTATTTCTTGATGGTTTTATATTTATTTTCATCTTTATTTTTGTATTTTCTTTTTTCAGTTATCAGCTCAACTATTTCCGGTGTCATCCAGTCTTTTTTAGTGGTTTTCTCTTCTTCGCCTAGGACCTCTTTTCCCGCTTTTAGTATGGCTTTTCTCATATCTGCCCATTCCACGCCTCCTTCAGTTAATTTATTTATCTCATTTATTTAGTCACGTCGACCTGGTTTCGGTCGTAAAAGAGTTACCTCGCAAAGAGAAGATCATTTTATTGTGATTGAACTTTTAAAAAATCACCATTTCACTGAAATTACTACAAGAAACCATCTGCAGGAGGTTCTAAATGTCAATGTAAGTGAGAGAACGGTTAGAAGACGCCTCAATGGAAGAGGACTAATGGCAAGAAAGCCGGCTATTGTTCCCGAATTACAACCCAGACACTGTAGGAATCGATTAATTTTTGTTTGACTACATCAACACTGGGATGTACAGCATTGGAGCGGAATTCTCTTTATTGGTGAATCGCGCTTCTCTTTGAGGTCTGGCGAAGGCCCAGAGAGGGTTTGGAGATGGAGAAATGGAAGATATGCCCAAGCCTGTATGTCCCAGAGAAGAAAGTTTTGCGGTGGTGCTTTCATGGTTTGAGTTGGAATCCTATTTGAAGCTCAAACTGAACTTATTTTTATCAATGGCCCCCTGAATACTCACTGATATATTAAGGATATTTCGGCAGAGACATATGGTAAATTTTTTTTTGACAATTTCGTCTTTATGCATAATATTGCACGGCCGCATACTGCAAAAATCGTTACAAATTACTTGAGGGGAATAGGAATTAATCATCTTTGGGATGAAATTCATCGTAGGGTTACAAGGCAACCAGGCCAACCAGAAAGTCTTGCAGAACTTCAAAACATGCTTCTTAAAGAATATGAATGTATTTCTCAAGTTTTTGCTCCAAATGTGTTCCTTACCCTTCCAAATCGTATGGGATTGAAATCGTATATATTAGACAATTTTGTTTAAGTTCACTCGTAATTTTTATTGTTTGTAATTCGTTTCGATATTACAGTCTCTTCTTTTGTAGCTTTCTAATTAAATAAATTATACTAAGGAATCAAGCAGTAATGGCCATTTTTTGTTTTAATAATAAAAGATGTTGAGTATACAATATGAAGCAATGCATAAATTAGCTATTATTAGCACATAGCCTGTTTGATTAATTGTTTGCACAACTGATGATATCCAAGTACATTTCTAACTTTTTCTTTTGGTCAAAATGATTTTATTTATTAAGGTTACCCTCGTTTACCCGGTTACCCATTTAGGTTACCCTCGTTTTGTTTATTCCTTCCGTCTCTTATTTGCTTGTATATATCTTTCCTACCAATCTTTTTGTTGAAATTTCTTATAATAATTTTTGTATCATATGATCGTATTTCATAGAACATTTCTTCCAATTTTTCATAATAGTTATTTTTATTATTTTCGTCCGTATTTTCTGTACAATTATAAATTTTATTTTTATATACTTTCCTCTTGTTCTTATCGTACATAACCTGCTTGTAGCTACTTTCAAAAACATCGTCAAATTGGTAATGTTTTTCCTCCTAATGTCCAAATAATCGTTCATTATCTCCACGGCTAAAATATACGTACTTTCCATTTCTGTGCAAAAATGGTTGTCTAATTAGTATAGTGAAATCGAAATTTTCGATCTCAACATGATTTTTTCAGCCTGCATGAAATGGTGAAATAGCTTGATTGTATAAAAGTAAGTCTATAACTCGATAAGTTATACTCGATTATTAATGAATCAAAAAGACAAAGGTACCGTTGATGTATAATTAAAGACATAATGTAAATACATTTAAGTATTTACACACGCGAACATTTATAGTGAAACTTTTAATAAATGAGATCCATCAAGTAATAAGACAAAAACGTTTAGGAAAGCTGTCGCGTGGTGTCATTCTCCTGTACGACAATGCATGGTATCATGTTACTAAAGTAGAGAAAGAAAATCTACGACAGAAATGTAGGATATTAGAGCGTCACCATATAGACCCGATTTATTGGCTTGCGATTTTCATATCTTTAGGTCATTGAAAAAGTCGTTAAAAGATAATAGTTTTCATTCGGAAGAGGAAGTAAAAAATGTAAAAGAATTCTACCAGCAACAGCGACAAGGGTTACTACAGTCAAGGAAGAAAAAAAGCTAAAAAAATCTTATACAGATATTTAAATGTTTACTTATAGCTGATTTTGCTTGGTTTTTTTAAACAATCTTAAAAAATTGGAAAAACAATTTTTCACTACTTACAGGCCTGTGACATAAAAAACGTCAAAGGTATTATAGATATTTATAAGCTAAAAAGTTTTAAACTATTTTTTAATAACAGATTTAATAAAATGTTCTTTTATACCCTAAAAATGAACCCTTATGGAATCGATTTCGATTTACAGAATACCTCTAGAGCAGCGGTCGGGGAACCGGGGTAAATTACCCCAAATAGGGTAAAAATGCAATTTTTGGGGGTAAAAATGAAACTTTTGTGAGTAAAAAGTATATATTTTTAATGTTCGGCTTACGTAAAAAAAATAATCCAAATATTGAACTTACTCACTGTATGATCCATCGCCAGGCCCTTATGGTCAAATATTTAGAACCTACACTGGAAGCCGTCATGCATGATGTCATCAAGATTGTAAATTTGTCTTAAGAAAAAAGAAAAAAGTCCCAATTTTGAAGTAATTGTATCGAACATGAAACAACATCATTTTTCCAAAACGTGAAGGAAGAATGTTTTCAATTATTTTTTTTTCTAATTTTTGTTTGTATCACTATTATTATTATTATAATTTGTTACAGTAACCCAAATTGTCAACCCTCAATTGTACCCCAATGGGTTTCAATTTGTTATATACAGTTGAGGAAAAAAAAAGGAAAAAAAATTTAAATTTTTAGTTATTGCTTTCTTTTCAAAACTATCATGAGGGCTAGAATACGAAAGATGCTAAAAAGAGGCGATTTCGTTTTTTTTTTTCTCTTCGCCATGGGGTAATAAAATGTAAACAAAAATATTTTGGGGTAATGATTAAAAAAGTTCCCCGACCGCTGCTCTAGAGCGACTGTCTGGGCAAGTACAGTTGTTATGTGACATGCCATTATGCAAAAAAAAGTTACTAACGTTTATTTATTACTGCAAAATTAAGGGAGTTTAAGAGTTTAGAAAATCGCAAATTGAAAAACTTTTTAAGATCTACAATTTTTATTTGAACCATTGTTCTATAAACTGCATAAGAAACGTTTGATAGGATTAAAAATTTTTTTTTATTTTTTAAAATTGTTTAAAACAAAAACAAAGCAAAATCAGTTGTACAGCTGGTTCCTAAAAAAACTGATACGACTCTTACTAAGATTTGATCATTTTAAGCGGTGTATTTGATTGGTCTGATATTTATGATGACAGACAAATAATAAAATAAACAAACAAACAACAAACAATTGATTACATTATGTTAATTCATAAATTGTAATAATTATTAAGGTCTAAATTTTGATATTATTTTGAATTCCTGCATTCCTGAATAAAGAGTATATTCATCATCATCACTGGCTCGACAACCCTTTTTGGGTCTTGGCCTGTTCTAGGATTCTTCTCCATTTCGATCTGTTTCGTGCTTTTTTTCTCCAGTTTTTTATTTTTAAGGTTGTTATATCATTTTCTATTTGTTCTAAGTATCTCAGTTTCGGTCTTCCTCTTGTTCTTTTTCCTACTGGCATCTGTTTGAATATTTTGTTTGGTATTTCGCCTTCTTCCATTCTTTCTACATGTCCTATCCAACGCAGCCGTCCTATTTTGATGAATGTTATAATATCCGGATCCTGGTATATTTTGTATAGTTCAGAGTTGTATCGTCTTCGCCATATTCCGTTTTCTTTTGTGCCCTTGTATATGTGTCGCAAGATTTTTCTTTCGAAGGTGGCTAACAACGTTTCCTCTCTTTTAGTAAGTGTCCAGGTTTCTGAGCCATATGTGAGTACCGGTCTTATTAGGGTTTTATATATTTGGCATTTTGTCTTTCTTGCGACGTTATCTGATCTTAGGTGTCTAATTAAGCCATGGTAACATTTATTTGCAATAAATATTCGCCTCTTCACTTCCTCCGTAACGTTATTATCAGACGTGACTAGGGATCCCAAGTATATAAAGTTTTTTACCTCCTCTATGTTGTATTCTCCTATTGTTATATTTTGTGGCTGCCTTATTTCTGCGTTTTTTCTTACCTGCATATATTTTGTTTTGGTCTGATTGATTTTAAGACCACTATTTTGTGCAGCTCGTTCTATAAAGAGTATATTAGGGTTGTTATTATTTTTATTATTAAGGAATAAAACAAACGACTTATACAACAATATATTAAAGCAAGAATTGTAACCAAATTAAAAGATAACTGGGCACTATTAAAGACAGCAAAACATTTTAACATAAGTAGAACCACAGTTTTCTATTAATAAAAAATGGAGGGAAAAAACTCTCGAAAGAAAGCGAGGGTCTGGAAGGCCAAAACTATACTAAATTTAGGTATGTAAAAATAAAATTATTATTTTGTAATATCTCCATCAGTTTTGATAACAGTTTGTAGTCTTCGGTCCATCTGCGGGAAAGAAACTACGAAATTGTCTTCTTCAGAGAGCTCTTCCCAAACCTGTTGTATACCATGCCACAGCTCTTCAGCATTTGAGGTATAAAATTACGACGATACAACCGTTTTATAATAACCCCACACACATTCTCGACTGGGTTTAAATCTGGACTGTGGCTAAGCCATGGTAAGGTTTAGATGTGGTTATTCTCGATCCACTGGTTTATTATATTTTCAGTGTGAACAGGACAATAATTATCTCATTACAGGATACAATTATTTTCTGGATACAACTGTTCTACACTGGGAAACACGATGTTTTCTAGAATATTCAGATAAGTCTGCTCAACAAACCCGCCATCAATAGACCATACCATTCCCATTCCTCTAGATGAAATGAATCCTCATATATTGGCGCTAAAATGACCAGCTGCTCGATATCAATCGACATAAAGAGGATTAAATATATTATTATCTGGTTCTATACACCCCAATTTTGTTCTTTTTTTAGAAGATTAAAAAATTTTCTCATCTATAAATATTACCCTGTCCCAAAAATCTTGATTTTGTAGCTGATGGTTTAGAGCAAATATGTCTTGATTGGTTCTGTTGGGATGTAAGAGCTTGTTTTTTGCTCTACGACGCGATGCTTTAATGCTGCGCCAAGTTGTTATCCTTCTTCCCGGAGACTGTGACATAATTCTTACAGTTTTCGCATCTTCAAAAGGATTCTTTTCTAATCTCTCCAAAAGCGTACGATCTTCATGAGCGGTAGATATTTTTGGTCTTCCAGAACCTTGTTTTCTTTCGAGAGTTTCTTGATCTCTCCATCTTTTATTAATATAAACAACTGTTGTTCCGCTTACGTTAAAATGGTTCGCTATGGCAGATAGTGACCAACCATCTTCTAATTTCGGTACAATTCTTGCTTTTAGTTCTTTGCTAGCATTTGGAGCCATGTTATGAAGTTCAACAGAATAAGTTATCTGACAAATTTTTTGATTTGGCAGTGGCAGTATGTAAATAATAAGTATTTATCCTTCAAAATACACTGCTCAATTTTCTACAAAATATATATCTACATATATACCTTTTAGAAACTTCAAAACCCTCTATAACATTTTAACGTGAAATCAACGATTTTTTATATGTCGGTTGATGAAACAATGAAATATATGCCTTAACTGTGGTGGTAATAATATTTTGTAGGTATATTTCCCAATAAATTTTATCTGGACCCAAGATGGGTCTCAATCGAACAAGCCTCGTATGTAGGTCATAGATTAGAATATTAAAAAAAACGGCAAGATTGTTAATGATAAATGACAGTTATTTTAATATTTAAATAATATTTCGCGTAAGAGCGCGATTGCGGTATTGATCTCTGCAAAAACGTCTAATGACTACCCTATAAATAATGTAGAAAAAATGTCTACATAGATATAAAATAAATTGAATCTTTATCTTTAAGTATCTGTGACGATTTACACATGTATTCTAATGTTTGTTTAAGATAATATTTATATGGAACGATAAACCCATTATTAATACGATGTGCTAATAAATAAAAATAACTTTAAAACCTACCTAAATATTTCACCTTAAAAGTTAGAGGAAGATCCTTAAAAGAAATTGCGGGTTCACTATCACTCATCTTGAATTCTTAATCCGGAGATAATAACAACAATATGTAAACTAACACAGTCACAAAATAATTATTTAACAATAAATTAAACAGCAGACATGCTTCTATGTAGGTACCAAGTTCGTGGTTCACTGCAAAGGTAACATCCGTTTTTTTATTGCCGGGTACTCAAATGGTTCCGGACTGACAGTTATAGGTTCCCCCTTATTGTTTTGCACCTGTTGTTCACTACTGACAACTGATACATGCACCTTATCTCCTCATATATTTCATATCAAAACCGTGAACTGTACAGGGACGTACTTTAAGAAGGGTTCATTTCTTTTAATTTGTTCAAAATAAAGTAGTTCGTTAATATAATTCTGAAACTATTTTTTGTGGCATGTCTATATTTACTACTATATTTAATTGAAACATAAAAAAAGAAATACAGAAAGACAAATTTAAAATAACAACAGAAAAAGTTAATTGTGAACGTGAAGGAATGGATATAGGATGAAGAAAAACGGCAATTAAAAGAAAATATGAAAATAAAATTGCCAAAAAACTAGTAGAAAAAAAAAGCAACTGTGGAGGTATGATACCGAAACGGCATGGAAAAGAAATACGGCTATAGAAAACGGAAAATAAGCACAAAAGAAAGGCAACAATCCAAGCAAATATTAAAAATTGGGAAATGGAATGTAAGTGTACTTATGAGCAGGGCGCTTTAACTAATTGAAAAGTAGAAATTCCAAACGTTCTAAGCGCCATTTTTTTCAAAATAAGATATTTCTATTAAATATTTTCTATGTGCCATCGCCAATAGCCCTAAAACGTTCCCAGTACCAAACCCCTGGTAAGCGTGGTGTGTTGCTTACCTAAAGAATGACAATGTTCTAAGCACGCGACCTATGATTTTTCCAAATGTTCTAAGTACCCGTTTAACGGACGTCGAGTCACTGCCTTCTTTACCCTTAGAAAGCCTTAGAAAATGCCCATTAAAAATGGAAAATAAAACAGATAAGCATATGTGTGTGAACTCAGTAAACCTTCTAAGCGTCCAGAACAGTATAAAAATCGCGTTTGTGGCAAGCCTATAAAAATCGAAAGAATAAAAGTGTTCCAGCGCTGCCACCTCCTCAAGAAACCGTGAGTATTTTGTTTTAATGCACTTGATTAAGTTTTATATGAAAAATGTCAATATTAATTTTGTTATTTTGTTTTATAAGTTATAACAAGGGGGGTTCGTTAAAACTTTTAGTTAAAACATTTCCGTAAGTGCCTGCAAGAAAAACTAACATATTTTAAAAAGGAAAAGACAGTTAAGATTTTATTTCACGTATAGGGAGCTTGCGCATCCGTTTATACGTATTTCAGCCCAATAGGCATCATCAGAACGGCTTTCGCAAACGCTCTGAACGTGAAATAAATCTTTTCTATCTTAGGAAGCAACTCTAACATGGCTTTGTATAGACGCAATGTAGCGACATCTAATAGTAAAATCGTAGACTAATTTTCGAAACTAAATTCAAGAATTCCGCTTTAATCTGTGCCTTCTAAGAATTGCAAGGCAAAACAGACGTTGATAAAGATGTTAAGAGAGACATGGGGAATCTAAAAATTGCATTCCACAACATATCTCCTCAACTAAGCAAAATTCTTAGCAAATTGGTTTCTAGTACTCGTACAGAGTATATCGAAATAAAAAGGAAAAGACAGTTAAGATTTTATTTCACATATAGGGAGCTTGTGCATCCGTTTATACGTATTTCAGCCCAATAGGCATCATCAGAACGGCTTTCGCAAACGCTCTGAACGTGAAATAAATCTTTTCTGTCTTAGGAAGCAACTCTAACATGGCTTCGTATAGACGCAATGTAGCGACATCTAATAATAAAATCGTAGACTAATTTTCGAAACCAAATTCAAGAATTAACAAAAACATTTCAAGAACATATTTTAGTTACTAAAGCCATAAATTTAATTATCGCGTTTTATTGTTACAAGTAACTTGCAAATGCAAATACAGCTGCAAGACCATTACAACTTGCAGAACACTTTTTTGCTGCGTCTTTTGTCTGTGGCAGAAATAAAGCGGCGGCGCCCTGGGACCTATGATACCCCGACTAACAGTCGTAGGCAATGTTAAATTTGTTATTCTGTATCTAATAATACAGTTAGTTCCTTCCAAGTGTGCAAGCAAACTTTCCAGGATATTTTTGCAGTATCGCACAGGCGTCTACAAACTCTGCAAAGTAGTTTTGCCGTCCCAGGACGGATACGTGCAAGACCTACGATTTGTTTGCTTGTAAGATTTCAGGTTCCAGTGGATATGGACTAGTAACAGCTAAACGAGAGCAATTACTTCATCATTGCAAGTATAAGAGAGCCCTTCAATGTATGAATAAGAACTAGTATGATTCACGTTTTCCCAATTGTGACTTTTGTATGATATCTGTGGATCTTCAGCAAGTTTTACTGGTACCAAATTTAATACATAGTAATATGTACTATAGTAGACAACTGAGCTGTTATAATCTGGGCATCTATGTATCTCATGTAAATAAAGCTTTTATGTGTACGTGGGATGAAACAAAAGCTTGTCGTGGAAGCAATGAAGTTGGATCCGGCATTTTACGTCTAGTGAATTCATATGACATTTTTGATAAAAAGAAACTGGTTCTATGGTCCGATAATTGTGCCGGACAAAATAAGAGCCGCACTCTTATTTTTTAATGATGTTTTTGGTGCAAATTGGACAGTCTGACGAGATTGTTCAAAAATTTCTATTAAGCGGGCATAGTTTTTATCGTGTGATCAGGACTTCGCGATTATTGAAAAAAGGAAAAGAGTCTCAAAGTGTTTTACTCCGATGGATTTACAGCAAGTGGTTGCTTCTGCTAAAGTTACAGGGAAACCATTCACTGTAGTTGACATGGAACATTCGTACTTTTTAGACTTAAAAAGCGCCTGCCATTCCGTACTAAAAGTAAATTTTCCAATATCAAAGGCTACTATGATAAAAGTTTCTAAAGATTATTCAGGTATTGTTCAGTATAAGACCACATACCTGTCGATATTGGAAAAGCTTGTATATCATGCTGTTCTCAGCCACTTTTGTCGGAAGGCAAGAAAAAAGATTTTTCAGCCATGTTGGATTTTTTGCCAGAAAGTGCTAAAGGCTATTACCACAATATTCTAAAGTAACACATTTTAAATCATGAATGTGTTGCTTGTGTGAGTCCATTTTAAAAAAGAGGTAAAAGAAATAAATTAGACTTACTTACAATCAATCTAATTTTACTACCCAAAACGACTGGTTTCGCTTTCTAAAATTTGCAAAGCATCATCAGGTCAGTGGTACAAAGTAAATTAAATGCTGAAATTATAAAAATATTAGGGTGCTGTCTTATAAAGATATAGATCAAAAAAGTTATAGTAATTATGCCAATATTACATGTCTGTGTTTATTAATATGCATAAAATTGCTTTAGCAGACAAAGTAACAACCCACAAATTGGTAAGAGATAATCTGTTGAATTGTAATAAATTAGAAATAAACAAAATACTACTTACATTCCTGTACAAGGATTTTTTATAATGATTGGCGATACATAGTTCAAACTATCCCGTATTGCTGATAATGGGTGATCTTCGGTCAATGTTGTAACTGTCTGACACTTAAGGAGGCAGTTTCTTGAGGGGAGGGATGTTAACAGATGATATAGGAGTAAGGTATATGTTATTGTTTGTTGAATGAAATTTTTTTTTCAATTCAAAGATTTTTTAATCTTGTAAAAAGGGCAAAATTGGGGTGTATAGACCAGATAATATAGATTTAATCCTGTATATGTTAATAGAGATCGAGCAGCTGGTCACTGTAGCGCCAATGTATGGGGATGGATTTCATTTAGAGGATTGGGAATGGTATGGTGTATTGATGGCAATTTTGTTGTGAATTGTTGTTGTTGTTGTTGTTGTTGTTGTTAATGAAAACATTATGTTTCCTAGTGTAGAACAGTTGTATCCAGAAAATAATTTTATCCTCCAACAGGATAATTGTCCTGTTCACACTGAAAATATAATAAACCAGTGACTCCAGAATAACAACATCGAAACCTTACCATGGCCCACCTACAGTCCAGATTTAAACCCAATCGAGAATGTGTGGAGGGTTATAAAACTGTAATACGCGAGGATGAAGCTAAGGGATGCTTAGCACTGTCACCACTGTAACAATAGTGGGTAGGTATGGTATGGTAAAATTCGGTTAAGGGGAGGAAAGAAATCACTTCCAAAAGAATAAAACCACTAAAACAAACCACTGTAATAAACTCGTCTTATATGGTTACTGGGATTTACCTCTGCGAGCGGATTTGAGGCATACTGGTCCACTAGTTCGAATTGGTCGTGATTTCGCCCTCGCGGATTTACAAGAGGGTAGAAAAAAAAAAACAGGATAGGGGCTGAAGGATACTCCGATGCAGGCCCTGTAGAGAGTCAGAGGTTATTGGCTTGCGTTCGAAGCCGGGAAGATGTACAAAGCAAAAATGTGTTCTCTTCTTGTCTCTATCTAACGGTAAAAAAAAACAAGCCACTTTCAACTTACTATGTATTTAACAAATCGTAAATTTACAACTACTACACAAAATGTACAAGAGAGCTAGTATTGGTTATCAAATTTTGCGAAGGGAGACGAGAAGAGATTTTACTAAGGGAGTTAAAAGGCGGACTAATAATTGTTTCCCCAAATGGTTAGTATATATTGTTCTTTACCTTAGCGTACTTAGGCCCTAGCTAATGAATACGCTTTGTAGTCCAAACTGGAGCTCAGGAACAGTCTGGACGAACACGAATTCACTGTACGTTATGGCGGCACTGGGCAAGACTAAAAATTCGTATTTTTGACTCTCTACCTTCCGTCGGATACGATATCACGATAATTGAGCTAAACACACCGTAACGGCAGGCCGAGTAACACCCTAGGTCGCCCCCGCGCTGACTGCCTGAGCGCCGAAGTACCACTGGCGCCGTCGCCGGGCACTACCTCCTGGCTCGGTTGCCAGAACTCTCCTGTTCCGGTCACCCGAACACTACCGCCTGGCTCGGTCGCCAGAACCTTACTGCCCCGTTGACCAACTTCTTTTGTTTTTATGTACCGCCGACGCGTACCCTAAATTATTTAGTCACAGTCCGAAGTGAAGCTTTGATTCTTACCGTTTTCGCTGATTATGTTCTGATTATGTCTGTTCCACTTGTTAAAATGGATCATGCCATGTGAAATTTCCTAACTTAGCTCAATTTTTATCGTTGGTGTGTTGCTTCGTTTTTATTATTTTTCAACAAAGGTCTTCACATAATTTTTAAACATTCGGAGCTTGTGTTAAACTAGGTCAAATTGTTATTCTTTGTTTAATTTGAAATGTATTTTTACATAAGTACCTAAATTTTGTATAGTTTTGGTCTTCCAGAACATCGCTTTCTTTAGAGAGTTTCTTGTTCCCTCCATTTGTTATTAATAGAAAAACTGTGGTTCTGCTTATGGTAAAATGTTTTGCGTCTCTGATAGTGCCGAGTTATCTTTTAATTTGGTTACAATTTTTGCTTTGATATATTGTGGAGCTAAGTCGTTTGTTATATTTCTTAATAATAATAAAAATAATAACAACAACCCTATTTTATGTAAAAACCATCATTTATATACTCTTTATAAAATGAAGAAATTTAAAACAATATCAAAATTTAGACCTTAATAATTATTATAATTTGTTAATTAATATATGTAATCAATTGTTTGTTGATTGTTTGTTTATTTTAATAAATAATGAATAAATATAATATAATGTCAGACCAAACAAATACACTGCACAAAATGATCAAATCTTACTGAGTCGTATCAGTTTTTTTTGGAACCAGCTGTACAATACAACCTGTAAATAAGGTTTTTATGAAATTGACATAAATGAAATTTGACTTTAGAATATGTACTGTACAATAGGAACATTACGGAAACATGACAAGTTTAAAAATTTGACACATCTTTAAACTGAATGGTTATTTATTGTGTATATTACAATACAGTTTATTACCATGGTACTTTACAAAACACTCCCTTTCCAAACGTAATGTGGCTTTGCATTTGATGTAAATCTATCTTGAACGAAGATGGCATATCTGGAATGCAAAGATTTATCAAATACTCGCATATAATGTCTACAGATGATTTTAACAAAATTTAGCATATCAATTTTGTTACCTGCTAGTAAATACAACCTCTAGGCATTCACCACTGAAACATTTATTTTTTATTTTATTTATTTAATACATGGGATAACCCCATTAACAGTTTAAATTACAATATACAATATCACAGTTAGGATTCAAAACATGAAATTACTTATAATATAAAATCAATCTTAAAAAGTTTAAAAAAGTTTAAAAATGAGACTAAAAATCTTACATACTAAAAAAGAAACAAAATATAACAAGAACAAAATTCAAAAATCCCAATATACATATTACAAAGCAAGAGAACTTTTTAACTGAGTTAACATGAGATCTTTTTAACTCCTGACATATCACGACGGTTCTTGAGTGAGGGTAAAGGTAATTGTTGTTCGATACGGGAATAATCATGATTTTCAATAGAAGTATGGTAAGCACAATATCTCAAAAATTTATGCTACGCTGGACTCTTTCTATGGTATCAATATTGTTCTGAAAATAGGGTGACCAAATAACTGAACAGTATTCCAAAATAGTTTGTACTAAGCAACAATACACTAATCTTGTTGAATCAATTAAAAAATACTTGCAATTCCTAGTAATGAAACCAAGAAGTTTAGATACTTTTATTGAAATAGAGCTTATGTGTTCACAGAAAGTAAGCTTTTTAAAAAATTACATCCAAATCCCGAATAGAAGAAACATAATTCAGTGGTCAATTATTATTATTATTTTTTAAGCCCTTCTCTCTATTAGAATTGCCGAATATAGGCCTCTTCTAATTCTCGCCATTCATCTCTGTTGTTTGTAAGACGTTTCCACATTGGTCCTGCAGTTCTTTTAATATAGTCGCTCCAGCGCATTTGCGGTCTTCTTCGTGGTCTTTTGGCTTCATATGGCCGCCAATTCCCGATTTATTTATTCCATCGGCCATCCTTAAGACGTTCGTTATGTCCAGCCCATTTAGATTTCAGTTAAGCTGCCTGTTCGACAGCATATTTTACTTTTGTTCTATTACGAATGTCTTCATTGGTTTTATGGTCTTTGAGTAAGATACCCAGTATCTGTCGTTCCATAGCTCTCTGAGTTTTTCTGATCTTCTCCATGTTTATTTAATGAATGTCCAGGTTTAAGCTCCATATGTAAGGACAGGTAGAATACAGGAACTAAACACTTTGGTTCGCTGTCTTTGAGGTATATTTTTATTTTTAAGTACGTATGAGAGTCTCCCGAATGCTGCCCATCTCATTTTTACACGTCTGCTTATTTCGGTAGTCTGATTTTCTTTGCTTACCTTGACATTTTGACCCAGATATGTATATTCATCTACGTATTCTATTTCTGTCTCTTTGATGTTTATCATAGGTGTATCATCTTTGTTTGACATTAGTTTAGTTTTCCTGAAATTCATGGTGTGGTTCAAGTATCTTCTGTTAATATAGATATAGTAATAATTTTGGAGATATTGTGTCTTCTTGTGTTACGCCTCGGTTGATTTTTACTGGTCTTGTTTCGTTTCCATTATCCAACGTCACTATCAGTTCAGCTTGTTATGTATTATGTATTAATATTCTGTACCTGGAGTCAATCCGGTTGTTGACTAAGGCTTCTTCTATTTCTTGCAGTTGTACGCTATCAAAAGCTTTTTCTTAATCTATAAAAGCCAGACATAATGGGAGATAGTATTCGTTAGTTTTTTCTATTAGGATTTTCAAAGTATATAGATGGTCACAGGTGCTGTACCCTTTTCTAAATCCGACTTGTTCTACTGCTTGATATCCGTGAAATTTAATTGTTAACCTGTTTATAATAATCTTAGTTGTAAAAGAAGTGAGATTGGTCGATTTTCAGGTCCGTGGTGTCTCCCTTTTTGTGTAATAGTATAGTATTTTTATATATGTGATGGCTTCTTCTCCACTTTCCTTCTGCATTTCTGCTAGGATTTCATCGCTTCCAGAAGCTTTATTTCTTTTTATTTCTTTTACTGCTCTTTCTATTTCTTCGTGGCTTATTTTTTTCTAGTTGTCCTTGTTAATTTTTAATGGTTATTATGTTTTTCTTTCCTAGTTTCGGTTTGGTGCATTTGAGACTTCGGTTTTTCTCTATGACTTGTTCTATACAGTCTTCTTGATGTTTTTAATGTCCTCTTTTATCTGTTTGTCGATGAAGTTCCTTAAATTCTGCAGTATCTCTTTTGTTTTGTCTCAGAAGATCTTTTCTTTGTTTCAGCATTTTTTGTGATTTTACAACTTATTTTGGATTTTCGATTTCTGTTAGCGGTTGCCACTTCTAAGCTTGCATTTAATAGTTGTTTTGTTATGACTTCATTAATTTTATTTAAGCTAAGTTTACCTAGATTTTAACCCTTGGTTTTAACTTGCTTTTATATTGTTCTGTATTAGATTTTAGTCTATCTGTGTCTATACGCGAAGTTTTTCTAAATTTATTTCTATTTTTATTATGTTTTATCTCTAATTTGGCTCTAACCATTCGGTGATCGCTACTTAGTGACGCCATATTTATTACTGTGACGTCCTGTCCCATTAATAGTATAGCTTGTTTCAATTCTATTGACTTTACGAGAAAAACTAATAAAACAACATTGTTTTACATTTAAGTGGAGTTTGTTCTGATTGCAGCAATTTTGTAATCTATCTAAGTTATCTTGCAACCAGGCTTGATCTTTTAAGCTATCTATAACTTTCCAAAATTTCAAGTCATCCGTCAACATTAGACATTTGCTATTTAGGAAACAGGAAGTAATATCGTTCACGAAGATATTAAAAAGAAGTGGAGAAGTGTGGCCTCCTTGAGGAACTCTAGATATCACTGAGATACTGTCAGACAGATGACAACCTATCTTGACTCTTTGACTTCTACCAGATGTAGAGTTTTTAATCCATTCAACAAACCTGACATGAAAGCCTACATTAATTAATTCGCCCAAAAGTATTTGGTGATCTACACGGTCAAATGCTTTGGAAAAATCTGTGTATATTGCATCTACCTGTATACAGTCTTCCATTTAAGATAATATATTAGATTGATAGCAAACCCAGTTTGTTGCAGTGGATTTTTTGCTATGAAAATCATGTTGTGATTGAGATATTAAGCCTGTACATAACCAAAAAAGTTGCTTTGCTAGAAGACAGTCGAAGAGCTTAATGATTGTATTTAAATGCTACGATAATTTTCAGCGTTGTCTTTCTTACCATTTTTAAATATAGGAACAACATAACTTTCTTTTGACGAAGAAGGAAAGATAGAGGTTTCCAGAGATCTATTGAACAATATACCAAACGGCATTACAAGTGTACAGACACACTTTTTTAATAAAAAATTAGGAACTCCACCTGAGCCAGCAGTAAGCTTATTGGGTAGCTCATTTTATCATTAAGAATATCGGACATGGTAATCTTAGAAGGACAAATATTTGTACTAAAGTTGTACTAAAGTAGACATAGATATATTATACATTTTAAAGTACAGTGATGATTTATTTCAATCAGAAATTAAAAAAACTGGTATTTGCTGCGATCGAACGCTAAAACCTAGCCAGTGAGCTATAGTTGCCACCATCGGATGCTGTAAAAATCGTGCAGAGCATTGCTGACCTAAGTAATATGAATATAATAATATGAACTAAGTGTTAGTTGAGTTTTCAGTGATTATTTAGTTATAGATTTTATTAAAAAAACAACAAAGACACAATCCACTGCATACATATATCCAATCAGTCGAATGTTTACAGCTAAAAGATATTTATTGCTTTTCTTAATCCATATTAATTTATACATGTAACGCGTACTTCTATGTATTCGATACACCTTTTGTTTGCATCAAATAACGATAACACCATTACCAAGTATTTGTAATCATGGTAAAGTGAACTGATAATGACTAATCCAACATTTACATAAAAGCTCAAAACAAACGTGTGTGTATGGCCTCAGTGTGACGGATGCACATGGATGAACAAAAAAAATTCCGTCGCGGCGAAGTGATGAATGTGTAACAAAGTTCGTGAATTGAATCGCGATTTGTCATTCAGCAGTAGTTGGTAATTGCTCTTTTTATCAAAATAATGTTTAGTATTTTCAAGCATAACATAGGTACTTTTGTTTATCCATATATTGTTTATACATGAGCAATTAAATTGTATTTTTTATTACAATAATGTATCGTACATAAAATCAGAAAGTACCGTTAAAATATTTGCAAGGTGTGTATAAAAAATGTTCAGATCTTTTTTTGTCCATTGCGAAATAATTACCTCCGATAATTTCTTTCATTCTTCTCTATTTTTTGATATGTTCATCCACATCAGACATTTTTATATAGAATATTTCATATAAAAATTCAAGATTTACGACGTCAGAACCCCACAGCGTTACCAAAAAATTAGAATAGTTATTAATATATACCTTTTATAAAGGAATTTTTAAATAAATTTTTTGTGATACATGGTATACAGCCAGCTACAGGAAATTAGTTTCCTTGTGGATATCAAAATAGTTAATAAGTAAGGAATTTTTAAAATGACAACTATTCAACACTAGTCAATTGAAGTCAACACTAGACACTAGTCAATTGAATTTTTTTTTCATTTCGAAAATATGTGTCTCTGAGCCTTTTAAAAATCTATTAAGTCAGCTAGAGTGCGCAATTTTCGGAATCTGTTTAAAGCTCTTTTGCTTTCTTGAATTGCTGGTTTTCATGAGTCGTTCCACCAGGGAACGTGTTTTTTATTGGGTTAATTTTGTATTTGCCGATACATTCCTCTGCGGACGAAACTATGCAATGGTTTAGTTGTTTTATGTCTTCGTCCATGTTATTTTGATATTTGAGTACATCTGTGCGTTCTTTTACAGTTAGTTTGAAGAGTTCCCAATTAGCATCTGAGATTTTCCATCTCGTTTTTGTATATTCCGTTTTGTATATTAATGATAATGGGAAAATGAGTGCTATCGAATAAGCTGTCTAGAGTATGCCAAATTAGTAGTGCCCCACATAGTGTTGTGTACATTAAAATCTCCAACCATAATAAATGGGCCAGAAATTTGAGATATTAGGTTTTCTAATTCAGTGCTTGTCAATGTATAATTAGGAGAAATATATAAGCTACATATTGTGATTTGTTCTGGACACCATGCTGTTATAGCAACAGCTTCTAATGCAGTGTTTAGGTGAAGTTTACGGTGAAAATTTTCAGTTGATAGGAAATTTGATGTTCCTCCGCTAGCGCGTCGGTGACAAATCAAATAATTTGAGGCTGTCTTCGGCATAGAGTATGATTGCTTCTTTCTTTAGGTAAGTTGGTTTCAGTGTTGTTTTTGCTGCTGTTACATATGCCATTGTAGAAATGTTGTTGTTTGGTGTATCTTGTTTGTTACGGATTGTTAAATCTTGGTGTGACATTGTTGTGAGCGGAACAATTTTTTTGATGGTATTTCCTGTGCTGCTCATGTACACATAAGCTTCAAGTCAATTGTTGGTGTTAACTGACAATTTAATTTTTGATGAACTTAATGCCTGGCCTATATGGCTGGTAAACTATTTCTATTAACTGTTTTTGACGTGACAACGTCTTAAATTAGGTTGTGGCTCGAAGTCACTCATGAAAAAACGCCCGCTCACGTCTGTTACGATGAGTCACCGAACGAGAGAGAGGCCCGCCGGACCGGCGAATGCCTTGATCTCTCTCCCACTCAAACATGATCGGTCCGCTGCGCGCGCAGCACTAGAGAATTAGGCGCGTTGAATCGGTGCGTGCTTGTGTCTCTGTCTTTCTCGAGCATTCTTGGCGTTGGAAAACCGAGAAAGCGTCATAATACAAGTTCACACGTGTGGTTAAAGTATCGTCAGCTGTGTCTGTAGTGAAAATGTGGAGTGCTTAGATTCGTCATTTACAACAACTACAACAATAAAGGTAAATAATTGTACACTAATATTTCATTATCGTAAACTATGATTGATTGATTAATTGTTAGATTGACACAAAAGTTGAGAAACTGAGTTTATAGGTTATGTCATACTATTGGCAAATGTTGATAGTGTTAAGTAAATTATTAGTTTAAATCACTCTGCAATCAATCGTAATTCAGTCGATTGAGAAGAAACAGCGCGTTTCAACTGCAAACAACTATTGTGCAATTTAATAATATTCATATCAATAAATATTCTACCGAGAAAAAGACGTTGTCACGTAAAATCTTCGCCCGTAAAACCGAATTTACAGGCAACCGATTTTTATACAATAAAGTTTTAAATCACTTTCTGATAAAAAGGTATTAATTGTTCTTATCGTACAAAAACCACATCGGGCATACCACACCAGTTTTTAAACGATATATTCGATGCTGAACGCTTACGATGTTGACTCGTCGGCGGCTCAGACAACACTCCCAATTGAATTTTTAAAAAGTAGTAAAATTAGTAAAAAACTAAAAGGTTTTATAAACTGAATAAACCCAATGCTAATTATAATAATATATAATTAACGAATTGACTAAGGTGACTAACCTTCTACCATCTGTTTTTGTGGTTCTGACACTTCTTTTGTCTTCATTCTGCCATGAACAACATATTGCTTCATTTTCGAAGATCGATGTTTCATAAAAAAAAAAACTTGTATAAAGATTACTTTGCAATATAATTTTTTAAAATAAAGTTCTCTTTACTGCAATATTCGGTAGTTCCATAACTCTACTCTTTTGTTGAAGCTAGTGAACTCTGAAATAGTGTACAAATTGCAAGGGAAGTTAACGTAAATGCTCGAACAACTGTCCAGCGAGTAGTTCTCAAAAGGAATCGGTATCACTGTTTTAAGATACAACCAACACAAGAACTGTTTCCGGAAGATAACTTTAGGCGGATGGAGTTTTGTGAAGTTATGCTAGATAAACATCATGAGAATGTACACTTTTTAAAAAATAATTTATTTTCTGACGAATCTTCATTTTCATTACACATATATCCACATATAAATACACAATCCATCAGTTGCAAAGTATTATTCTCGGAAAAATAAGCACCTCAGTGTTGCAGCATCCGCAAAAGTTGAATGTTTGGACTGGAATGTTCGGCGACCGTATTGTCGGTCCATTTTTTATCGATGGAAACCTAAACGGGCCAAAATATTTACACACTTTTACATAATGAGATCATTCCGGCAGTTCGACGTCTTTCCGTTAATTTTCAGGAGGTTTATTTCCAACAGGATGGGTGTTCGGCTCACAACTCTAGAGCAACTATCGACTTCCTCAATCGAAGGTTTCATGATCGACTGATAAGTACACGAGGTACAATTAAATGGCCCGCTAGATCTTGTGACTTAGCTCCTCACGATTTCTTTTTTTGGGGTTTTCTCAAAGAAAACATTTATAGGCATCAGTTTGAAAAGGCCACAAACCTAGTCGAATTAAGGGCAAAAATACTTCATTTCTCTACAGGCATTACACTAGCACTACTCCAAAATATTAGGAGAAATCTGTAAGACAGATTTGGTTACTGTTTAGCACAAGGAGGTGGAATATTTGAGCCCTTAATTCGTTAATCTGCTTTCCTAATTTTTATTTTTTGTTGGGTACAGTTCCCGTCATATAAAATTGGCACACTTTTTTCCCAATGTAAACCTGTGTTCAGACTTGATATAATGGTTCGTGAACCAATTCATTGTTGCCATCACAGTAACGGAATTGCACTAAATGTAAATAAAAAAAAACTTTCAAAAATGTTTATTAAAGTTTTATATAGGTATTAATACGAGTATTATCATTAACAACAAAAAACCGTATCTAATAAATTTAATAACCAGAGAAAGGGTTGAGTTAATGCCCAAAATGTTTAAAGGATCTTTATAACTACGTTGGGTATTGGTACAAGGAACATTGGAATGCATCTACTATAATTTTATAATGTGTCTGTTGCACATTCTTCCTTTTAGCTGATTTGATATAATATTTTCTGGCAACGTTGCCCTAGAAATTAGAATGACATATGTGAGAAGATCAACTTACACAACTTGAAAAACACGATTTTCGGTTATTAAGAGTTGTACCAGTTTTTTATGACGCGAATGGTACATTTTACGAAGTTTGTAGTTTCTTAATTAAGTAGTATTTTTTATGTTTAAGTTTGGAAGAATTTTATTGATTTTTTTTTATTTAAAACTATAAACGATTCTTATTCTGATTTTTTTTTCTTCTTTCTTGTCTTATAAAATTTGTACAATTTTCAATGACAATAAAGCATATTAGTTATTTACTTATTTATTTATTTGTATTGCTATTAAAGCTAAAAAATAACCAAAAAATTATTTTAGAGCATTATAATAAATATACTCTAGAGATGGGATTGCAATAAATCTTGATTCCTATGGTCAACAAAACAATGTCGTTATCTGTATATACTTTTGTAATTCGTTTGGGTAATTTCGCTAATTTTGCATTAAAAATCAGGATGGTCGACCTAAACAAGTTATACCCAATCAAGAAGATGAACTTTTAATTCGAGTAAAAGAATATCCCAAAGTTCACGTCAACTATCAGCAACAGAAGTAAATCACTAGTCTATTATTAAAATGGCAATTAATTATGCTTTAGAAAGTTGGCAAATAACTGTGATTTCTTGTTTCATCTTCGATCAAGATGAATTTTGTTTACCGAAATGTGTACCAATCTATCTAGAAGGTTCACTAACCTTAAATCAGAAATTTCAAAATCATCATTCATCATTCTCCTTGCGTTTATCCCTATCCGGGGTCGGCTTCTCTAATCAAATTTCTCCATAAGGTTCTATCTTGGATCATATCAATATAAATCCCCTTATCGACATGCCCTGACTAATCGTCTCACTCAGGTCTTCTGTGGTCTTCTTCTGCTACTCCTCCTAGGAACCTGCAGATTAGTAATTCATCGTATTGGGCGATTAACGTCTCCACGTTGAATATGACCAAACCATCTTAACCTAAGCTCTCTTTATTTAACATCAATCGTTTCATCAGTTATTTCTTTTTACTCCACTTGTTCTCTCTCACTCTATCATATACTATCTGAAGATCAATGAATACCATATGCTTAGTCGCCAGACTAAAACAGTCTTCCTGTGATAATATTCCTAATATATTAAAATTCTTAATTAATGTTAGTCATATTTTACATCTCTCATTATGTAATTTTAATTTTTTTAATCAAGAATCGGGGACGCCCTAACTGAATCAAGTTTAGTTAATACATAACTTTAACAAACACCTCAGTTTTGCATAGTTGCAAGTTAACCAATCGTGAGTGGCCTGTCTTACACATACACAGAGGTGTTACATATTCGAAAAAAGCCTAGAGAATCATGAAGTATGTGCAAAGTCTGTGCATTCTGTACTAGAAAATAGTGTAAAAAAATCAAATGTCATTGATGAGTGCGTCCAAAAAGCATGGTGAAAGCAAGTCGGCTCTACAGCGCAAAGTGAAGAAGTTCAAATTAGCTAATGAAGACAACACAAATGATTTTGAATATGGACGAACCCATGGTTTCAAAACAATATTTACAAGTAGAGAGGAACAGCTATTGTGCGAGTACATAATTCAGGCTTGTGAAATGTGCTACGGCTTAACATTAACACAATTTATATTTAAATGGGAATAGGCCACAATTAAAGGTTAAAATACGTTTATTGACGTTTCAATTTCCACTTCGGAAATCGTTCTCAAAATACAAACATTAGTTTGTATATTATGGAAATGGTAACGAATATAAGGCAAACGAAGGTGTTCAGGATGTGGAAGATGTTCAGGATGTAGATGTTCAGAATGTAAAAGAACCACGACATGTTAGCCCAATTAATGGCCCATCCAATATAATAACCCCTTAGCAAATTAGGCCACATGCCAAGCTGCTACTAGAAAAAAGCTTAGGAGAAGCAGTAAGAAGCTACAGTCAGCAATAATAACAGACACCCCCATAAAGGATGCCATAGAGGAACAGCATAAAGAAAGATTGGCTAAAAAAACACTTTCAGAAGAAAAAAAGCAGAAGGCTAAAAAAGTTATTAGTTCGAACAGTGATGTTAGTGAAGAGATTTGCAATGATTCTAGCGATTTAGAAAGCTTCATATCAGAAAATCAAGATTTATCTATTCAATGTCATGACTATGTTATAGTAAGATACATGACAAAAAAAACTGTTAAACATTATGTCGGTCAGGTTATTAAGATAAGTGGAGATAAATATAATATCTCTTTCATGAAGAGAATTGTGGCCGGCAAATTTGTTTTTGCCGACAAACCCGATGTAGATACCGTAGAAGCGGAAGATATTTAACTAAAGCTGCTTCCTCCTGCCATTAGTGAAAATACAGCTAGGGCTGCTTGCCAGTTTATGTTCCCTGTGAATTTTTTCCAATTTAAAATAGAGTTAGAGATAGTTCAAACACTCCTGACCATGGAGCTGCGCGAAAGCGGAGTCAAATTTACCTAAAGGCAGAAAGGTTCTATTGTAAGTGGAATTATACAGTGCATAGTACAATGCGTTTCGCATGGAAGTGGGGACTAAACCAAATTTCGTCTACTGCGCCGTGGTCAGGAGTGCTTGCACTATCTCTAAAGAATTTTTTTACTAAAAATCCCACTATGGACCACTATGATTCCCACAATGGACCATATAGTGGTTCATAGTGGGACGAGTGGTTCATAGTGGGACTTGGTGAATAACATTTATTATAAATATAGGATTACTTGAAATTATTATTAGTTTGCTTCCTTACATACATACCCATGCATAGGTACCTTACTATAATTTCAAAGGCTTAATCAAGGTGCTATACACTTTAAAAAAAAAACGTCCCACTATGGACCAGTTTACCCCTTAAAGTTTGTTACTGCCGGACCTAATAAGTATCCAGTCAACAGGATGATATATTTGGATTTCTATTTTCTTTTTATTCTTATGTACTTATGTACATATGTACAGAACTCACGCGAGAATTTCTATTCTGGGCTTCACCGGTATCAGAGTAAAATGTTACCGTTGTTGTGTTATTAGGTAGGTTTGTTTAAATATGTTTTAAGAGACGCATAACCAACTAACATAACATAACTACCAATTTCATAATAAGTGTACGTTTGGCTAATACAATGCTGATAAAATTTGTCCCAAATTGGATATCATGCGAAAAATAATAATTATTTTTCGACATGCCTAAAACACAAGGACAAGTAATAAGACACTACTGAAAGAATACTTTAAGAAGTAGATACCATATCTATCACGTCAATGTTCCTATTGTGTCAAAATTTTTGTTGTCATAACTGAGGGGTGCCAAACCACATCGTTGTAAGTGCCACTCGAGCTGAAATACGTTTTATATGATTAAACCGTTGTATGTGCCGACCTTTACCTGTACTCTTGAAGCCAAAGCTCTGGGATGCCCCCACCTTGAATACTCAGACAGAGAAAGTCATAACGTTGTAAGTGCTTTATTAGTTGCAACCACAGTTACTTGAGTTACTACAATCAGTCTACGCAAAATGGCACACGAAGTACTTGAATGTGTGACTGTAGCGTAAAAAAACGTGTTTTAAATACATTGAAATAAAAAAAAACTATTAGAAAAGGCAGTAAATACAGAGGACTTAAGTATATAAATACCAAAAGTAAAGAAGTAGGTGAAAAATGTTAGCCAAAGGAGGTAAGTTCTGAAAATATTTTTGTTGTAATATTAAAGTACCATTTCAAAAACACTAATAAACGCTATATATTTGGTTTCTGCTATATTTTTTGCCTAAAATGTTTTATTAATACTCTAAGCACTTACAATTTATTTGGTCATTAGGGTTAACATTTTTTAGTTAGTATTTTCGTTTAAGGTATCCTGCAAATGCCAGTTCTCATGTATGTGTATAACATTAGATTGCCATAAAAAGCTTTTCCGTGACTTTTGGGATATGGGGAATTATAACGAACAACAAATATATCTAAAAAATCTCATTTGAGTCTTTTTAGTAAAAAGAAGGAGACATAGTAGTTACGATGATGCAACCCAAAGCCGATGACAGCGGACATACAAATAATATTTCGGGGCATGTCTGTAGTTCAGGTATGTAAAATTCAGTATCTTTCTTTTGAAGTTTTAGTTAATATATTGTGTTCTGTAAGTTATTTCACATTTTTTCAGCTTTGCAAAAAGACGTTTTGATGTCAATGGACCAAGTGTGCAGATTCTGTCCTAGAAAATTGGCTGTGATGACGACAGTATGAAAGTTAAACCTGGCGATAAAAGACAAAAACGTGAGCCTTATTGAAAAGAAAAGATTATTGATTATATATCGTCAATTTCAGTACAAGCAGGTCACTACAGCAGAAGTAACGCTCCAAATCGAAAATATCTTCCGACAGAGCTTAATGTATTAAGTTATACAAAGGATTTTTGGAAAAGTACGTTGCTGATTCAACCGAGCCACCAGTATGTAGACAGTAATTTAATGATATATTTTTGACAGAGTTTAATCTTCCATTTAAGCCTCCACGAGTTGACACATGTACAACCATTGACTCGCTTAAAGTCAAAATAGACACAGCTCTAACAGAAGAAATCAAAACTAATGCTAAGCCAAAACAAGAAATTCACCACAGTCAAGCTGACGTAGCAAGACACCAAATAAGTAAAGATTGCAAAGAATCCAGAGAAAACAACTCAGAAATTCGAATTGTTTAATTTGATCTCTTGCAACAAATGTATCTTTCAACATTAACTCTACTACTCTACTACTATACTTAAATGTATCATACTAATCTATGAAAGTGAACATGATTTACAAC
Organism: Diabrotica undecimpunctata; assembly: GCF_040954645.1. Lineage (NCBI taxonomy): Eukaryota > Metazoa > Arthropoda > Insecta > Coleoptera > Chrysomelidae > Diabrotica > Diabrotica undecimpunctata. The sequence continues at coordinate 36,652,924 of NC_092811.1, read as the reverse complement.
GTATGCTGCACCAATTTAATATAATCGCCAGAAAATTTAACATGTTAATTTCCCCAAAAAAGACAAAATGCATGGTTACAACAGCAAATTTACTAAGATGTAAATTGGAGCTGGAAGGTCAGATAATAGAACAAGTGATGGAGTTTAAATATCTAGGCATCAGATTATCTAGCTACGGAATGCTCGAAACGGAAGTGGAAGATCAAGTAAATAGAGCAAACCAGAGCCGCAGGCTGCCTGAATGAAACAATATGGAGAAATAAAAATATCGGGATAGAAACGAAATGACATGCGCGGCAGAAACAAGACCTGATACAGAGAGGACAAAAAGGATGTTAGAAACAGCAGAGATAAAACCACTTAGAAAAATTGATGGTAAGATACTATGGGAGAGAGCTAGAAGTACAGATATACGAAGTTGATGCAAAGTGGAGAATATCAAGAACTGGGTAAGAAATAGAAGAGTAGAATGGAACGATCGTATAAGCCAAATGATAACAAAAGGAGTAGTAAAGACGGCAAGAGACGGTTCTCCAATAGGAAGACGATCAGTAGGAAGACCACGAAAACGATGGAATGACAACTTACTGGAGGCATATTAAAACATAGATAGAGTCATGTCTATGTAAAAAAAGAAGAAGAAGAAAAACATTAACTCATACCCAAACGTACCACAGCTATCAGCTTGCCTGTATTAATATTGGTATTCATTTAGAAGACGAATGAAGGGGCATCATGCTCTTCGGGAATGAAACTGTCGGACAAAAAGGGTCTAACGAGATAGCTTCTTGTCTGTACAGGTTTTTTGCCAGTAGCGAAATAGGATTCACTACAGATAAGCGAAAGCTAATTCTCTGTTCAGATAATTGTGGTGGCCAAAATAAAAACCAGGCTTTACTTGTTATGTATCTAGTTTTGATTGCAAGAGGTTTCTTTTTCTCACACGCGAGAAAGGTATGTCCTTTCGATCGCGATCGAAAGAAAAATCTATTGTTAGTAGTGAATACTACAACTTCGGCTACTATGATTCGAGTAACATCTGAAAACTTGTGTGAAGTTTACACGAAGAAAAGTTACGGGAATTTTGCTCCTTGATTTAAAACATCAGTGATCAAACCTGGAATCAATAAGCCAAGTTTTGAGGAGTTGAAAATCGAAATGAAGGAAACCCCTGTGCCATTTTCTACCGAAAAAATTAAAGATATCCAAGCCGTGCTACCATATTTAGCAGAGGAAGCAAAAATTTTTTTAAAAAACCTTAAAAAATGCTGATTTTTTTAATTGAAATTACTTAAAGTAGATAAATAATTGTTAGCTTTATTTTCACTATAATTATTGTTAATTTGATCTTTTTCTGTTGACTTTTAAATACAATTAAGTACACACTTGCATAAATAACGTTATGACTTGAATAAATATTGGCACTTAAACTACATTCATTTTACAAATTCCCAACTGTAAACAAACGCACGTGAAAGCCAAACAGGGCTGTACTGAGGTGTATCATACGATTTTTAAAAAAAATTTTCCAATTTTCTGGAATAATAAGACGCGTTGTCAAATACGATGATGGAGTTGTTTTACTGACGACGTTAAAACTTAAAATTTATTTCTTTCAATAATTAAAAAAACGTAGTTCTTTTGAAATTAGGTAAAACCGGATCTTCATTAACAACCCTCAGAACTTTGTATAGTGTGGGTATTTCATTTCGAAAAAAGAATTGATGGATTATTCTTCTTATTCATTCTCTGTGAAATTCATCGAGCTAGTTAACAATACTTTTACGATGATTAACTAACTGATTTTGGTGTCGACAATGTTCCCGTAATTTCCCCAATAGATAAAAAGTAACAATATTTTTTAAATAAAGTGAAAATGCGCACTCTAAAATAAATAATGGAGAAACAATATCAGTACCTGTTTTATCTGCTACTCTAATAGAAATCGCACTTTTCGACATTGTAGGGTTCTCCTGCATTTCAGTTTTAAATACATTTATAATTATTTCCTTCGTTTTAACGTCAAAATGTCCCTTGACAGGTCTTTTTTAGGTGGAGTGAGGGTTAAATCAACATCAAGGAGTTCATCAGCTGTATCAGTGCTTGACAGTTTTGTTATTCTATTTATCTTCAATAACTCAAAGTTGATTAAGAGAATGTCAAAATAGCCCAGGGAAAAGTAATATGTATTGTAATAAAACCAGCATCATCGAAAATATCGGTAAACTTATGAAACTGCATTCTGTATACTTTTTCAAGTCCAGAAATATTCCATTCACTCACGATAAAACCTCCTTAAAGAACAGCTTGGATTGACATCACATTTGGCATACACGTTAAATAAATGTTAAATAAAAAAAGTTATATTGTGCCGATGTGTGTTTTTGCCCTAGGGGCGAGTTTCACCCATTCTCAGGGGTAAAAAAACATACTTTACATACTTTCAAAATAAGTCAGGAATTGGATAAGAGAGTTTTTTCACTGAGAAAATACTTTTCGAGTTATTTGCAAGTGAATATGTTTATTTTTCAACAACAAAAAAACAAGGTTTTTAGACGGTTTCTGCAAGTAACTCGAAAAGTAAGTATTTTATAGAAAAAATATTCTTAGCAAAAATATAGCTTATAAAATAGCAAAAAAAATGGTGTACTTATAAAGCCAGAAGCACATTTGTAGCTAATGAAAAGTAGGTTCTTATTCGTCAAATTCCAAATCGAATAAAACGTGAAAGAATAAAAAAACAAGCACTTTCACCGACAGCGAGTTTTCCCCGAAAAGTGCTTCTTTTTTTTTATATTTCTCGTTGAAATATTCGATTTGAAATTTGAATTACTTTTCATTAGCTACAACTCTGCTTTTACTGAGTCCACAGACTTTATATAGGTATAAGTACATCATTTTTTTTATTTTTTGTAAGCTATATTTTTGCTTACATTTGCTATATTTTTGCTTACTTATAAATACTTACTTTTTGAGCTATTTGCGGAAAACTGTCTAAAAACGTGGTTTTTTTGTTGAAAAATGATCATATTCACTCGCAAATAACTCGATAAGTATTGACTTTGTGCAAAAACTGTATAAAATAAAAGTTACTTAGAATTAGTCAGTTTATTCAATTCTGCACTTATTTTGAACGCATGTTTTTTCACACCCGAGAAGGGGTGAAACTCCCCCATGGCAAAAGCACACATGGGCATAATATCACTTTTTTTCTTTGCTGTTAGCTATGTATATGCCAAATTTCATGTCAATCCAAACAGTTCTTTAATATTTACAGCAAAAACCTAATACTTAAATGGACTAAAAAGGAAATAAAACGTTTCGAAACTTCAATAAATTAAAATATTGGTTTCTCTTACCTTTATTAAAGTGATTACCGCAAGATATTTTTGTTTTACGTTTTGTTCTCTTAGTGTTTTTAAATTAATTAAAGCATAACCTATTTTATTTCACTAGACTTTAAATTTGCATGTCAATAGTGTTAACTGAACCAAAGTTTAATAATGAAAATATTAAGAATTATTTCGTTCATTATTTTTCAACTAAAACAATTATTTTCTCTACTGAAAACTTTTATTTTGGGCACTTCCAACTTTATTTGTAAGTCTAGGGTTTGGCGCCCCCCAAATTTAATATTCGTATTAAAAAGTTTTATTTCATACTTGAATTACACAATTTATTATTTCTACTTAAAACAGTCTGAAATTTCTTGAACTATTTGGCGTATTTTATCGGTTACATGAATGATTGGACTAATGGTTGAATGGCGACAATCATAAAGATACGTAAGACAAGCGCGTATGGCGTATGCTAATTTCGTTGGTCCGTTCAGTTCAGAGATTTTGTTCGGACGGGAGTGTCGCTTGCCAAACTTTTCTGAAGGTCGTGTTTAAAAAATCCAGTGTTTAATGAAAACCACTCGTTTGGAATACATCGAAATTAGTCATTGGTTAAGTAAGGAATTAAAACTCAATTAAGTATTATCTTAATTAACTATAAGCTAATATCTAAGAGTATTGTGCATTTGTAACCGAAATTCATAAAATTGATGGTACCGAACAGTTTAAAATAAGATTTTATTTCAAGACAAGTGCAAAAAATTCTATATTTTGTATGACAACTAATCAACATGGCAACCATTATCTAATACTTTCCCTATTTTACGCAATTTTAACTCTGGATCACCCGTTTTTTTGTAGCTATGAAAATATTTTCCCTGATATACCTCTATTACTAACAACGATAGGAATGACTACTAATATATACAATTTTACAATTTGAAGCAAATTTATGAAATGCTTGAATTATTAATTGCAGGAGAAAAATATAGGTACTATTTTCTTCTTGTTCTTATTCTTCTTATTCTTCTTCTTCTTCCTCTTTATAAGCAATTCTGCTTGTTCATTAGCGGATTAATATCCTACGGAAGGTTGTCACTCTACTGTACGTTACATTTTCTTCTAATGTCTTCACTTCTCTTTCGATGTCCCAGCGTATTTCCTGTAATTCTTTTTAGTACTTTCATCTCTGCCGTTTCCTGTAGCCTTTGCGTTGTGAGTGTGTCGGGTCTTGTTTCTGAGGCATATGGCATTATTGGACTTACACTGGCTTTATAAATTCTTGACTTTATCTCAGTGTTAATGTGTCTGTTTCGCCATAATATACCGTAGAATGGGTATACTTTGATCATATTTTTTGTTTAAAACTGAATATCTATTTTGTTGTTGAAAGTAAAAATTTGAAAAAATACTCTATATCGATTTTTGGTGTTTTATCCATGAACAAAGTATGAATTAAAAAAATTCAAAAGTTTTTATAGAAAAAAAAAATAAAAACTGCGTGATCTTAAGATATACTTAAAATGGGGATACTTTGATCACGCATGTTTTGTAAGTGGGTTATGAAAGTATCCCCACGCTAAAAAGTACCGTGTTTTTAAAAAATACATTACCACTAATATTTACATTTTTATAAGCACATAGAACCTTGGAAAAATAATGAAAAATCCAAATTTTACAAAATATTGTTTTAGTGTATGCCTTAGTCTACTGTAACATTTGTTGTAAAATATTTTTTTCAGCTTAACTTATTTTTGTTTCACATTTACAGCTAATTCAAGCACTGCAATACTTTTAGTGAACTTGTATATGATGTTTTCATCTTCGTCTAATCCTTCTGAAGGTTGAGGTAAAATCTCTACGATTTCTTCTTCTTTAATTTCCGAGATGTCGTCAAGAACTCGTCTAAATTTTATTTTATCTTTATCGACTGATTTAAGCCCTACAACGGTGATATTATCTTGGTCTAACTCAACTATTTCACAAACATATTTGTAGGTTTTTTTCCACGTTTAGATGAAAAATTGGCAAAGACCAATTGATCCACAAGCAAATTTCTTGTATTGTGGATTTTTTCGCCCTCTTTGCTGTTATAGACCTGGACGACCTCAACTGCTTGCTGTTTATTTTCATCTTTATTGTCATCCAAATCTAATACTTTGTCATTTATTTCCTTTGCGTTATATGTAGAGACACTGCAACTTGCTGGAACATTGAGTCTTTTCTTTCTCCTTTCAGGACCGTTAGGTCCTCCAAATCGCTGTTCCCTAAGCAAAGTTGTTAATGTCGATTCTACAGCTTCGTCATGATTATCCGTTTCTTTATCCGGCAATTTCTGCAAAACTTGATATCGGTTAGGTGGGAACAGACCATACGCCCGAAAGCCACTTTTCAAATTCCTTTTTATAGCCCCTTCTTCGTAATTTTTGTTTCGTGATGCTACGCTATTCAATTTATTTAAACATTTTTTGAGCAACACTGGAAACATGTCTTTTGGTACAGTATTTATTCGTATGTTCTAAAGCTTCCATTCCGATAAAATAGCAGGCCAAACTGTTTTCATGGAGCGAAAAAATGCCACATCAAGTGGCTGACACAAATGTGTCGAGTTGGCAACTAAGCATACGAAATCAATGTCATTTTCTTTGCATACTTTTAGTACCTCCGGATCCATATGAGATGACAAATTGTCATCTACCAAGACTTTTCTTCCTTCTAAACGTTTACCATGTGGAAGAAATACTGTCTTGAATCAATCTCTAAAAGTTTCTCCATCCAACCATCCACTTTTTGTCCGATTATAACGTGTACCGAGACTGCAACAACTTTTCGTACAACAAGGATCTCCCCTTGGACCATTTTCATTCCAGGTATCATATAAATGAATACTTTTGTATAATTGTATATGACATAGGGCGGCAACAAAATGCAATCTGCAGAACAGCACACCATTATAGTTGTACAGCTTTTTGAATGATTCATGGCTACAATGGCATTTTCTCAGGCTACTTAACTCCTCGTCTGTAGATGCACTTTTTTTTCCAGGGTCATCAGCAAGATTAGATTCATCATAATTAAATATATTTGATGAAGGCAAATCTTTAGTGACATCTTCTATATTATTAAAGAATTGTTCTATGGTTTTCTTTGAAACTGCAGCTCTAGTTCTTTTAATATTAGTCGCTATTCTTTGTCCATAACAGTTTCTGTTTCTTTGGAGTAAACTATATGCCCACTCAACTCCGGGTATATTATTTTGAAACATGTTTATGACAACTCCTTTTCTATCTAAGTAGTATTTGGCCATCATACGTATATCAAACAAAGTCAAAGGAAACCCCCAATCACCACATTTTGCTGCTGCTTGGAGAATTGCTTGTTCCTCCTCGTAAGTGAACATTGTAGGCCGCCCAGGTTTTGTCCATGCATTCCTTTGAATTTATTGTACAAAGTACCGTATGGAATGTTAAATTGGTTTGATGCTACACGAATACTTAAATCCCCATTGGCTACATTTTGGAGCGCTTCCTCCAACTTTTCTGGCAAATAATCTGCGTAAGAACGGCTTCCAGGTACTCTCTTATGTGTACGAGGCATTTTCTGTAAAAAAGAAAAAAATATAAGTTCAGAAAGCAATAGGCTTATAGTATGTTTATGTATGGGGCAGCATTGATCACATAATGAGCTGTGATCAAAGTTACCCCACAAACAAATTAAATTATTACACCATTATTTCTATATATATGTCTGATTCAATAACGTCAACGTTTAAATCCATATTCAAACAAAAGTATCAATTGAAAAGAATTGGAATTTTTATAAAACTTACCCTCGCAGCTCCGAAGTTATTTTAAGTTAAAAAACACGTGTCACGCATCGCCAACTTAAAACAGCTGTTCCCCTTGCATCGGTAGTCTACTGAATAGCACGCTCTTCGTTACTTCCGCGATAAAACCATGTACGTGTATAATGTCTTGCGAGAATTTGTTCAAGTGTGAGAATAAGTCAACCAAAAGCTCTTTTAAATGGATGGAAAGTGATAATCTATGAATCCCCGTAAATCAAAGTATCCCCATTCTACGGTAGTGTTATTAAGGCATCTTGCCAGTCTATTTGCTTTTTGTACTTGATCTCTCACTTCTTTGTCCAGGTCTCCATAGCTAGACAGTGTAATTCCCAGGTATTTTATTTCCATTACTTGTTTAATAGTGATGCCATTAATGTCTATTTTACATCTGGTTGGTTCTTTGCTGACTACTATTATTTTAGTTTTTTTATATGAGATTGTCATATTAAATTCTTTTGCTCTTATGTTAAATCTGTGGACCAGTTTTTGCAGACTATCATTTTGGGCTATCAATATTGCTATCAATATCATTTTGTATCTTCTTCCTTTGTTAATGCGTTTGATGATTTCATTTATCATCAAATTGAAGAGCATAAGGCTCAATGAATCCCCTTGTCTTATTCCGCTGCTTATTTCTATAGGTTCTGTAAGTTGTCCATCTATTCTGACTTCCATTTTGTTGTTTTGGTAGATGTTTTCGATAGGTTTTATAATATTTAGGGAAACTCCTCTATTATACAAAAGATGGATTACATCTTTGAGTCTTGCTCTGTCAAACGCTTTCTTTAGGAGAGCATTTCTGTGTCTTCAATCAGACACAGAAATGCTGGTCTATTATACTCTAGTGATTTCTCAGTAATTTGCTTTATACCGAATATTATATCTGTACACGATCTTCCACTACAATAACAATGTTGTTCATCTGCTAAACTTGTTGTTCATCCTCTGATTTATTAGCACTTGTAAAATTTTAGTTGTAAGTTTTAGCGTAGTATTTAACAAGTTTATTCCTCTGTAGTTTTCGGGTTGTTTTTTATCTCCTTTTTTGAATAGTAGAATTAGTTCGCTCGTTCTCCATTCTTCCGGTATTTTATTGTGTTTTATAATTTTATTAATTAATGTTGTTAATTTTTCTGTCATTGCTGCTCCACAATATTTCAGTAATTCGTTTGGTAACCCGTCCTTACCTGCCGCTTTTCTCTTTTTCAGGTTTTTAAGTATTTTCCGACCTTCTTGTACATTTATATTAATTTCTTCATTTGTGGTCATTTCTGGTGTTTCCGATTCTGGCGTCGTTTGTTCTTCTTCTGCATAGAGATTTTTTAGGTAGTCAATTCACGTTCCCTTTTCCATGTGTTTTGGTTCTATAAGTTGCTTTACCTCACTTCTTTGACCTCTTATGAAGCGCCATATTTACTTTTGCAGTCCGTAAAAATCATGTTCTATTTCTTTCGAAGAGCGTTCATAGTGATTCTTTTTTATTTTTCTTACGTGCATGTGTTTCGTTTCTAATTGTCTTGTAATTATGGTTTATTAGGTACTATTTTAACTGGGAAAAAAGTTTCAACTGAGCGTCAGCATGCAATCGGTTAATGTAATGTAAGTTGCATATATTTGTCCCGTCTTCATAGGTGTAGTAAGTTTTTTTAGTCTGGGTTGCAATATTGAAAATCGCGCCCAATCCCCCCAGTCCCATATACCGAATGAGAACATACGAAACCCTTTATTCCACTGACCCTTTTAGCCAAGAAACGGTTGACTGCGGAGCAGTACTACTCCAACAGCTAAGTCAAGCCAGACAGGAAAAGTGGATTGAGACCCTGGAAAAAATGGACATGACACATAGTAGCAAAATAACATGGAACCTTATAAAAAAACTTAGCGGTGATCCAAAAGAACATAAACCACCTTGCAAGGTTACAGCAAACCAAGTCGCTGCTCAACTCCTTATGAATGGAAGAACTACGAACCGATATAAGAGCCCAAACACTAGAAGAAGATTGGACTCGGAGACAAACCACCTAGGTACTCCTTTTACACTAAAAGAACTCCACGACGGTATGAACAGGTTAAAAAACGGGAAAGCTGCAGGTGTGGATGATATATGCAGTGAACAAATAAAACATTTAGGCCAAGGAGCAAAAAACTGGATCTTGCAATTTTATAACACGTGCTGCAAAACCTGCGAAATTCCAAAATCATGGAGGAAATCTAAAGTAATAGCCTTGCTAAAACCAGGAAAGGACCCAGAAAACCCCAGTAGCTACAGACCTATCTCGCTGTTGTGTCACTTTTTTAAACTATACGAGAGACTCATACTCGCCAGAATAGAAAAAAATGTCGACAAGCACCTCATCCCACAACAAGGAGGATTCAGACCCGGCAAATCTTGCAACGGGCAAGTCCTCGCACTAACAGAACACATTGAAGAGGGATTTGAAGAAAAACTTATAACAGGGGCTGCTTTCGTAGATTTGACAGCAGCCTATGACACAGTAAGACACAAAACATTGCTCCACAAATTATACGACACTCTAAATGACCACCATCTGGGTAAGGTCGTATATTCCTTACTGCAAAACAGACCTTTTTTCGTTATGCTGGAGGGTAAAGTAAGTAGGTGGAGAGTTCAAAAAAATGGCCTTCCACAGGGAAGTGTTTTAGCACCGATGCTCTTCAATATATATACAAACGACCAACCTACGCCGACCGAAACCAAGCACTTCCTCTATGCTGACGATCTTGCAATATGTGCTCAAGGAAATAGTTTTGAAGAAGTGGAGAAGAAACTCGAAACTGCATTAAAAACAATGACAGCGTACTACCTGCAGAATTCCCTGAGACCCAATCCCTCTAAAACCCAAGTCTGCGCTTTCCACCTTCGCGCAAAGGAAGCCAAGCGAAAACTCCAAATTGTGTGGAATGGTAATACATTAGAACACACAAGCCAACCTATATATCTTGTAGTAACTCTGGACCGGTCCCTCACCTACAGACAACATTGCATAAAAACGAAAGGGAAAGTAACAACTAGGAACAGCATACTCAGAAAGCTAACGGGAAGTAAATGGGGCGCATGTCCTGGCGTTTTAAGAACAACGGCACAGGCACTGTGTTTCTCAACTGCTGAATATGCGTGCCCCGTTTGGGGAAGATCTGCCCACACCAAACAAGTTGATACTGCGCTAAATGAGACATGCAGGATAGTAACGGGGTGCATGAAACCGACGCCACTCTCAAATCTATATAAAGCAGCGGGTTTTGCAGAACCCTCAACACGCAGAGGCGTTGCAGAGCACATAGAGAAAATTAAACAGATCGCGGACCAGCGGCATGCCCTATACAAAGCTCGAACACCACGAAAGCGACTAAAATCCAGGAAAAGCTTCCTTGGAACAGTGCAGGATGAACCGCCTGAGTATTTTCCTCTTCCCCAGGTTCAATGGACCGGCCAGTCCCTAGACTTTAAAACGTGGAAAACTATGAATCGGATAAGAACGGGGGTCGCTCCAGTAAAATCAAACATGGCAAAATGGGGAAAAATCGACCAAGATGATGTGAACTGTGACTGTGGAGAAACACAGAATATGGAACATCTTCTTACATGCAGAAACTGTCCTCGTCGATGAATCCTTGAAGATTTGTGGCTCGCCAACAAAGATGGAACCGACGTAGCCCGATACTGGGCCGAAATTTTATGAATGACATGTCCGGACACGATAAAGTAAAGTAAAAGTAAGTCCCATATACCTATTTTTTTTTAATTTCCAACAATGATATTATTATTATTATAACAAAAAACAAAAAATGTTTATAAAATGTAATTATATATTTACAGTAAAACATCTATTTTTTTCTAACGAGTACGAAATTTTGTCTATAAGTTGTTTCTAGAAGTGAACGATCCCAATTTTTGCTCCCCTCGAAAGTTAGTGTGGGTTTCACAGCAAACGCTGTTGTCACGCCTATGCCTTTGTCCTTCTTCTTTCGGTGCCTATTAGGATATTAGCAATCATCATGGCTACTCGTACCTTATCCACCGTTGCTAACATAGTCTAGTAATTGTCACAGAAAATTATGAGCGTGAATTTTTAAGCCAGGAGATTCGTTCATAAACTTATAACTTAGACATCTCATATTTTTTAGGTACCAAATGTACTGTTTTAACATGTAGGGCCTTTTCTACTTAAGTTATAGATTAAGTAATATACCAGCAATACATTTCAACATTTACTTTGTCTTCCATATCAATAACATACTGAAACAAATGAATAACATTTTACCCTGTAATTACAATATAAAAATAAACCCAACTTTCTACACATATATTTACTTTCTATACATACTCCAGGTATCAAATGTTGAAAAAACATATAGGGCCTTCTATAAAAATCTTTAGTTCTCCACCAATGAATTTAGATGTCTGTGTAGTTGGTTGCCTACTTATTTTTTTCAACCATTTAGTCCACCCACAATAATACCCATCTTACAAATCTCCAACAAACATTCGGATAAATCATACCTAATTTAAATGACAACATATTGATGGTTGCTACTGGTATTATCAATCAAATGTTAACATATTACGTATTGCTGGCTACTGTCACATTTAGACACATACCTCCATTGCTTTGTCACAGCATAGATACAAATTCCTTATGCTGTAGCTTTGTAATCAATTTCTATTGTAACTTACAACACCCTAAATTTTAATTATCATTATATGATTAACTCAAAGTTAATCATATAACATTTAAAGGGTTTTTTACCCATGTATTTAGTGACTTTAAACATGTACATCCAGTAAGTATTAACCACACTTTTTGGAATTACCTTGGTCAAAATTTTAACTTTCACATTTGATTTAATTAAAGTGGTTATACTTTTTAGGATAGCATTGATGATGGAATAGTTATTTCGAAAACATTCTGTGGTGTAGCCCGATAGGGTTTTTTTATTATTATTTTTATAAAGGAATTTTTAAATAAAAATTTTTTCAAGATAAAAATATAATTTGGTTCTTTCTATTTTTTCCGGTTTATAGCTAGTATTCCGAATGATGTGTATTCTTTGCTATCCCCACATATTACTTACCATTTTAATGGGAATAAACCACAATTGAAGTTTAAAATAAGTTTATTGACGTTTCAATTTCCACTTCGGAAATCGTTGACTTCGTTGAAAATTGACTTCTATTTTTATTATGTTGTAAGACAAGAATGTCTCAATTGAGACACTCGTAGGGACAAAAGTCTTTATTTTATCAGAGAGCCAATTTAAAGGTTCTAAAGTCATTTACTTGTGAGTCATAGTTGGTTTGGGACTGTAAAAAATCCCTCAAAAAGCTGGCGGAACGCAACAAACAGGAGAAGAGTAAGCTAACAGCCTCGCAAAAGAACGGGCCAATACTCATTCCTGTGTCTAGAACCCTTCTGTGGACTATCGAAAAGCTACATCAGAGAGGAACTCCTATGCACTCAATTAAGATTACACTGGTCTAATAAACCGGGACAAAGGCAAGCAAAAAGGCTCATAAAAGTGTCGCCTACTGCAAAAAACCGCCTTCTCGAAATGAGTAAAAAAGACATCAAAATGGTAACTAGCTTTTTCACTGGTCAGTCATATCATCTAAAAAAATATACAAATCAGACTATGCAACCACTAGAGGGTTGGAACCGTCGATTCGCTAGCAAGCTGGAAGTACTCGACTAGATTGCACCCGTCTCTTCAAACGACATTCGAACTTCGTGGGCTGGGGGCTCATCACACCTGCTGGTATTGTCTTAACTATGACACTCTTAAGGCAGCAAATTTGTCTACAGAAATTTTTATGAACTTTAAGCCACAAATATACCAGGCTCCTCTTTAGAAGAATGTCATTGATAACATCCACAATATCACGTATATTACTCAATTATTACTAACATCCAATTGCTCCTGTTAAATTTTTATTATGTTTTTGATAAATATGTTAAATAACTTTATTTTTGGATATTCTAACCGAAATAAGTGGAAATACACTTGCATTGGCACGTCGTTGGTGAGTTAACTCTATTGTTAATTTATTTATTTATTGATTTATATGCCTACAATGAACAAGGTCAAAAAATGATCGTTAAATAGTTGAGTCAGCAGTACTGTCCTTGCTTACTAAATTTATGATTATTTATGATTCGATACTTAGTTCAAAACGGCTATAATATAAAGATAACGATAATATAAAGTGTAATACTACAAAAAAATAAACGAAGAGCGACGACGCGATTGTCAGAAATGTTACGTATGGCTAGACGAAAATGATGGATTAGTAAATTATCTACCGCCATAAATATACTGTTAGTGCTGCTGCTAGATCTAGAGTTATCTATTGCATTTAAATAATTTTTTTTTTGAAAATTTATTCACACAATATGTTTACATTGACAATAAGTGTTTTTAATGACTATCAGTTTACTTAATTTATAAATTAGCTAAAACTAAATTTATTCTGATAATCTAATTCGATTTATAATCAATATATCGCACGTTCAGTTCTATAGGGACGTAACTCAGAAAATTAACTTCCTGATAAATGGCGAAAAACACTGTCAATAATTTTGTTTTTTTTTTATTTTACGTCACATAGTAATACCTTTTTTTATTATTATCCCGGTTTTTTTATAGCGTTTTCCGCCTTCCGGTTCCCAGTTTCCAGCTACGTCGGTCATTCCATTCGCCAGGGTGAAGGTTTCTTTCCGACATTGCCTTCTGAATGCCGCCCAGCCAGGATTGTTTTGGCCTTCCTCTCTTCCTTCTTTCCCTTGGCGTCCATTTTAAAATTTGGTTTGGCAGCCTGTCGTCGTCCATTCTTTTCACATGACCATACCAGATCAGTTGTCTCCTTTGAATTTCGTCAATGATGGTTGACTTGACTCCCATTATATTTCTGATATGGTCATTTTGTATTCTATCAAGCCTTGATTTTCTAGCTGATCTTCTCCAGAAGTCCATTTCCAATGCAAGTAGGCGTCGCTCAAGGGATTTAGTAAGTTGCCATGTTTCGCATCCATAGAGCAGTATACTTTTAAAGATGGAGTTAAAGAGGAGATGCTTTCTTTGATTTGATAGTTCTTTTGACCATAGCATCGGGTTTAGGCATCCTATCACCCTTTTTCCTTTCACGATTCTTTGCTCTATCTCTTTTTCGGTTCGCCCACTCTTGTTGATTGTTGTTCCCAAATATATATATTCCTCACAATTCTTGATTGTTTCATGTTCGTTGACATAATAATACCTAAATGATAATATTCTTGACATGGAACAGAATCGCATTACGATGCAAGTATATACTGATATGTTGATAACTTATATTACTATGGTTTTTTATCAAATAGAAGATCAAATTAACTTATACGTCTTTATTGAAATAAAAATTCGTAAACATTATTTATCGTATTAATACGTACAGTGCCACCATGGGATTATATTTTTGCGGAACCCTGGGGCCAAATTTTTTTATTTGAAATTTTGAATATGTTTGAGCTATTATACAGGTACATTGGCATTTTTTTTCCTAAATTTGAAATTTTTTGCCCGATTTTGCCATTTGTATGTGACGGTCTACGTTGATCCCCATGGCCTGAAAGCATGTGTTTGGCGTTATGGCCAGTGGGGGACCGCACGCGTGCATCGCTCGTCCTTCAAGGAAGCCGTCTCTACGTCTTCAGTTTGCTTACGCTTTGCAGTCAGTGAGTGTTGTTGATGTTGTGTTCGACTTAGAAATGACGGATAGCTACGAAAAGGAACAAAATAAACTGAAAAAATTGTGGGAGGAGGTGCTTTCGGCTAGTGACGAAGACTTTTCCCCTGATATGAGTGAATATGCGCCTTCAGACTCTGACATGTCCAGTTCCGAAAAGGATCCAGAGACACCTAGAAAAAAAATCAAGATTGTCCAATCTCCGGAGAAAAAATTTGACTACACTTCCAAAGAAAATTTGCCAAGTACCTCTGCAAGCAGAGTGGTGTTTTCAGTTGTTGCTAAAAAATTGGCATTTTGCAGATAATAATAATTTTTCTGATGGTGACAGACTGTATAAAATAACACCCCTTTTTACGAAGCTGTTAGAGAATTTTTAATCTCCAATTGTTCCAGGAGAATTTTTCTGCATTGATAAAACGCTCTGGCCTTTTAAAGGCAAACTTAAATTTAAACAGTAACTCAGCAACAAAAGACACAAATTTGGAATCAAGCTCTTTAAGCTCTGTCTTGAAAACGGATATCTTTATGATGCTTCTATCTACTATGGGCAGGAAAGAGAGCCAAATCAGAAGCAGTCAGTATCATCAAATGTTGCTTTGAAACTAACAGAAAATTTAGTAAACCAAGGTCGCACTATCGTCATGGACAACTATTACACCTCTGTTGAATTAGCATCGAAACTTCTGAAAAAAAATACATATATTTGGGTACTCTACGAAGCAACAGAAAGAACAACTCAAAAAATGTTGTTCAGAAAAAACTAAGACGCGGCGAACATATTGCTGAGGAAAGCAACACAGGAATATTTATAGAGAAATAAAAAGACAGGAGAGACGTTCTTATGTTGACAACTAAATATGTTCCTAAAATGGTCACTCAGGCCAGAAGGTCTGTCGAAAAAACCAAGCCAACGAGTATCATCGAGTATAACAAACACAAAGCTTATATCGACATATCCGACCAAATAAAAGCTTACAATTCTTCTTTGCGTCGTGTAGTAAAATGGTATAGTAAACTGGCTATCGAATTTATAGCTGGTTCCTGTGTTGTAAACGCTTATGTGCTCCATTAACTCAACTAAGGACAAAATGTCTATTACAAAATTCCGAGAAGAAGTGATCAAAGGTCTTCTACTAAAATCTGCAGATCTACCAAATTTCGAGGACAACCAGACAACCAGATAGGACACCCAAAACCAAGTTTAGATGCAACGTATGTCAAAAACACTTTTGTTTGCAATGTTTTTTTGATTTACATATTTCTGAATTAAAATAAATATTTTTTTGCTAAAATTTTAGTTTTAGATTTATTTTTTCCCTCATAATTTTTTTTTATACTTACACAATGGCCAACTGATCTCCCATTTTGCTTAACATCTCTACCAAAGATTTCCATATGTTTACATTGAAATGTCGCATCAGTGTTATGCGATGGGGCCCTAAGTGATTTCTGGTCCGTCGGTTTACATTGATACTCCACTGTCAGAAGGCATTAAAATGTTTAAGCAGAATGGGGGATCACGTTGATCCCCCATGGCACTTAACGTGTTAACATTTGTCTATATTGCATTAATAATTTGCACACAAAATATGTGCGAATTTAGTTATAGATCGATTTAGAAATAAAGTTTGTAATACTTAGAAGATTTATTTAGAAATACATCTGTATACAGGGTGAGTCACAACTATTGGGACATGGACTAAGGACAGGTTATTTGGACCAAAGTATGGCTATTGGGCCAAATATGCCTTAATAAAATGTTGCTGAGAAAAAAGATACAGAGTGTTAAAGTTAATTTTTGTTTTTCGTTTTTTGCTAATAGTTTCCCTGTATATTTATAAATTGGCACAGAGGCATAATCTTAGACAAGAAATAGTATTTTATTTACAATTCCACTATCAAATACCAAACTAATAAACAAAGTTGCAACTAACGTAAGGTTTTCGTTTTGACGATAAATCAAAACTAAACACATTTTAACTTAAAAGAACTCACAAAAACTCAAACCAAATGTTCTACATGGTCTCCTTCGATTTCTATGCCTTTTCTAATTCTTTTTATAAAGGATTTTCGGACGTTAAAAAAAATATTATTCTGTTCCCTTATAAGATTAGCTGCATTTTAAATGTATTTCCAAAGTTCGTCTCGTGTATTAATTTCATTGGCATAAACTAAGGACTTTATATGTCCCCAAAAATAAAAATCTAGCGGGTTGTACTCAGGACTTCTTGGTGGCCATTGAAAATCACTACCTTTGCCAATCCATCGTTGAGGAAATACGTCATTAAGATGATTTCTCCTGCATAAACCACATTTTTCTTCTTACATCCAGTGACAGATCATCTAAAATATCACTAAGAGTATTTTCCAAAAAGAATAAATAATAATCTCCATTTAAATTCGGAGGAAGAACATAAGGCCCTAGTAGTTGGTCCCCTATAATGCCACACCAAATATTCAATTTAAACTCATGCTGAAAATGTCTAGCTTTAATAGCATGCGGGTTTTCTTCTTCCCAATAATGACTACTTCACCAATTAAAAACCCCTCGTCTGGTAAAAGTTGCTTCGTCGGTGAACATAATATTCTTAATAAAGTGTCTGTCATTGCGATGTTTATTCAGAATACGTTGGCAAAACTGTAACCGTCGTGGAAGATCTGTTGGATTGGAAGTAAATTTTGAACAGGAGTGAAGTGATAAGGATGGAGGTTCTCTTTTTTTAGAATTCTAACAATAGACGACTGACTTACTCCTGTTGCTGCTAATAGATGTCGTGAACTTATTGCAGGATTTTCATCTACTCGAACCAAAAGTTCATTTTCTTGATTAGGTGTGATTTGTTTCGGTCGACCACCCCGATTTTTAGTGTGAAATGACCCAGTTTCACCTAAACTATGATATAATCTTGCAAAAGTTTTGTGATTTGGTTGCCTTCTGTTTGCGTATTATCCATACCTTTTGGCTGCCGAGCGACCGCAAAAATTTTCTTGTGCGTATACGCAAATCATATCTCGCATTTTTTCATTAGTAAAATGATTGTGACGATGCATTTTAATAAAAAAAAAGAAATGATTACTTTTAAAAAATGCAACATTACACTACACTGTCACATCAAAAATAATTTACTCTGAACAAATGACATTTACCAACAACAATTATCTGACAGTCCAAAGCATACTTTTCATAAATGAAATAATATTTGAAATCCTTTTTTAAGACTCTAAGCAGTTCGACTGCGTTTTTGTCGAAAACGGTTGAAATTATCATGTTTAAACAAGAGTACCAATTTTACGTAAAAATGATGTTTACGTCATATTTTCTTATAAAAATTATTAAAAACTTTCATCGGAAAAAGTTTAGATTCAATTTGATCATTAGGAATGATCCACGTGGCGCCCTCTATGACAAAACGTAAAATTGTAAATAAAATACTATTTCTTGTCTAAGATTATGCCTCTGTGCCAATTTTGATAGCAATTTATAAATATACAGGGAAACTATTAGCAAAAAACGAAAAACAAAAATTAACTTTAACACCCTGTATCTTTTTTCTCAGCAACATTTTATTAAGGCATATTTGGCCCAATAGCCATATTTTGGTCCAAATAACCTGTCCTTAGTCTATGTCCCAATAGTTATGACTCACCCTGTAGAAATGAAATGACAAAAATTTGTCAGTTATATAAATTTCTCATAACTTTACTCATAACTACTAAAACCAAAACTATTAAAACTATTTATATTGATTATAGTGCAATTATATTATTGTAATATCCAGCGTAAAAATCCGGAATCAAATGCCTTGTCAGTAAATCTTTAAGATCAGTTTTCTTTTTTTCTGATAGGGGAAGAATTTCTGTATAAGCCCGTTGTATCTGAAGGGACTCCAAGGACTTCATCTTTTTATTATTCCTAGTTCTAACCATTACTCCTGAGTAGTTTTCATCATGATGTGAAAGTTTATAAAGAAATGAGGAGGAATACTGTTTTTTCACTTTAATTTCGTTTCATGGCACAGACATACCTAGCTTGTCTTTATTAAAAATGGACCCCATGCTTCCTGAAGATGTTTTAAATCACGAAATTCTGCGTTGGACATTTCGTGTATAGTAAATACTTTTCCATTTTTTCTGCAGTGTTTTATTAGGCCTTTAATCAAAAATCGGTGTATTATTGAACGGATATTGAAATATAAGAGTGCATACATGTTGGCTGTAATAATGAATTTATTTTTTTGCTGTTCATTAACTCTCTCATCGTAAAGTTATAAGCATTGTGTTTGAATTTATAATAAAAAGTCGAAGTATCTGAAGATCATAAACTACAACTTTACGATTTGGGTTTATATTTAACCCATCAGCTTTCTTTTGCATTCGACATTTTACTTTTTCTCGCTGATGTACGTTACAAGTGTCTTCCATTTCAAGTTTAGTTGCTGCAATTGCATTGATAAATGCAACACAAAGATCACATTGGTCTTTTTTCGGCGAGAATAAAGAAATGTTGAACTGGTTGACGAATACATTATAGTAGTTATGGTAACTTCCTGATACCTTTTCTCCGATGATTGTTGTATTTTAAAATCTCGATATAGGTCAGCTACAGTCTTGCTATTATCTATATATTCACGCATTGTAGTAGTTCGTACATACTGGGATTCAATACGTGCAATCGAGTTTATATCCTTCTTAATATCGTCCATTAAGACAGCGCTGAGAGTGGGATGATAATTAAGACGACCACGCATGTCCTTTGCCAATATTCCGGTACAATTCGGTTTTGCTAAAGCGATACGAACGACTTTTTCCGACACATCTAATATGTTAAGGAAAAATATTTTGCAGATTCTAGTTTTTCTACCATTAACTTTTAAAGAATATGCTTTATTAGCATGCCTTGGATTTTCAGCATTCGATTATTTCTATTTTGATATTACGTCTGTGATTGGCTATGCAATAAAGGCCCTTTGGAGATTTACGTCGCCTTGTTTCCAAAACTATTCAAATATGTTTAGTCTCGCAGAATAATCAATAGTTTGGGAACATTTATACCTATATTGATCTCTGTATGGAGGTTTAACGCTTCTACCTTCTTTGTATATTTTACTGAAATTTGATGTATAATCTTGACCGGTATTGCGCAAGTTTTTCTTTCATTCGATAGGTCGACGTTTACGTTTTTTTTGCCTAATTATTTTCAATTGCTTGTTGCGCATCAGATGACGAATCCGTAGCATCGCTATCTCTGTATGAGGTACACTAAGAAAGAATGGATTGGTTTGTTAATCGCCGAGATGTTCCTGATTTAGGTAATGTGAGGTTGTTTTCTTTTGACAGTGTCATTTTTTATATCATAAGTTGGGCCGGAGTCATAGATCTACGTCACTTTCATCTGAATTAATTGGCGATATTGCATAAACTGGATTTCGTTTAGTATCTTCTCCTGTGTCAGTACCCTGTAATCAAAAATTAGTATCAAATTACCTGTCTTACCAATTAGTGTTACGTACTATACTTAAATCAACCTGTTGTTCTACAGGCGAAACAGAAAGAACATCTGGACTGAATGTGTTACTGGCTAATTTTACTGCATTATTCACCGAATCTAATATTCTTCAACCTCTTTCACCCTCTCTTTTGTATTTTGTTGGTGGTTGGTTTACTTCTCTCTCCATAATAAACTAAAATATTATTTATTATTAGAAATTTACCACTGCCACATCTATAACAGCTTTATATTTATTTCGATACAGACTCAATTCTATTTACAATAAAAAAATATGTAAAATTTAATTTTATATAGAACTAATTCTTCGCGAACCAAAATGAGACTTCTTTATTATTTAATATTTTTATTCTATACGGTCACATGTTAAAGTGTACATAAAAATCGTGTACATAATATTACGTCTATAATATACTGCCACATTTTACTTTAAAGTGAAACATTACCACTTTTTATTTCTATACAGCCATTAATCGAATTGCGTCCGTATTGACTTTGAAATTATACTTACACTAAGTAATAATTATTGTTTACACAAAAAAAGCCACTTTCGCTAAAGATGGCAAGCACTCGCATCGAGCTTAGGCGCAATAAGAAACCTGTCTATATAGAAATCAACTCTTACAAATCTTCGTTTAGTGCATGAAGACGCATATAGTGATTTCTATGCGTAGAAGTGCGATAAAAACACGGTTTGTAGATGTATCGGTAGGTAACACTGAACACAAAACCGTTGATCTTTTAACTCAAAAGCGCCAAATTTTGAGTTGCGGCCCTATAGAAATAAAGGTGCGATATGTATATATATATATATATATATATATATATATATATATATATATATATATATATACATATATATATATATATATATATCTATATATATATATATATCTATATATATATATATATATATATATATATATCTATATATATATATATATATATATATATATATATATATATATATATATCTATATATATATATATATATATATATATATCTATATATATATATATATCTATATATATATATATATATATATCTATATATATATATATATATATATATATATATATATATATATATATATATATATATATATATATATAGTTGTCCCTTGATAATCCGACAGGTATGGGACCAAAGGAGTGTCGGATTATCAAAAGTGTCCGGATTACCGAAAGTGATTATATATTTGGCATTGTTTTGCTAGCAGTAGCCTACAATATTTTTAAATTGTATGAGTAAAATGCTACCCCGATTAATATGCAAATGAAACACACATTTCGGCTAACTAAAACATGTTTATTAAAAGAAATATGGAAGCTAATAAATTTAATATACATACAGTATATAAATAATAACTTATAATAAACATTATACGTACCAATAACTAAATGCCGCAACTCATCATCATCATCATTGAGGCTACAGCCCTATAAAAGAGCCTCGACCTTCCCAAGTCTATTACGCCAGTCAGTTCTATCCATTGCCAACTGTTGCCAGTTTGCTACGCCTATTTGTCTACCATCCTCATCTACACCATCCCTCCATCTGAGTTTTGGTCTACCCCTATTTCTACTTCCCACAGGTTGTGACATAAGGATTCTTCTAGGAGGGTTGTTCTGCTGTGATCTTGCCAGATGTCCTGCCCATCTTAGTCTTCCTATTTTTATAAATGCCGCAACTAAGGTAGATTAATTATGGACGTATGTAAATACATACATATGTACTGTGCTCACACTTTGAAGAAATCTTTGATTGTCTTTTGCTTTTTCTTGTTTAGACAGTCTGTCATTGCTTGTTCTTGTAACTCCTTTAACATCAAAATTTTTTCAAAGTCATGCTCTCTCGCAACAACGCATCAAAGTGTTTGCAGCCAATATAGCATCATCACAGTTGACGGTGAAAGATTTTTCATCCTGTGCTTCCTGGGTCACGTGTTCATCAGATTCTGTCATTTCTTAAATTATTTCTTCATCTGTTAAGTCGGCATTGAAATTGTCATATAAAATCCACTCTTGTAAAGCTTCTCTTGAATCTGTTGAATTAGTCATATCGTTGTAAATTTGAAGGGCAGCATCTAGTACAACTTGCACAGGTTGGTCATTGGATTCATTGTTAACTTTTATTGGAAGAAGTGGGATGTTGGGCAGAATATTCTTTCACGATTTAAGCAGTGTAGTAGGCTTGACTTGCTGCCAGGCAAACGCAGCATTGATAATCGTATCTTTGATGTTAAAATTTTTCAAAATTAAGGTGATGTCAACAAAAGGTTGAGTTACAACATCCACAAGGAGTTGTTTCTTGTAGTGTGCTTTGAGAGTTTTAATAACATTTTGATCCAAGGACTGAATCAATGCAGTAGTATTTTTCGGTTAGTACATTACCTCAATATACCCATAAGTAGTTTAGATTTTTAATTAGTTTTTATCAGGATGTCCTGGAGCATTGTCTAACATGAGGAGGGCTTTCACTGGCAGTTTCTTTCTTCCTAGCTCATTTTTAACTTGTGTGACAAAGCTGTTCTTGTACCAATCCAGAACAACTTATTTTGGCACCCAGACACGGCTTTGCCAAATGTACGTAATTGGTAGCTTCTCAATTTTAACATTTTTGAAGGCACAACTTCAGGTCAGTTTCAGGTTACAAGCGAAGCAGTAACATCTCCAGAAGATGCCAACCCCTAGTGTTGGCGAAACGTCGAGAACTAATCTCAGAAGACAACGGCCTAACAGCCCGAACAAACAGTTTAACAGGTTAGACGATGGCCGTAAGCCTAATGCAGTTTAATATTTTGCATATTTCTAAAAAAGCTAACAGTAAATTATATCTACTAAATACAACGTTTGCGAAAGTGTCATTTATGAGCTCAGTTCATCTGTATAAACTGTACATTCGTCCAGTTCTGTAATATTGCGGAACTGTTTGGTGTTCGGTATTAGTGCGCGATAGTTGAACATTTAATTTGTACTAAACACTTGCTATTACCTATGTTTAATATAACCATTTAATTGCACACTATATAACATTGTATTCACATGGGCATATGGGTTTTGCGACCCCTGCTCAAATTTATTGTAAAATAAAATAAAATAAAAATAAAATGTTGTTCAGCAAAATTTTTAATAGATTTCCATCACTCGAAATTTTACATGTCATCTTCCTATTGTTAACAAGCCTGTAATATGAACGGAAAGGCATCCATGATTAGATTATTTTTCTTTGGAAATATCAAAGAAAGTACTTTATTAATAAAAGTACATAAAAAAATTTAACGCCACAAGAAGAAGACAATAGACTAGCCAGAATTACTTTCATTTTAATTGTATCTTTGTCCTTAGCATTGCGAATTTGGTCCTCTAAGCAGTGGTGATCACAGCAGACTTTTTTAAAATAAAAAGAATAGGTTTTACCGACAAGTCCATTGCGCTGTGCTTATGCTGTTCAAACCATTGTGAATACTACGCTTATCATAATAATGGCAAAGCGCCGTATGATGTATGACTGAATATTCCTTAACTCATTCATTGGCGGCCACGTCACTGTGGTGTGCTCAGTTCTGTACGTAGGTACTCCCGTGCCGACCACGCCATAGGTGCGTGGTATACAGGTTTTCGGGACAACGATGTTTTTATAAGTAATAAGTAATAAGTAGTTGGCACTTGCTTTATAGCTATCAGACTTTATCGGTACTGCGGGAAGGTTTATTGTATATCAAATTTCATATCGGTTCGAAAGTCAGGATTTTGTTTTGTAAGTAATTAAAAGTAGTTGATTATGGCTTCTGGCAATAAGCGGCCACTATACTACTCGCGAAGTTGACCGAAGTTCAGAGAGTACGAGAGTGTAGACAGGTACTTCATGCGACTTCGCTTCGTCTCGTTCTACTTCCGTTCTGTGTCGGTTTTTCGCGTCCGAGTCAAAGGTCCCGAAGTTCGAATACGAAATGTCACACTACATTACTCGACTTCACGAGTATGTAGAGAGTTACTTCGCCTTGATTAACTTCACTTTAACACTTCGTCCGAAGAACTTCGATCGAGAGTGTAGACGACGTTATAAGCTTGGACTTTCGGGCGTTAAAAAAAGACAAACATAATTCGAAATAAAAAAGCCTTTAATGGATGAACAATTACAACAAATACTGAAAGAATCTGATAATGACAGCTTTAATGATTTTGAATCGAGTGAAAGTGAGTACACCGACGATGAAGATTTAATAAATTTGACGGTTTCGGATTGTAAATCATAACATTCTAACCATGAAGATACTGATATAGCTGCTGTGGTACAGGTACCGATATTTACTAACCAAAATAATTATATATGGGACGATCCACCTTTTATCAAACAAAATACCGTTTTTACGGAAATTTGTGGATTATTAGTTTAACCTTTAGGCAATAATCCGATAGATTATTTTAATATTTTGGCAGATGACACATTTTTTTAACTTGTCGTTTATGAAACAAATAAGTATGCAGAAGAATTGTTTTAAGTTCTGTTGGAAATGAGAAATCTAGAATAACGGAGTGAAAACCAATAATTACTGTAGGGGAATTGCGTATATTTTTTGGTTTGCTTTTACATATGGAAACGATTAAAATTATTTGAAAAAATGATTACTAGAAGAAACACAAATTGTTCAATCTTACTTGCTTTAGTAACTATATGGGAAGAAATTGTTTCCTGTTAATCTTACGTTGCCTACATTTTATAAAAAATCCAGGTGTTGGAGATACAATTCCTCAAGATCTATTACATAAATTGAAAGCAATTGTCGATTACTTAAACCAAAAAATATCTCAAATATATTATCCGTCTAAAAATTTATGCATTGATCAATTAGTGTTTTTTTGGAGAGGCCGACTGCAGTTCAGGCAGTATATAAAGAACAAAGGGCATAAGTACGGGGCAAAACTTTATGTTCTGGCTGAACCTAACGGACTTACTCTAAAAATAGCTGTGTATACTGAAGCACAAATTCGATATAGTGAAAGAAGCATACCTCAGATGTGGTTTTTTAACTAATGGAGACATACTTAGATAATGGTCATTATTTAATCATGCGATTCATTTTTTATTTCCGACCACGCCACTTGCGTGATGACGTAATTTTATAGTAATACTTAAATTATCATCTAGATACCATTCAATTAAAAAACTATTTATACAAAAAGAAGTTAAAATACTAAAAATATGCTAGCGGCACGCGAGGTTCTATTCAAATTTTACACCGGCAGTGAACGTGTTAACGGCTTATATAAAAAATCGCTGGAATTGGTAGGCTCGAGAAGAGATTCTGGGGAGGGCTCAGCCCCTTATGACCTGTTGCTACGTTTATGCCTAATACCGAATAGGCAAAATATTCAGAAATATATCTTGCTTCCGAATGCATGATGAGCTATTTAAAAAGGTATGTAAACATTTTTGAAAATCCCATTAAAAACAATTTATTATCTAAAATAATATAGTAACTTATCTTTTTTCTGTATTTTTAACATTTGTTTACTGACATTTAACTAGTCAATAGACATATTGGCAACAACATCATATTACGAAACATCCTAATCATAAATGTATCTATTTCTAATATATAAGCAGTGAGCATCGAACTAGATGCGTATGTCTCGTCTCACCAACAACAATACCCACCTTCAACTAAATTTATACTTTATCGACAAATACACCAAAAACCAGGAGAAAAAAATCATGTGTGTAGAGATGGAATATTCGGATTTTATTTGGATCGGTCAGTGGGTTCATTGAAAAGGCTTTCTCAAAATTGTTTTTGCATCTTAATTTCTAATAATAAAATAAGCATACGACGAATATATTGAACGGGAAGTCGATGGGATAAATTTGCAATCCGTAACTCGGTTCGCCCTGAAGACTGGTGAAATTAAAAATCCATATCGAAACAATCTAAATATTTTGTTAGTGGCTTTGAATTCCCTGATCCATTCTAACACGATAAATTAAGAGTTCTATGTACTATTTGCTATTTGTTAGAATAAATCGGGAACTAACCGATAGTTTCAGGGTCACAAAGGGCGTGAGACAAGGCTGCATACTAAGCCCAATTCTATTTAACATCTATGGTGAATGGATAATGCGGAAAGCTACTGAGGACTGGAACGGTGGCATCACCATTGGCGGGAAGAAGATTTGCAACTTGAGATATGCAGATGATACTACTATCCTCGCTAGTTCTGAAGCTGAATTGATTCACCTGCTACAACGGATAGAAGACGTAAGCTTAACGATGGGCCTTAAAATAAACAGAGATAAAACGAGAATCATAATAATTGACAGAGCTAACAACAATCAAAATCATCTGGTCATGATAAACAATATCGCTGTTGTAGATAAATTTGTGTATCTGGGCTCATTAATAACCAACAAAGGAGGCTGTACTGAAGAAATAAAGCGGCGGTCAGTAATCGCAAAAGGCGCTATGGCAAAATTAACAAAAATTTGGAAAAGCCATGAAATAACTACCTATATAAAAATGAGACAGTAAGAAGTCTAGTTTTTCCAGTTTTTACTTATGCATCGGAATGCTGGACCCTTACTGAGAAAGACAAAAAGAACATAGATGTATTTGAGATGTACTGTTGGAGACGAATGCTGAGAATACCATGGGTGGCCCGAAGAACAAATGAATCCATACTGGACCAGCTAAACATAAAGAAAAGACTAAGAACACAAATATCAGAACAAATTATAAGCTATTTTGGACATGTGCTTCGAAGAAATGGTCTTGAAAAACTTACCATCCAGGGAAAAGTAGAAGGCAAAAGAAATAGAGGTAGATCTCCCACACGATACACGGACCATATTGTTGCTACCATTGGCGCTCCATTGTCAGAATGTGCTAGAATGGCAGAAGATAGAAAAACGTGGAGGAACATTGGGAAATTTAGCTAATAGCTTCATGATATCACGATACCTGCATCAGGTTAACGACTAAGAAGAAGTACTATTTTCTACAATATTTTTGATATAGAAATGTTTAAGAAAGAACCACATTACAGGTTCAAACATTATATTGACCAGCTTAACATAAACTCATGGACAAAAATATCGAATATTTTGGAATTTTTCCGTTCTTTTTTTGTAGTCACTATTATTTTAAAATAATTTTAGATTACTGATTTTACTCAATTGGTATGAAATATTTTGACGTTTATTCAGTGTTTAGTGTCATTCGTGCTTTTTATCATAAAAAACCTTCTTCACGTAAAGTAAAAACCATAGTAATTCGGTTATTTTTAGTTTAATCTATTAAGTTTAATTAAATATTGTTTTGATTCAAGTAACTTTAAAACAAATATGCCAATAATTCAAAACTGCGATGAAGCCCAAGCAGCAAAAATTGTAATTTTGTACGAGGAAGGATCTACACAAAAAGTATATCGCACGGCGTCTCAGGAAAAGTCAATTTACAGTTTCGAATATTTTAAAAAGGTACCATGAGACAGGCAATTTAGTACGAAGGCCTAGTCAAGGACGTCCAAGGTTCACAATCGCAATTGATGACCATTTTTTGGTTCTTAATTCTACAAGAAATCGCTCATTGACATCGATGCACCTCAGAAATGAGCTACTAAATGTCAGAAAGTTAATGTAAGTTCAAAAACAGTTAGACGAAGAAAAAAAGAAGCAAACTTAAAGCCTAGATGCTCTGCAAAAGTTCCACGTCTTCCCTAAAATCATAAAGCTCGTCGTTTAGAATTTTCAAGAAGACATATTCATTAAAATATCAACAACTGGAAAAATGTTTTCACTGATGAGACCAAAATCCTATTATATAAGCCAGATGGCCGAAACCACGTCTACAGAAGAGTTGGAGAACGATTCGCCACCTGCAATCTTGCCGCTTTGCGGAGGTATTAGTTGGGAGGGACGCACTGCACTTGTGGAGGTCATTAGACAGATGACTGGTGACACTTACGTTCAAAATATCCTGCAAGATCATGTTTTGCCCTATGTTGGTTACATTGGATATAACAAATTCATTTTAATGAACGATAATGCTCGACAACATGCCGCTGCCATAGTAAGTAATTATCTTGCTGAGATCCAAATTCGAAGATTGGATTAGCCACCATTTAGTCGAGATTTAAATTCAATAGAACTCATGTGGAATCAGCTAAAACGCCGCATACGACAAAGATATCCCGTTCCAAATACGATACAGCAGCTTCGGCTTGCTGCACAGGATGAATGGGATGCACTTTCTCAAGGGTATGTTCAAAATTTACTTGCAAGCATACCGAGAGGGATGCAAGCAGTAATAAGAGCTAGAGGGGGAATACTCGTTACTGAACATGCACTTGTTTCAATTAAAAATAGTTGTTTAACATTAAGTTAGCATTTAAGTTTAGAGTAAAAAAACCTTATTTACCTTGTTTACCGGATTTTCTCCGCAAAAAAACTTAAAATTTATTATTAAACATTGTTAAAATAAACTCTTTCTTATAATAAACGACTTGATTGATCAGAATTTACTTTCAAAAAAACAAATTAGAAAATTCCAAAATATTCGATATTTTTGTCTATGAGTGTAAAATATCTTTATAGGTTGTTGTGTGATTTCGACCAATAATTGATAATTAAGCTCCATTTCTTTTTATTTTCTATTTTTGTTCTCCAGTTCTTCGTTTCGTTGATATCTTTTCTGACCTCTTTATCTCCACTACTTGGTCTCCTTCTATTAGTCAGGCAAATTGTCTCTGCCGCGTAGGTTATTACAGGTCTGATTACTGTTTTATATAATTTAATTTTGGTGTTTTTGCTAATATGTCTGTCTTTTCGTAGTTTTTGATATTTTCAATATGCTGAGTTGTCCTCTTTTTCTAGTTTACCTAACTCTGTGCAGTAACCAACAGTGTTATTGCTCGTTATCTTTAAATGAAATCTGTCAAAGAAGAAATATTCTACTTCTCCCAGAATTATGATGAACGCATAGAAAATCACACCATTGGCTCTAACCCTAATGGGGCGTCGCGTCCAGCGAAGGTTAAAAAGGCATCTTAAATGTGATCTGCCTGTCAGATTTTTTTAACCTTATTACTGTTCTAGAGTGTAATGTTGTATAGTAGTTAAGTTTCCCAAACCTAACCGTATATAAGTTAAAGGAAATTGTTACTGAATAGTTTTCGTAAATGTTTTGTTACTGTCAATAATCTTATTTCAATTAATCACTGTAAAACCACTGACTAATTATATATTATAGCAAATTATATTATATTCAAATAATTCAATAAATTAGTATGTCTGCTAGTAGCGCCACCTGCTAAAGTATCAACAAAGCTTTAGTCAATTACCTTTATCATTGTGCTACTAATACCCCTCTTCTGTAATATTTTCCATAATTTTTGCCTTAGTACCGTATCAAACGCCTTTTTAAGGTATATATAAGCCAGATACATCTTTTTTTACTGTTGCTAATATTTTTCTATTAATTGTTTGATGGTAAATATATTAGATCATGGGTGCTTCTTGCTTTTTTGAATCCGCTTTGTGAGTCCTCAAGCGTGCTGTCAATTTTTTAGGTTATTCTTTTGTTCAATATTTTTTCGAATATTTTCATGACAGTAGCAGTGTTATTCCTCTGTAGTGGTTGCGATCCGTTCTATCGCCAATTTTAGAAATCGGTACTATCTGAATAATCAACGTCAAGACAAAACCAGCTGCAGGCTGTGGTTTTGTCGACCACAAAATGTTACAGGCAGAATTTCGTATTAAGTTACATAGTAAAACATTCACAAATAAGAGATAAAAATTGATTCCAAAAGACCAGGAAAAGATTTGAGAAGCATTAGCAGAAGCTGTGACTAGTGACCAGTGACTACCGGAGACCCTTACAATACGTGGGACTACACAAACAAATGGATCACTGAAGCCATCAACAATACTAATCCCAAAGACAAAACAGCTAGGAAAAAACATTGGATGACTGAAGAGACTCTCAATCTTCTAGAAGAAAGACGAAAACTTAGAAACGGCACATCAAATTCAAAACAAAAAGCAATGGAGATATGCACCATAAATACAGCTATAAAACACTTGTGCAGAAGGGACAACAATAAATATATTAAAAACTTATGTGTACAACTAGAGGAACATGCTGACCGCGAAGAATCTAGAGAACTTTTCTCAAAAGTCAAGTATTTAGCGAGAGAATTCAAACCGCAGACACAGATCATCAAAGATAATAGTGGAAATACCATAAAAAATCCAGACGGTATAGCAGAGGTGTGGAAACAATATTGCAAAATACTATTCTCTAACAACTACCCAGGCAATATAACAGAGAAAAGAAGTTATGAAAAAGAACCTCAAATATTGACATCAGAAATTGAGGCTGCAATTAAAAAGCTAAAATTCAGAAAAGCAGAAGGAGATGGAATAACAGCTGAAACACTCAAAGAAATGGGAGAATTAGGGACAGAAATAATGCTTAGAATTTGCAATGAGATCTGGAATGCCGAAAAGTGGCCAAATGACTGGGGTAAACTCACGTTTATTCCCATATATAAAAAAGGTTCACCGACAGATTGAAGTAAGTACCGTACAGTAGTATTGATATCATACGCGAGCAAAGTACTTCTAACCATCATCAATGAAAGACTAAATTCCCCAAGAACTATGCGGATTCGTCCCAGGTAGAGGACAAGAGAACATATTCTACGAAAAATCTCGAGAGTTTAACATAGAAGCATATTTATTCTTTGATGACTATTCCAAGGCCTTCGATACCGTAAAATGGGATAAAATGTGGCAT
The DNA here is from genome assembly GCF_040954645.1 of Diabrotica undecimpunctata. Lineage (NCBI taxonomy): Eukaryota > Metazoa > Arthropoda > Insecta > Coleoptera > Chrysomelidae > Diabrotica > Diabrotica undecimpunctata. The sequence continues at coordinate 36,621,693 of NC_092811.1, read as the reverse complement.
GTACTTTGAGAAATAGGTACTCCAGAACATCTAATCTATTTATTACAAAAACTATATGTAAATAATAATTCTAATGTAAGAGTTAATAATGTGGTTTCAAGAAACTTCAAATTGAAGTCTGGAGTTTGACAGGGATGCATAATATCCATTATTCTATTCAATATATGTAGTGACCCTATTATGTGTCAAGTTTTTGAGGAATGGCAAGCTGGAGCAACGATCAGAGGAAGAAAAATCAAAAACCTACGTTATGCTGATGATACTGTTATATTGCCGTCATTACCAGAAGAACTGCAACAAATTATGAATAGGCTAGGCATGGTGAGTACGGAATATAGTTTGAAAATAAATATGCAGAAAATCAAAGTGATGATCATCGATAAAATCAGAAACAACCAAGCAGAGATAAGAAATATGGCAGGTTACGAAATAGTCAGGTTTTTTAATTACTTAGGCTGTGTTATTACTAAAAGTGGAGGATGAGAAGACGAAATCCGTCAACTCATCACAATGGCCAGATCGACAACAGCCAAACTCACAAAAAATTAGAAGAACACTGACATCATAAAAAACACAAAATTACGCCTTGTTCGAGCATTGATATTTCCTATCGCCACCTATGCTTCAGAAACTTGGACAATAAAAAAAGCCGATTCAAAGCGTACAATGGCATTTAAAATGTCGGTCTACCGTAGAATGTTGCGCAGACCATGGACCGCTCATCGCACAAATAACTCAATTCTAGCAAAACTTAACATAAAAACTAGACTCATCACAAATCACAACTATCAACCAAAATATACTGAGATTTTTTGGACATATAACTAGAAGAAGAAAAGGCATGGAGCGAATGATAGTTGAAGGTAACGTAGCGGGTAAAGGATCCAGAGGAAAATCTCCAGTACGATGGTCGGACCAAATAAAGGAGATGACTAGTTACTCATTCTCGGTAGCAAAACAACACGCACAGGAGAGAGATAATTGGACAGAAATGTTCAAACAAATTACATGACGCCACTACATTCGTACGAAGAAGAAAAGATAAAGGAGGAGGAGGACTATCTAAGCCTGTCTGTCAATTGGTATCTGTTCTTATCATCATACTCTGTTGCATTTTGTCTCATATTTGTCATCATTTTACTTGTCATTCTGTTATACCCTGGCGCATTTTTGTTGTTTATTTCTGCAACAGCTTCTTGCAGCTCATTTATGATTATAGGATATACATTAGTATCTTCGATTCATTGTTTCAACAGGTTTTTTCTCTTCTTGATAGCAGTGAGTTTGTAGCATCTCCTGAAAATATTCTTTCTATCTAAAAAATCCACATTATAAACAAATAAATTACTGCAGCTGGCTGTATACCATGTATCACAAAAAGAGGTTTAAATCTTTGTATGTAGGTATATTTAAAAACCCTTAAAAGGGCTACATCAAAAAACACAAACGTTTTCGGAATAATAATTCCATCATCAGGTTAAAAATACAGGTTAACATGCCTGAGCCACCAAAATATTAGGGTACAACCCTAGTGTTGGTTATACATAATATTACTACAGCCAAACGATTCAAAAGCTTCAGTGATCTTAAAATGATAACAGCAATCCAAATGTTGGGATTTAAAAATGTTGTTTTTGAATTGTGTCGATGTGTTGTTTGAAAGGTCATGTTTAAGAGAATGACATGGTCAGTAACATGGGCTGCCTAATGCATAAGTCATTCTCTTAAACATGACCTTTACCTCCATCGGTAATTTTACATCCTTCATATCCAAAATTCAAAAATGTTGGGATTTAAAAATGTTGTTTTTGAATTGTGTCGATGTGTTGTTTGAAAGGTCATGTTTAAGAGAATGACATGGTCAGTAACATGGGCTGCCTAATGCATAAGTCATTCTCTTAAACATGACCTTTACCTCCATCGGTAATTTTACATCCTTCATATCCATAATTCAAAAACAACATTTTTAAATCCCAACATTTGGATTTCTGTTATCATTTTAACATCACTGAAGCTTTTGAATCGTTTGGCTGCAATAATATTATGTATAACCAACACTGTTCCATGGTGCATTGACATTCTGTTTTCGACACCGTTCATAGGTATTTTGTCAATCAGTTACCAGCTGATGTCCGTTTGAAGAGGTTTATTCTCCGGACGCTGGTACTCACGTGAGGCATGGTTATGTGTTGCCTGAAGTTAAATCTAATAAAGTATTAAACATCACTCACTTTTAAACAACAACATTGTACATTTTTTAGTAACTTCAATTTTTTGTAAAGGGTTGTACCCTAATATTTTGGTGGCTCAGGCATGTTAACCTGTAAGTATAACCATTTTGCTTTTTTAACCTTAGTCAACATTTCAATCACGTTTGTTTTAATTAAATGGTTTATACTTATTTTAGGCTTTTTAACCTGATGATGGAATTCTCTTTTTATTCTCTCTATCTGTTTATTATTTTATTTTCTTCTGGAAGAAGTTCACCGGTTTTATTCTTTATGTTTTTTATGTCTTGATTTTTTTCTTTTCTTATCGATCTTAAAACTCCATCGAACAGTTTCTGATTCTCTTTACTTTTTGTTTCCCAATTCTGTCCATTTGTCCTTTTTGCTTTTGTAACACATTCTTTTACTAATCTTCAGTATTTTTTATATTCTTCATTGCTTTCTGGTGTTTTATTTTATAAGTATATTTTTCAAGCAATTTTCTTTCTTTTAATTTGTTGTTTTATTTCTTCCTTCCACCATGCCGTTTGCTTTCTTTTATTGCTCTTTTTACTTGTTCCATAGTTGTTCTACGTTTCGACCCCCTACTTTTTCTTTATTATTTCCTAGCTTTTGATGTATGGTACTTCTCAGTATTTTCTTTACCTCTCAGTTTATATAAGTAATAGTAGTAGTGAGTAATAAGAAGTGAAATACACCAGCCCTTACAATATTTTGTTGACTTTCCTTGCGGTACCTGTGAAACCAATAATAAAGTTATTATTTTTAGCTTGCAATAGTCTTACGTCTATTGCAAAGGTTAAATATAATCTTTTTGCAAACCTCTCGCCAATTTTTACAAGTGTCAATACTCGCAAGTGGTCATAAATTATTTTGAAACCTTTCCTTCATTGCTAACTACAAAAATTCAATTCACCGTTTCCCAAGTTCAACTTTTTCTAAGGCATGTTTGTTTTAATATTAGCCAATAAAAGTTGGCATCGTTACAACTCATGCATCAAATTATTTGTAAATAAGAAACACACATTGTGATGGTACATTTGGATCCTTGTTTCCATTAGGAACGGTAGATTCGGAGCTGTAAATCGTTCATCAAATCTTGATATGTAAGAGACTTATGGTGATTGATTTTATTGAGATTTAATATATTATTTATATTTTAATCCGAATATATATATATATATATATATATATATATATATATATATTTATATATATATATATATATATATATATATATATATATATATATATATATATATATATATATATATATGTATTTCTAAAGTATTCAACTAGTGAATTCAGAGGTTTAATCGGTCATCGGTCAAGGTTGGCAAATAAAATAAGAAGTCAACTACTTCATAAGTTTATCGAAGACGTTTCGCTTTATATTTCTAAAGCTTCATCAGTTCTCTAAAATATAACAGATGACATAGAATTTATAAGAAATGCAGATGTTTATAGTTTATCACTTACAACTCAATATGTAGTATATTATCGATGTTACTATATCTACTGTAACCTTTTCTCATTATTTAAAACTAACTTAACAAAAAAAAAAACAAAACAGAAAACACACAAACTCTGCAGAAAATAATGTTCATATTCATAGATACGAAGATTTAAAAATTTTTAAACGAACATGTGGCTTCATTTAGATGGTTCTCCACTGAAGGCAAACAAAGATCTGATTTATTGCAATAGATGCAATACCGAAAATTTTTTAAGGGCCATATGTCACCAAATTCCAAGTTTTGAGACAATTATGAACTTCTACAGGGGTCATTGCATTATTAGTTGGACGGGTGGATTTGTATGGCGTAAATATTTGATATGTTATTTTTAATTTATGTTTTAATGAAACTTGGAAATAGAGGATCATTGTGTTATTATTTTGAATGGGAAATAAGCCAAATTTTAACTGAAGAATAGGTGTTATTTATTTCGTAAGATGAGAGTGTGGTAAACCTGGCTCAAATTGTCTATGTCGGTTCTTTTATTTATTGCCGACGAGTTCTTGAGGATCTCACACATTTCAATAAAGGAGCGTTTCTGATGGTTATTTTGTTTCGCCAGTATTTTGGTATTTGTGAAGTCAATGTGATGTTTGGTGAAAATGGCGTGTTGTGCAAGGGCACAAGAGGGTTTGGAAAGTCTAATGTCGCTTTTGTGTGAAGTTATACGCCCTAGAAGAGACCGACTGGTCTGGCCAATGTAGCAGGAGTTTCATTCTGAACAGGGTATCTGATAAACGACATTAGTCTGCTCTAACGAGCTTAGTAGAGTTTTAGACTTGGAGAATTTCTTGGTACTTACAAATTCTGCACCCTTTTCGTCTGGCAAATCAGCTTTCAAAACTTACTGACACTACTATTTTCACAAAATATATACTTTTGTTTCAACGTTTAAAAAAACACACACTTGATCCTTCCTCACTTCTCGTTCAACAGCAGGTGATCCCTTTTTCTGCTTCAAAAATCATTCTCGTCTCTCAATCCCTACCATAATTTTCTGTTGACCAATCAACATCCTCTACTCGATTCCCCAAACGCCAACACTTTCCAATTCCAGAGAAGGCTAGGAGTGCATTCAATAACATGGCCAAACTCTTTAAAAGCCACAATCTTAATCTGGAGATAAAAGTAAGGCTCCTACGATGTTATATCTTCTCAATATTGTATTATGGAGTTGAATCCTGGACACTAACTGAAGCAATGGAGAAAAAACTTGAAGCCTTCGAGATGTGGCTATACAGGCGAATTCTAAGGATATCATGGACAGACAAGATAACCAACGAGACCGTATTACGAAGAGTGGGCAAAGAAAGAGAGGTGGTGTATACCATTAAAAGGAGAAAGTTGGAATATCTCGGACATATAATGAGAAACAGCACTAAATACAGATTACTGAAGGTAATCCTACAGGGTAAAGTATTCGGAAAGCGAGGAATTGGGAGAAGGAGAATATCATGGTTGAAGAACCTGAGGAAATGGTTCTCCACAACAACAACGAATCTATTTAAAGCATCAGTCAATAAAATAATTATAGCCAGAATGATTGCCAATATTCGGAACGAATAGGCACTGAAAGAAGAAGAATATAACATTTTATTTACTTAAGCTAATCTTAAATACCTATCCTAATTTGAAAAGTCTCTTTTCTTCACAATACTAAATATAATTTCACAACACAATAAAATTAAACCGTTTATTTAAATATGCTATAACTATAACATGATTTTACCAATCTTTGTGTCTTCTTCTTTTTCTCTATTAATTTTTCTTTATAAACATTTTCGGATACCATTCGTATTTCATATCAATATATATATATATATATATATATATATATATATATATATATATATATATATATATATATATATATATATATATATATATATATATATATATATATATATATATATAAATCACATATTTAAATCATTTTAGTTCCTGCGTTAAGCTATGTTTTATTAACAGTGTAATTGCGTTAAATCAAAGCGATATTTTCTCCAGATTAAATGCAAATTTCATAAATGTTGTATTTGGAGTTATGACATTATCAGTGAAATGGCAGTGAAAAAAATTTGTTTATAAACTATGCTATTTTATCAATTATTTAAAGATTTTTGCCACTTAATCTCTACTCAAGACTGGTATATTTTGATTGATGAATTTTATCTTGATATCGAACATATTATTAATTATTATTGATATGTATAGTACTGGATAGAAATCTCACAAACATCTGCTAATAGAATTTCGTTGCATATAAAATTTTGGTTCAGAAATTATCGTATGCAACATGTTGTACTTATCGACAAAACATACAATTACTTGCAGTTTCGATTACAAGTCTCCATACACTTATTTCTCAAATACATATTAGATATAAATCATTCCCGTTCTTTTTCAGGATGTCCGCCATGACGGAATTCGCTCTAATTAACTTCAAAGGATTCAAATTTTTAATAACCAAAAATCCATCCAACAATAACTTGGAAGCATTCATCAAGGAGCTCAAGAAAAACAATGTTAAGATCGTCATTAGGGTGTGTGAGCCGACATACGACACTGAAGCTTTGAAAGGAGCTGGCATACAAGTTGTTAATTTAACCATTCCAGACGGAACCTGCCCTTCTGATTCCATAGTTCAGGAATTTTTCCATGTTTGCAAAAGACAGTTTTGTATTAATCCGGAGTCATGTATAGCAGTTCATTGTGTTGGAGGTGAGTTAGTCATAAATATACTTACTATTTACAATATGTGCTTAAAAGTGTATTAGAATCATATACAGTATGATGCAAATGTATGGAATAACTTTATTTCAGAAACAGACGACTTTAAAAAAAAATCTTAAAACACGTCAATTTTAATTATTGAATGACCATCAACTGATATATTATGTGTTGGACATTACGTCATCAGTGTGGCGCAATGACGTAATCGACGATTTTTTTAAATACAAACCGAGGTCACGCGACAGCTCATTCGAAAGGTCTCCTTATTGCCTTTCCAACGATATAATCATTTAAATATTTATTTCTACAGGGTTAACCAAAACTGTTGGTTTATTAATATAATTAACTTACAATAAATGTTTACTTAAATACAATTAAATTACAACAAATGTTCAAATTGACAACCTTCAGCAGTAATACAATGTGTAAGATGGGCAATAAATTCTTTCCTAACGTTTTAAATGACTTCAGGTGTTATTTGTGCCATTTCCGTTCTGATGCGCTTTTTCAATTCTTCTACATTATTCTGTCCATTTTGATACACACTGCTCTTTAAATATTCCCACAAAAAAAGTCTAACGGATTTACATCTGGAGAGCTCGGTGGTCATTCGATGGATCCCCTTATACCTATCCACCTACCTGGGAAAACGTTATTACGGTAATTTCGTACCTCAACGCCGTAGTGTGGGGGAGCCGCATCATGTTGGTACCACAAATCATTTCTATTTGGAAATAGCTGATTCAGCTGTGGCAACAAATAATCCTGAAGAAATTCTAGATAACGAGAAGCAGTTAAGTTTTTCTTAAAAAAATATAGCCCTACAATTTGATTGTTTATAATGTTTATCAACACGCTGAAATGGTAGTCACGATGGATAAGGGAATGAAAACGAGGCCAATAAAAATCAACCGAGGAGTAAGACAGGGAGACACCATATCTCCAAAACTATTTACTGCCGCACTTGAAGACATCTTTAAATCACTAAATTAGAAACGAAGGGACTATCGATAAACGGAAAGTATCTAAACCATCTAAGATATGCAGATGACGTAGTACTAATAGCCGACAGCTCGAAAGAACTGAAGACGATGATCGATGAGCTTCATACGGAATCCATAAAAAAAGGACTGAAAATGAATCTGAGTAAAACTAAGCTAATGTCGAATAAAGATGATCAACCGACGATAACCATCCAAGGAACAAAAGTGGAACATGTAGAAGAATACATATATCTGGGTCAGAATATCAAGGTAAACAAAGAAAACCAAACTACCGAAATAAGCAGACGAGTAAGAATGGGATGGGCCGCATTTGGAAAACTCTCATACATACTGAAAGACAAAAAGATACCCCAAAACCTTCGAACAAAAGTGTTCGATTTTTGTATCCTTCCCGTTCTCACTTACGGAGCTCAAACCTGGACATTCACAAAAAAGAACATGGACAAGATTCGAAAAACTCAGCGAGCCATGGAACGACAGATGCTTGGTATCTCACTAATAGATCGGCAAACGAACGAAGCAATCCGGAACAGAACAAAAATAAAGGACGCCGCGAAACAAGCAGCTAAATTAAAATGGAAATGGGCTGGACACAACGAACGTCTCGAAGATGGTAGATGGAACAAAGAAGTCGGAAACTGGCGACCGTACGATGCGAAGAGACCAAGAGGAAGACCTCAAATGCGCTGGAGCGACGATATCAAAAGAGTCGCAGGACCAATGTGGAAACGCATAGCACACAACAGGGATGAATGGCGAGAAATGGGAGAGGCCTTTATTCGACAATTCGGATAGAAAAAGGGCTATAAAAAAAAATGCCGGCTCAAACATTTACCTTCTCGGGATATTGTGTCCTATACTCTTCCATCCAATGTGGATTTTCACTTGCCCAGTATCGATATGTCTGGCGATTTACTTGACCGTTCAGCATACAAGACGCTTCATCAGAAAAAAGTACCTTTTTTATGAAACCCAGATCTCTGTTACATTTTTCCATAACGGTTTCGTAGAATTTGATTCTTCTATCAAAGTAATCTTCTAATAGTTCCTGGACCAGATGTACTTTCTATGGATGCCACTTCTATTTTAGCACTCTTACAACAGTTGATTGGTGGACATTATTATCTAGTGCGACCTGCCTAGAACTGGTATGGGGATTTTCATGAAACGCCAGTACAACGTCCAGTTTCTTGGCTTCGGATATTGATTTTCTATCACTTCTGGGAAGATCTTTAACCCGTTTCTCTACTTTTTTTTTCAATTTTACTTACTGTTGATTAAGTAATTATTTCGCGATTGGGTATCAAGCATTAAATAAATTACGAACTTCTGCTTGAGTCCTCACTCTATCTCCATAACCAATCATGATTAAAATTTGGATTCGTTCTGTTTGTGTTAGTTTCAGTTTTGTAAATACTGTTATTAATGCTTAAGAGTAAAAATTTGACGTCTATTATTTGACAGACTCACAGATCATTGACAAATAAAGACGAGTCAATGACAATATAATTTTAAATATTTTTGAAAAATAACTTGGAATACTTAATACAATAATTAATTTCAGATTAAAATGTAGCATTGTTTGTTATCAATGTATTTTTTTTTCGGAACCAGCTAAAACACTATTTTGTTTTATTTCCAATGGAGTTTCTTAGTATATTTTAGTTCAGTGAATGAATATTTATTGTAATTCCATGTTAAACAACAAAGTTCATAATTTTGGTCAACCCTGTAGAAATAAATATTCAAGTGATTACATCGTTGCAAAAACGATAAGAAGACCTTTGAAATGAGCTGTCGCGTGACCTCGGTTTGTATTTAAAAAAATCTTCGATTACGTCATTACGCCGACACTGATGACGTAATGTCCAACACATATATATCAGTTGATGGTCATTCAATAATTGAAATTGACGTGTTTTAAGATTTTTTTTAAAGTTGTCTGTTTCTGAAATAATGAATTTATTCCATACATTTGCATCATACTGTATATTTCTCGGTTTTTTTCTCACTTTTACATGCCTTTGCGGTAAGGATCAATATATTGAGTAAACAGAGCCATAAGTCTCCGTCTCTTACCGTATTGTTCATAACAACGTACTCCATTTTTTATTAAATTCACAGGTCCACTTTTAGTTTTTCTGGTCCCTGTCTGGATTCGATCCATGAACCCACTAGACTACTAATAGAAGTGCGTGAGCTAATCTGCTTTGCAATCGGATCAATATTAAGATTATCATTATCATTTTATTGACGACTTCATCGTTATCACACACACACACGCGTACAACCGCTCTTAAAGAGACATGTGTGTTAAAAATGAAACAGTTGGACCCACATGTCCGAACATCAAACCGGTCACGCTTCGTAATGGCGTGGTACCTATCTGACCCCCCAAGGATATGCCACTACCTCTCCCTATCGCAGAACATAACGAATGGGGAAAATTTGTACTGAAGGTTACTTTGGATGCCCTGGCTAATGAAATGTCCTCTGGTTTAGGGGTAGCTAGAAGAGCTTGTCTCACTATAAATGACTGAAGTTAATTTAATACTTGACTTGGGAAAAGCAGTGTGTTCCGGAGAGCGAGCAACCGACCTAAGTCGGCGTCCCTCTATCCGAAATGTGTGTGTTAGATCACTCAGCCGCCGAATTGGCAAAATAAATTTTGTTCTCACCGGCTGAGCCACCGAAGGGTCTGGCCATCGAGCTTACATTTGTCGTACGTGAGTTAGATGCTCAGAGTTCGCTGTTTGGACTTTTGACTTACCTGAGGCGTTCTAGGACATGTGATGAGAGGGCGAAAATACGTATTATTACAACTTGTTATGCAAGGCAATATCCGAGGAAAGCGAAATGTGGGAAGACGAAGAATATCCTGGCTTAGAACTTAAGGGAATGGTTTGAATGCAGTAGTGTAGAACTTTTTAGTCATAATGATGATTAGTCATGACGCATAGCCATGATGATTTCCAACCTTCGATAGAAGATGGAACTTAAAGAAGAAGAATAAGAGTTCTAAGCCTGAAGGGTTTTATGCCTGAAAGGCATTTTGCCTGAATGCAAGGGCAGCTTATGTGCGAATGTGACTGAAAACCAGCATTTATTTTTGTTGACTTGCTGATGTAACAGAAAGTTGTTAGTACGAGGTTAATATGAAATAATATTAGAAAAAAGTAGTAATAGGTGGGGTGTGCATTTCCAGGTGTATACGGCCATCATACACTCCGTGTATATGTTTGTTTGGTTTCGTTTTTTTAGTGTAAATGGTTGATAAAAATAAAAATAACTAAATAAAATATAATGTAGGGTAAGTAATTGTTTTTTTTACCTTAGGTTTTCATGGTAGTCTTTTAACTCTCTTAATAGTCTGCTCGGATGTTTCCTGATTCAACAATCTCAGATGTTCATCTCATATGCTCTTTCATCCATCATTTTCATAATCATCTTTTGTTGTGAATACCTAAATACGTAACTGAATGGAATGTATCTATGTATTCAGAGCTTTCCTGATTATATGATTCTGGACAGTCTGTATCCTTTTCCTGTTAGTTTTACACTTCTGCCCGCGTGCAGCTGAGGAATATGGTAATGTTGAAAAAATTATACTTCTGTATTATACGAGTACTTCGATACTGCATTTGCCATCCTAATCTTGGTATTAAATCTCTTAAGTTGACTCTACCAACCTGTTAGTGTTGAGAGATGGCTCTTAAGTATTTCAGCTTTAGGGCTTTAGGTTTGATTCACGTGTTCCGTGAAGGTCAGCTTTTTGTCCAACATTATGCCGAGATACTTGGCTTAGCTCGACCATTAAATTGGGCTGTTGAAAAGGGGTAGTTCGCTGCTTGATCTCTCTTTCCTTTATTGGTACATGACGGCCTGTATTTTCTCCTCCAAGTTGGCGGTCATTTTCCATTGCACACATCATGCTTACATTCAGTTGAGTGCCCTTCATAAATGTATTGTTACTAGGTCAGGGTCTCTACTGCTGGCTACTATTACTGTGTCGTCTGCGTATAAGCTTAGTAGCGATCTAGGTTTCGTTGAAGTGTCTGCCGTGTATAGTGTATATGCCATGGTTCCGATTTCGGACAGGTTGGATCTATCCGAACTCTAAACCTTCTGTTGGCTAGAAATGACTGGAGAAGACATGTTATCATCTCACTCTTTCCACATTGGTTCTTTTTATACAACAAGTCTTCTTGCCAAACTCTGTCAAAGGTTTTACTGATGTATATTTTCATGGAACTCTTTCGTGATGTATTTAGCTAATCGCAGTACCTCAAGTTCGCACGAGTATTCAATCTTTTTCGTCGTTATCGTTACCATCGTTAACATTTATATAAATTTCTTACAGACGACCAGCAAGTCCCCAAAAACATTACTATGGCCTGTAACTCGTTGGCTACGGAAGAAATTTGGTACCAAAATGTTCGTAATAAAAATCTGCATAACTTCTTTTATTAAAATTTTTTGATGGCTTGAGTAAACATGTAAATAAACAAGAAAACAGCATGAATTTTGATTTTATAATTTGAATTGAACTCACGATGTCTCACATCATACGGCTGGGCTTATGTCAGTTTTATAGAATTTTCCTCTCAGTATCAATTAAGTATTATATAACATTATTATCTGATTACTCTACTGCTAATTGTGTTTATATCAAAATAGTAAACAAATCACCAAATACCAACTCAATGGACACAGTATCTAGTAAAAAACCGTCAAACATTAATATTTTTTGGGGGAGATCTAACAAAATAAAATAAATTTTAATCAAATACAAGGCAGATATCGAGCACAGTTTTATTCAATCTTGCCCAAGTACTTTCGCTTCTAGAGGGGCGTTCACTCATCACAAATTAGGCGTTCTACAAATCGCACCTTCAGAACTATAGAGCATTAACTGCAAATAATATCTTTCTGAGATAATGGGAATTTAAAAATATTTTAACACTAAAAAATTTTTTACTCTTAAGATATTAAATGTTAAACCAAAATTTTTGGAAATAAAAATAATCAATTTTAAGGGGCTTTAATCCCAAATAATACGTATTAAAAAAATGTTTGATTTTTGGTAGATTTTACAAATAATTCCTTATAGCTCTCAACTGAAATAATAAAATTGCACATAATCAAATCAATGGTAACTTTATTACAGACAAAAAAAAAACAGTATGTAATAAAAATTACAAGCTACACAGAACATGAAAACGTATCATCAGACAATACAATAATATATTATACATACTTATATCGCAAGTATCATTAATATTATGGTGAATCATTTCCAACTACTAAATTATTAAAAAACTCATGGTATTGGGGTTTAATTGCATTTGTTTCGCATAAAGATAAGAGATCTCTCTTTTTAACTGCAGTGATACCTGGTGCAGTATCATATGCTGTCTTTACTTCTAAGTTTTCTAGTTCAGTAAACTAAACCCTTAATCGGCGACGCAGGTTTATTGTTTTGAAGGGGCCTTCAAAACTAGTCTTCACTTTGAAGGAAAATGGCCTGTTCTTTTCTACCTCAAAAACTTTAATATCATTCCATGTGATTTTGTTTCCGTCTTCATCAATGTTGAAATTGTTGCCAATCATTGAACATAAGTGTTTAAGGTCATAAAATCCATCAGTGCACATTTCATTTATTTTGAATGGTGGTCCATTTTTCTTAGCTGACTGGATAACGGTCACCCATTGGGCTGGTACATAAATAGGACCTCCTTTAAGAACTCGCTTTCGTTGTTTTTCAATGAGGGAATTCATGTTATCTCCCTCGTTCTGGGAATGTCTAGTAATCAGAAATTTATGTGTTATTTTAGGTATATTAAATGTATGCACTGCGTATACGTATAAGGCGAGTATAAACTTATTTTTGTTCTGTCCGGAACAATTATCTGAATAGAACACCACGTTGGTGCCGTTTCCTATGTCCTGCAGGTATTGAAAAAGGCATGTTCCAATTTCATTGGGACCACGATGAGCAATGCCCTCATACCAAATAAAACAATGTCCCAGTCCTTTTCCGATATCGAAAATTGTGAAATTGAATGTAGAAAGTCGTCACTTATAATAAAAGCTTGATATTTCACCACACGGAGTAGGCAACACAGCTTGTAAATCGAAGCATGCTGTTATGTATTCTTCAGATTTTGCTAATGCGGCGTCTTTGGTCTTTTCCTTTCTACTTAATTCAACTTCGTGACGATGTTTCTCAAATTCAGATCTGAGAACTTCTTTGTCGCTTGCATTTTTGTATGACTCACAAAGTGAACACTGATCCTTTTTCGGTGTGAAGAATCCTATATTAAACTCTGTATTAAATATATCTCTAAAGATGTGGTAATTTCCATACTCACGTTCTTGTGCGATTGATTGAGAAACATAGTCTCTGTGAAGGTCTGCTAACGTTTTTTCGCCACTTATAAATATTCTGCTTGTCTGATTTCTTAAGTAATGCGACTCAACTTTTGGAATTTCAGTGAAATAAGTTCGGATCCTTTGCTTGATTTCGTGCCCTACTTGCTTATGATTTTGGTGAAAGCCTCTTTGGTCTTTCTGTATGAAATTATCCTGTGTTTTTAACTGAATGTTTCTGATAAATTTATCACTTATGCGGAGAGTTGACATAAAAAATGTTTTGCATACTCTGTACTTGTTATCTTCAATCTCAAACTCATATTCATAGTTTGGTGCTCTTGGACGATTTCCTACATTCACTCTACGGTATTTAATGTTAGTTTTTTTCATGCATTTTAAAACAAAATTTCTTTGCAACATGAGGTCTCCAAAGCTCCAATATTTTGTAAACAGCTGGATTCTTTGTTCATCTGTTATTTTATTTCATTTAAATTTACATTTATTTTCATTGCACCTATTTTTCATACTTCTAGCAGGAACTTGAACATTTTTGGCATTAGTATAAGCCTGTCCTAAATTTCTTTGTGTCTTCCTCAAATTTTTCTTCCATTTTTCTGGCTGGCGCTTCCGTTTCCTTGTATTTTTTTTCTCCTCTTCATCCATTGCATTGACTTACATATTATTTTCTGCATTTAAATCTTCATTCACTACGCTTGCTCCAACTTGTAAGTTTTTATCAACATTTTTTTCGATGATGGCATCTTCTTCGGTAATATTTTCACCGCTTGATTCATGTGGCAGTACCGGCCACCATGTTGGATCATCAATGCTGTCATCGCTGAATGCTGATAATAGTGAAGATTCATCCTGTAAAATAAAATAATTGTAAAAAGCGAATATTACTGTGGTTAGTACTGGCAACATAGGTACTAAGAATGATGATGAATGACTTAGTTATTTACAATTGTTTGATGATCACTGCCAGTTCGATGGTCTTGATCTAGGTTCACACCACTACAGCCAGCAAAACTACTGGTGATCTGAAATAAAACAAAAAGTTTAATATCCCGTAACTACAAATAAAATTAATTGTAAACATCATATCATGGCACTAGTTTTATTAATTTAATTTTAATTAGATATTATTCCCATTTAGTAGCACAGGCTTCTCGCAATCATTGGGGCAGATGATCGATTATGAAATTATGCTTCTACAACAATAATCAACTGGAGTAAAAAAACTAATATAGAGAGGCCATCAATCCAGTTATTTAAGTAGGAACAAATATTGAATTCTAATAAAAAAGAATGCGCTACGAACATACCTCAGAGGCTATTTTTGCTTGGAACAGCTCTTCTCCACGACTTGCAGCTTTGTCAGTTAACATTGTTGATGGATTTTCATTCTTCCACGTATCTCTCTCTGAGATTATTTCTGTAGGACTATCTTCTCGGCCAACTCTTTCAAACTCTGAAATTTCTGTTTGAATTTCATTTTCTCTTGAGAATAAAGTCCCTTCTTCTAGCAAGGGTGGTAACTGAATTAAAATTTAAACTAATTAATTATCAATTTAAACTACCTATATAACTGTGCATTCATTAAAACTTGACATACTTAATTATTTAAATTCGTGTTGCTAAATACCCAAATAATAAATAAATAAATAAAAAACACTCAGTATTAGTCGTTCCTAGGAAGGCCATCCATCAGAGGAACAGTAAGTAATTATAGGTTATAATATTGGTAATAATAATCATACTTACACGTTCAGTACACTTATTTCGGAGATCTTCTAAAAATTGCAGTCTTCTAGCACACATTTTTCATCAATATCAAACTTTTGCTACAGATTACTCAAAAATAAAAGCTACACCAAACGAAATCAAGATGTAAATGAATAACGAAGGCACAACAACAGATTAGTCGGTACTAACGTACTTTACTTAAAGGCAAAACACGCCTTTATTGGCAGCTCTTGATTGATGCATGTGTAACAGTGTTGCCAACTTTACAAACTGTAGGAAATTATGTGCAAATAATGCCTTATAGTTTTGACTACGTGAAAATAGTTTAAGTAAAATAAAGAATTATTTGCAAATAATCCTTTACAGTTCCCAATTATTTTTTTTAATTAACCAATGACATACAGCATTTAGGGGTATAGAGTGCAAGTATTAACTAATGCCTTATAGCCCCAAAAAGAGAATTTTTTTTAATAATTCCTCATAGTCAACTCAGTTTAGGATTTTTTAGCAGTTAATGCCCTATAGTTCTCAAGGTGCGAAATGTTCATGAGAAAACTGGATATGTCCAAGTCGTAAACGGGAAATAATTATTTGCTTTCGTCTGGATACCTCAGGTGGTTGCCATGGTCCAATGTTATTTTTTATCTCCTGAAGATTTGATGGTGTGGATTTTCATTTATTGCTCCAGTTCTCGAACAGGTACTTTATGAAATTTTTGTCTGCTGCTTCGTTACCTGTTATTCCAACATGTGATGGTGACCCAGAGAAACTTAATACTTGTGTCTTTAGTATGCAATTTATTTAGTGCTTCTTTTATTAGTTAAGCTAATGGATGCTGCGTGTATATTTTCCTGATTATTTCTAGTGATGACATAAGACCTGTCACGATTAATATTGTGTTCATCTTCATTGCATTTGCAATGTGTTTCCATACTGTATCAAATGCTTCAGTTATGTCAAAGTAAATTGCCATACATTTTTGATTATTTTTAAGAGCTTCGTGAATAGCGTTTTCTAGATCTATAATATTGTCGTTTCTAGATCTGCCTGGTCTAAAGCCAGCTTGTTGGTAATGGCCAGCGATGGTAAGTTGATCATTATGTTCTAAGTTCCAGATTAATCTTTTGTTGAGTATTTTTGAAGAACATATTAATGATATGGGACGATATGATTCTGGTTGTAATTTATCTTTATTTGGTTTAATAATAGGAATAAAAGTGGCTTTTTCCAGATTTTTGGAGAAAATTCAGCTTGTTTGTATGATTTTTACAGTTTTATTGGCATTTTCGTATATATAAATTTATTCATTACATTTTGTATTTGGTGTATATTATTTTTTAACGGTTTTTTGCAGGACTGGGAAGAGCTCCAGTAATGGTGGCCATAGCTTTAATGGAGCTGGGATATACTTACGAAGATGCTGTACAACTGATTCGACAAAAGAGGAGAGGCGCGATCAATGCCAAGCAACTGGAATTTCTATCAAAGTACAAACCAAAGTCACGACTGGGCAACGATAAAAAGAAATGTGTGATTCAGTGACGTAACAAAACGAAGAGAATCTGCTTTATTCGAAAGTTTTCGTGGAGTCTTCTTGTTTACTGATTTTGATATCTAGGTGCTAGATAACACAAATGGTTTATAAAATATATTCTGTCTTTCGGATTGTTTAGATTGTTTTGTCCAGATAGTTGAAGGATACTGAGTGAATAATAAAATTTTAGATGCCTTACTAGGTAGCGCAATTCCTTCTAGTCATAATTAACACATTAATAAAATTTATAACAAAAATTTATAAATCTTTAACAAAAAGATGGTTTGTATAAATGAGATAATAATATATATTCTGTCACATTCTGATCTTTCTTGAAATCGTGTCTTTGTCTGTCATCTGTCTATGCGATAATTCTTACAAGGAATAATAGTACTGTAGTCCCAAAACTTGATGTATACGTTCTTGTTAGTACAAGAAATAACCCTATTGAATTAGTCAATACGTAAAAGATCACCAACGTTATAGATAACTGCGAATCAAGAGGCTAAAGGGCCACAAAACTTGGTAAATTGTTTCTTTGTTTCATGTATCTTTGGTTCGTGTTACGTTCAAGATATCTGCTGGTTCTTTGATACTCCGTTATATCGGTGTATCAGTAAATGGAATCAGAGTTGTTAACCTCATTGTTAAAAGTAACGCTTGCGTGTTGTATATTTTTTATTTGAATATTAAAATGTACTTTAAATAGCTAATTAGTAGAATATGCCCCATTCCCCGCTGAATGCTAAAAAAATTGTAGTGTCCAAAATTGTCAAAAAATTTAAATATCGTAGCAGATTCCTAGATTTCTTGATGTGACCATGGACGTCCGACCTGCAAACTACCCACTCGATGAGGAGATGTCCATGCAAACTCCAAGTGGCCAGTATGAAGAACACAGAACTGAATAAGAACTGGGGTGGCATCAGTGAAAACCTGTCAAATATAACCTTATACACGAACCAGGTAATAAATCAGAATGTGGTGTGATACAGAACATGTAACATATCGAAAAAATTATTTATTAATCATTTCCTATTGCAGGTAAAAAAAATTAATGCATAGTGTGTTTGTAACTAATATTAAAGGAAGTTTCTTTGTACTCTTGGTTAAATAAAAATACTGACAGTGAAGTTATTTAAGAATTTTGAGTTAAAACTGTATTGCTCTAAGCAAAATGTTCAAAATTAAATATTATTTTTAGTTATGACCTTTTTATGAAATATTTTGTGTTACTACAATTTGATTGTAACGAATATTTTGCCTACCACATAGGGTATTACTATGGGGGGTTGAAAATTGGGGACAGAAATTATTGGGGCAGAGATAGAGCAAGCAAAATAAACGAAACTTATGCGAACGGCGCTCAGGGTTTATTTGGCGAAGCTGGGTCGTGGATAAGTGAATGGCAAGGGGGTTGGATTGGGGCAACTACAAAAATGAAACAAAAAGAGAGTACTTACATTAATCTCCTGGACAACTGGCCAAACAAAACACAAGAAGGTCCTCTAGCTATTTAAGATAAGGACGCCGTTTTGAGGAAACTTCCTGCTGGATGAAAGAAAAGGTTCTTCCTTCCTCAAAAACACAAGAGAGAGGTTAGGAGACTTTTCTAAAATAAATAGACAAAATGGTTTAGGGAAAAAAATTTAACATTGTTATCTCACCACAAATATAGATAATACAAAAGTATCAAAAACAGACTTACTATGTCCTATTTCTTATATATTAATAGTTACAAAAAATAAATACAATAACAAAGAGAAACACTTACAATGTCCTATCCGTTTACAAACTCTAGTAGTTGGAGATACTACAAAAACTTACAAATGTTACTGGGCTATAATTTGTAGCAGAAATAAATTATTACAATTGAAAAAGTATCTTTAAGTAAAATTATTCATGGATGTTAACCTTTTTCTAAAAAAACAAACAAAATCTCAAATATGATTAGATATTTATCAGATGTCAAAAATAATAAAGTTAGCTGTCATATGTCAACAAAACTAAAGCTTAAAACTAAAAATAATTAACATGACAGCTAAGCCACGCCCTAAGACATATAATTTTAATTATTACAATTTAAATTATAATGAAAGCAACCATTATTAAAAATTGTTTATTTTTCCTTTAAGAGTTCAAACAAAAAAAGTTACCTGGATTTCACTAAAATGAAAGTCCACTTTACTTTACATTTTTTGAGGTTGGAACTGGAGTTAGATTCACCGCCACACGAACAAATTTACCTCCAAACTGCGATAGGACAAAACAAAATTGAGGTTGAAAATGGCACACTGGAACGCAAACTTTGGACTCGGCTCCTTAAAAACTCAACAATCGAACATGTGGGTATCTTTCGAATTTGTTGAAAAATGCAGTTTTACAAATCTCTCAAATGAGATACGGCATACAACAAAAGAGTGATTACTCCTATCAGAACGTACACATTACTTACATCACTTTTTTTTCACAAATTTGCTGGTTTTTTTCGACTAAATTAAATACGTCTGCTTTCAATTGCCCATATTCCAAACCTAACTCTGTAATTCTTTCGACCTCGATCTGTGTACCGGCTTCTACCGTCCCTTACCCCGCGTTTTAAGTTGAAGGGGCAAGCGGACCGGAATTCTCGTCAAACATGCTTCAAATTATATCGTAAAATGACCTTGACGTACAAATCATCATCATCATTGGCTCCACAACCCAGGGTGGGTCTTGGCCTGCTCAAGGATAAGTCTCCATTCTCTCCTAGTCTTCGCCTTGGCTTTCCAGTTTCGTACTCCCAACATTCTCAAGCCGTCTTCCACCTGATCCTTAAATCGTGCTCTGGGTCTGCCTCTCCTTCTCACTCCATCTATTCTTTGATTATAAATATATTTTGGCGGCTCCATCTCATTCATTCTCTCTATGTGACCTAACCACCGTATCCGGTTTATTTTGATGGACCTAATAATATCAGGTTTGTCATATAAATTTGACGTACAAATATAAACCAAATATAATCATATTTAACTTCAAAGCCGAATTCTTTCTTGGGGAGTATGGGATGTGTAAACAAAGACCCCAAATTTATACCTAACCAGGAGCGTACCAGAAAATTTTTATTACTTGAATATTAAATATTTAAGGAATTTTCTGCATGCTACAGATTTACTAATTTTTTTCTGCGGTTTACGTTAGTTTTTGAACTTACAACAATTTTGGTAACTGATTCTCGGTATTTGTTAACATCGGATCCAAAGAGATTGTATTACACGTTAATAATTATCGAAAATTGTTGTTTTTGATATTAATAAATCAAACAAATTAAAATTAAATTGGACAAAAAGTACAATGCTTGTCTATACTTAACGAGTTTGAGCATTTTGTTAATTAAATAAACCTTTCAAAATAAAAACAATTATTCTAAACACAGATGGGGATAACAAAATATAGTATTCTGAAACATTTTGTACTTAATCTGCATTTAACAAAATAAACCTTCCAAAAAAGGAACAAAAAATCCAGTCATATTTATTATTATACTTATATAATCATATTTATTATAATACTTAAAGTGTATACTTATACACTTGTTTACTATAGGTAATTGCACAGTACCTTTTAAGTGGTTTTCGTACGCCACAACTAATAATACTTTTTTTTCCATCCTCACAAACACTTTTAAAATTTTCAAAAAGATCACACTGATCTTTTTTTGGTGTATGGCAGTGGCGGCTTTTGGGGGTAGGCAGGATAGGCCGGGCCTACCCAATAATTTTAAGAGCTTTAAAATTGAAAAACATATATTTAAAAATTATGTTAATGCATGTAAATAACTTTTAAATGTACTAAATCACTCAATACATTAGCATCCGTTAAAACAACTAAGTTATTATATTACCACATTAAGCATCGAATCGTATTCAGGCATTTTAAATATCATTAATAGGCCCAATCGGAACTGGCCGACCCAGCTCACATAAGATCCCCGTACAAAAAGCGTTTGAAGTTAAGCAGCTTGCCGGACAATATTTATATGTATTGTATTAATAAGTTATATTGTCGTGTTTATGCTTGCTGTTTAGGCACCAGACGATCAGGCCTACGATGACCATCGTTGTCACTTGTAACGTAATTATCGAATTGTAATATAAATTTTCTTTTAAATTATAATAAAAAATATGTAACATAATCTATAATTGTAACATATTTTTAAACAAACAACAGAATTGCAAACAAGTGCACGGTTGCCCAAATAAATTTTAAAAAATTCGTAAAATTCGAACAAAAAAAATCTTAAACAAAATCTTAAATTCGAACAAAATTAAGCAACTGATACCAGAAAACAAAAACAAAATAAAAAAAAAGAAATGTATACATAACCCAATTCGATTAGCAACAAAGAAAGAGCAAGACATATACGAGGAAACAATGGAAAGAGAACTAAAAAAGATACAAATAGAAGAGCAAACTGAGAACAAATGGGAAAACATAAAGCAAATAATGAACAAAGCAGCAAAAGAATGTAACAAACAAGAGAATAAAAAGAGGAAAGACTGGTTCGACATAGAGTGCCAAAAAGAAATAGAAATAAGAAAATCATTAAGGATTGAAATGATCACGAAAGAAACAACAGAGACAAAGAATAGATATAGGGAGCAAAGACAAAAAGTAAAGAGAGTGCTGAGAGAAAAGAAGAGAAAACACATAGAAAATAAGCTAAAAGAAATAGAAGAGAATTACAGAAATAAAAAAATAAAAAACCTATATCAAGGTGCTAGAAATGAAAAAAAAGGTTTCCAACAAAAACCCATATTCGTCAAAAACAAAGCAGGAAATAATATAAGCGGGGAAACAGAAATTGCCGAAAGATGGAAAGAGTATTTTGATGAATTACTAAATGGCAATAATAAGTCAAACCAAAGAGAATACGTGGAAACAGAAGCAAGAATCGAACACTTAGAAGACATAGAAGATAATTCACCCAGCAAAGAACAAATCGAGGAAATCATAAAAAATCTGAAAAACAACAAATCCCCTGAAAGCGATAACATAACAGCAGAGATGATGAAATATGGTGGAAAACTGCTAAATAATTGGATATACAAGATCATAAAGGAGATATGGATAAAAGAACGAATACCCGAAGATTGGAAGGAAGCCATTATTTGCCCATTACACAAAAAAGGAGACAAAACAGAATGCAGTAATTACAGAGGAGTAGCGTTACTAAATACCGTATATAAAATCCTATCAAAATCCATAAAAGATAAGCTAGAAAAAGAAGTTGAAAATATAATAGGCGAATACCAATGCGGATTTAGACGAGGGAGAAGCACAACGGACCAAGTATTCATAATCAGAGAATTACAAGCAGAAAGCTATGAACACAACTTAATAACGATAGCGCTATTCATCGACTTCCAGCAAGCATACGATAGAATAAAAAGGAAGGAATTAAAAGAGACCCTTGAGGAACTGGGAGTTAGCAGAAAGTTGCGTAACATGATACATCTTACTTTAGAGAATACAGAAAACAGAGTCAAAGTAAACAATCATGTATCGGACAAATTTATAGTAAACGAAGGATTAAGGCAGGGCGATCCTTTGTCATCATTACTCTTCAATTTATGCCTAGAAAAAATAATGCGAGAAGCGAAAATCAATAGAGAAGGACTCCTATATCATAAAAGACACCAAGTTTTGGCATTTGCGGATGATACAGTGTTGCTGGCAAGAGGAAAAAAAGAGCTACAGGAGATAGTACAGAGAATAGTAAAAGCAGCAAAGAAAATGGGACTTTACATAAATGAAACTAAAACAAAATGTATGCAGTGGACAGATGATCAGTTCAGGGATGGACAAAAGTTTAAAGTAGAAGTAGAAGAAAGATTATCATACGAATTCGAAATGGTAGAAAGATTTACATACCTAGGTACAATAATATCACGCAAACCTAACATTAAAGAAGAAATACAAGCTAGAATAATGGCAGGCAATAGAAGTGTACATGCTCTTAGTGGAATGTTGAAAAGCAAGTTTTTATCAAGAAAGGCAAAAATACAGTTATACAAAACAACTATACAACCAATAGTAACGTACTGCAGTGAGACATGGACAATGACAAAAAATGAACAAAATTTACTGGAGATATGGGAAAGGAAAATCCTGAGGAAGATATATGGAGGAATAATAAGGGACGGTTTATGGATAAGAAGATCAAATGATGAGTTAAAGAAATTATATAATCAACCTAACATAATAGGAGTCATAAAGGCACAGAGACTAAGATGGCGAGGTCACCTAGAAAGGATGCCGAACACGAGGACTTCAAAAAGGGTAATGAACTACACTATAACTTTAAAAAAGAGAAAAGGAAGGCCAAAAAATAGATGGAATCAGGAGGTAGAAAAAGATATGGAAGAAATTGGACTACAAGGCCAGAAAAGAAAAATGAATAACAAGAAGGAATGGAGAAAAATCACATATCGAGCCAGAGAAGATCTCAGTACATAAAGAAAAGCGAAAATGAAGAAAGAACAAACTTTTTAAGCCATGGGCCTCTAAGGCCTTTAGTGCTATTGTATATATATAAATCACTCAATACATTAGCATCCGTTAAAACAACTAAGTTATTATATTACCACATTAAGCATCGAATCGTATTCAGGCATTTTAAATATCATTAATAGGCCCAATCGGAACTGGCCGACCCAGCTCACATAAGATCCCCGTACAAAAAGCGTTTGAAGTTAAGCAGCTTGCCGGACAATATTTATATGTATTGTATTAATAAGTTATATTGTCGTGTTTATGCTTGCTGTTTAGGCACCAGACGATCAGGCCTACGATGACCATCGTTGTCACTTGTAACGTAATTATCGAATTGTAATATAAATTTTCTTTTAAATTATAATAAAAAATATGTAACATAATCTATAATTGTAACATATTTTTAAACAAACAACAGAATTGCAAACAAGTGCACGGTTGCCCAAATAAATTTTAAAAAATTCGTAAAATTCGAACAAAAAAAATCACATTTGCGTGATTTTTATATCGCCTGATTGTATGCAACCTATATATATATATATATATATATATATATATATATATATATATATATATATATATATATATATATATATATATATATATGTGAGATTGTTTTATAACTGATACATAAAAATGAGTTTTTATGACGCTTTACCAGGTTGCAGTAATAGTAATGTTGATAGTGAGTGTTTGGACATTGTTATTTCACTATTGGAATCTTCATTATCTAGAAGAACTGAAATTGATAGAAAAAAAAAATTATTATTAATGGAAGGCCTACTCCAACATTGCGGATTGACCAAAAAGATGGGAAAAAGGTGCGTACTTTTAATTGCTCTTGGTATGATATGTACAAATGGTTGTCTGGAAGTATTACAAAAAACAGACTATATTGTTGGTCGTGTTTGTTACTTTCTAATAAGAAATATGTATAGAATTGTGAAGGATACTTTCATTTAAAAATATGTCTGCCTCCTTTAAAAAGACATTCCAGTTGCAAGGAACATTTAGGTAATTTGCTGTCCGTTAACGATGTACAGAAGAGGGCGTTTTCTGTTCGCGATTTGCTAGATGAAAAATCAAAAATCGCAAAAATTAGATACAACGCAGAAGTTAAAATGAACAGAGAAATCATTAAAAAATTAATTGGGGGGGGGGGGGGGGATCATGACCCCGTGACCATAGCTATGTAATTTGCTGGCTTGGCCTACCCAAAATTTTACCACACCAGCCTCCACTGGTGTATGGGAGGAAATATTAAAATCTTTAATAAAAATGCGATTAAAAGTAAATGCAGACGCAAATGATAAGTTTTCTTAGGTACATTTATCTTTGTAGTCTCGATATAAATCAGCTAAAGACTTGTCACACTAGATGTATTCCAGTGAAGTCTGGGATCTTTGGTAATGTGATTCGAAGCGTCGTATAGCATTTATAAAATGTTTGACATTTTCATGGATCTCCGGTTTCACAGTATGTTGTTTGCCATGTTTCCCGCGTAATTAATCTTGTATTAAACCACACTATGTTTTTTTATTTTGATAGAGCTATGGCAATGGGTCGATCGTTTATAGCAAGAGTATTTTTAAAAAAATGTTTTGAAAATGTCTTTATGTTACGAAAATTTTGTGTTGAAGAATATCTTTGTTTTTGCAAGTCTCCCAAACTCCAATACTTATTAAAACTGTCTTGTCTTGATGTCTCGTTTATTTGTAAGCGACAATTTACCCCCATTTTTCGCCACAAGTCGAACCCATTTTCCTTACAGGTACTTGTTTTTTGTTCACAGAGTCATACGCTTTGCCAGTATTGCGAAGTCGTTTGGCTACATTGTGTTACTAGATTTCAATATTACATACCCTCTTTTTACCCCTAGTATTATTTTGCTCTTCCGAAGAAACATTTGATTCATTGGTTGATCCACTAGTTTCAGCAAAATAACTTAAATTATCTATTACTCTATCATCCGAGCTACTCGATGAAGAGCTTCTTGAAGAAAAGCTACTTGATGGTTTTATTGTTCAAACTCGAAGCAAACTATAGCTTTTACTTTGCACACCAGAAACGAAATTCGGATCTCGGCCGGAATCAAAGTCGTTCTGGCCTGAGTGCATCAGTGAAATGTAATATTGCCTTTGGTTGGATGCTGTAATCGGTTTAACATTACTGACCTTACTAAAAGAACTGTTTACGTCAATTTCTTGAAGTACTTGATGACTTGTAAATGGTGAAGGTATAGGTGGCAGTTGTACTGTCGCAACTTCACTGTTTTCTATCTGGGCACGAGGTTCATTATTTGTAC
Organism: Diabrotica undecimpunctata; assembly: GCF_040954645.1. Classification (NCBI taxonomy): domain Eukaryota; kingdom Metazoa; phylum Arthropoda; class Insecta; order Coleoptera; family Chrysomelidae; genus Diabrotica; species Diabrotica undecimpunctata. Next base: position 36,595,723 of record NC_092811.1, on the reverse strand, counting down.
TCTTCAGTGACAATAATGAAGAGTTTTCCTGCTCGCAATCCTCAGTATTTGTTGCCATAGCAACAAGTAATATATAGGTACTTGACGAAATAATGCCACGAAGAGTGTGGTAACTCTAAATTTATAAAACAAAGTAGTTAGTAAGCTTTTTTAATAACACTGCTATACATTTTAAATGAGTTATGGTTAAATGAGTTAGGATTAATAAATGTTTTAAAAACAACAAAAAAATGTTTTAAAGGTATGATTCAACAGTAGTGTAGCATGTCAAAAATAATGAACTAAGCCAATAATAGTGTCGTCAGTGAAGTATTATTAAAAAAAGGTTCAAATTAACAAGAATATTATAACTCGAAATATAGCTATGAAAATTACATACCTGATTCACCAATAACGTGGAAACTCAAAATGATGAGCAAAGCAACAGGTGTGTTCCCGATCACTGTTGGTCGCAACTAAAGATGACGCGTGAGGGGGATGACGACCGTCGGTCAGTCATGAATAACGTCTTGTGGCTCCATATCTTTTTTCATTTCTTGCACTATTAAAACGACAGCTTTATTGATTTATAGGGAATTGAATTTTACGTGTGGATATAGCGTTATGTCAGGTTCGCAACATTTTGAGTTGCGACATTATTGCATTATTAGTGCGATATATTGACCTGCCCAATTTGACGTAGTACCTGCAACCTCGACGACTTACTTACTGAAAAACTTAAACGGATGTAGCCTGATATCACAATTACTTATTTTATCTGTTGGAATAAGAACATTCGCTTGATGATGATTGTATTCAATTTTGGATTCATTTTTTCGATTGTTTTACAAGGTATATGTGGGGTAAATACATACGTGTTAGTTATTTGGTGCTAATTCAATGCCCAAAATTTCGTTAATATTGCACCATTCCTGTTAATTATATATTTATTGGATTTTTTTTTGGGTTAATCTACAATTAATAATTGAAAAAGAAAAAGAAACAATGTAAAAGAACCACCAAATATTATACGTTCTATCAGTGATAGAAGATTTGAAAGGAAACCCATTTTAAAGGAAATCGATAAATGTATATTTATATAAGAACACATCATAAAAGAGAGTACTATTTCATTTTGGAAGAAAGTTATGGAAGAAAGTTATTGTCAGTTAGGGTATAATAAGGGGTTCATTGTCATCGTTATAACTGAAACTGAAAGGAAGCAAAAGTAAAAAAGATGTAAGGATTGTGATGGTAGAGACCTACGCATCTTAGTATCCTAGCATCATAGCATGAATTTGTATTGGAAGATGTACTATCTATTTTTTATCTAAACATTCAAATTGAGCAAGACATCTTAAATTTAACAATGCACAGTTAAGATTAAAGTTAGGTTAAATACCTGCATTTCTTTGCCTCACTTCTCGTCCATTTTCAGGCGCCTTCACTCGTTTATTAGCAGTTTCACGAATCCTTTTGTTTACTGATCGTACATTTACATCCATTATTTTTCTATTTTATTACTTTAAATGTCGAAAAAAACGACAATAACTTAAAATAAGTACTTCGTTTTGATTTTTTTCATTAATTTGTACAAGAGACTGTTCCTCAATGAAAAATTTTGCATCTCAATGTGGAGAATACGAAACAATTAAAAATAGATTTTTGACAAAAAGTGGAGAATGTGACTTTTGCATCTATACCATTTATATGTACAAATAAGTGTCAGTTTAATATTTTGGTTAGTTGTAGTAAAATGTGATAGTATCACGCAAATACATAATAGCTAATGGTAATAATTACCAAGCAATAAAGATTTTGATAAATGTTTTATCGGTGTGTTAATTGTGTCTAGAGGTGTATTTGTTTAGTTAGTTTACCGCCTTGTTTACATTCCAGCTTTTATTAAGCTATAATTAGAGTTCACATATACAAAATTAAGTGGTTTCAACATGTTCTGGGAAAATACACATAGATGATAGAGTTAATATTTTTAAGATTTCGAAATTGTTGGAAGCAGTTGTCAATGTAAATATTTAAGACAAACAAATCATTCTATTCTATTATTGATTCTATTCTTTTTTATCGAGATTTATTTCTAAAATATTCCAAATTTACTAACACGAATATTTCGTTTTATATTATATAGTTAATACTTAAAATTTTTCTTTATATTTTTATATTCTATAGCTTTCCTGAGGTTTTTCGAAGCATTTCAATTGCAATATCTCTAATAATAATATTAATACTCCGGTCAATATAGACATTTTTTTTTTATTTTAAATTAAATTGTCTCGGCAAGTAGGGGCCATTGACACTTGTACAAGTTTATTACAATATGTTTATGTTTACATACATATACAATCTGTTTATAAACAAGTTAGGATACATTAACAACATCCTAATATATTGACACTACGTAGTAAAGGTGACAGTCTTTTAGGAAACGAATTATGGCACTGTACATGTTTGTAGAACCGAGTAGATCACTAGTCTCTTTGAGGTTTGTCGTGGACACATTCTAGTAATATGTGCTGGACTGTTAAGGACTCATTACAATGTTCACAGCGAGGATGGATCAGATATCCATGAGTAAGACGAGTGTAACCTATTCTGAGCCTTCTGATAATAATATTGTCTTTTCTGCTCATTTGAGGCATGGTGATGGAGGTAACAGTTGATTGAATTGTGCGTAGTTTTGTATTTTGCACATTCCAGTGTGTTTGCCAAGTGCTTAGTACGTTGTTCTTGATACTGGCCTTTAGGTCTTGGTGACGTTGTATGTTTTCCACATTTTCTAAGGAGCAGGCCAGTTTTGCTGCATGATCAGCGTTCTCATTTGCATTGATACCAACATGGGATGGTATCCAGATGACAGTTACTGAAACACCATTTTTTGACTGCTATTGGCAGATATTGTGGATGCACTGTACAATGGGATGTATGGAGTATATATTTCTGATTGAGTCAATGGCGGAGAAAGAATCGGTGCATATTGCTAATGATTTCTCATTAGCAATGGGCGAGTCTAATGCCTTGAGTATTCCATACAGTTCGGCTGTGTGTATACTGCATCTGGGAAAAAGCCGATATCATTTCTGTTGTATTTGAGGTACTGACGGCACAACCGACGGCCTCTTCTTCTTTGGAGGTATCTGTATAAAGAATTTTGTCATAACGCTGTGTCTGTATAAGTTCCTCAAATGCTTGTACCAAGAGAGTTCTGGGCCTTTCTTCTTTTTTGTATCGGTTTAAACTTGTAAGGACAGTAGATAGCTTTTTGGTCCACGGGGGAATTCTGGACGTAGTAAACGGAGTTGTGAGTTTTAGGTCAGTGTCCTTTAGCAAAGTTTTTAAAATTTGTGAGAGAGAATGTGCTCGAAGGTGACTATTACCTGTGACAGGGTGGGGAGTATTAATTAGTTTAATTACTGGGTTTTTTGGATTAGCAGAAATTTTAGAGAAGTAAGACAGAAGTAAACGTCGCCGTCTTATAAAAAGTGGAGGTTCTGAAGATTCGATATAAAGACTTTCAGAAGGACTTGATTTAAAGGCGCCGAGGCTAATTCGTAAAGAAGTGTTGTGTATTGTATTCAGACTTTTAAGGTGAGTATCGGAAGCAGATATGTAGAGAATGCTTCCATAATCCAACCTAGAACGGATAAATGTTCTGTAAATTCTTAAGAGGACTTTCTCTTCTGCCACCCAATGATGATGAGCTAGAGTTTTTAAGATATTGATTCTATTTAGACAGTTTGTTTTTGTATTCTGTATCTGATCTCTCCATGTAAGTCTTTTATCGAATATTACTCCTAATAATTTGTGTTTATCAACCACTTGAAGAGGAGAGCCATTTAGGTGAAGTAAAGGAGAGTGAGTGTGATGTCTTCTAGAGAAGTTTATGACTTTAGATTTTCCAGATGAAAATTTGACTCCAATTTTAGTGGACCAGTTATGAAGATTGTTAAGTGTTTTGGAGTAAAGAGCATGTGCTCCTTGTAACTTTACCTTGGCAATAAAAAACAAGAGAACAAGAGTTTATATCGTTAATACTAAGAAGGAATAGTGTGGGGCTGAGAACTGAGCCTTGGGGGACTCCATTTTGTGAGATATGTGATGTAGATGTTTTCCCGTTTGCAAATACTTTGAATGATCTCTCTTGTAGGAAATTGTTTATAAAGATGATAGTATTACCCGTTAAATTGAAATGCTTAAGTTTTCTAATAATAGCAGCTCTGTTTATTGTGTCGAAGGCAGTTTCTAAGTCTAAGGCAACTGTGATGACTTCATTCTTATTTGATATAGCTTGGGTTATTTCTGTTTGGAGAAGTACCAGGTTATCCATCGTACTTCGATTGGGTCTGAATCCCGACTGTGCTGCATCTATAAGATTGTTTTCTTCAAGAAACCAAAACAAACGTTTATTTATCATTTTTTCTAGTAGTTTGCACATTGTGCATGTTAGTGATATTGGCCTGTAAGCACTGGCAGCGTTAGAAGATGAATCATTTTTCCTGATCGGTATGATAAGCGACTGTTGCCAAAGACTCGGAAAGCTTTGGCTGAACCATATCTTATTGTAGAGCGCAAGTAGCTTCAAGAGGGTTCCTGCCTGTAGATGTTTGAGAGATTAGTTTTTCATTGATGAGATTGCCAAATGTAACTCTACTTCTGTGAAGGCGAGGTATATTTTAAAACTTGATTTGTAATGGTAAACCCCAGCTCTCCAACAATATTTGGACATTTTTGATATTTGACCACTATTTTTATGTCCAAATTGACGGGATTATAATATTTCTCCAAATTTTATTAGGATTCCCTTCCATTTTTTGGCTCATTCAGGTTTATTATCTATCATTATGATGTATTTCCGCTATTTTTGTGGCGCGCTGTATAATCATGATGCCTTTTCCTAATTAGTAAGTGTTTAGTTTAAATATTTTTTTGTTATAGACGATGTTGTTGTTTTCGCGTTTACAACCTATCAATATTGCTCTATAACTTTTATTTTTTTTCAGATTTTTGAAAACTTCACACAAAAATAAAATAAGTGTATACTACAATTTGTGTGGTCTCTGAGCATTCACACACAAATAATGAATGTTTCCCAGATTTTATTTAAGTGGACAATATTATTAAGATTATGTTTTAATATATTTTTGAACCTGATGCGATTGAAGTTTGGAAAATTGTATTTTGCAATTTGTACATATTTTGTAAAATATTTCACTGGACAATAATAATCTAACAATTTCTCGAGGTTTTGTAAAGATCAGTTTATGCTGTTTATAATTAGATAGATTTTTCAGTTCCTTGTATATCGCCGAATTGATTCTAAAACTATAAAATTAAACTTTTTGAATTAACTAATAAACCAAGAAACTGTGTGTAATATTAAAATTATACTACAATAAAAACAAGTATGATTTTTGGTTTATCAATAATGTGTATATACTTTTAGATTATATATTTTGGCTTAGCCTCTTAAGAAATAAAATATTTTTGAAAAACTTAGTTTTTATTTTTTAGAAATTCCATATTTTTACGAAAAGTGTAGAAAGACCTAGGCCAATCATTAAAATTTCGACTTTTGCCCAAAAAGTCTGTGCTAATACATAGGGTTCAGGAAAATAAGCAAAAAACTCTCCTATTTGTGACACTGACTCCGCCAGGCCAACGATAGTTATTTTGCGTTAAATTTTCGATTTTTTCGTCTATCAACAAAAAGTGAAATACTTGGACACACATTTGAAAGTAAAAAACTTACTTCATAAAAACCTCAAAAATGGTGGTTTTTAAATGTTTCTATACTTATTTCATTCCTATTCGAAAAGCCAACGAGTCAACACCTCGGCTTCTTTTAATAATATTTCTAATAAAAAACTTGTCAGTTAATTAAGATTTGTTATCCAGTAATTAATGAAAATGAATAGTTTTTTTGTGAAACATCTTGGTATGTACTTTTGTAGAACACATTATAATTGATACAAACACACTAATAGGCCAGGCATTGCGCATAATTTTCATTAAATATTTTGGCATCCAGAATATTTAAAAATGCTTCTTCAACCCACCGGTCCAAGCTACGCAGCTGTTACCACATCAAATACAACAAAACCTACACCGGTTACCACATCATATCCTAGCAGAAAGCAAGCGATAGTATTAAATGCTCTTCCGGATACAGCTCTCTTCATAAAGGCGATCGCTGAAATCGTAACACCAAAGCGTATGACCCACGCTTCCCGCATATCCAACCAACGCATTTGCATTTTTCTTGTTCTATTTCTGACGTCGATATTCTTCTTAAAAACAATCCCACCGTTTCCGTTAAAAATGAAATCGTCCACATCCGCAGACTCATTTCCCCAACTAAAAGATTGTTAATATCTAATGTATGACCATCGATTCCAAATCAACTTATCGAGCAGGCATTAAAAAACGAACTTGGTCTGCAACTAGCCTCACCTGTATCTCAGATTCGTACTGGCTCACCCGAAGAAGATTATTTCCATATATTAAATTTTCGACGGTCTATCTACGTAATACCAGATAAAGAAAATTTCGAAATACAAACCTCCGTATTAATACATTTTGAAAACACTTTCTTCCGAATCTTCGTTACATCAGACAAACTAGAATGTTTTCTTTGCCAAAAAGCCGAACATACGGCTGAAACCTCCCAAACCCACCGGATACCACTACCCACCCCGTTTCGCCCACGTACCTAACCGAATCAACCAACAATAGCTCTACTGTACTTTCCGGCACTGACATTTTTGCCCCAAATTCTCCCTCCAGCAATTTATCTAACATCACATCCCTACCTTTAAATCAACCTCAACCTACACCTCCTACTATCGCCCTCCTCAAATGAGCCCATTGAACTGACTCACGCCTCGATTCATTCTCCCCCTATAATTGCCATTTCAGATCCCACTACTCACAGTCCAATCAATCCACATTCCATCCATGACAACTCCTTTCGTACCCCCAAATCAGCCCTTAAAAAAATCGAAAGCCAAAGATACAAAACCATCAGCCACTATCAGCCCGTCTGCCCGCTCAATCATAGAAAACCTTATAGCAGCAAACCTATCATCCTTTTCAATTAACTCGCTACAACAAATTGCGTTCTTGGAAAATTCTTTCGGCTGTCATGACCCCTAAGCTGAAGCATACCAATTTACTACGAACATTAACGCCCTTCTTGATGACCTCAAACAAATCCAACATAATATCTCTATAGATCACTTAAAAATCGTATAACTCGCATACAAAAAAAAATTAAGGCTACGATGAATGTAAATGATGTTATTGACACTCTAACGACAGTGAACCCTCCTTAGACAAAACCGACCTGCCTTAATTTATAACTTTCATATTCACTATAATTCAATGAAATTGCGACTTAGAACGTCTGCTATCTGATATCTCTCCACCACCCCATCTCCATTTGCTTACAGGAAACTAACTTCACGTCAACTAATCTTCATGCACTTAAAGATTTTGAAGGGTATCATTACATCGGATCTGTCTGCTCCAGAGCTAGTGGAGGTGCATCTATATTTGCTTCTAAAGACCATTACTCCACTCTTCTTCCTCGGACTACCAATCTCGAAGCTCTCGCTATCACTACTTACTGCCCTTACAAACTTACCATATGCTCTATATACATCCCTCCTGACTACATTCTAAAGGAAGAAGAACTCCTTGATTTAGTATACCAACTCCCCCCAACCCTATATAATTGTAAGAGACTTCAACGCCTACCACACTATGTGGGGCTCCTCGCGTACATTTGGACGTGGTAAAGTTGTTGAAAATATTCTTGATTGCACTAGCTCATGTGTCCTCAATACGGGATCCGCCGGCCTTGATGTTATCCCTTATATTTTTCTTAAAAACCTACCCAACCGCTACCTCACTTTTCTGTTAGACATATATAATTCTATCTGGTCTTCTCAAATATTTCCCACTCAATGGAACACAGCCGTAATTATACCTGTCCTAAAACATGGCCGGACACCAATCTTTCCTCAGTAATATAGACCGATTTCTCTCACTTGCACCATGTGCAAATTAATGGAGAAGATGATAAACAGGCGTCTTTTATGGTTTATTGAAAAACAACAATTTTACCTAAAGAACAATCTGGTTTTCGCCGACATCGTTCCACAAACGATAACCTGGTCCTCCTTCATACCCACATCGCCGAAGCTAATAAAATAGTCAAGAAGTGATTGCCTGCATTTTTGATATTAAAGCTGTTTTCGATAAAATACCTAGACAGATTATTCTCGATAAACTATTATTATACGGCCTCATTGGATATATTTTCGAAACTTCTCCAAACATCAGTGGACTTATTACAAAATAGATTGACTGCCATCAACCTGTCCCTCTCATCCACAAAATCACAACTCATTAAATTCACCAGAAAAACACTCCCCACTGCCCCTAAATCTTAGTGAATAACTACCCTCTCCCAGTTGTCGATCACCGCAAAATTCTAGGACTAAATATTATCAAAACACTTTCCCACTACCAATGGGGCGCTAGCCAACGTACACTATTAAAAGTATATAGGTCTCTTATTCGCTCTAAACTACATTACGGCAGCTTTATATATATATATATATATATATATATATATATATATATATATATATATATATATATAAGTCACCGTGTTCAAGAGTTCAAGGAGACACTTACCCTTAATACTCAAAAAGTTCACAAAAAACTTTAAAGGCTTTAACAAATTTCTGTACACTTATACCCTAAACTCAATGACGTAAATGGGGTGGATCGTGTCCCTTAAAAATAAATTACTATTTTCATTACCCACGATCTGTTTAGCTCACGATTTTAGGTATTAGAAAATTTAATATTTATTTAAATTGTGTTGTTCGGGAATTAATTTTCATTTTAATTGTTTTTTTCTACTGTTAACCAGATAAGTGATCTGATTTAAATAATTTATTGTTCTTTTATCTATTTTATGTTCATTTTTTTCCTATTTTCCTTTGGTATAATAATATCTTTATAATTACTTTAATACTTAATCTTTAACAATTACTAAAACTAATTGCAGATACCTAACGTAAAAGCCTAGATTTAATAACAGCACTATTCAATAAGATATATGACATAGGTAAAATACCAATAGACTGGCTAAAATCAACATTCGTAGCATTACCAAAAAAATCGAATTCATCACAATGTGATGATTATCGAATATTAAGCTTGATGTCTCATGCCCTAAAAACTTTTCTCAGAATTATCCATACACGAATTTATAAGAAGTGTGAGTTCCAGATGACTGACACTCAATTCGGATTTCGAAACGGATTGGGAACACGAGAGGCTCTTTTTACTTTAAATGTGTTAACGCAACGATGTAGAGACATGAATGTAGATGTATATGCATGTTTTATTGACTATCGAAAAGCATTTGAGTGCAAATGCTTTTCAAAAGATGATCGAAATTCTGAGAACAACTGGAATTAACAAACAAGATTTGCGAATTATCTCAGAACTATATTGGCGCCAAACGGCAACAATTGAGATAGAGGACACAACATCCGAAGACATACAAATCCGACGAGGAGTGAGATAGGGTTGCGTCTTATCACGGCTACTGGTTTAATTTGTATTCGGAGTCTATATTCAGAGAAGCATTAGACGAGGTCCAAGGCGGATTTAAGATTAACGGAATCAGCATAGACAACATCAGATATGCTGATGATACCGTCTTAATAGCAAGCAACGCATATGAACTACAAAATATAATAAATGCGCTAGTTCACCACAACCAAATGTTCGGTTTACATCTAAACGTTTCCAAAACTAAAACTTTAGTATTTTCAAAGACATCAATAAACGTACAGGTGTATACCAAGGGTCAAATATTTGGGAGCAAATATTAATAGTCAGTGTAATCCAAAAAAAGAAATCCTATCAAGAATCGAACAAGCAAGGAAAGCATTTGTGAACATGAAAACATTTTTTACAAGATCAGACCTTAGTCTACAGCTTAGAATTCGAATGATCAGATGTTACGTTTTTTCTGTCTTACTGTATGGCTGTGAAAGTTGGACAATGGACTCTGAAATAGAAAAAAGAATAGATGCCTTTGAGATGTATATATACAGACAAATGTTGAAAATTCCATGGGTAGAGAGTTACTAATGTTGAGGTACTTCGTCGCGTGTGTAAACAAAGAGAATTACTAAGAATAATCAAAGAGAGGAAAATGCAATACTTGGGTCATGTGTTGAGAGGCGAAATATATGAATTACTTCAAGTTATACTGGAAGGAAAAGTACAGGGCAAAAAATCAGTAGGAAGACGCCAGAACTCGTGGCTGAAAGACCTGAGGAGATGGTTCGACCGCTCATACGCAGAAATCTTTCGCGCAGAAAAGTCCAAAACTACAATTGCCATTTGTAATATCGTTTCATAATATCCTCAGGTCATTTACCTATTTGGTTTAGTACGTACTAAGTCGATTACGTAATAAATTTTCTGTTTGAACCGTAATATTTGACTTTCTCTCTGAAGTCTTGTTAAGGTCGGCGTTTCAGTTTTCTGAGACCCCATGAAACATTACTTGTCATTGCCGTTCATGGCTTGATAAAGGAATACAAAAAAAGTGATGAATCTCATTAAAGAACTCTACAGGAAAACATATTTTGGAAATAAAAAAGTATTGCCAACATAGATTAAATGTAATGAAAACGTTATCAAATAAAAAATAAAAACTGACAAAACCACATTATTATATATATATGTATATATATATATATATATATATATATATATATATATATATATATATCTTATATATATATATATATATATATATATATATATATATATATATATATATATATATATATATGAGTCACGCGTTATATAAAAAAAAAGATTATGGGGCAATTGTATACACTTCTTCTAAAAAACATGTTACCAAGCAACTTAATATCATTCAAAACACAGAACTTTGCATCGCCACAGGTACAGTGAGAACCATACCAGTTAAGAATATCTAATGTCTTACAGGAGAACCACCTCTTACCCTACGAGGGAAGTATTTATGCCTCTCACATGCATCTTCAGTCACCAGTAACAAATTTCACCGAGTGTTTTGAAATACATTTACGGACCGTTACCTAGAAACTTATAAAAAAAGTGAGTTAGATTCACCATTCTATGGAAGAGTCCGAAGAAATTTAAAAGATCTGTAACTCCAAATTCCTGACCTTTCCTTCAAATGTAAAAACTCCCACTTCCTGGTTAATCATGATTCCCGAAATCAATACGACACTACTCCAATATCACAAATCAGAGACATCACCCAATGTAATCCGACAGTCACTTTTAAAGGAACTCGTGGAAAAAGAAACTTGTGGGGAAAGCTTTTGCATTTAAAGAGATGCCTCCAAATCTGCAAATGGCCTAGCAGCAGCATTTGTCACTCCACATTTCTCTTTCTAATTTAAATTAATGTCAGTTACTTCTATATACACAGCAGAATAATATGCACTATTACAAGCCAAGCCCTTATTAATATATTAAACATACAAACCATTCTTCCCCCGTCATTATCACATATTTTCTAAACTCGTTAACATAATTGGTGAACTGTATACTAAGAACCTATAGCCTTACTTGTCAAAAAAGAACTTGCTGATTTACAAGAATTAATTACAATAAATACGATAGGACACGAAAAAAACTAGCCTATTAAGTGATCAACATCCAAGAAATCAAGAGACTGGTGGAATTTGGATGAATATCTGGGCAGTGTAATTGACTTCAACGGTGGTAAGAGTGTAATGTGCAGGCCAAAATAAACTAATAAGGTTTGTAATGCATAGAATAATTTTGCCCGGCCTTAAACGGGATTAATATTCTTCAACACAAATGTAAAAGCTGTATTACTATATGACTGTGAAGCGTGGAAGATATCAGCACTCATATTAAACCAATTACAAATTTTCATCGATAGAAATTTACGAAAAATCCTTCTTATATTTTGGCCTAATCGAATTTTGAATAAAAATTTATGGAAACAAACCAACCAAAAAATGATTTAAAGTAAATAAGATGGAGAAAATGGAGATAGCTGGGCCTTACACTCTTTAAACCTCTAAATGACATTGCCAGGACACCGTGCACATGCAATATGAATGATATTAATAACAAATAGCTAAAAAAGATATTAAATATAATAAACCTGCCTTTATGTGTTTCATTGACTTTACGCGGGCTTTTGATAGGGTAAGGCTTTGTAGCAGTTACCACGATGTTCCCTTAAAAATATTCTTAGATACGCCCATGGCCCAAATTAAAATGTAAGAGGTCGCTAGCTAGAAGCGAAATTTTGGTTTGGTCGTCAGTTGGGGTCAAGACTGGAGAGTGCTTAGCAACTTTCCATATCTCTGGTGGTGAATTTATGACCAATTTGAGAAGTGAGCGTCTCTTAAATATGTCGAAATTTTAGTTAATACCATCATTAAATATTAAAGCAACTCAAACTTAATTAATAAATTAGTCGCTCTAAAGTCCTAAAGCTACGTATTCGTCTCAGGTAAGCAATCTCAATTATTTATTTTATAAAATCGGTTCTTTTACTATCCATATACATCGTTATTCATTTTGTAAGAAACAAAATAGAATCAACGTTTATGTGACATAATTTCATATGGCCTTCATTTTTATTGTAACATGTATCGTTCCTCATTCATTAGTTTTTTTTTTCCAATGCGGTAAAATGTCCGAGCTGCGTAAATATGTACTGTTATAACTAGACTTCGGCAAATATGCATATTGCATATTTTGCATATTGTGCATATTTTATGCAAATATTTCATATTTTGGCATATTTGTATAAAAGTTTGCATAAAGTGCATAAAAGTTCAGATTTTTATACTGTATTTGAAAATTTTTAAACATACCAATTTATTTCAATTCTTGTATAAAATTTTGTAGTCATTTTAATCAAGAAATGATCTAAGTACGTAATCTCTACAGGTACAAAACATTTACAATTTCAAAGAAGATCAATTTAAGTAGCCCTCAACATTCTTAAAAAGTCTCGGTCACTGATGCATTCAGTTATTGGATACTCGCTAAGGGTTCGCTCATTTGCATTTTATGATCTAATCCCCAAATCTATCTACAATTTATTGTATCTTAACAGCAGGTAAGCGGCTAATAGTTTTGTTCCTAATTTAGGGATTTTCCAAAATCTCCCAGTTTATTGAATTAGGTACCTAAACATTTCTAATTTGATGCTCAGATTTGTAAATCATTTTTGTTTTGATATTCAAAGCGTAAACACTCGTTGTGCGTAACAAAAAGGAAGATTGTGATTTTATAATGCCTAAAACAACCAGTGCTTCAACTTGGATTAAACCTTATAAAGAGCTGTCTATGGATATGGGAAAAATCTACTGTTCAGTCTGTGGCAAAATTGTAAGTATCTAATATTTTCTATTAAATATCTAATATTTCATACATACAGGGTGTTTCCAAATGACACTTACAACGTTTGACTGTAGATACTTCTCGAAACAAAACAGATTGAACAAAACGATATAGTTAATGAGGGGTCAAACTTATTTACTTTTCGAGATACAGGGTGTTAAAATTAAAAAAAATTAAATTCTTTTAGTTAATAACAACAATAACTTTAAAACCAATAAACGTATTTACTTGAAATTTAGTACTCGTAGGTTGTTTTTAAATGAAAAATAACTTCCTTTAGTGAGAAAAAATTGTCCATGGTACAATACAATGGTGTGTATTTAGAAAAATTTTTCACCTTTACTTTTTTTTATGAACTGAATTGTTGAATTTTAAAATAAGTTATATGATGTACTAATGGTTAGTAACAAAAACTAATTTGTGGATTAATACTGCATTTAAAACACTTAGCGAGTGTTTTTTTTCCAAACCAGTTATTTGATTAACCAAAAACACCTTGTATATTTTTATATTTTAAAGGTTGGGTTAAAATAAAAATTTTTATTTTTATTTATAGATAGCATGTGAGAAGAAATTTCAGATAGACCAACATGTGAGAACTGCTTCACACATTGCAAAAAAAGGAAAAATAGGAGGAAAACATCAAACTTCAATGGCTAAATGTTTCCAATCTACTTCAAAAAATTAGATGAGCAAGAAACTTTTAATGAAGACTTGTGTCGCGCATTAGTGTCTGCAAACATACCGCTTTCAAAATTAGCAAATGTAAATTTTAGTTCGTTTCTAAAAAAATATTGCAAACTTAATGTTCCAAGTGCTCGGTCTCTAAGAAGAAATAATGTGAACGGGCTATACTCGTCGGTGTTAATTAATATTAAGGAAGAAATTGCAGATAATTATTTTTACATATCTGTAGACGAAACCACTGATTCCTCAGGAAAGTATATTGCTCATTTATTGATTGGTGTTCTTAAAGAAGATACCTTACCAAAATCTCATCTTATTTCATGCCAGCAACTTGAGAAAACAAATGCTTTAACAATTTCGCGTTTTATACAAGAAACATTAGCAACTTTTTTTCTTCCGACAACTATTCCTTCTAATAAATTACTGCTTATTTTATCGGATGCTGCTCCTTATATGGTGAAAGCAGGACAAAATTTAAAAATATTTTTCCCAGATTTAATACATGTTACTTGTGTAGCGCATGGATTAAACAGAGTTGCAGAGGAAATACGAAAAAAGTTTCCTATTGTAAATACCATGATATCCAGTGTCAAAAAAGTATTTCTTAAATCTCCTATAAGAATTCAACTTTATAAAGAAATGCTACCTAACATTCCTCTTCCACCACAACCTATTTTAACGCGATGGGGAACATGGTTAGAAGCAGCTAATTTTTATGCAGATCATTTTGTTAAAATAAAAACATAATTGATACGTTAACAGATGAAAGTTCCCAATCTCTTTTGGATTCTAAACAAACTTTTCAGATTAACTTACTTCAACAAGAACTTTCATTTATAAAATCAAATTTTAGTTTAGTTCAAAAAACAATTACTCAGTTAGAATCACCAAAACTGTCATTGTTCGAAAGTACAGCATTAATAAAAGAATTTGCGTCATGTTGTCGGAACGTTAGAGGTAATATTGGAAAAGATATTTTAAAAAAATTTGAAGCATCTATGGAAAAAAATAAAGGTTACCATATTCTTTCTGAAGTAGTCAGTGTTCTAGCTGGAAATATTTCGGAAACAATTAATTTAGAACCAAATGTTTTGGTTAGTTTGAAAAATGCTCCTGTTACATCAGTTGATGTTGAACGAAGTTTTTCCATATATAAATATATGTACTCAGACAGAAGCCACAAGTTTTTGTTAGAAAATTTTGAACACCACTTGGTCATTTATTGTTACCATAATTCTAAATAAGTTTATTCATACTTAAAAATGATGTAGTTACTTAAAATAAATGTAAATCTTAATGAATAGTAGGAAATATTTAGTTATGTACACTTTTTTTTTAAATAAAATTGTTACTATTTTTCGATTTTTTTATTTATTTGTATGCATATTTTGTAAAATATTTGCATATTTTCGGGTAAACACGTGCATATTTATGCGCATATTTTCTACATTTTTATTTGCATATTTGCCGAAGTCTAGTTATAACCATTCTTAGAAACAATTGGAATTTTCTTGATGTAGCACCCAGAGGGTCAAAGCCTATGTGGATCTGTTTTCTGTGAAACCAGCTGTTGGAACAGATAAACTTTTAATACTTTTATATTTATATAAATACCTGTTAATCGTTTTAGATCTCTAAGTGTGCTCTCATAACGAAGCGCCGACACTCGCTTGGACCATAGGATGTTAATATATTATCATCGCCTGGTAAAATACATGCATTATTTTAAAAATGCCAGCGTTCACTGTCAAAGCGCAGCTCTCAGCCTAGAGCTAGGTATCGGCTATCGGGCCATAGACTTTAACCATAGTATTCAAGCTTAGTATTTTTTTGACCCTCGACCCTAGTACTCTACGATCGACACTACGAGGCGCCGACCACCGACCATCGCTCCGACCATCGTAAAATAAATGCATTATTTTAAATGACACTGAGCATTCAGTGTCAGTGCTATGATCTAGGCGAGGATACCATGCGATGGTTTCCGTTATGAATGCACCCTAAATTGTTGATATTTGTTTTGATTAACAATCAGTGTAAACTGCTTATATGCATATAATCAAGTAAACTTACTAGTTTTTTTTATAAATAGGGAAGGGGTAATTCAAGTTTATATATAATAGGTTGTTTAATAAGGGAGTGGAAAATTTAATGCGGTTTTTTTAAGTCTTTAAATTTTCTTTTACATGTAGGTAAATTATTTAAAATGTGTTTAACAAAAATCTATAAGTGAAACGTGCATTTCCATAACGTAGTAAGTGCCAAATTATTAATTTTTCAGGAGGAGTAAAAAACAGTTTTTTATCGAACATGTTTATTTCTTATAATGTAACATACTGAAAAAGGATTAGTTTAAAGGTATTATATAATACAAACATACCGCAAAGGAACAATAAACAAAGCTTACTTAAAAAAAATTCAAAAATCTGTCTAAGGTCAAAACGTTGTAAGTGCCATCAGGTTTGCAAGTCAAAACGTTTTAAGTGCCAGATTTTTAACCGTTGTTTCCTACAGTAGAAACTTGCCCTGGTTGACCTAATTTTTCTTTAAAATACTTCTTGGCATCATCGTGAAGATAAGGGAGCATTTTTTCAATATCTGTTCTTTTTTCTCTGGGATACCAAAGTGAGTTCTAGTTTTTTGAAGGACTATGATTTTAAAGTCTTCTAATGTAACTCCAGATTTGAGTACATTGGTCTCACTCCATCCAGCGAGCTCACTATGTCCTTTAGCCACCATCACCGTACCAAATTTCTCTCTTGTAAGACGAAGCTGCGTAGCTGTTGAAATTCCTAACTTCTTTGTGTTCAGTTTATCACAGGCAACGGTTTTGAAATCATAAAAGTCCTTAACCACCATGCACGAGAATGGATTTTTCTGGGCCGCACTAGTAATGATGTTAACAACATTCATCAATGTATAAGCCTTACACACTTTTTTACGTTTTTCTATGATTGCGAAATCTCTGTCGCAATTAAGGAAAGTGTGTCCTTTTACAGGAAATTTATGAATAATTTCCTCAAAAACGTTATTTGCTAGAATGGTCAAATACATGGCGATCATGAACTGATTTTTATTTTGACCCCCACAATTATCCGACCACAAAATAAGCTTTTTCTTTCCGTGATTGCCAATTTCCTTAGTAAGGTAAGTATATAAACAGGAGCTAATTTCCAAGGCACCCCTTCCCCCAAAGTCCTCAGTCCATAAACACATGAATCCCTTTCCTGTGATGGAATCGTGAATTCCTAAGTTACACACTGCAAGCTGTTGTGAATAGTACATTTCGCAGTGAGTTAATTGGGGAATGTACATTTACTGCTGCATATCGAAGGAAAGAAAATAGCAATTACTTGTACATGCATTTTTGGTCTCAGTTGACATTGCTTTTGTAGCAGCCTCTGCTCTCCGATGGTGAAGCTCCTGTTCTGTTACAGCAGCTTTATCTCCTGATTTTATTTGAACAAGCCAAACTATCACATGTGGAGCATGTATCTACTTTAGGCCTTGCAAAAGATAAGTTAAATTTTGATATAAAAATTTCATTATACCATTGTCTAGTCACTGGTAGTTTGTTAGGCGGCTGATAATCCGCACAATATTTCTCTAAAAATGCACGGTACATTCTACTTACGTTTAAATCCGGTGACAAGAAGAGCTTATCCGGGGTTTTCGCCCTTGCGTAGTGGCTCTTAATTTTTGGAAAACTTTCGATATGCTCTATAATCTTGTTAGTCCAGACAGTCTTGAAAATATTTTGTCGAGCCCCTCCTCGTTTTTCTGACATATCCATTTTACCATCAAGAATTTTTTCTCCCAAAAGTTGCACTCTTCTTGGAGTTACGGCAAACGTACTACAAAATGTTTTGAGGCAAACCCTTATTTCAGATCCTCCAGGCAAAAGTAAATGGTAGGTGAAAGAGTGCTTTCTCCTACTTTCACTGGGATGTTCGTACTGACCATGACGTCTCCTTTTGATTAATTGGGGATGAATAAACCTTTGTAGGTAACTTTGCTGCTTACTATAATCAGCCATTTCATAGAAATGATTGTACAACTCAACAAGGTATTCCAGTCTTATGGATCTACATGCTAGTGGACACTTGCATTTTACCTAAAACAATTTTGGATTATTTAGATAGATTTAAACAAAAAAAAATTATTTATGTTTTAACGTATATTTAGATAGGTATCTCTTTAAACCATACTTACATCAGTTGGTGGCATTTTCTTTGTAACGGTCTTTTTATTGACTAGAGAAACATATTCTTCGCCAGAGTTTCTCATTTTCTTGGTTTTATTTTTTTTCCAACTATCAACAACTCTTCTTTTCTTTTTGGACCGTTTTTCTGTAGTTTCATCCATATTCGTTCCAAATACTTATGTTTAAACCCAACCCAACACGTCCAAACAAAAATAATTTAGTAACTGATGCGCCACTCTACATTTAACAGAATTGCACTACGATACTTACAACGTTATGACTTGCACCGCTACTTTATCCCCACTTTCCACGCCGTCGCTAGCCATATCGACATGAAATAAATTTTAGGCGATGGAACATGGCACTTGCAACTCATTTAACTTAAAAAAACCAAATGAGGCATATTGGCACTTACAACGTTATGGAAATGCACGCTTCAAATATAGTTGTCATTAGTAGTTAGATTTTTATTTCAGTTTCTACTAACCGGTATATTATAGCAATACAAGGTAAATAGTGATACAAGGTACTAGATAGTTGGAACTGGTAATAACAACTATACTATTTGTTGTTTATTATTAATTGTGCATTAGAGCCTTAACAGTAAATAGAAGCTTGGTATATGTAAAGTATATTCAATAAAATAGAAACAAATGAATTATATTATTTATAATATTTATTTACATAAATTATTAACATATCGATATTTGTCATATTTGAGTTGCATTGTTTTCCAAATCATTTAATTTTTCCGGTAGTTAATAGTTTTTGGTTAAATTTTTACCACAAAATAAAATTTATAAAATTGGATAAGCAGCATCACTGTTAATATGACATAAATTAAGTCCTCTAGCTATATTCATAAATCCTTTGTCTCCCCAACCTGCTCCCCAAGAATTTGTTATGGTGATGTAATCTTCAGTATATCCTACAGCAAGTACGGCATGATCAATATTTTTTTTAGTACAAGCTGTATCATTAAACACACCCCCTTTATATAGATGATGTAAACCCCAGTTCTTTGTAGAAACACCAACAGAGATAGGACCTACGTTAGCTAAAAAGAAAAATATTCTTAATTAGTAAAATGAGTAGAATAAACAAAAAACAAACCAAAACTAGCAATTAAATGGTCAAACTAAACGTGCATGTAATACAATCTTAAAATCTCATTAAAGAAGATAAAAGTTTTAGCCCAGTCTGGTTATACAAAAATGATGGATTTCACGGCAAAATGTTTCGCAGATATCTGAAGCTTTTAAGACATAGGTGGGGGTTACTAGATGACTAATAGATAAAAAGATACTCCTATTTTTACCTTGCGTTTTTTTTTAAACAATAATTTATGGTCAGAATTTGATTTTTTATCTATAAGTTCTCTCCCTTATAATTTAAATAAACAATATTTATACCATTTTTTTATATCAAGAATATCTTTATTTTCCCATTTTTTCAATTAAAATTGATAAATAATTTACGGAGATATTTGCAAAAAAGCAGTTTTTTTGCACTAATTTATAACTTTAATTAATTTTTTTATTAACAAAATAAAATGTTATTAATACATTTCAACATTGAGGAATTACCGTCCTTTAAATTTGTGCGAAATTTCCCTTCGATGGGTCAAATAGTTTAAAAGTTATTCAATTTGTTTATCCCTGGGACTAATTATTTAAACTATTGAGCTTGCCCTATGCATGATGCTAGACACATTCAGCAAATTTCATAGGATTCTTTAAGACTTAGACTATCTCAGAAGTTAAATGAATATTGAGTTTTCATCGAAATTATTTACAAAATAAACGTTTGAAAAAGGGGTATGTTTTTTACTTATAAACAATTGTAATAACTTCTATATTTTTCAAGCTACAGACTTGTACGTACAACCATTAGATAGCTCTTAAAAAAACTTACATTTAACAAAAAAAAATAAACCTTCTATGAACAATAGGAACGGAGTTAGCGACAATTTTTTTGTTAATTATATCTCCATTGTTTATAAACATTAAGAAGTAAAATTTGCACAAATTTTTCGAAACTTAAAACCTTTCGAAACGAAGTTACTTTCGAAAGATCGACATAGGAAAGTGGAGGGGAAACTGTTTTAGCTCCTCGCTGCAAAATTTAATAATATGGTTACAGATTTATCATTCAAAAGCTTCAACGGTTCTGTAGGAATTTTATCAGGTCCATTTGCTTTTCCATTTTTAGCGTTTCTTATTGCGTATTCTACTTCCTCTTTCAATATGTCTGGCCCAGTTGCATTGATTGTCTGAGTTAAGTTGTGTCTATCGTCTTCAAATAATTCATTCAGGTATTATGTCCATCTTTTTATTTTGTTCTCTAGATCTACAATAAGATTTCCATCTTTGTCTTTAAGTTTACCTATTTGGCATTTCTTTATGCTTCCTGTTTTTTGTTATCTCTTTTACTTTTTTGTGCATATTGAACGCATCGTACTTTTTCTCATAGGTTTCCATTTCTTCACATTGTTCTTTAATCCACTCCTCTTTGGCTTCTTTTATTCTCTTTTTTATGTGTTTATGTATATGTTTATGTATTTATTTCTTTGTATTTGTCTGGGTAATTCTTCATCTTTCTTCTTTGTTCCATCAAGTCTAGTATATCTTGTGTCATCCACCCCTTATTCTTTGTTGTTGTTTTTGTAAGATGTTTCTTTCCTGCTGTTTGTATAGCTGTATTTATGTACTTTAATTTTTGGTTAACGTTGATTGTATCGTTAATTTGTTGCTGCACTGAACGGAGGTTTTCATTTATTTCTTCTCCTGTTTCTTGTCGTATATTTTTGTTTCTAAGTTTATTTAAATCTAGTGCCTTTCTGTGTGGTCTTCTAATCTTTTTTGGTCTCGCCTCTATCACAGTAACTACCGGGTTATGATCAGAGCCTATATCAGCTCCTGGGTACGTCTTAGTACATTTAACAGCATTATGATACCTCCTTGTTATCATAATGTAGTCTATTTGATTTCTCACTATTTTTTCTTTGGTATGTTGTGGAGATGTCCATGTATATAACCGTCGAGGAGGTAATTTGAAAAAGGTATTTGTTATTACGAAGTCTTCACTTTGGCAAAATTGAATCAATCGATCTCCTCTGTCATTTCTGTTTCCGAGCCCATATTTTTCTACTTGTTCTCCTACCTTACCTTGACCCACCTTGGCATTAAGATCGCCCATTAATATGTTAATGTATGGAAAGACTGACTTAATAAGTGAAGACAAACAACCTGCAACAAAAAGGTTCAGACCTGACAGTGAAGTCGAATAAATGAACCAAATTTTAACTTTTAAACCAATGTATGTAAAGAAAATAAAAAAAGTAAAGTTCAATAAACATTGCAAAATTTAATAAGGCAAGTGATGAAAAAATCGACTTATTTTATCAAAGCGGTAAGGCAGATTAGATTAATATTGTATCATATTTGTAAGAAAAATAGAATAAAAATCAATATTGTTAATTATAAAAATACAAACAATTATAATTAATATAAGGAATATAATAATATAATGTGTAAAAAATTACCTAAAATTTAATTTATAAAATATATAAGTATTATTACATCATTGATATAAAATGAAAAAACATATGTTGATTTTCCGGGATTTTCCGAGATTTTTGGGGGGTGAAAATTATGTCATCATTATTAATACTGCGACAGACCATTCGAGCAAATAAAAAAAAAAGTAAGTATTTAGGGTGAATTTCAAATGGACTCAATTTTTCCGTGTTTTCCCATATTTTCCGGCCAGTGAAAACTATGTAGATATTTCGACGAGCTACCCCAGAATAAAAAAAAAAGAGGCTTGCAGCTGCAAAGGAAGCCAAGATAATGTAAATTTTTCCTACGTGTTGCAATTTGAAGTTCCGATGCCGAAAAAAAAAACGGAGCTGAAACAGATATCCTCTCCACTTTCCTATGTCGATCTTTCGAAAGTACCGTCGTTTCGAAAAATTAGATAAATTTTATAGCTATAAGTTTCAATATAAAGTTTAGATTTTCATTCAAAATTTGTGCAAATTTTACTTCTTAATGTTTATAAACAATGGAGATATGATTTTTTTAAAAATAGTCACTAACTTCGTTCCTATTGGTCATAGAAGGTTTTTTATTTTTTAATGTGAGCTTTTTTACCAGCTATCCAATGGTTGTACGTACAAGTCTGTAGCTTGAAAAATATAGAAGTTATTACAATTGTTTATAAGTAAAAAACATACCCCTTTTTCAAACGTTTATTTGAAAACTCAATATTCATTTAACTTCTGAGATAGTCTAAGTCTTAAAGAATCCTATGAAATTTGCTGAATGTGTCTAGCATCATGCATAGGGCAAGCTCAATAGTTTAAATAATTAGCTTCAGGGATAAACAAATTAAATAACTTATAAAATATTTGACTGATCGGGGACAAATTTCGCACAAATCTAAAAGATGCTAATTCCTTGATGTTTAAAGGTATTAATACCATTTTATTTTGTTAATAAAAAAATTAATAAAATTTATAAATTAGTGCAAAAAAACTGATTTTTTGCCAATATCTCTGTAAATTATTTATCAATTTTAATTAAGAAAACGGGAAAATAAAGATATTCTTGTCGTAAAAAAATGACAAATATTTTTGATTTAAAATATAAGGAAAAAAAATTATAAACAAAAAATCAAATTGTGACCATAAATTATTGCTTAAAAAAAACGCAAGGTAAAACTAGGAGTATCTTTTCATCTATTCATCATCTAGTATCCCCCACCTATGTCTTAAAAGCTTCAGATATGAGGGGTGTAAAATCAAAAGCGGCAATCTCCACTTTTTCTTGTTTTGAGTTAGGGACGCCGTCTGTTGCGTTTTTTTATTACCTGTTAGGAAAAACTATTTGTAAGAACCAAAAGCGGTCTTATCTTTATACAAATCGCAGTGAAAAATTCGTGTTGGGATCAAAAGTGGCAATCTCCATAGCTGAGTGCCTACCAAACACGACAATCTCCGCTTCGGCCAATAAAAACCACGTAGCGCTCTCACGTGATCAACACATAGTTAGATTTGCCGTAATATCGTGTTCGTGATATTATAGTTTGTTTTAGTTTTGGGAGACGTTACATTGTTTTTGTGCTTTTCCTAAACTATATTGTGTCTAAGAAATTAGTTTTACATACAAAAAAAGTATTAATTTTTTATCATGGAAGTTAATGCATCTCCTGTCACACCAACAAAGGCACGGAAGCGGATAAGACAACCTGAAAAATGGAAGAAAAATGTTGCAAAACGTCTAAGGTGAGTACTTTTGTGAATGTTATGATTCCATTTAAAACCGGTTGTAAATTTTGTTTTTTTTTTTTCATTTTTCTTAAAAATTTGTTAAGATTTGAACCCACTTCAGTACATATGTTCATAACTATTTTTTGTTGTAGATATTCTGCGAAGAGTATGCCAGAATACCCAACATGTGGGCACAATTCAAAAACATATAAGTGCTGCTTGCTGAAAATGAACGATATACAGAAATTTCATAGCCTATTCTATGAGACCAAAGATAAAGCGACTCAAGATGCCCGAAATACTACACTGTGAATCGTACTGTCCGGCATCGGCCGAAAAATGAAAAGCATTCTCCAAGAAGCACCAGGTAAAATGTTTCATTAGTAATTTTTTATCCAAGGAGAAAATTCCAGTGTGCCAATCAGCTTTTTTGAACGTGCTAGAAATAACAAAACATAGGCTTTCCTACTTGACAAAACGATTTACTGAAACAGGCCAAATACCGATTGAACGCAGAGGTGGTGATCGAAAATCTGCGAAATATCAGGACAAGCTGGAAGGGGTGCAAAAGTTTATAAACCAATTAAAATGTACTGAATCCCATTATTGCTGTTCAGTAACGAAAAAAATGTACCTTCCATCTGAACTCAGCGTCTCTAAATTGTATTCAATGTACACTGCTCAGACAATTCCATCTGAGACTGTAAAGAGATCGTATTTTCGCTATATATTTAACAGAAAATACAATTTGAGCTTTAAAACCCCAAGAGCAAACGTTTGTTCAAAGTGTTTAGAGCTAAGTCAACGCATTAAATACGAGAAAAATGAGCAATCTAAAATTAAACTCATGACTGAAAAACGGCTCCACAAACTTCGAGCCAAAGCATTTTTCCAATTTCTTCAAGAAAACAGAGAAGACCTAGTTACTTTGTCGTTTGACTGCCAAAAAAATTTGGTCCTCTCCAAAGTTCCTGATCAGAGTGCTTATTAATCAAGGCAGCTTTATTTTTATAACTTTACTGTTGTTGAAGGTTCTTCAAAGTCTCCACTTTCAAGGAAAATGTATTTTCATACTGTTGGACTAAGGACATGTTTGGCAAAGGATCAAATGAAATTTCCTCTGCAGTCTTTCATCGACTTAATAACACTGATTTTGAACACAAATTGAGAAGAATTTACGAAAAAGAGAAGTAATAACGGCACCTGACGAATACAAGGAAATTATTTCCGAATCTTCTACTATCGTTGATATGAAGCAAAGCTGTGTTTACGATTGGAAGTCTGCTGTTCAGGAGGTTCTTAAACCAGTAGGAGCATGGGGTTTTCAATTTAAGAACTGTAAAAGGTACATTTTAAAACGATGTAGGACAGGAAATGTTTTAATACGAGGTGAACTTCATTACAAAAATGATTTTGGAACTTTTGTCAGTATTGCACGAAAAGGAAAACAGATTGGCATGATCAATCCAGAAAAAGTTATCTCCGATGCTCACAAAGTAAATAATTTAAAACTGCGTGATGTGCGAAATCTTTTGACCAAACATTTTGGTCTAGACTGAACCCAACTTGATCAGCTTAACTATTATAAAGAGCTTTTTCAACGTTATGAACAAGAAGGAAACGAGAACCTGGAGAATCCTGTTTCAGAGTGAGAGTCTGTCGAACCTGTGAATATATACCTGAACTTCCGGATATTTTAGTTTAAGTGATATGCATATAAATTACTTTTACATATTGTATTATTTTTCAATATCAAAATATATTTTTATTATCTAACTCGCACAATGACGTTTTATTAGTTTCAAAACTGGCAATATCCTTATAGATCATTTTCATATCCGTCAATCTCCAAGCATTGCAAACAAAAACGGCAATCTCCAAACTAAAATATTAAAAAAAAGGAAAATAAATAATTTTTTAAGCGCCTATTTGTGTACATCCGACCACAAACCAAATTTTATATGATTCATCATCAGTTTTATTATTTTAATTTAAGTTTGTTAGTTTCTACAGTTTTTCGCGGTTTCCCAAAATTATGGAAATGGGAGATTACCGACTTTGATTTTACACCCCTCATATCTGCGAAACATTTTTCCACCTTTTTTTTTAACCAGACTGGGCTATTTGTAAAAGATAAGATAAAAGACAAACACATACTGTAGCATTTTTAAATTATTTGGTATATATTGTAATCACCCCGTATGTATTAAAATAGCGAAGAATATTTTAAATGTATTTTTGTTTCCTATCGTACGTATTAAAACAGCGAAATATTCTTTTATTCCTTTTTACGTCGACGAGTTACTCCGTATTTCACCGAGCCCATATGCCGCACATGACCTCGATGCTCAGATTTTTCGTAAAAAGATCTATACTAGATCTTCTGCTTGATGGGCTTAGACCGTCAGTGCGGCTGTTATAAGAGACCTGACGTCTTTTATATGATAATTTAGTGGTGTTGCAGCAGTATTCTAAGTGATATTTTTTTAAGAACTTAACCCACCCAGAGTTGCGTACCCACTAGCCAGTTGCCGCTTATCCCCACCATGTACAATTTTCTTGCGAATGTCGCGCGAAAACCACGCATGGTAAGCACTAGGGTTTTTTGGTTGCTTTATGTCTTACTTAATGTTGTTAGTTTGCTACTGTGTGGCTATCACATTCTTGATTTTCCCTATATCCAGTTATTTGGTGTTTTGGCCGTCTATGTACCATCCTTGCGTTTTTATCGTAGTTCGTTAGCTCTCTCAGTACTCTACTTGAGTGGTTTCGGAGTCCGTTGAATATCTCGTAGGCTCTCTCATCCATTTTTCTTAGTATTTTTTTTTGACCAGAGTATATGTACAGGTATCTCAAAGGTAGATACCTGGGTAGGTTTAATGTGTCCCTTATAATTTGATTTTGGGTGGTCTGGAATTTCTTTTTATTTGATTTGCATGTGTGCCTTCAAGCGACCGAGGCGTATGTAAGCACTGATAGTATAATAATGTTTGCAAATCTTATTTTTGTTTTAAATCTCAGTTTGCTCTTTCTGCCTATTAGTGAGGAGAGCTGTCCTTTGATCGCTTTTGCTTTATATATCGTTTGTTTAACGTGTTCTGTGTACGTTAGTCTTCTATCTAATATTACCCCAAGATATTAAGATATTTAGCTTGTTTTGTCCACTCGATGGGGGTATTTTCTAACATTAACTCTCTTTCTGGTATACTTCTTCGGTATCTGTACATAACGGTATGTGTTTTCTCAGGGCTAAGAGCTATTTTCTAATTTATGTACCATCTTTGAAATCTGTTCAGTGCTCTTTGCAGATGATTAGCTGCAAGATTCGGATTTCCCGAACTGACTGCTATGGCTGTGTCGTCTGCATATAAACTTAGCAGGGATTCTGGCTCTTTGGGTGTATCAGCTGTGTAGCTAGTGTACAGGTATGGTGGCAAGCAACACCGCACCTTGCGGCACCCCGCCTCCAGGGTTTTGACTTCGGATAGGGTTGCCCCTAGCCTTTGCCAGGTATAACGCAGGAACACATGTCATCGCCTGTCAACACATCATCATCATCATGGTGCTACAGCCCTATAAAAGAGCCTCGACCTTCCCAAGTCTATTACGCCAGTCAGTTCTATCCTTTGCCAACTGTTGCCAGTTTGCTGCGCCTATTTGTCTACCATCCTCATCTACACCATCTCTCCATCTGAGTTTTGGTCTACCCCTACTTCTACTTCCCACAGGTTGTGACATAAGGATTCTTCTAGGAGGGTTGTTCTGCTGTGATCTTGCCAGATGTTCTTCCCATCTTAGTCTTCCTATTTTTATAAAGGATACTACGTCTTTACCACCAAATATATGTTTATATCTGTGATATATCTCGTAGTTGTACCTCCTTCTCCAAACATCATTTTCACAGATGCCACCAAATATTCTTCTCAGGATCCTTCGTTCAAATATTAGCAGGAGATTTTCATCTGCCTTGGAAATGGTCCATGTCTCCGACCCATATGTCAACACTGGTTGTATAAGGGTTTTGTATATAGTTATTTTTGTTTTTTGGCTTAAGTTTCTGCTTCTCATATGTCTACTCAGTCCAAAATAGCATTTGTTTGCTAGGATTATACTTCGCTTGATTTCTTCCGTCATGACGTTCTTCTTGGTGATCAGGGAGCCTAAGTATGTAAATTTGTCCACCACTTCAAAGGTAGAATTATCAACCGTGAATTGGTGGCCAATGTTTATAGCTCTATTGTTGGGTGTTGATGCCATTATCTTAGTTTTATTTTCATTTACTTGCAGGTTCATCGCCTGTCAACACCTGAGCTTTTTTCCATCTATCCGGGATATCTTGTCTTCTTCTGTAGGTACTATGCCATTTTCTCCGTGTAAAGGGGATATTGGCTTTTTGTCATTTCAAAGTATTTCAAATAGTTTCCAGAACGCGGAATTATTTGGATTTAATTCCTGGATATAGTTGTTTCTATGGGTTTTGCAGTTATTTTTTGACTTCCCTATCTAGTTCTTTTGCAATGCTTGTTCATTTTGTAGAGCAGGCCTTAATGCTAGACTCTATCGAATGCCTTGCTGACGTCCAGGAAGGGTGCGGCTGTGTACATTTTTTCGTTGAAGTATTTTGTGACGAATTCAGTCAGTCTTAGTACCTGTAGTTCATATGAGTGTTTACTTCTAAATCCGAATTGAGCCTCTGGTATGGTGCCCAGTGCTTGCGATTGTTCGTTAAGCCTAGTTAGTATTACTCTTATTATCACATTAGGTATATGTAGTACTAACAATGATATTAATAATTAAAATTTAGTCGATTTTAACAACAAACACAAACAAGTCTGGCTAGTTGGCTCTGCCAAAGCCATTTTTCAGCAAAAAAAAATATATAAATGAGGATATCTTCATAAAAAATTTGATCTGGATAGCATTATTCTAACTATTGACATTCGACTTGCACTTACTTACCGATAGCTGAAATTAAATCATGATCAGACTTTTTTACTCTCTTATATCCTGAAAGAGTAGTAATCACTTTTGGCACATCTTTTTTACATTTTTCCATTTTCTGAACAAATGGATAATTCGCTTCGGAGCTGATACCATGCTTTTTAACAAAGCTATAAACCCACACGGGGGCTCCACCCTTGTGACCATTGGGATGGCAGTCGATAACATTTTGTGGACTCAAAGGAATTCTTTGTTTTTTGTGAATTGCTATTTGTCCCTCTACTGCTTCAAGCTAAAAATAACTAATTTTAAAGAACCTTGTGACTCATAACAGTTTGTAAGCCACTGCCTATTATCACCAAATGCGAGTCCAGAGATGTCAAATCGGAGATCATCCGCACCAATCATGTATTCAAACTACAGCCCATGTGCGATGCCTTTATTGGTAGTACAAGAGTACACTCTCAGAAATTGATCGACGTTCACAACAATGTTACTTACAGAAGTCACCCAGTCTAAATAACATTCAACTGCTGCAAACACTTTCCAGATAAGATCCATCTTCCCGACTTAGAACCACTGAAGCTTAGCAAGATTTATACTGAAGACCTAGAGATAGCCCATCGCAAACTCAATCGGTATTCTGAAGAACTCGACAAACTAATCAATGAACTAACATCTGAGCTGGTTTATGATCTTAACGATAGTCGTAATTTTGACTTATGTTGTTCTTTACGTTATATGTGAATATAGATACAAGATAGAAATTGGCAATACCAATGACAATGACCATCCGTCTTCTCCACCAAGATACCCAGGAAGTCTTCGCCAGGAATTGGAGGAAGATTCTTTCAAGACGAAGACCCAGTATCCACCTAAGCGACTCCATACATGAAGAAGAGCAGATCCAACTGAATACCAACAAACAGACAGTCTAAAAGTTGCTGCAACGCATCAACTTTCATCTAAAAGGGGAGCTCTTATATGCATTGTACCAACCAATGTTACTTAATATAAATATATATATATATATATATATATATATATATATATATATATATATATATATATATATATATATATGTGTGTAAAAAAAATAAATAAATAAATATTTAAATAAGCACAGTATAACACTCACACCAGCAAATATCCAACACGCTGGAAGTCCTCCTCGAGACCTTACAGGTAATACTGCACCCTTCTTTCTCCAATCAACGGATATTGGCAATTTTTTATATGGATCCGCTTGATAAATTCCTAAACTATCTTTAAACGTTAGTTTTGTTAAAA
Organism: Diabrotica undecimpunctata; assembly: GCF_040954645.1. Lineage (NCBI taxonomy): Eukaryota > Metazoa > Arthropoda > Insecta > Coleoptera > Chrysomelidae > Diabrotica > Diabrotica undecimpunctata. The sequence goes on along the minus strand of NC_092811.1, from coordinate 36,565,853 downwards.
CTTGTTCATTTAAAAAATTCTGGAACTCTTCTTCGGTCCAATCGGCAAATGGAGTAACACCCTTGAACCATTGCACCTCCCCTCTTTCGTATCTGGCGTTGTGATTTTCAATTTCACGAAGATTGTTTTGAAAAATTTGAAATCTAAGTTTGTCTTCTGCATGTTCATAATGTCTAGAATATTCATCCTAAAAGGAGATCAGAAATAAATAGTTCATCGCTTTCTTTCTTCATTATAAATATAGGCAAGTTAAACAGAGACAGCTGGATAGCTGTATGAAAACAGCATTGTACGAAAAATTACTGCTTGTTATTTCCAAATAGCATTATCATTATTACAAGAAGTCAAATAAAACGCTTATCTTGAAAGAGATCCATTGCTCGTAATCATCCAGCTTAGCGGTGATTGCCACAATAAGACAGGCAATAAAAACGATTACTTTCATTATGTTGTTGTGCTACAAAGAAAATACTTTTTAGTTTTATTTAAATTGTGCAATATAAAATTAATATTATGGTAATAGTCGATCTAAAAAGAAAAGCAACTGCAATTTTGGAGGCACTAAACAAGTGGCTGCATACTTTTTGTGTCTACTGTATAATGAGAACTTTAAAATTATTGGTTCATAGAAAAAACAATATTTTTCATTGATATAATCGTTTAAATGAGGGTGTTTTAATATTTTTATAACATAGCTTCAATATACAACTACAAGATATTTGTTCAGTAGCATTGTCTATTTGTATATAATAGGCGAAGCTCAACCGTTCATGCGTAATGTAATGTACATGTTCCTTAATGTAGGACTGTAGGAGCTAGTTTGAAGATAACAGCAGAAAAGGAGAAATTTGTTAAGAAGAAGGCAATACTAAGCTTGTTTGACATGAGCAAGTTGAGTCAGATTTATCTTAAAAAGGATCTAAACAACTTCTAAAAATGCCTCCAGGCCTATTGACAAAAGATCTTAAAAACTGTTCTTAAAAAAACTGTAAAAGATCTTAAAAAAAAATTTTAATATCATGCAATGTAAAACCCCCTAAATGATTTGAATGACCTCAAAATTTATACCACTGTAAAGTAATTTAATTAAAATTGGTCTTAGATTTTAAAGAGAGCTCTACAAATAAAACAAGATAAAAACAAATAAATGTGAAAATATATAAATATTTCCATAACATAAATAAAAAGTATATAAATCTACACCAGTATTATATAAATAACAACAATATTTATCATATACGAACATAGGTATGCAAGGTAAACTGGACCTACCCTGATGAAAGAACAACGAGTCAGCTTGATCACATCTTAATATATTACAGGCATGAAACGGACGTAATAAACTGCAGAAGTTATAGAGGCGCAAACATAGACTCAGACAATTGCCTAATGATCTTAACATTAAGGTCTAAAATTTCAAATGCTAGTAAAGAAAATAAAACGGATACAAAAAAATGGAATGTGCAAAAGCTGAGAGATGCGACAATTGCAGAACGGTACTCGGAAAACATCACTAACAAGCTAAGGCGTCAAAATGTAAATGAAGAAAGCTAGACAGATATAAACTTCTACTGGACCAGATTAAAGAACGACATTGAAGTAGTAGCGAAAAAGGAAATAGGAGTAGAAATTTGTGCCTGTAGAAATCATTGGTTTGACGATGAATGCAAGAATGCAACAAAAGCAAAAAATGAAGCGTACAGAAAGATGCTTACCCGACGAACTAGAACAACTGTAGAGAATTACCAGACAAAGAGAAGACAAGCAAAGAGGATACACAAAAGAAAAAAAAGGAAACCACCTAAATGAGGAACTTAAATACACATAAAACCTCAAAAGAGAGAAAAATTTCAAGGCATTTTAAAGGAAGGTAACATCAACAGAAAAGAATTCAAGGCAATCACAAGACAATGCAGAAGTCAGAATGGCGACCTATTAACAACAACGAAAGATGTATTGAATAGATAGGTGGAATACTTTAACCAGACACTTAATATAGAGGAAGAAGAAGAAAACCTGGAAAACGAAAAAAATTAAGTAAGGGAAATAGACGAGAGGGAAGCGGAACCACCAACGATTCTTGAAGTAAAAGATGCAGTTAAAAAACTAGCTAGAAACAAATCAGCCGGAATAGATAATCTTTCAGCTGAACTATATAAAGAAGGTGGACATGATACCATAATGGCATTACAGCAGCTTAAAAGAGAAATATGGACACAGAAATTCCTCTCCAATGATTGGAATATTGGAATACTTTGCACCATACACAAAAAAGGAGATATCTTTGAATGCTCTAACAACAGACGAATTACGTTTCTAAATGCAGCGTATAAAATATTTTTTACAGTACTATGTTATCGTATGGCACCATATGCAGAACGGATATTAGGAAAATACCAGGCTGGTTTCAGAGGTGGTAAATCAACAATTCATCAGATTGCAATCCTGAAACAAATTTTAGAAAAAACAGTCGAATATGGCATTAATACTCATTATGTATTTGTAGACTACAAAACAGCTTACGACTCTGTGAATAGAAGAGAAATGTTCAAAGCAATGAAAGAGCTAGGAATATCAAATCAGTTGGTAAATTTAACAAAACTAACTCTTGAAAAAGTTGAATGTAGAGTACGAATTCAGGGGGAACTGTCGGAAATTTTAAAAACAAATAACGGGCTGCACCAGGGAGACTTTCTCTCCTGTATACTGTTCAATCTGGCTCTGGAAAAAGTAATACATATGTCACAAATCACAACTACTGGTTCAATATAATAAATCAGTGCAAATCCTGGCCTATGCTGATGACATCAATATTTTAGGAGAACAGAAAACGCTATACGAGAGGCGTATATAGCATTAAAAGAATCAGCTACAAAAATGGGTTTAATAATAAACAATAACAAAACAAAGTTTATGACGAACATTGTCAATGCCACTCTTAGACTCTTCTACTTTTTATCCCCATGGAAAGAAGCCAATACAATCATGCTCCTTAAAAAGGGCAAAGCCCGGACCGATTTGTACTCTTATAGGCCGATTTCTCTACTAAACGTCTTGGCTAAGATACTGTTTTAAATCGTGTACAGACGCAAAATGTGCTCTATCTCGTGATCTCAGTGTTAGTACCGCGAAACACGTGTTCAGAAACCGGTACCCGGACAGATTCCGCGTATGAAAAACAACCACGAGTGTAAGCCTGTCAATACCGCAAGTGTGTGCAGCAGAAAAATTGGTAAGACTTTCTATAAACTTAATTTGCTATAATCTGTATAACCTTTTACCACATATCCTTATTTATTTAAACCAGCCCCATGTAATACAGTCCCCATTAACTGAAATTATATTCATAATTTCACATGTGTACACCCTTTTTGTATACCCACGTTACACTTATACCCTCAATTTGCTCTACGCAGACGATACAGCTCTCGTAACAACAACACGAGACATAAATGCATTACTTAGGTCTGCCCAAAATCACCTTGACCTGGTCGACAGGTGGTGCGGGAGAGTGACAGTAAAACCTAACCCGAACAAAACTCCGATGATTCTGTTTAGATACCCCAGTCTCAGTAGATTCACCTAATACAAAATAGCCGGAATAAACAACCTTAGACTCTAGGGCGACCGACTCCAACTCCGTAACCAGATTGAGTACCTAGGTGTGGTGTTTACTCAATCACTAAACTGGAGGACCGATCTGGAGGTAGTCTGTAACAAGGTTAGGACTAGAGTCTGTCTACTCAATGCCCTCTATGGTAAGTTCGGACGGATACACACACGTACATTCATACATACTTACAAAACAGTTATCAGATCAGTGATTGAGTATAGATTTAACCTCTATATTTTGATCAACCGCCACTTTACACAAAGACTACTGGGATTGGAACGGAAAATCCTGCGTAGAGTAAACAACAAACAACGCGACTACCTCTCCGCCCTCATTCATCAACTGTCGAACATCCAGCCCATAGATGAGAGGCTCTTCTCTCTGATCAATCAAAACCATTCGTGGCCAAAACTTCAGAGCCCAAAACATCTTGAAAACTACCTGCTCATCCATCGGCAATGTATTCAAAAGACGACCTAAACCCAAACTCCCTTTCCTACTCACAAAATTACTGACCTTTGCCAACAACGAACTCCCTGATGAATACATTGACACCCTGGAGGCAACTCCTCTTTTTTATCGCTGCAATAACCAGGAAATACTCACTTTGAGCTTGCTGAACAGGGAGGAATTGGTTTTTTGTAGTTTCTCGATCCCATTGCACAATAATACCTGTCTGTTGCAAAGGATACAGCCACAGCTGCCCTCACGCGATGCACAATTTGTAAATTTGTATACGTATTAATTAAATTAAACTTATATACTATTAAAGTCAGTCAATTTATAACCATATTTTCACTAAGGATCTTCCTCTGCAGACGCACCCAAAGAATCGTACTACCAGTGAAACCAATTCAACGACAAAACCCAACTCTTAAAAAAACACGTCCTGAAGAGGTGAATGACCTAAACAGGACAAAAAAGCACCAACAGTAAGGACCATCGAGACAATTAACTATTTACACAAACTGTTTTATAGTATTATGTATTGCCATTTACTAAATAAATAAATCTTTATAAGATTTATAAGTATATTTATAATCTTTTAGTTTAATATAAAATATAATTAAGAATACTGAATATTTGTACTACTAGAAAAGAAGACAGTTACCCTTAATCTTGACCAAGTTCACAAAAAACTTTAAATGCTCTAACAAATTTCCGAATACTTATACCCAACAACCTCTGATGTAAATGGGGTGGATCGTGCCCCTTAAAAATAATTTACTATTTTCATGAGCCACGATCTGTTTAGCGCACGATTTTAGATATCCCAACATATAATATTTAAAATCGGTAAGATAGTTTCGAAACAAATTCAGATTTCTGCTTTAATCTGGAGCCTTCTAAAAATTGCAAGGCATAGCCAGACGTTGATAAAGATGTTAATAGAGACATGGGGAATCTAAAATTTGCATTCCAAGACATGTCTCGTCAACTAAGCTTTATCAACGTCTGGCTATGCCTTGCAATTTATAGAAGGTTTAGATTAAAGCAGAAATCTGAATTTGTTTCGAAACTATCTTACCGATTTTTCTATCAGATGTCGCTATTGCGTCCATAACGAAGCCATTTTATTGTTGCTTCCTAATAAGACAGAGAAGATTATTTTTCACGTTAAGAACGGCTATGAATAACTGTTCTGATGAGACTTATTAAGTCGAAATACGTATCAACAGATACATAGACGCTTTGAACGTGAAATCAAATCTTTTCTGTCTTTTTCATCATATTGTTCTGAAGCTATTTTCTTGTGGCATTTTAAATTAATTACTATTTAAATGGGAATAAGCCACAATTAAAGGTTAAAATACGTTTATTGACGTTTCAATTTCCACTTCGGAAATCGTTCTCAAAATACTTTGTATTTATATATATCAAAGTATTTTGAGAACGATTTCCGAAGTGGAAATTGAAACGTCAATAAACGTATTTTAACCTTTAATTGTGGCTTATTCCCATTTAAATAGTAATTAATTTTTCATCATATAATATTTATTTAATTTATATCGTTCGAGAATTAATTGTCATCTTAATTGTTTTTTTACTGTTTGTCAGATAAGTTTTCTGATTTAAATAATTTATTGCTTTAACTTTTTCACGTTTTCCTTAAATATCAAGTTTGAAATATTAATTCCTTCTTTCTTTATCTTTGATAAACCGAACATTTGACTTTATCTCTGAAGTCTTCATCAGGTCTTTTGGCGTTTCAGCATTATTAGCCCAGATCACTTTACTTACGTCCGACGGTCACTGCTGAGACTTTCGAGGAGACCACAAATGGCTCCATAAATATATAGTTATACATATACATATACATATACATATACATATACATATACATATACATATACATATACATATACATATACATATACATATACATATACATATACATATACATATACATATACATATACATATACATATACATATACATATACATATACATATACATATACATATACATATACATATACATATACATATACATATACATATACATATACATGTACATATACATATACATATACATATACATATACATATACATATACATATACATATACATATACATATACATATACATATACATATACATATACATATACATATACATATACATATACATATACATATACATATACATATACATATACATATACATATACATATACATATACATATACATATACATATACATATACATATACATATACATATACATATACATATACATATACATATACATATACATATACATATACATATACATATACATATACATATACATATACATATACATATACATATACATATACATATACATATACATATACATATACATATACATATACATATACATATACATATACATATACATATATATATACATATACATATACATATACATATACATATACATATACATATACATATACATATACATATACATATACATATACATATACATATACATATACATATACATATACATATACATATACATATACATATACATATACATATACATATACATATACATATACATATACATATACATATACATATACATATACATATATGTACATACACATACACATACATAACACAACGCAAATAGCAGAGAAGATCAAGTACCAAAAATATTAACAAGAAACGCCCAGATATTTCCCAATTTAATTTTTTCTTTTGAGTTTTGTTTCAATCCTCTCAGTACCTACTTACCATGACTTCGAAGTTCTTGTACCTCCTATGTATGTTTCAGTATTTAAGCAGTTTCTTTCCCATTCTTCAGGATTTTGTTGTGTTATTTGTTTTTTTACTTCGCTATCTTTTTCTCTATATTCTTTATGAACTTCATTGTTGTTTATAGTCAGTCATTTTCTGTAGTTGCTTTTTTATTCAATTATTCTTTTTGTTGGTTCACTTATTTTATAATAGTGCTGTTTATTTGTTATGTTTTTTCTCTCCAAGGGCTTCGAATGCTACATGTTTTATACTCGCCTTTATATGCTCGTGTATTTCTTAGATGTTGCCGTATCTAAATTCTATTAATTTTTGGCCTGAACGTTGTTTGTATAAATCTCTTATTAATTGTTTTTTTGGAGTAGTTCTATATTGTATTGTTTTTCTCTTATAGTGTTCAACGGTTTTTCTGTAGAGGGAGTTTATGTTTCCAAAGAATGCCCATTTTTGCTGTCAGTAGTTTATGGTCTACTATGAACTACAAATTCTGTTAACCAAAGTAGTGCGAAAAGGAGAACTATACGGCCTAAGATGAATGTAAGAAAACCAAAACAATGGTAATTTCAAAAAAACACACAACAGTTATAAACATACTAGTCAATAAAAATCTAGTTGAACAAGTGAAAAAGTTTAAGTATCTAGGCTGTTGGATACATGAAACCCTAGACCAAGAACAAGAGGTTAAATGTAGAATAGAACAGGCAATAAACACCTTCTTAAAGATGCGACAGTTACTCACTACCCGTAATCTTGACGTGTCGCTACGATACCGCATGATAAAGTGTTATGTATATAGTGTACTATTACATGGCGTGGAAGCGTGGACGTTAACAGTCAGCTCGTTACGACGTTTAGAGAGCTTTGAGATGTGGGTATTTCGTCGTATTCTGAAAATTTCATGGACTGAGCGCGTTAGAAATGAAGAAGTTTTAAGGCGTATGAATAGAGAACGTGAACTCACAGAAATTGTCAAGAAGCGTGAAACGTCTTATCTTAGACAAATATTTAGACACGACAGGTATAACTTCCTTCAGCTTATTATAGAAGGGAAAATAGAAGGCAGACGCGGCCCGGGTAGACGACAAATGACCTGGCTGCGCAACATCAAAGATTGGACAGGATTAGACTTTTAAAGTTTAATAAGGAAAGCCCAAAATAGGGAAGACTTTTCAGAGGTCATCGCCAACCTTCGCTAAGAAGACGGCACCTAAAGTAGAAGTTTATGGTCAGTTCCACATTTTGCTCCTTTACTGACTCTCACATCCATTATCTTTATTGTGGTATCTTGTTTGACTATTACCTAGTCGATTATCGATTTCAGCTTTCGTGTTTCTTGCTTCCATGTATATTAATGAACATTTTTATTTCTCAAGAATCCGTTAATGGTTTTTAGGTTGTTTAGTTCGCATAATTTAATCACACGTTCTCCGTTATCGTTTTGTTATTCCTTTCCAAATCTTCCCACTACTTTATCGTTTTCTTTTCTTCTGGTTCTGCGGTTAAGGTCATCTGTTATAATTATCTCCACGTTCTTCTTGATTAGCTCTATTTGGTTTTGAAGTTGTTCCATAAAATTTTCTTTTTTTACTCTCGAGGAATTGTTTGTTGGTGCATATACTCCGAGTATCACTGTCTATTTACCGTATATGTCTATATACATTTTAATTAACCTCTCGTTGATTGACTTCCATTCTCCTATAGTACTCCCACTCCTGCCTTTGCTCTACATTTCTTATTAACTCCGCTCCAGCAGTGGATATGTTCTTCTATTGTTTCCGTTTCATTTCCTTTCTTTTTTGGTTTCTGTTGTTATTAGTACGTCGGTGTTGCTTTCTCTAAACTCCTCGATCACTTCCGTTGCCATTTTGTTCCATCCTTGTATATTCCACGTTGCACATAAAAATGTTCTATCTTATCTTCGTTTTGATTTTTAGTTGAGCTTTGATCTACATAAACAAATAATAAATATATTAGGTGGACTCCGTCCATCTAATTACCTACGAAACTTAATCGGCCTGATCTTTCTACTGGTCAAAGGTATAGTAATATTTAAAGGTAAAAAGCAAATATTCAGTTATGGTTATATCAGGAAATCTTGTTAGGAGTCGACAAATAAAATACATACATAAAACAAAAACAATATATTCAACAACACAATGATGTCGGTAGCTAAATGTACATACAAGTAATAAAAATACACTAGGAACTATGAAATGGTGGTGTACACATAAAAATAAGTAAAAAATTTTCAATAAAATCCTTTAGAAAAAGGTATATAAAAAACCCAGTCGGGCTATGTTAAATAGACAAAACGTTTTCGGAATAAGTATTCCATCATCAGTGTCAGGTTAATACATGAATGTAGCCACTAAATATGGAGATAAAAACCCTTTAAAAATTACTAAATGAAATTTAGTTTACATTATGTCTTGTTTATAATTAAGATGGTAAAGTTACCGTTGGATTGGTAACATGGCGACATATGACTACATTAAGTTGCAAGTCCTGAGACGGTATGTCTACGAGGACTTTATTAAAGCAACTCAATTGCTATACCTCAGTGGCTCAGTTGCAATAATTGTTATGCATTTTAAACATGCATAACAATTATAGCAAATAACAAAAATTAATCAAATATAAATTTATAAGAATATAAAAAGGTTACCGAAATAAAAAGTTAACCAAACCGCACGTGATTATGTTGATTATCTATCTAGCACTGTTATTTAATGATGGGGAACTAAATGTTCGTAATTATGTTTATTGAAATTTCTTAATAGCTGGTGGAAAGTTCGTAAGAAAATATTGAATGTAAAAATCAGTAGTTACTCTCAACTACAGGTGAAGACATGGATGAACTTAGATTCTCCCAGATGATTGAAAAATAATATGACAGAATACCATATTATTCGCCCAGATAAGTGGAGATACTAAGATTATGTTAACTTACAGTAATTCCTGATGACTGCTGCACTATTTCACTGAAGTTAATTTACTTTACTATAATACTTTACTTGTATCAAGCACTGAAGATAATTAAAATTAAAGGAACTCTATAACTATATTTAATCTAATATAGTATTAGATTAAAAGAACTCAAATATAGAAGTGTATACACACTTAGAAAGAAATTGCACAGATAACGCGACACAGAGACGATAATGAGCAGAGCACCTTTACTCGACGAATGCCCAACGGGAAGTAACTTGGTTCCTCTAAAATTTTACCAAACTACCCAAGAAAAGGTGAGGGTATCTCCTCCCCAAAAATGATAGGCCAGCTTAGATGGGTTTCTAAGAAGGTAAAAAGATTCTAATGATCACCAAAACTAACGGTACCCTTCTAGCTAGGAACGTGATGAAATATAAAATCCCTTGCATTAGATTATTATAGAAAAACATTTCTACGTGCCCCGACGATATCTAACAACTTTATCATAAAGGAACCCGGCCTTAGAGACGGAAAGGAATTACCCGAGGATTACCTAAACCGTCGTTTTTAAATAAGTAGGTAGATTGTTCCCCTTAATATTTCGGTAATTTTGAATAAACTTTCCTAATGGTTAACCGACTAACCGCGCATATATTATTTGCAAATACTTCCATCGGCGTCTCAGCAACGGGGTAAAAGGATTATAAATAATTTAATATATTAATTATAAAAAAAATGTTACATCAGTAACCAAACTGTTTATGATAAAAATAATAAACAAATAGAGTTGCCATATAACTATACTATACTATATTCGCCTAACAGAAAAGTAGAATATACAAACTAGGGACGCGTGATATATTCATTCCAAGTATCTAGAGATGCTGAAGAGGTATTTACTTGTTACAAAATCACTTATACTGTAACTGATTATATACAAAAGCGTATCAAAAGTAACAAGTAGAAACTCACAAGTAACGATAATCTACACCTCTAAACAAAGACGCATAATTTGCAGTTTTAACAGATATGGATTCAGTAATCCTTACGAATCATATTTATGTCTGTTGAATTATATAAATATAATTTTTACTTTTAATAGCTCTATATATGTGTGTTGGTATATTTATAGTGTTGGTTTATAATTATAGTGTTATTTAAATAAACTTAAAAATGTGAACATTTTTAAGGTGTTTGCTGTTTTCTCTCAACTGAAGTAAGTAAATTTAATATTATTTTGACTCTATTATAATAATTAGTATGATGATAAAAGGGTTGCAAGTGTGAGTCCATAATTGAACAAATATATTAAAAAGTTCAATACTCACAATCTAATATTTACTTTCAAAGTTTTACAGAAGCGATCGGTTTCGAGGCTTACAATATTTGCCTCATCCTCAGGCCCAGCAAAGAGTTTGTTTTGTTAAAAAACAATAATATAGATATCGCCAATAAGAAGTTTTCCGCTTACATCCAGGGTACTGTCTGTCTTCATATTTTCCTTTTGACACTATCATTGTAGTGAGGTGATATGTTGATCATTATATATGTATGTAAATAAAAGGTCTTACAAAATAAAGACCTTTAGGTCTTAACCTTGTAAGAACCTGTGACAAAAACAACAAAAAAAGGACATCCTACTGCATAATATGTGATTTTCCATCTTCCACAAGTTTTTAAACTATATACAGTCCGGATGTGGCAGCTTATACTGTATGTGTATTTGTCTTTAACCACTTTTAATTTTATTACAAACCAGAAGAGAATCATACCTTTTTAATAATAAAAAAACTTTGACAAAAAAAACTAGAACATCCAAGAAGTATTTTAAGGATCAAAGACAACAACCTTTAGCAACAGTTACACAGTTAGAACACATTAATGCTCTACTATATTCCCAAGAGTCTTTTATTTACAACATATATTATGATCAACATATCACCTCACTACAATAGATAGTGTCATAAAGGAAAAGATGAAGACAGACAGTACCCTGGATGTAAGCGGAAAACTTCTTATTGCCGATATCTATATTATTGTTTTTTAACAAAACAAACTCTTTGCTTTGTCTGAGGATGAGGCAAATATTGTAAGTCTCGAAATCGGTCGCTTCTGTAACACCTTGAAAATAAAGATTGTGATTGGGAGTATTGACCTTTTTAATATATCTGTTCAATTATCTATTATCTATTATTTTATTAGAATATTAGCCTGTAAATAATATTTTGCAGGTTTGTATATACAGTCACTAAAACAAATTAATATGTCGGACACGGATTCTGCCGATGAACTCGCAAACACACCTTTAACTCTCCCCAAAAAGAGATCTAAAAAAGGCCATTTAAGCGTAGACGTTAAAGAAATAATTGTAAACGTGTATAAGCACGAGTTACGAGAAAATCCTGCATTAATATTGTCCGCTGTTGAGAAAAGAGTAGCCGATAAAGTTGGAGTATCGGATAGTTCTGTGTTTAAAGTTATTAGAGAATATAAAACTACACACACATTAGTTGCACCAAAAAAATGTACCACTCGTAAAGGCAAACTCGAATCTGTAGATGATTTTGACAAGGTAGCGATAAGAAGAGTAGTGCATCAATTCTTTTTTAGAAATGAAATTCCCACGATAGATAGAGTTCTACAACAGGTCAACGACGACCCCAATCTACCTGATTTCAAACGTACTACTTTTTACAAGCTTTTGAAAAAACTTCAATTCAAATTTGAAAAACGTGGCCGGAACAGTATGCTTACAGACAGAGATGACCTTGTAATCTGGAGAAGGGAATTTTTAAGGCAGATAAAAGATCATAGGAATGGCAATCGTAAAATATATTATTTAGATGAGACTTGGATTAACGCTGGTCATACTAAATCAAAAACATGGATTGATCAGTCACCTCATCAAGACAAGCATTTTTGGATGGACTCTCGACAGGTCTGAAAAATCCATCAGGTAATATTTTTTGTTGAACATTGAAATTGATAAATAATATTTAAATTTTTAGGTAAAGGAAAGCGACTGATTATTTGTCACATAGGCAGCGAAGACGGATTTGTTGCTGACGCTCTATGGAGTTTTGAATCAAAGAAAAGTGGAGATTACCATGAGGAAATGGATGGAAAAGGTTTTGAGAGTTGGTTTGAAAAAACGTTACCCAAATTGGAAGCAAATTCTGTGATTGTAATGGACAATGCGTCGTATCATTCCAGAAAATCTGAAAAGATCCCCACCACATCTTCTAGAAAAGCGGATATCCAAGAATGGCTACATCTAAAAAGCATCCCCTTTGACGACTCACTTCTCAAAGTGCAACTTTTAGCACTTGTTAATCAACATAAAAAACAGTATGATAAATACATCATCGACGAAATGGCGAAAAGTCAAAATAAAATTGTTTTAAGATTGCCACCATATCACTGTGAGTTGAATCCCATAGAACTGATATGGGCAGATATAAAAAATTATGTAGCAGCTAAAAATACAACTTTTAAGTTTGCCGACATGAAAAATTTATATGATGAAGCTCTATCCACCATAACTCCGCAAAAATGGAAAAAATGTGTACAGCATGTTACCCAAAAGGTGGAACCAAAAATGTGGGAGTTAGATAATTTAGTAGAAGCCAGAGTAGATTCAATTATAATAAACCCTGACGATGATAGTACATCAAGTTTCTCAGAATAATATTTTGCACTAAGTTTAAGTATTTGTGGATTAGGCCTGCGGGGGAAACCACATAAAAAAACGCACCATTATCACTCTACCTCTATGGTGGTGTGGAAATAAGTTCTCTTCTTCTTGATGTGCCTATCGGTGACGAATGTTGGCGATCATCATGGCAATCTTCACCTTATCTCCCACAGCGCGGAAAAGCTGCATAGATGTTGTGTTGAACCAGGTTCTGAGGTTCTTCAACCAGGACGTTCTTCTTTCTGGAACCCGTTGTCCAAATATTTTTCCTAGCAGGATGGCTTGTAGAAGGGTATATCTGGATTCATTTCGCATAATGTGTCCAAAGTACTGTAACTTTCGAGATTTGATGGTGGTCAGTACCTTTCGGTTCTTCATTCTTCTGAGGACCTGCTCATTGGTGACTCGGTCAGTCCACGGGATTTTAAGTATTCTCCGATATAGCCACATCTCAAATACTTCCAATTTTCTGCACATATCTTCGTTCAAGGTCCACGATTCAACACCATAAAAAGAACAGAGAAGACGTAGCATCGCAGCATTCTTACTTTTGTATCAAGAGAGAGGTTGTGGCTCTTGAAGAAGGCCCCCATCCGGTTGAAGGTGGATCTAGCTTTTGATGTGGAAATGAGTAGCAATGATAAATAAAAGATACGAAATAATTCGAAATTACATAAACAAAATGGAATATTTTAAAAATGAAAAACTGTAACCCATTTTACTCATTGTACCTATGTACTTTTCCAGTACTTATTTTTCGTAATTCGATATAACTTATATGTAATAGTAAAAAGTTTTTTTCATCATTTTCAAAGAAAAACTTTCGTTTTACATCCGCAAAGTATGTTCGTTTGTGCGTTGTCGCCTATGCAATACTTTGGGGACGATCTATTGATGGATTCATATATAGTTTTGTCTCCTGAATCAAAATCTGAAAGCGACATTTTGATATCTCGAACCATCTTCGACATAACCGGCATCAAAGTCAAAAATAGTGATGTCACAATTCTTCTAAATATACATTCGTTTCTGCTGACACAAATAAATGTTAAACGTCGACTTAATAAATTTTATTTATTAATGTTAATGTAATGTTAAATGTATAAGTCTATCTACCCTATAATTATGCATAAGTATTTTCCCGAACTTTTACACAAGAAGAGGTTTCTTTTTATATCATTAATGATAATATTATTACTTATTTCCAAATATTGGTCTTAAAGCGTAAAATGTATAAAAACAACTTTCTATTTTTTGCCTTTTGATTAATACCACAATTAACTAATGATGTGTGAATGACAGTTTACAAAAATATTATTTAAGTATACTTCTTTGAAAGATTAATCATTGATTACTATTATTTTAACAGTAATCCTAAAAATTATAAATTAATTCATTTCAAATTCAGATGGTATAGGCTGCTAGAATCTTAATACAACCCTGTACAATTATATAAACATCGGGTTTCGCGTGTTATGTGCATGCATTTGTTGACCGCTTCTTTTCTGTTAAATGAATTTACTATAGCAAAGTACACACAAGTACTCACAATCCAATGTTATTAATGTTTGATATGGTTATACTTTTCTAACATAAACAACTTTTCTATTTAAAAAAACGTAGCTATAAGGATTCGAAATATCTAAGAAAAACAAACTATAAACGTCTATGTATAACTACCAATAGTCCAGTTACTGTGGCATTTTCCCTTTAAATTTTTTATAACTGCACCGATTTATCTGAAATTTTTACAGTGGATAGTAAATTACTCAAAAAACATAAGTTATATGGTGCCGATGTGTGCTTCTACCCCTGTGGTGGTTGGCACCCCATCTAGGGGGTTGAACTTTTTACACTCAAAATAACCCCGGGAATTGATAGAGAATAAAATTTTAAACAAAAAATTTCATATAAATTTTTTTCGCTAAATCAATACTTTTTGAGTTATACGCACTTGAAAAAGTAAACTTTTCGCAAAAAAGAACATGTTTTCCAATGATTTTGTACGAATAACTCAAAAACAAAGCGTTTTATTGAAAAATCTATAATAAACAAAAATAAAGCTTATAAAAAAACAAAGAGACTGTTTTTTTATTAAGTTTTATAAGTATAATACTAAGCGATTTATAATTATTTGAAGATGACTTTTTATTTTTGGGATACTATACTCGATGCATTTAACATCAAATATCGGAAAATGGACATCTTTTTTGATAAAAACTCATACAACACTTTTTAAAGAGCTAGAAAAAACCTTTAAAATGAGCTATGTTAAACGCCATTTCGCTTAAAACAAAGCGAAATACGAAGGAAAGAATTTTAATTACTCTAACATTAAAAAAAAACGAGCAGTATAAGTAACACTATTTCGATCAGAATTGAAATTAAACGTATATCTTCTACAATTCATTTTATTTTAGTGTTATTTATAAGTTTTAAAAGTTTAGCCTGTTTAAAATGCGTATTTTTTGAAAAAAATCATGTTTAAATTAAAAAATCTTTTTTTTTTAATTATCTAAAAATTTACTTTTTTTTAAAATAAATCTAAAACTATAAGAAATACGTGAAAAATGATTCTATACCAAAATGTAGTATTTTTCTTAACAAAAATTTTGGTTTTTTATTTTTGTTGTAGCTCGAAAAATAATATAGCCAAGATAGCCAGATATAGCCAATTGAAGTTTGAGATACAGCGGCTGACACACCTGTAATCAGCACTTTGGCCCTTTACTATTTAAAAAGAAAGAATTTTAACATATTTTAATCTACTTAGTCTTGTAGCTTTTGAAATTACCTTCAAAATATTTTTTTAATGGACACTGTAGCTTAAAAATTAACGCAGTTATTCTAAAAAAATTTTGGAGCATGTTATTTATATTTTGGAGCATCAACTTATTTTCTGTATATATAAATGCTTTATTCAAGTATATTCGAAAAACTGGTAACAGACACACTAACACTCAAACAAATATGTATATAATACATACATACATACATCTATATATGTTATGTATATAATATAGGCACCTCTAAACTGAACATTTGCTTCAGAGAACTAACGAACACAGAGAAGCGACACTCCTTTGAAGTTGCGTGGGCAAGCCGCCAATGAGTGCCAATGACAGGAGTACTTCAGATCTCGAAGACATTTTAGAAGCTGGGAGATACTGTACAATTATGCTGTATGGCCTTGCGAAAGACACCCACATGAACAAAATGAATAAGGTCGAAGATTATTCATCATTACTTGAACAAATGCGATACGAATCCTTTATTAAAGCCACAACTAAAAATAGTGCAGTTAAATTATCATCTCTTGTACCAACTGTAAGTGCCCTGGATGAGCATATCAAAAGAGTTTATTTACAAACTCAGATATGGCTTGGAAACAAAGAGATTGATATAACGGATTGGGGATGGTTCAAGAGGGATGATATTTTACAACCAATAAAAATTAAAAGTTCACCTGCACCAGAAGAACTATTGAAAATGATTTTTTGCAATTGCAAAAAGGGTTGCGGCTCAGCGTGTGGCTGTCGTAGACTAGGTCTATTTTGCAATGCTACGTGTGGAACATGCTCTTCAGACAATGAATAATTTGATATATTGTAAATAATTTTTATTTTTGTAAATACATTTTGTATACTTTCTAATGTAAAGTATTTTCATGCATAATTTTTTACAATAAAAACATCATGAGTATACTTAATTTTTTTATTTAGACATTTACCAAAGGGGAATTTGTTTCGTGAGCATAGAGGTGGTTTTTAAGGGTTGAAAATAAGCAATCAATCAAAAAATATTTTATTGATAAGACAGGAATTTTTGAATATAAATGTACATTAAAAACTTTTGAAGTTGTTTAAAAAGATTTTTTTATATATTTTGACATAGGGGGTAGTTTTTAGGGGTTGAAGTGTTGCAATCAACCAAAATTATTTTATATAAGCAGAGAATTACATTTTAGATGATATAAATGCACTACAAAAGCGTTTGAACCTGTTAAACGATTTTTTACAATTATTTTTATTAAAAGGGGTGGTTTTTAAGATTATTTAAGGGTTGACAATGTACACAATATCCATTAATATAATTGACAATATTTCAATTACCTAATTTAACACGATTTAAATCCATAAAATGCTTTAATATAAATGTTTTTCATTATTTTCAATAAGGGGTGATTTCACCCCTTAAAAATAAAAAGCTCACCTATCGCATATATAATTTTTGAAGAGGGAGGTAAGATAAGCCTAATTCCAAATTATAAGCAAAATCGATTCAGTTATAAAAAATTTAGAGGTATTGACCTCTTTTCCTCCACAGTGACTGGAGTACAAAGTAAATCTCTGATAAATATCTGTAACGAAATTAATAAAAACAAAATTATATAGGTACAACAGAATGGAAATTCCTATTACCGAAACTTATATTATATTAAATTATATTATAATTATAAAATATTATATAAACTACAACCAAAGCATCAAAGTATACAAATTATTTTATTTAATACGATTTATAAAACAACTGTTTCTATTTTTCTTTTGTATCTAGTTTATATTTTAAAGACAGGTTAGTTATCGACTAATCACAAAAAGCAGTAATTTTATACGTCCAACCTTCAAAATAGTTTTTGAACCAAATACTTGCAATGAATCAGCATTGGATTTAATTAGTTGACATGACAACAAAACATATATAAAACATTCTAGACGATATCAGGAAGTAATTGGTCAAGTAAATAACCAATTACCTGCTGTAAATTAACGTAAAATATCTAAATGAAATAGGTGGATCCTTTAGATAATCATTATCAATCAGAAGTTTCTACCAAAGGATCACACCCACATGGAGGCGGACACTGTCCGTTCGCTGATAGAGCGAAAGAGAAAACAACTTAACATTAGAATAATAATAGAAATTAAAAATTCTATTTTAACGCCCTGGGACTGGCAACAGTTAATTAGACAAACCTCAATGAAATATACTGTATGTCTTTTTAAATTTTATGAAAATTTTAGGTCTTTTTATGATGTTAAAACATCTCAAAATCCGCCTTTGATTAATATAAAAGTAGATATTAACAAACATAAAGTTTTTCTGCAAAACTGTGTTTATCTGCAAGTGAAACAAAACAGCATGGGAACTCTGTTTTTGAAAAGTAATTTTCATGATGAAAACTAGGAGCTTGACTTTGTTAGGTATCGAAGGCGACATCTTACCTTGCCAAAATATTTGCAACTGGTATTACAGAGTTCAATACCTATATCACAACAAAAGAATAATGATCTATTGCCATTACTGTAATCTGTTCCTAAATTTTGCCATGATTCTTTTAAAAACTTAAAGCATACTGGTAATATTAATAGTGACTATCCATAAGGAGACTTACTTGAGGATGACTGAGTGGTTTGTACGTAAAATATCATTTTGGTTAAATACATAGATGCATTATTTGTATTTGTGAAGGTGAATTGTATGGTTAAATATATTTTGTACGTCATATAGTATTGTAGTTGTTATTGAATACCCCAAAGTAAGTCTTACATTATAATAACTTTATTAGAGGGATACAACATCATCATCATCATATAACGGGGGTCCTACGGCGATTGCCGCTTCCCGCATTTCAGCCTCCATCTTTTCCTATCTCTCCAATCTCCCTCTTCTAAGCCTCTAGATTGCATTG
Organism: Diabrotica undecimpunctata; assembly: GCF_040954645.1. NCBI lineage: Eukaryota > Metazoa > Arthropoda > Insecta > Coleoptera > Chrysomelidae > Diabrotica > Diabrotica undecimpunctata. The sequence goes on along the minus strand of NC_092811.1, from coordinate 36,546,674 downwards.
TTTTTGTAATTTCTCTTCTCCAGGAATTTGGTGGTCTTCCCCTTTTCCTTCTTTCTGGCGGAACATACATTAAGGCTTTCTTTGGCCACCGCTCCTCCTCCATTCTCATCACGTGGCCATACCATTGTAATTGCCTTCCTTGCATTCTATCTGAAAGAGTATCTCTAATTCCTGTATGGTCTCGTATTTCCTCATTCCTGATTCTTTCCATTCTCGATACTCAACATGACCTTATCAACATCATGGCCATTAAAACGGTTAAAAATTAAAGAAAAAAAATTGTTTTGTAATTATAATAAATGCATTATGTACTTTTTTTGAGAAACAGTTTAAAATTGCTCTCTTGTTACGTTATGAAAATGGACATAGTTTTGTATTCTTCCGAGATACAGATATATTTTTGAAGACGTACAATACACAACATCACGATGACCACGCAGGGATAATATCCGAAGATCAGGACCATCTACAAAGACTACTATACAGGTTTGAAATTATAGCAAAAAAATGATTATCTCTGAAGATAGTGCTGTCTATGATAATATCAAGCGAACTCAGAAGGGGTCAGTTAGCAATTTAAATTAAGTCCTTTAAATATTTAGAAGTTAATATTAGGAGCAATAAAAATCTTAAACAAGAAATAAAAACAGAAGCAATAGAAGTTGTTAGGGTAACAGAATTACTATGATAATTTCTATTGAGGTTATCTAAAGTGTGTATACTGTTTTGTTCTAATAGAATATTAAATTTATTTAAATGTATATCTCTTTGTTAAATATATGAATTTTCATATATCATATGTAAACTAAAAATAATTTGATCAAAATCAGAATTTGATATCACATCGAAAAGCAAATCTTCAATACTTACAATATCTTGTTCAACAAAAAATAAATTAGATCTATGATATTGGAATCTTTCGCGGATCATGGACAAGCTGGCTCTATGTAGAATGTTTTCCAACCTTCTAAAAGAATTTTCCTAAAGGCTTTAATATTATAACCCCAACCACAGAAATACGAGCAGAAAGAATCACTACTAAGTAACAACTAAGAATGATAGAAGTGAAGTGAGATAAACCACTGACAAAACATATAGAGATATGGTAAGGATCAGCGATATCAGGACCCTGTGTAATATCCAAGACGTTGTAAAATGGTCTAGAGTCAGAAAAAGAGCATGGAGACACCACGTTGATTAAATGGGTGATAATAGACATACAAAAATTGCAACAGATGAGAAACTGACCTCCATCAGCTACCCAGATGACCTCCCAAACGCTGGTTGAAAGTTGGATTCCCTAAATGCTACAATTATAAAAAACAAGACATTGTCTTATAAAAAGAAGAAACAGGAACTTACCTCGTTTTCGAAATAAACCAAGTGCCATTTGGGTAGACCGGACTTTTGACGTTCTTTATAAGTATTAGTGTCTTAGCAGTGAACAGCGATCATAAGTAAAGTGATCTGGGGGCTCAGAACACTCAGACACCATAAGATCTGATGAATACTTCAGAGTAGAAGTTAAATGCTTGGTGTATCCAAATTCACTGCAGTTCAGACCAAAAATTCATGACATAAATGACTAAGTACGTACTAACCCCAATAAGTAAATGAACTGAGGCTATTAGTATTACTACAAAAAATAAGAAAGAAAAAATCAATATTTTTGACAAACAATTTAAGTAAAACATGAAATAGGTAAAAGGACAATAAATTATTTAAACCAGATCACTAAGCCCAGCAACAGTAAAAAACAATTAAGGTAAAAATTAATTCGTAAACGACAACATTTTAGAGTACCTAAAATCGTGGGCTAACCAGATCGTGGTTTATGAATATGAATAGTAAATTATTTTTCAGACACACGATTCACCCCAATTACGTCAATGATTTTTGGGTATAAGTATACAGAAATTTGTTACAGCATTTAAAGTTTTTTGTGAGTTTGATCAAGATTAAGGGTAAGAATTTTTAACAAGTTAACTAGTTTAAAATTATGTTTAATTTTTAATTATTTATATATTGGTGAATCTTGAGTGAAAAGTTATGTAGTATTCCCGTCACTCGTGTGCGATATAATTTTTCTAGTAGTAAAAATATTCAGTATTATCAATTCACTTTGGTGTCGAATTAAATATTAATTTACTTATTAAAAAGGCAAATATATGTTATCCTAAATCATTTTAAATGTATATATATATATATATATATATATATATATATATATATATATATCCTTGTAGGCCACTGGCTTCTAAAAACTTAGATTTTTTCGGTCCCTTGCTTTCTCTCTCCAATTTCTCACGCCTATTTCTGACAAGTTTTGCTGTACTGCTTTCAACCATTTGTTCTTTGGACGTCCTCTTCTTTTTTTCCACATTTCTTCCTTCTTCCGTATTGTTTTAACATTTCGATTCTCTGGCATTCGTATGTGAAAAAGCCATCTAGCTCTTTGGGCTCGAATTTTTGCCGTGATTGCTGGATTTTCATACATCCCCATTATTTATTTATTCGTTCGTCTTCTCCAAATATTCTCTGTCATCTTTATTCCTCCGAAGATTTTTCTGAGCACCTTTCTTTCCCAGATCTCTACTATCTTTTCTTCCTGCTGGTTCATAATCCACGTTTCAGTGGCATACATCACTGTGGGTTTGAATACTGTCTTCTAGACTCTCAGTTTAGTTGTTCTTGACACATTTTTTGCTTTCAGTAATAAATTTAGTGAACCTTTTGCCCTGTTTCCCTTTATTAATCTTTTGTCTGTCCCTTTTTCTTCTTTTTCTGTGTTCGTTATGGTTGCTCCCAAGTATTCAAATTCTGACACTTGTTCAAAACTATAAACAGTCTTTGCCCCTGCAGTTCTTGTGATATGAATGTTTCTATGCTTTGTTTTAGTTTCTTATCAATATTTGTATCTATTTTTAAACTCGATATAATCAAACTTTAAAGTAGTTACATGCAGGTTGCATGTACCCACAGGACTGTGTCAGCTGCTGCTCTGTGTGTGATCACCGGCTGTACTTTTTTACATGTGCTCACAAGGGTTAGTGGCACCAAGAGTGGGAGACAGCACGTACTATCGCGAAGTGAACGAAGTCACTAATTCCAACCTGCGAAGCTGGGTGAAATGTGGACATAGGCAGCTGGAATATTATCTGGTGCAAATGCTAACAGGCCATGGTTGCTTCCGCAGCTAAGTTTTCAGGTTTAGGAGGGCTCAGTCCGATCAGTGCCTTTACTGTGGTCTCTTGGGTACTGTGAAACACACATTGTTGGAGTGTGAGCATTGGGCGGATAAAAGAGAAGTTTGAAAGAAAGTGTAACTGCAGAATGTTTGATTCCGTGAGAGAAATGGTGGAGAAAATGATAAAAGATGAGTGATGGTAAACACGGATCCACAAATTTATCAGGACGCTCCTCTCTTTAAAAGAACGAGAGAAGAGGGAACGTTTTCTTTTGTTCAATTTAAATAAAACTAAAAAACATTTATTTTGTAGTAATAGCATAATGAAAGTAATCGTGTTTATTACATGCCTTATTGTGGAAATCACCGCTAAGCTAGATGATTACGAGCAATGGATTTCTTTCAAGGTAAGCCTTTTATTTGGAAATACCAAGCGTTAATTTTTTGTACAGTGCTGTTTTCATACAGCTACCCAGCTGCCCCTGTTTAGCTTGCCTATATTTATATGAAGTAAGAAAACGATAAACTACTTATTTCTGATCTCCTTTTAGGATCAATATTCTAGACATTATGGACACGAAGAGGAGAAACTTAGATTCCAAATTTTTCAAAATAGGCTTCGTGAGATTGAAGATCACAACGCAAAATACGAACGAGGGGAGGTAGAGTGGTTTAAAGGTATTACTCCATTTGCCGATCGGACCGAGGAAGAGTTCCACTCTCTATATCATGGACAAGATTCAACAAAACTATTGTTTAAAGATAGTTTAGGAATTTATCAAGCGGATCCAAATCAAAAATTGCCAGCGTCCTTTGACTGGAGAACGGAGGGTGCAGTATTACCTGTAAGATCTCAAGAAGAATCTTCAGCGTGTTGGATATTTTCTAGTGTAAGTTTTTAAGTTATCTACTATTTTAATTCTCGCACCTTTTGAACATTAATTTGAACAGCTCAAACTGGATTTACTATAATATATTTTTTTATGCATATGTATGTCTGTACTAAGGCATACTAAAATGAGTTTATTTGCTAATTTTTACCGCAAATGAGAGTTTTATTGTGGGATGGGCTACTTTTCCATGATTAACAGGAGGAATGTAATCAAGCAATGCCAGGAGATCTTTGTATTTAGCTTCGTGTCTGATTTTTCTCCCATTAAAAAGTGGATTTAGTCCAGCTAATTCCTTGAAAGTTCTTAAACTTAGAGACTTAAAGGCTGAAAACTTAGAAAAATCATGAAATAAAAGGATAGCGGTTAGGTGGAATAAAAAGCAGAGTTTCTGGAAAGTGAATCAACCAGAAGGTCTCTGATGCCAAGAAGGCTGGTTCTGCGGAGCCCTGTCCAGACCAGAACGAATTTTTGGCCGTTGTGCACCTATATTTATACGAAATTAATTAGGTCACCTGCTCCATGGCGCTCTGCCATTGGAGCTTGCACAACAGCCAATACTCAATTTCGGGCAATACCATTGGCTGCAATTATCGTTGCAACTCGACCAATCATAAAGCCGAAATTGAGTTTCAATTTCGGGCAATACCATTGGCTGCAATTATGGTTGCAATTTGACCAATCGTAAAGCCGGAATTGAGTTATTGGCGACACCCTCTAGTCTACTCTACCGCCCAATATAATAGATTTTATTTTAAGAAAGTGTCTTCTTTTGTTAAGAATTCTGATTTGTGCAGTTTTTAAATTAATTTTTTGGAATTTTTAGAAATATTTTGAGATATGCCAATAAACAAAATACGAACCATATGAAAAATATTAAATTGTTTTAAATTTAAAATGAAATGTAAAATTATTTTTTCAGCTTGGATCAGTAGAAGGACAAATAGCAATTCATAAAAAACAAAGAATTCCTTTGAGTCCACAAAATATTATTGACTGCCATCCAAAAGGTCATCTGGGTGGATACAAAGAATACGCATACCAATTTATTAAAGACCATGGTATCAGCTCCGAAGCAAATTATCCATTTGTTGTAAAAAAAGGCACGTGTAAAAAAGATGTACCAAAAGTGATTACTACTCTTTCAGGACACAAACTAATAAAAAGTACTGAAAATGATTTAATTTCAGCTATTGGTAAGTACGGTAAATACAAGACTAGCGCCAATAAATAAGCAGAACAATGTTTTATCTGGATCAAATTTTTTAATGTTCCAGTTTACTATGTCAAATTTTTTCCTACAGTGATTTTTCTTCTTCTTAAGGTGCCCTCTCCATTAGTGAAGGTTGGCTATAACTACAGTAAATTGCTTTCTATCTTAGCAGTTGTTCTTAGTATCGAATGTGTATCCACGCCTTTCCAGCCTCTTACATTTTTCAGCCAGGAGCATTTTCTTCTTCTTGGACCTCTTCTTCCTTCCACTTTCCCTTCCATTATCAGTCGCAGGAAGTTGTATTTTTCTCCTCTGTAAATATGTTCTAGATAACTTGTTTTTTTCAAATTCATCGTTAGTCCGTATTTATCACAGTATTCATTAAGTCGGTGTATCACGTTCTGCAAATCATTTTTGTTATCCGTCATTATTACTGTATCGTCTGCAAAACACAAGTTATTCAAAACTTCTCCATTAATAGATATACCTTCTAGTGAATCTGAGAGAGCTTCTTTAAATATCGCTTCACTGTAGACATTAAAGAGTAGTGTTAACAGCACTTAACCCTGGCGGACTCCTCTCTGTATTTTGATATCTCGGGTTTTCTGGTTGCCAACTCTTACCTTAAACTCTCTTCTGACAGCAATGGATTATCTGAGACGAAGCTGCGGTAGATCGAAACTGGAGAGAGTTAGAAACGAACAAATAAGAAACGAAATGAAAATGGAGCGAAATATCAATGACGACATAGAAAGAAAACAATTAATCTGGTTTGTACATGTTAAAAGAATACCAGAGTACAGATAGCCTAGAAGAGTCCTGGAATAGATCCCTCCTGAAAGAAGAAAGAGAGGACGATCACAGAGAAGTTGGCGCAACGATATTGATGAAGCAATGGCGGCAAGAGACTTAGAATAGGGAACTGTATATGACAGGAAAAGATGGAAATTGGGGGCGGAGAAGCGGCGATAGCCGTAATAAATCCGTTATTATATATAACTCTTACCTTGGCAGTTTAATTCCAATATAGATTAGATATAATTTTCATATCACGACTGTCAATATTTTTGCTTTTTAATATTTCTACAAGCTTTTTATGTCGAACCTTATCAAATGCCTTCTCAAAATCTACAAAATATAAGTACATGTCCTGATTCATATCCATGCATCTCTGGGCCAGAACATTTAAGCCGAACAAAGCATCTCTTGTGCCCATACCATTTCTAAAGCCCAATTGTGTGTCACTAATTTCTTATTCAAGAGTTTTAACAATTCTACTCTGTATTATTTTCAAAAATGTTTTAAGTGTGTGACTCATTAAAGCTATTGTTCTGTGATCTGAGCAGGATATTGCACTTGACTTTTGGGTATTGCCAAAAATTGCAGCTATTGTCTGGGGATTGTGTCATATATTAGATTAAAGAATTCAAACATTACATCAATAATATCTCATGTGATGAGTATTCATGCCATATTTCACTGTTTTTTCTAAAATTTGTCTCTGGGTTACAATCTGATAAATTGTCGATTTAAAGTTTGTTTAGCAGTAAATGGTTGACTTCAATTGGTACCGACTATAAACATCCTGCGTTAACCGATAATAGTATAAAAGGCCCGGTTTCCTGGTAAAATTTGCCAATCTTCATTTCTTAATGTTGATTTAATTATGTACAATCCAAACTCATTATAATTAAATTAATACAGATAAGGCTTATATTGACGAAACTGTACTGATAAGAGGGTTTTATGGTAGCGCGGGTTTGCTAATCATCTTTTAGGTGATTTTGAGGTATTTATATAATAAGTTTATGGAACTGAACACCAACCAGTATTGAAATAAAAGTTCTTGATAAAATTTGTTGGTCTTTTAGTATCACGGGAAGTGTTAGGTAGTATTACTTATTTTATTTATTACGTTTTCTATCATTATATGGTGTCCTTGGGATAACAATAATGGGACTTCTTCTAGTGTTCCGGTAAACGAGAAACATTTATCGGTAGATGCAAAGCAAATTGTAAAAGCTATATAAAGTACCTTACTTAAAAGAGAACTTGACACAACTTCCGCTACGAGTAAAATATGGGATTTGACGAAAATACCTCTAACCACAGTACAAAGAATTACATCCAATCCCATAGACACAAGAAGAAAACGTAAAGATTCCAGTTCCACCAGATGTATGGACGGAGCCGATAAGGACTTGATACATCGAAAAGTCTATACCATGTACGAAGCTGTAACCTCACCAGCTTATGGAACATTTTGAAAAGTATGGGCTTTCGATATCGTATAATTGACAAAAGACAAGTAATTATGAAATCTCATAGATTAAAAAAATGGCGTTATGAGTATATACCTTTGATAAGAAAATTCCAAACAAGAGCTTTTAGAACTTTTAAAGGCATTTTCTATAAAAAAAGTATATGTTTGTGATACATTGGCAGAGGAAATGGGACACACAGTGCTGCGGCTTTCACACTATTATTGTATGATTAATCCCATAGGACATACGTGGCACAAATTTAAGTCTAACGTGAGTTCACAAAATATTTCTCTAGCGTTAAGTAGTACTGTTGTAGAGTTAATAAGAAAATGTGTCAATGATATTCTTTCAAGTAGTTGGAGAAATTCAGTCCGACACGTAATAAGTGGAAAATCATGCCTAGATCATACGTACACATTAGAACAACTGATAGAGAAGAAAATGGCAAAAGGTAGACCGGTTCATCTGGCCTTTGTTGATCTAAAGAAAGCATATGACTCAATACCTAGAGTCAAACTATGGGAAGCAATGAATGATCTCGGAATCCGACAAACACTAATAAAAGCAGTTAAAGCACTATACAAAGAAAACAAAGTAGCTATTAAATGTGGAAATAAAGCCTACAATCCATTTAAGACGACAAAAGGACTTATACAAGGCTGTGCTACGTCCCCTACTCTGTTTAAAATATTCTTGGAAAAGACACTCAAACCATGGAGGAGAAAGTGCGAAGGAATGGGCATACCAGTAAGAGACGAATACCTATACACCTTAAGTTTTGCCGACGATCAAGTAGTCATCGCACAAGATGAAGAAGATCTCAGCTTTATGCTCAGAAAACTAGAAGAAGAATATAAAAACAACGGAATGGAAATAAACTTAGAGAAAACCGAATACCTAACAACAGAAAACAAGGATATGAGAAACCTAGAGATAGACGAGGGAAGACAAATAAATGGAACAGATAAATTCAAGTATTTAGGAACCATAATATCGAACCAGGGAACAACAGAAGAAGATATAAACAACAGACTGAGACAAACAAGAAACTGTATAAGACAACTAAACTCAGTGTTGTGGGATAAGAACATTACGATAAAGACAAAAAAGAGAATATATAATACCCTGACAAGAAGTATCCTGACATATGGGTCCGAAAACTGGACAATAAACAAGAGAAATAGAGGTAGAATAAGAGCAGTAGAAATGGAGTTCCTGAGGAGAAGCTGTAGACTTACAAAAAGAGACAGAATTGAAAACGCAGAGATTAAGCGGAGAATGGGAGTGCAATCAGACATAATCGACTATATAGAGGAAAAGAGACTGTCCTGGTACGGCCACGTCAGAAGAGCGGACAGAGGACGCTGGATAAACAAAATCACAGAATGGAGCCCGATTGGAAGAAGAAAGAGAGGAAGACCCCGAAGGTCATTCAGAGATGAAATCGACGAGGCTATGGAGAAAAGAACCCTGCGAGATGGAGACTGGAATGACAGCGAAAATTGGAGAAAACGGTTGAGTGAAGGAAGACAGTGAAAACTGTGGAAATCCTTAGTAGTAGTAGTAGTACGTAATAAGTAAAGAAAATTCCTATATTCATGTAAATCATAATATAATTGAACCGAGCATAATTAATTTAGATGAGGATAGCGATAGCGAAACAGAACTATGTGTGAAGTGATTCTTCTTCGCGTGCCATATCAGAATTATCCGACTTTGGCGATCACCATTGCGAAGGCTTCTCGATCTTCTGCAATATGGAATAATTGTTCTGCATTTGTTACTGTGTCCATTCACGAATGTTTTTTAACTAAGAAACTTGTTTTCTTCCTACACCTCTACGGCCCTCTATTTTACCTTTAAGGATCAGTTGTAATATTTTATATCGACTTCCCCTAATTATATGTCCCAGATAAGACATTTTTCGATATTTAGCGGTCTCTAGCAGTTCTCTATCTTTGTTGACGCTCCTTAGTACTTCTTCATTAGTTTTCCTTGCTCTCCAAGGTATCTTCAGCATTCGTCTATGAACCCACATTTCCAATGCTTCAATATTGTTCATAATCAATACTTTTAGCGTCCACACTTCTACACTATACAAAAGTATGGACCAAACATAACACTTAACCATTCTTTGTCTTTGTTCTAAACTGAGATGATTATTGCAAAGAAATGACTTTGTTTTCATAAAAGTAGTTTTAGTCATTGCTATTCTACGTTTTATTTCTATGTCTGGATATAATTGGTCCATTATCACAGTTCCCAAATATGTCATTTTGTGGACTTTCTCAACTTGGACCCCGTTTAATTGAAGCTTTACATCATTTGTGGAGTAATACTGGCATCAAATCTACAAATGTTCTTTTCAGAACCACAAATTATTATTAATGTTTGTTTTTCTACAATCTTAGCAATTAAAATAGATTTAATTTATTTTAAAACTCATTAGAAAATGTTAATTTCGGGTATATAAGGCAAAGCAATATATTTTACATCCATTTTTTTGTTTTTGTCATCGTAATTATTGTAAATTTTATGTATTGTAAACAAACTTTACTACCTCTGAAACCAGCTAGATATTTTCCTACTATTCATTTTGCATATTGTCCCATATGATGGCATAGTACTGTGGAAAATATTTTATAGGCTGCATTTAGAAGAGTAATTCCTCTGTGGTTAGAGCATTTAAATATATCTCCATTTTATGTATGCTGCAAAGTATTCCAATAGCCAATCATTAATGAGGGGTTTATGTGTTTATATTTCTTTTGATAAATAAGCTATTTCGGGTGATTTGTTTCTGGCTAGTTCTTTAATTGCATCTTTAACTTCAAGAATCGTTGGTCGTTCCTCTTACCTCTCGTCTGTTCCGCTTACTTCATCTCTTTCGTTTTTAAAGTTTTCTTCTTCTTCTATATTAAGTGCCTGGTTAAGGTATTCCGTCCATCTATTCAATACATCTTTCCTTGTTATAAATAGGTCACCATTTTGACTTTTGCATTGACTTGTTATTGAATTTTTTTCTGTTAATGGTAACTTTCTTCTTATAGAATGCTCTAAATTCTTTCACAAGGAAACTACGTTCCTGTAGTTGGCTGTATACCATATATTAAAAAAATTTTAATAAAATCCTTTATATTTAAAGGGGTAAAGGGGTATATCCCATTTTTAAAGGGTTTTTACCCCCATATTTAGTGGCTACATTCACGTATTAACCTGACACTGATGATGGAATACTTATTCCGAAAACGTTTTGTCTATTTTACATAGCCGGACTGGGTTTTTATATACCTTTTTATAAAGGATTTTATTAAAAATTTTTCTAAATTCTTTCTCTCTGTCGAGGTTTACTATATAATTAATTAAGCTTTAATAAATTTTTAATTTTAATAATGATTTAATAACTGTTTTGCATGCACGTTTCGTTTGACCGTTGTATTGCTAGTTTTGGTTTGTTTTATGATTCTTTTAATGTTATTGTACTAATTTAAAATATATTTTTTTTAGCTAACATTGGTCCGGTCGGTGTCAGTGTTTCTACAAAGAACTGGAATCTATATAATGGGGGTGTGTTTAATAACACAGGTTGCATTAATGGAGTCATTGATCATGAAGTACTCGCAGTAGGATATACTGAAGATTACATTATCATTAAAAATTCTTGGGGAGCAGGTTGGGGAGACAAAGGATATATGAAAATAGCTAGAGGACGAAACATGTGTAAAATTAACCAAAACGCTATGTATCCTATTTTATAGATTATATTTTACGATGCAAACCTAATCAGAAATATACAAACTACCAGAAAATGGAATAGTTGAGAAAATAATGCAACTCGAATGTGAAACATATTATGTTAAAAATAAATGCTATAAATAATATTATTAATTTGTTTTCATCTAATTGTATGCACTTAACGTGTACAAAGCTGTGACTTATTGCTAATATTGCTTTAATATACAATAACTAATAAACAATAAGTAGTATACTTATAGGTCACCGATACCAGTTCCAACTGTCTAGTAAAAAGTAGCCCATATTAAAGTAAATATCCTAATAGCACACGTACGTCCAGTGGACGTCCACAGTACGTCCCTCACAGACTTTAAGGACGTCCCTTGAACGTCCGCCTTGGTCCCAAGGACGTCCTTTTATTGTCGTACATTGGTCCGAATGTCGCTGTGCCAAACGTCCTACGGACGTCCATTTAATGGTCCGATCGGACGTTTGTTGGGAGTACAGGGACGTTAATTTGACCTGAATCGAACGTCCATAATACTTCCAGTGGACTTACTTGACGGACTTTTGTGTTGTGTTTTAAACGTCTGTTTTAGCGCTGAGGATGTAAATTAGACGTCAATGCCATTGTATAAAGTACTAAAAGTGACGTAATCCTGGACATATTTAGAATGTATTTTGGAAAATAAAATGTTTAAAGGAACTTACATTTATTATTACATTTATTTATATTTATTTTTTATTAACAAACGGGACAAATCCACTATCAAAATTATACAAAAATGCAACATTATAGAAATATAAAATAATTTTGAGTAATAAAACATAAATGTTTAAAGGAACTTACATTAATTATTACTTATATTCTTATTTATTTATTAATAACAAATGGAACAAATTCACTGTCAAAATTATACAACAAAAGTACTTGTGACTCGTTTGGAACAAATATATAAATGTTTTGGATGGGTTGGAGTCAATAAAAGGGCTATTGGTTAACTATTTTTTATCTCGAGCTTTCAATTGTGTTTACAATTATTATCAAGAGCTGCTAAAAAATACAAAATATCTTACAAAGTTGAACTAGAAAGAAAAAAATTTTTTGTTAGCTCACCAAATAAAATTAGTTTGGTTAATAAAATTGCTGCTAACATATTTCAAAAAGAATTAATATAAAAATGTTCTTATCTAATAAATATTTCTCTGAAATTTTAATATAATTTTAAGAAAGTTTCTTAACACAAAAACAATTGAATTTATAAATAAATTAGAATAACGACCAATTACAAATAAGCCTCAATGTCATAAATGCCAACTTAAAATTTTTATTTTTGACAATTATATTGCCAAAAAGAAAAATTTGGTTTAAATTTTTTTTTGTTTAATAACAAAAAAGAAGACGATTTATTTATCATTGATAGATGTCTGAAAAAAATGTAACAAATATATGGAAAATTAAATCAAAATGTGATATTTTACAGGTTTCATATATAAACTACAAAGAAATAATATAATTATAAATTATTCTTAGATTTTGAATTTCTGATCTTTTGTTTAAATTATTATCACTTTTGATAATACAAACCATTTCCAAAAAAGTCCTTTTAAATTTATAATATATCCAGGTTTTATCCCGGTTAAGTGTAGTTTTGAAGGTGCCTTCAGTCTAAGAGAGAAAATATAATATTAAATGTACACGATGCACTTGTACATCAACGCCCTTTAAGTAATGTTCGTGAAATCGTTAACATGTGTTTAAATATGACAGGGGTTGGAGAAGCAACAATTTATAGATTCCTAAAAGAAAGAAAAGGAGGAACTGTTTCATCTCCCAAGAAGAGTGGAGGGAGTAAACCCTTGGAAATTGAAGAAATACATAAAAACATGATAAGACGCAGCGTCCACTAATTTTTTTTAACAAAGAATTTCCAACATTGGACAAAATCCAAAGATTAATTAGAGAAAACGAAGAGTTACCAATCATAAGCAACAAGAAATTATGGGGACTATTGAGAGAGATGGGATTTCGTTGGCAAAAGAATAGAAGAAAATCCGTTTTAATTGAAAAAGATTTATGTTGGAGACGAGATTAACTAAGAACTATTAAAAAGTACCGAGAAGAAGGGAAAACAATTTTTTATTTGGACGAGACTTGGCTAAATGAAGGTCATACTGTACCATATCTATGTTTTGATACAAATGTGAAAAGTTCCCGTCAGGCATTCATCGAAGGTGTATCTACTGGAATAAACAATATTCCCGTTGGAAAAGGACGCAGACTCATAATAACCCATATTGGAAACGAATACGGTTTTGTCAATGGTGGAATATTAAGTTTTGCCTCAAAATCAACCAAAGATTACCACGAGGAAATGACTGCTGACGTTTTTGAAGAATATTTTGAGCAAATGTTGGATTCTGGCTAATTGGCTTAGTTCCAGTGCCATAAAACAAAACACACACACAAATGTTGGATTTAATTCCAAAAAATTCTGTCATAGTCATGGATAATGCTAGTTACCATTCAAGACTAGCAGAAAAATTGCCAACAACGGCATGGAAAAAAGGAGAGATAATCGAATGGTTGGATAAACACGCAATTGAGTACAAGGAGAATTCGACAAAAAAGGAATTATTACCTATTGTAAGGCAACATAAAGCAGCTTATAAAAAATACATAATTGATGAAATGGCATTAAACCGTGATGTAATTATTTCACGTTTACCCCCATACCACTGCGATCTGAATCCGATAGAAAATATATGGTCTCGAGTAAAGGGTGAAGTCGGACGCAACAACAAAACTTTTAAATTAGAAGACTTACAGCAATTATTAGAACATTCCTTATCAAAAGTATCTCCAGAAAATTGGAAAAATGCTGTTAGTCATGCTCACAAGGAAGAAAATAAAATGTGGAATTTGGATAATATGACTGATGCAATGCTGGAACCGGTAATAATTAAAATTGGAGTTGAACATTCCTTAGATTCTTAAGAAAGCAGTGAATCTGAAATGGAATTTGATTAAAATAAAATTCATTTTTTTACAAATCGGCCCCTGTTACGGCCACAAATTATTTTATATATAACCAATAAAATAAACATCTTACATTTCTTGCAAATTCATTAGTACCTGTTAATCTCCATCACTCCGACACTGGCAACTTTATTTAGGGATTACCCTCAAAACTGTTGTATTCTATTCTGCTTCAACCTTTATACCTGGTGGTCATACTCAATTTAAAATTGTTTTCCTATATACTTCTGTAAACTTGTTGACAAATATCTATTTTTCATTGAGTCACCCGTATCAACAGTTTAGGGATTTGCATACATAATGTGCTATCAAGATGATGGAAATGGACTATAGATGATAATAAAATACAAGATAGGTTTACAAATGATTTATTTACAAAAAATGGTAATAAATAAATTTTACAAAACATAAATAAAAATTTAAAAAATATTTTAAGGATTTTAATGCTTTTTGATATTTGTAAGATGAATTACATCTTAAAAGAAATGTAAAGGAATTACATTGAAATTATATAAAAACAGGAGTAAATTGGTTTATAAAAATTTAACAAATCTTTATAACAGTGCCTAATATTTTATCCATAGAAACAACTGATTTGGTTTGATGATCTTTAGGGTTTTCGTTCTTTTCTACCATTATGCGTTACTTTTTTGTCTGAATTAATTTCTTATCTTATATAAAGTTTTTATTATTCTCGCTCATTCTGACTTTATAACATTGCTGATGGATACATTTATGAATCATACAATCAGTGCATTTCACAGTATCCTAATCTAAGTTTTTTTACGGTACACATTTGGAAGTTCCCGCTAAGCAATATTTTTGAAACCAAATTACATAGCATACAATTAGCAGAGATTCTTCTGGTGTCTATTCCTTACCAAAAACAAGTCCTCAAATTCCTTTATTCGGTTTCTTCCAACGCTTTTCTTACAATGCTCTTTGCAGAATAAATATTCAAATTTAATTTTTTCCCTGTTTTTCTTAGCTTAAGTGAAGTTTTTGAAGTACTTTATAATTTAGTATTGTATCCCTATATATTATTTTCAAAATTCTTCCAAGTTCTCATCTTATAGTTTTAAATATCTTGGACATTTGGATGAATTTAATTCTGGTTTTTGTATGTCAAACTGTGTATATTATGTTAAGAAGCGTTCCACTGCTACTTCATACTAGCTAATGATAAGCTGTATGACCTCAACTTTATATGTGTTATAGGGTTTCTTGGAAAAATGCTTTTCATGAAACTTTTGAATAAATATTGCACATGAGAACTGATAATTTAAATCCTTTCGTAATCAGTTTCGTCAGTAATTCCACTATTTTACAAGATTTCCATTCTTTTGTTTTATTTGACTTTGTCATATCTTTTAATTGGATAATCTATCAAACAACTATATATTAAAATTTATACACTTGTGTGTGTGTGTGTGTGTGTGTGTGGGTGTGTGTGTGTGAGAGAGAGATGGCATTAGACAAAAAATCTTTTTGCCACAGAAAAAAATTATATACTTAAAAAGTTGTTTTTTATGTCTTTTATATATGTATATATATATATATATATATATATATATATATATATATATATATATATATATATATATATATAGCACTTCATTAACGATTACAAAAGTTTTAAATTGTTTATGGCTCGAAAACGATCAAGTTTACAAAAAAAAATATAAAGACCTGTTCAGAATAGTCTAAAAAATTCAAAAAAAAAAAATTTCCGGAAATGTAGAGTACAAGTGTGTATGTACAAGTAGAAAATTGTTTGTTTTCAAAGCAACTGAATCCTGTATCTCTTGTATAATTTCGTGTAATTTCCAGTAATCTTTTTTTAGGCATCGTAGTATCTTCCTTACTTTTTTTAATATATTTTTTTTAATTACGCATGACATTGTGCTCGATTTCTAACAGTTTATTTCTTAACAGCAGACCATTCTATTAGATTAAGATAATCTCTCTCCTTATTTTTTGAGCCCTTGTCAGGACATGGTGACACTCTAAATATTGTTAGCTTGCTGTCTCCTTTGATTGCTATCTTGTGCCATATGAACGGCTTCATGTAGGGATTTTCGCACCATAGTCTTCATTTGGTCTGCTCATCGTGTTGGGGATCCTCCTCTTAGTTTGCGGTTTTCTACCCTTTCTTCTACTACCAATAGTTTCATGGTCCGCGTTCTTTTAGCTAAGTGTCCAAAGTAATTAATTTTGGTATGCACGGTTTACTGTGTTTAATAGTCGGTCTTATATGAAGCTCTTCCAGAACTGTCAGGTTGGTTCTATGTTCTGTCTAGGACACGCGTAGAATTCTCTTATAGACTTTTATTTTGAAGGCTTTCTTCCAGACAATAAGGGCATTAACCAAGCTGAGCTTAGTATTCTTTGTTATTGTTCGGTCTTTCCATATTTTAATTAATTTAGCTGTTCCTGTTCGGGCCATTGCTAGTCTATGCTTGATTTTTAAGGAGCAATCGCCATTTTTGATTATCAGGGACCCAAGTATACAAAGCTGTCTACCATTTCGAAATTCGACAATTGGTGTGTTCTGGCCAACAGAGGGGGAAGTGAGTCTCCCTTATGTAACAGTAAAGCCAACAGAGAGGAAAGTGGTCAGGCCAACAGAGAGGGAAGTGTTCTGGCCAACAGAGAGGGAAGTGAGTCTCCCTTATGTAACAGTAAAGCCAACAGAGAGGAAAGTGGTCAGGCCAACAGAGAGGGAAGTGTTCTGGCCAACAGAGGGGGAAGTGAGTCTCCCTTATGTAACAGTAAAGCCAACAGAGAGGAAAGTGGTCAGGCCAACAGAGAGGGAAGTGTTCTGGCGAACAGAGGGGGAAGTAAGTCTCCCTTATGTAACAGTAAAGCCAACAGAGAGGAAAGTGGTCAGGCCAACAGAGAGGGAAGTGTTCTGGCCAACAGAGGGGGAAGTGAGTCTCCCTTATGTAACAGTAAAGCCAACAGAGAGGAAAGTGGTCAGGCCAACAGAGAGGGAAGTGTTCTGGCCAACAGAGGGGGAAGTGAGTCTCCCTTATGTAACAGTAAAGCCAGCAGAGAGGAATGTAGTCAGGCCAACAGAGAGGGAAGTGTTCTGGCCAACAAAGGGGGAAGTGAGTCTCCCTTATGTAACAGTAAAGCCAACAGAGAGGGAAGTGGTCAGGCCAACAGAGAGGGAAGTGTTCTGGCCAACAGAGGGGGAAGTGTTCTGGCCAACAGAGAGGGTAGTGACTCGCTCTTATGTAACAGTAGAGCCAACAAAATGGGAAGCTGCCGGAGGATAAAAACGACGTCACCAATGAATGAGCTGTAAATTCTATAACGGAAACACTCACTCATAAATGTTTATTTAGGTGCTGGTATAAATTTTGTAGGAGCAAAATCCTATTTAGAAGACATTAAGTCACATTTTGATAAAAACGACGTCATTACATGGCATTTAAATCCTCCGGCAGCTTCCCATTTTCTTGGCTCTACTGTTACATAAGAGCGAGTCACTACCCTCTCTGTTGGCCAGAACACTTCCCTCTCTGTTGGCCTGACCACTTCCCTCTCTGTTGGCTTTACTGTTATATAAGGGAGATTCACTTCCCCCTCTGTTGGCCAGAACACTTCCCTCTCTGTTGGCCTGACGACTTTTCTCTCTGTTGGCTTTACTGTTACATAAGGGAGACTCACTTCCCCCTCTGTTGGCAAAAACACTTCCCTCTCTGTTGGCCTGACCACTTTCCTCTCTGTTGGCCTGACCACTTTCCTCTCTGTTGGCTTTATTGTTATATAAGGGAGACTCAATTCCCCCCTCTGTTGGACAGAACACTTCCCTCTCTGTTGGCCTGACCACTTTCCTCTCTGTTGGCTTTACTGTTACATAAGGGAGACTCACTTCCCCCTCTGTTGGCCAGAACACTTCCCTCTCTGTTGGCCTGAGCACTTTCCTCTCTGTTGGCTTTACTGTTTCATAAGGGAGACTCACTTCCCCCTCTGTTGGCCACAACACTCCCCTCTCTGTTGGCCTGACCACTTCCCTCTCTGCTGGCTTTACTGTTACATAAAGGAGACTCACTTCCCCCTCTGTTGGCCAGAACACTTCCCTCTCTGTTGGCCTGACCACTTTCCTCTCTGTTGGCTTTACTGTTACATAAGGGAGACTCACTTCCCCCTCTGTTGGCCAGAACACTTCCCTCTCTGTTGGCCTGACCACTTTCCTCTCTGTTGGCTTTACTGTTACATAGGGAGACTCACTTCTCTCTCTGTTGGCCAGAACACTTCCCTCTCTGTTGGCCTGACCACTTCCCTCTCTGTTGGCTTTACTGTTACATAAGGGAGACTCACTTCCCCCTCTGTTGGCCAGAACATGGTATGTGCGGTAGATTAATATTTGCTCTGTCTACGATCATTATTTTTATTTTTTTGGTGTTGATCTGATGTCCGAATTCTTGGCTTATCCGGCTTAGTCGTACGTGAAGGTAATCATTTCGGCTTCATTCGCTGCTAGTACAAGTGTGCCATCTAAGTATCGCAGGTTACTGATTTTTCCTGCTCCTTTAGTGATTCTCTTATCTCATTTGTCTTGTACTTTTCTTATTCAGAATATAACTTGTATATTAATAATGATAGTACGGAGCACTGTCTAGTTACTTTTTTTTTTAACTAATCTAAATATATTCCGTGTATTTTAAATTTTTTCTGAGTTTTTTTCATACGTATTTTTTATTAGATTAACTAGATGGTTAGGTAGTCCTATATTTTAATTATACTCCAGAGGGGATTTCATTTTACTAAATCTAAAGCCTTTGTGTAATCTATGAAACAGAGCAGCATTGATATTTTTTGTTCTCTCGCTGTTTCTGTTATCTGTCTGATGTTCATTATCTGCTCCCGCGTTCCTTTTCATGGTAAGAATCGGCATTATTATTCGGCTATCTCTGGAAGTAGAGTCTGGAAGTTCTTTAGTCGTTCATTGATTATACATCTAGCAGGATTTTGCTTACATGAGAAATACGAGCAATGGTACTGTAATTGCAGCATACGGTTAGTGTTCCTTTTTATTGATAGGGATAAAGGTAGTTATGCCATAGATCCCTGGATTTTTTGTTTCCTAGTTGGTTCAGAGATTTCTCCAATTCTGCTCGTAAAATAATTGGTTCTGCCTCTCTGATTAAGATAATAGTCTTATTGAATTGCCACCTCTATTTTCTTAGCGTCTCTTCTACTTTCAAACATTTCTTTACGGTTTTTCCAAGTTTTTCCTTATAAATATAGTTTGTTTTTTCTTTATTTAAGATGTTTTTCTTGTTTTAATATTTTACTTCTTAACATTGGTATTTTCAATTTATTTTATTTTCAATTAGTAGTTTTAAGATGACCGTACTTTTTTATTCCATTTTGTTATACTTTGTTCCTTTTGTTACAGAATGTCCTTTATCAATAATCTACTCTAATTTCAAAGCCAAAATAATTTTAAAATATCTGCGATTTCCATTTTTTACTAGGTACCTGTTTTTTACCTTATAGAATTGAATTTTTATAATTTTTTGAGCTCTCCTTTGTATAGCATATTTTTGTCTTGTAAATGTGGATATGATGAAATTTGGGTTTATTTTTCTAACAATGTTCTTTCCTTCTGAATAAAAATCTCTAAACCACAATCTAATTAATTTTCTTTGCCATTTATTCGTTCATTGATTATTTCCGTTTCAGATTCTTCATCTTCCATATTCAAGCTTTCGCAATTTCATGTAATAATATTAGAATCTTTCTTTATTTGCATCATTTGTATACATTACTTAGTGATTATGAAATGAAAATAATGACATTACACTGACTTTGAGAAGGCTTCAATTCTATAAACAACAAAATTGCTCATATTAATATGTAAATGCTCATATTTTAAAATATTTATGAAAAAGTATTTTTGCGATACTTCAGTATAAGGTCATAATTTTTTATTTCCTATGTTATAAATATAGATTTACGAATTAGGTATCAACCACAAAGTATTTACCATTATAATGTATTACTCCAGTCATCAGTCTGTCGTCATTATACCCCTAAAAAATGCCTTAAATGTTGACATTGCAAACGATTTAAAACGTTTAAAACTGCTTCTATTCGATCATGCAAGTACTATTTCACGATTATTATATTAATTTCAGCTACAAATTGCATCCAATACCATATTGGTAGAGGTATTTCCCGTAGCGCGCTAACATTTATATTGTGAAAGAAACATAATTCAAATGCCAAAAATATTTGTTGCCAAAACTCAAAATCGAAATTCTATGTTATAGATTCTAAATATTACGGAAATGAAACAATAACAATGGAAATTCCACTACGACTAATCAATGGAAGTGATAAATTTTATTGATCTTCAATTTCCACTTCGGAAATCTTTTAGAATGATTTCCTAAGTGAAAATTGAAACATCGATAAGCTTATTTTAAACTTCAATTGTGGAATATTCTTAATTAAAATAGTAATTGCTTTAAGATGCCACAAGAAAATAGCTTCAGAACAATACGTTTGTGTCTGCGGCAGCATTGTGGACCATCACTGGAGGTGTTCAGTTTCATGTTTTGGCGGTGGAAAGAAAAGAGCTCTATGAGAGAAGAGGCCCAAACCTTACTGTGGCCGAGAGAAGACAGGAAATGGAAAGGTCAATTGAAAGATGGCATGAAGAATAGAAAGACACGGAGGATGTGGCACAGTGGACGAAAATGTTGATCCCGAACATAAGAGATTGGGTGGACTGTGGCCACAGGCGACTGGATTATTTCCTGACGCAGGTGCTCACAGGACACGGATGTTTTAGTGCCTACCTCTTTAGGTTCGGAAAGGCTGACACAGATGAATGCCTGTACTGTATATTCTCGGACACTGTGACACATACGATGTTAGATTGCAGCAGATGGATAGTAGAAAGGAACAGAATGGAGAGAGAGACAGGTGTAAATTTTGTTACAGTGAGAGAAATAATTGAGAGAACGATTGAAAATAAATCAGGTTGGACTAACATACACAGCTATATCCGTGCAGTGATCAAGAAAAAGGAAGAGGAAGAAAGACAGCTAAACCAACGGCAAGGGTAAGAGTGATAGATGCTGGAAGTTGAAGCTAGAGAAGTGGGTCACACTGTATGAGTTAGATAGGCGTGAGTCAGGCTGTGGGGAAGGAAATGCCTGTCTGGGAATGATGCCGAACTAGGAGCGATGAGGGTCTTCTACGTGCTATCTGGAACGAGACAGGGAGCTTCTTGCTGATGAATGGAGTGTGGATGTGTATGAATGGAGAATGAAAGAATGAAGGTAGTGCTTCGGAAGTGATGCCGGCCTTACAGCGGCCATTCTGCTTCCGGATCGCTGGATGACAGAGGAGGGTCTGGTTTAGTAAGTAGGCGTTCGGCGTAGACTCGGCGACGAGAGGGCATTTTAAAGTACCTCGAGAACTATTGCTGGGAGTACGAAGAACGAATGCTGCACTAAGGTCAGTCAGGCGGCGTCCTGGACTGAGATGTCTTTTGAAGATTCTAGACCCCCCCCTCTACAAAGACGAAAAAAAAAGTTTGATTTTGAGTGATTTTTAGTGGTCAAATTTCTAACGACTATAATGTTAATTTAAAAAAAGTAAAATTTGTTTAATTTACTAATGTTTGTATTTTGAGAACGATTTCCGAAGTGGAAACTGAAACGTCAATAAACTTACTTTAACCTTTAATTGTGGCTTATTCCCATTTAAATAGTAATTAATAAAAAAAGTAAATTTAAACACGTAGCTTATCAGTCTCATTAGAAGCGTTACTAAAAAGTTTAAAATTCATTTATATAGGAGCTTCTTAAGTTTTTATGTTTATTTAGGATCCAATACTAGTTAGTATCAAGAATAAAATAAACTTAACTTAAGAGTCTGAATAAGTATGTCAATAAAAAACAATTATATAAATTTTCTAATACAAAAATTATAGAAAAAGATAATAAAAAAGTGAAGTTGTTTCGCACCTTCACATTGTTTTGTGTTAATCGTTCACACTGCGTCATAGATTATATAACCGTTATTAATATCTCGTCAAAAAGTTCCAACATAACTGACAAAAAGCTTATCTACTTTCATAATATCAGCGAATTCTTTATACTTGTGTTCCTAATAAAAGAAAACTGTTTTAAGATTTCTGGGAAATGTTTCCCATCATTTTAAAGCAATTTGTGAAGGTATATTATTTACTTGTGCAAAATTTTAACATAAATGTTAACTTTTTTATTTAAATTTTAATTTTTTGTGTAAAACAAAATATTGTCTGTTATTTTAAGTAAAAATTATTAAATTAATGTAAAAATAACACTTGGTTAAGGTTAATTTTTTATTCCTTAACAATTATCTTAGCTTTTGTTTATTTTTCACGTTCTTAAATATCTACCTACTATTGTAAATGTTATACAATTCAATTTTTTCAGCAATAACTGTTTAGATCCCTTTTTCGTGGACATTGAGGGAGCGCACTAGATATTCAACTTTTTATCTCTTTGCCGTAAAAGGATAATTTACGACACACAAACAAGATCTTCCTCGAGGATATGTTCTGAGCATCTTACTTTTTACCCAGTATACATATATACTACAGATATTGAGACAGCACTTTTGTTTTTTTTTTGAGCTTATCTCCACGGCCAATAATTTTTTGGATTATGGATGTATATTTTATTACTACTGTAATACTACTGTTAGTCATTTTTTACTTAATAATATAGATAAATGTATTTTAAATTACTTCTCTCTTTTTGTCTGGCCTCACACTCCGGATGAGTCTTATCCGCCATCACCCTTCATTTTCTACGATCTTGTGCTTCAATTTCCCATCGTTGTACCCCGATCTTAGACTAATGTGCTTTGACATGGTCCTTCCATCTGTTCCTGGTCTACCACCTGGTTTTTAATACTCTGTTGTCCTCTGATCTTACCACACGACGTACCTGTATTATGTTTTATGTCTCATTATGATTTCGCCACCATACAGTCTTGTTATTTCGTCTGCTTGAAGGCCAAACATCATTCTAATAACCTTTCTTTAAAATAGCAGCAGCTTGCAGAAACTTTAAAAATAATTGACTTGTACAGTGTTAGTTAAAATTGTCTTTTAAACAGCATAAATCTTAATAATGTCGAAAGAGAGTATATTGCTCTTTTCCCAGCAGATATTCTTGCTGTGATCTCTTTTTTCTTCTTGGTAGTAATTTATGATTACTACCCCAGATATTTAAACTCCGTTACTACTTCGAAGTCGTAATCATTAATAGCTGTGTCTGTGATGTTCTGCCTAATTCTAGGCCTTCGAGTTTTGGCTACTACCATGTATTTCGTATTTTTTTCATTTACTTGGAGACCCAGAATACCTGCTTCCTCCTCGAGTCGTGAAAACATCTTTCGCAAATCTTTTGTAGAATTAACCATTGTATCTATATTATCTGATTAAATATGGCCCTGACAAACTATTTCAGCTATTGGCTTATACTTTTAATTTATTCCTGAGAGGAGAAAAGCTACCCCCAGAATGGAAAACTGCATATATCAGCAATCTATACAAAAATAAAGGCGACAGAAAAGATTGTAAGAACTACCGAGGGCTTAGTGTAACTAACTCAATCTGTAGAGTCTACGAGAAGATAATTAAAAGCCGAATTGAAGATTGCTGGGAAGACGCTGAAGATCAGAGTGGCTTTCGTACTGGTCGTTCTTGTATAGACAATGTGTTCTGCCTAAAACAAACAATAGAAAAGCGTTTGGAACATAATATGGAGACACACATGGTATTTATTGATCTTCAAAAAGCGTATGACAGTGTCCCATTAGCCAAGCTATGGCAGGTGCTAGAAGACAAGAATATTCCACCGATTTACATTAATGCTGTAAGGGAGTTGTACGATGATATGACGAGTGTAATAAAGATTGGACAAACAGTGACAAAAAAGATAAAAGTGGCCAAAGGACTTCGCCAAGGCTGCTGCATTGCACCTACACTCTTTAAGATTTATTTGGAGGGGTTTTTGGATATTTGGAAAAGAAAATGTGAACCTATGGGTGTTAAAATTGGAGCCCATACACATTACAGCTTGCATTTTGCTGATGACCAAGTAATACTTGCAGAAGATCAAAATGATATCCACTACATGTTACGAAAAATAGATGAAGAATATACTAAGTGGGGCTTATCAATTAATAAATCAAAAACATAGTACGTAGTAGTGGGAGGTGAAGGAAAGCACTTAGAACTAGGAAGCAAACAAATTCAAAATACTGATAGCTATAAATATCTCGGTGTAAACATTACAAACAATGGTCGGAATACAAAAGAAATAGCTACTAGAATTGGTCAAGGAAATTCAGCAATACGTCAACTGAATAGTATACTTTGGAATAACCACATCACCCGAAACACAAAAATTAGGATATACAAAAGTATCATAGAAAGCATTGCTACATATGGTTGAGAGCGTATGGGCATAGACATTGACGTCCTGGAAACTATAGAATGCAAAAGGCTCAAATGGTATGGCCATGTAGAAAGGATGAATGATCAACGATGGCCAAAGAGAATGTTACAGTGGATCCCCACCAACCCCAGGAAAAAGGGAAGACCAAGAAGATCGTGGAGACAAGAAGTAAAAGATGCAATGGAAGATAGGGGTCTACAAGTAGATGACTGGAACGATCGCAAGCGTTGTAAGCTATATTATCACCAAAGGCCAACATCAGTTTTAAATTTTGATTGGCAATTGGCATCTGTCAGCTCTGACGATATTTTACTCATTGTGTGTTTCAAGACAAAATTGTACAGCGATGGTGGCAAGTGGTCTCCTTGGGCGAAATTCGATTTTTATGGGTAAAGGTATACCTTTACCATGACCTTTATGTTAATTATTTCTACACTAGGTTAAAACCTTAGCAATGTCATACATGGACTGATGACTGGAGAGAGTTTTCATTTACTAATCAGTTAAAATATACAATGCTTCAAACAAGTGTCCCAAAGTCATATTCGCGCGCTGATTTTAATTTTCTGTGTAAATACGGTGTGAGTAATTATTAGTCGACTAAAGTTTAGATACATAACGAATATAACGAAATAGTATAACGTATGCTGTAACGAAAACGGAATATGGAGATCCAGGTACAACCATAAACTCTGCCAACTGTTCAACGAAGCACCGATCTCAGAATTCGTTAAACTTCCGAAACTTCGATGGGCTGGTCATTTAGTGAGAATGGAGACCAGAAGGTTGCCAAAAAGAGCCCTAGATAGTGAAATGCAGGGTGCAAGACCAAAAGAAAGGCCATGTAAAAGGTGGGAGGATGAAGTGGCAGTGGACGCGCAAAATTTGCTAGACGTTAGAACCTGGAGAAGATCGGCGCGGGATCGACAAGTTAGACACATAGTTTGGAGAAGACCAAGGCTCGATTTGGCTGTAGCGCCATTGGAGGAAAAGATAGAGAAAATTTGGATATGCTTGTGAGTCTCAACATTGCCGAACAAGCCGAATGAAGATCACATTTTGTGAACTGGATCACATTTTTTTGAATGTTCAAAGTATAACAATTTTTTAATAGAGCTTCATTTTATGCTAACTGTCGAGGTATGCTAAGTATCCAAGACAAAAACTATTGTGCTTTATCGGTGTGTGTTACTAAGCATTATCTAGTACTTTTTTCTGCTTCTTATAGTGCTGTACGCCTATAGTGTATTGTCTTATTGTCTATCCTTCTTGGCATGACAGAGCTCGCTTGTGTTATATATGCCTGTTCAGTTCTTTATAATCCGTAGCCACACCGTGCCCTTAATCTTTCCTTGGATAATTAGTTGAGAGATTGCATATCTTTTCCCTCTCAGGATGTGGCCCAGGTATTACATTTTTCAGGTACATGATGAAGTTGATCAATTAATTCTCCTTAAATAAGTGTCCTCGTTAAGACTTCCTTCTTTCTCACCCTATCCGTCCATGGTATGCGCAACATTCTTCGCAGGGTCCACATTTCAAAAACCTTTTAAACTTATTAATGTAGGATATTTTTCAACGTCTATGTCTCTAAACCGTACAACAATATGGACCACACATAGTATTTAACCAATCTGTAGCAGAGATGAAAATAAAGATGACGGTTACAATTTAATCAAATCTTATCTTGTTTGTTCGGTACGGCATTTTATTTTATGTTCATGTTTATTGACCATTATTCCTAAGTATTTGAATAGTCTCACTTGCTCGCTTGAAGCATTATCTATTGGCAGCTGTGCTTTTAAAATTGTGTTTTTTCTTATTGCAATGTATTTAGTTTTTCCTGCATTTATTTGTAAGCCATATGTTTTTCCTACATTATTTATTTTATTTAGCAGCAACTGCATATCATGTTGGTTATTTGTGATTAGTCTGGTGTCATCGGCGTAAGAAATGTTGTATATCGGGTACTTCTTGAACTTTCTACCACACTCAAAGCCTTTTAGTGCCTCTGCAGAAACATTCTCCACATAGAGGTTGAACAGCGCAGGAGACAAAATACAGCCCTTTCGTACCCCTCTTAAAATTTTAAATTCCTCCATCCTAAAATAGAGATGGATAAATGTTATATATTTTCGTTAATGTTGACGTTGTGTAACATTTATATCATTGCGTCGTGTTTTATAGTCTCAAAAATGTTTCCATAATCAAGGAATGTGATAAATTGGACTTTCGTTAGTCCGTGTAGTTTTGTATAAGCGTATACAAGCAGAAAGCTGCTTCACGTGTACTCATTCCGCTCTTAAACCCAAATTGTGCCTCGCCCCTTAGTCCCTCCAGCTTTCTGAATATTCTTGTGTCGAGCATATGAATACTTTAAGCACATGCAGCTCTATAAGCTGACCAGTCAGGGGTCAGCTTAGAAATGTTTAATAAGGCAAATTCGATTTAATATGGCCGGTGTTATATGTCATTTAAAATTATTACGATGTTGTCATCTTCCAATACTTTTATGGCTTTCGTAATAATGCCATGTGGTCCAGGAGCCTTGAGCAAATTTGCTACTTTTATAGCGTAATCCAACTTGGCACGAATAATAAGATTTCCGGATAAATTTTTCGTGGGTAAGGTAGTATAGTTGGGAGATTCGATTTATTATCCTTAAAGAGGGATGAAACGTAATCTGGCCAGATTTTAGCTAGTTCTTTCTGGTTATGTATGGCTAGTCTCCTAGATTATTTTTTTAAGGCTAGTATTACGATGTTTTCTGTATAAACTGGAAATTGCTTTAGCTTTCTTATGTAGCTCAAAGCTGTCTACCTTTTCTTGTAGTGATTCCAAGGCTTCATAACGTTCTTTCATCCAGCTTTATTTTGCGGTTTTTTATCTTATCTTACATTGGTTTTTTTTTGTATTTATGTTGGTTCTGAAGTATTTTGTACTAGATGCGTTGCTCCATTAGATCAAGTATTTCTTCCGTCATCCACTCGTTTTTGTGATTTCTTTTTATTTTATTGGCGATTGCTTCGTCAGTCTTGACTATAGCCATCATTATTTTCTCAAGGGATTCCTCTATGCAATTTCCTTGTTCTATATTTCTAAAGTTTCCATTGATGTCATTACGTATGTGGTTCTAAGCTATTCATTTCTCATTATTTTTCTCGTTTTTATGTATTTATTGTTAGCTGGATTTTTAGCCAGTCGAAGCCTTACATTTACGATTAGGAGATTGTGATCAGATTGGTCTTCTTCTTATTTTTTCATTCTTCACTCATTTTTACTTTTTCCTACTTTGTGCTGATTACTAATTGAGTGACTCGTTTTATAAGAACCTTGTCTCCAACAAAACTAATTACACAAAAAAATGTCCAAAGAAAGCCAAAAACCAGGTAACACACATTGGTCAAAGATTTGCCTTTTGAGGCATATGGGTAGATCCGATTTAAATACATAGTTTAATTTACCAAACGCTGCCAAGGCTAAAACTATAAGACGTGGGAGCTCACATGTCTGGTTATCTCTGCCCCATCGAATTTTATGTCCTAAGTACTTATACGATGTAATCTACACAATATCCCTTCCATCAACAGCAATTTTTCGATTTATCACCAGATTAGTCATTATTTGCGTCTTGTTACGCAAGACGTGACTTCTTCTGTAAGACCTTACTTCTTAAGGAAGCGTGATATAATTTTTTAAACAATATTATTGCATCATCCATACGATCGGCTGTAAAGACGATGTCATCTGCAAATCTCCAATGACTAAGCTTCTCTCCATTTATGTTGATCCATTCAGACGTGCCTTCTTACAAGTATGTTCTAAAAGCGTCCTAAATAGCTTTCGAGAGACTGTGTCTTCTTACTGTACTCCTCGCTGTATACAGAATTTATTTTTTCTTGTTCAGATAGTCTTACGCTAGCTGTGGCATTTTGGTAGATATATTTAATTATATTAGCGTAGCGATGGTCTATTCGGCAGTCTGAGAACTTATATGATACAGGGTACTAAGTGGCTCCTCTACCAGAAAAGAAAAAAAGAGCAATTTAAATTTGCAAAATTGGTCTAATGGGGATTAAGGTTAAAAACTACAAAGACAAAATTTTAAAGATTCCTTAAACATCACAAATTATTTTGTGACAATTGTGACAATCACTTTCACTTACGACACCGAAGAGAAATCCATGCAGATGGAATAAACGTTACACGGATAATATACTGAACATCGAAAAGATTAATGGACTAAATTTTCGGGACTGGGGGCTGGTTATCGACGTACCAGATAAAAAAAAATTTCAACCTGTATCTTTTATAGTTATAACTTGCATTGCCGGTACAGAATCTTTAAACTACCTGTAAGAAAATTGCTAGTACAAAACTTTTTGGTAAAGTGTAAGCAAAGGTCAGGGTTTGGTACTAGAGTGTCATCACTAAGTATCAGAGACAAGCATTGCCTCCATGAATAGAAAAATAAGTGATGTCAACTTGAGGAGCTTAAAATCAAAAGTGCGAGCTGGCTAATAAATAAAAAAATCGCAGTTATCTATAAAAAATAAAAAAAAAGACAATATGGGAATACAGTAAATCACCTAGAACCCAGATTTTTCCACGTTACAATCAGAAATTCTCATAATGATAAATGGTGCCTCCAAGTATATCTTACGTCAAACTATACATATTGATCTAAATATACCATATGTACCTAAAGTGGTAGCAGTTAGTGCTAGCAAATATTGATACCTCATTACAGATTAAGCGAAAAACTATCTAATAGGAATAATATTCAACTAACGAGTAGAAAGAATGCTTAAAACACTATAGGTAGAAGACTTAAGATATTTACAGTGAAACATTGAGTGGATCGTTGAGTGAGTAGTAATATGGAGTGGAATCATGGACGTTAAACCTAGACACAATGAGACGACTTAACGTCTTTGAAATGTGGACCTATAGAAGAATTATGAGGGTTTCCTGGGTAGATAGAGTTACGAACAATGGAGTACTGAGAAGAATAGGTAAAGAGAAGGAAGTTGAACTTACAATTAAAGAAAGAAAGCTACGGTATCTCAAAAACGTGATACGGGGCGAGAAGTATGGCATCCTGCGACTCATAATGCAAGGAAACATATATGGCAGAAGAAGCATCGGAAGAAGACCAATTTCATGGCTTAAGAACCTGAGAGAATGGTTTGGTTGCAGCTCAAAACAACTATTTAGAGTTACTGCCTCAAAAATTAAAATAGCTATGATGATTGCCAACCTCCGTAATGGAGATGGCACCTGAAGAAGAAGATGGTAGTAATTCTGGACAACAGTGTGTAGATTTGTTTTCTACACTAAGAGTAATTCCTTGCGTACAGTCAATTCATAATATTATTAAAAATTTTGAGAGTTATTATTGCCTCAAAAATTGCAGGAAATGTCAAGCTCAAGAAGTGTCACCAGAAAAAATTGTGGAAAGAGAATACCGGGATATACAAATTTTTTGCAACAATCGAGGTAGATTCAACACGTTAAAGTAGAAGCGTAGCTAGAGAATTAGCTGTTAGCAATGTTACTGTAATGAAAGTATGAAAAAGCACGGTTACAAGAATTTTAAATATTTGAAACCGCAGCAGCTTTATTCAGACAACTGCTTTCGAAGAATGGAATTTTGTGAAAATCTAGTAACGAAGGCTAATGATAAACCGAATTTTATTAAAAACATTTTATTTACTGATGAGTGTTCTGTTTCGTTAGTAAGTAGACACAAAGTTTCTTCAAGACGGCTCTTCAGTTCACAATACTTTCCCGAATCGAGTTATCAATGGAACAAGTGATATTAAGTGGCCTGCGCGATCTCCAGATCTTACACCCATAAATGATCTTTTATTTTTATTTTAACCACAACAAATTTAAAACATTATTAAAAACCGATACAAATGCACCGCCTTACAAAGTTCAGCGTATTTTAATCGAGTTTATGTTATTAGAAATTAACCGGGTATGCGTAATGAAAACAAAAATCGACGGACGGAAATATATATCCCATGCGTTGTTATTCTTATATCATAGTTACTTATTATTGTGTGTTTAATATTCTATGTATTTATTAAGTAGATGTTAATTGCAGTACATAAATAAAGAAACAAAAAAATATTTGTAGCAACATGTGACAACAGCATGTGACTTCTGAATAAATTACTAAAATAGGCAGCCTTCTTAATTATAAGGACCATAAAATACATTAAATTATTAGCCTTAACCGCTAAATTTCAAAAGAGTTTAATTTTTAAACCTCATATAGTTTGACATACTATTATGAATTTTACTTAGCTATTTCAGTTTTTGTTCAATGTTTATCTGAATTCCACCCATTGTCTGGCTAATATATGAAAATTTTGGAAATTTACGTAATCTTTATTTCGTCTGACAATGGATACGTGTATAATTTGCTAATTACCTACTATAAATGTATTATTCCTGTAGTTAACTTTTAGTGACCGTATTACGACTTTTGTTATGGGCATAACGGTGATAACTCAGATCGTGCTCTTTAACTTTAGTTTGTTTATATCTTAAAAACATACAAAATAACATCTGAATAAATATTACAGTGAAACGAAGACGGTATAAATACCAAATTAGTCCCATTGTTTATCGAAGATCATATTTACATACTATTAAGTTGCTTGGTAGCTGCATGAAGCTTTGACTAATTGTATAGTGCCTGTAGCAATATTGTTTCTATGTATACTTTAAACAGTATACTTTAGCCTTACCTTTTTAGTAAAACACATCAAAAAGCATTAAAATCACTTATCCTTTAAATAATTTTAAAAACTATTGTTCCTGATGTTTTTCCACATAAGGGGTCACCCTGTACAAATCTTCGTTGATTCCATACAAACTTGGTGTAGCCTGACAGTCGACGTTAAACCACCAATCACAAACTCTGGCATATTGGTTGAACACGGTACCGTTTGGGCATAAGAAGCTGAATTTTTGGCCGTTAGGGAGACACCAATGCCAAACCTAGGAGAAATAAACATATTTTTAAATTCTAAAGGATCCAGATACTTTATGATATTAAATTTTATAGTATTTATATATTATTTAATTTGATTTAACGAATTTTTCTATAAACTATAAGTCTTAAACTATTCTTGTTAAATGCCATCTGTTCTTCTACTTCCTAGATTAGTCGAGATTCGATAATCTCTGGTACTTGGTCGTAAGACCTTCGTGCCATACCTTTTTTTTCAATTAAATTCTAAAACTCGTGACTAGAAAAAATCCTGAAAGAAGGATACTTTAAAAAGACCTAGTTGGAAACGGAAAGAGAACTCTACACGAAAAAACAAATGACAGTGGCCACAGAATCTGTTAACTCGCAACAACACTAAATATGACTTTTCTGTCGACAAAATTTGAGCATCTAAGAAAACATAAGCAGCCTGGAAACACCCAACTGGCAGTGAAAATCAAATTAACCACGTTCTAGCAACCAAAGAATTAGTACACAAACGATGGACATGAGATCTTACAGAGGGGCAAACGCTGACATGAACCACTTTCTGGTAATAATAAACATGAGCGCGCTCAGATGGGAAAGACGACCTTATTGAATACTGCCAAGAAAAATCCACAGTTCCAACCTCATTTTTACCACAAAATTTTGTCGAGTCCCTTACTACATGGTCCGAGAAAACTGGCTTCAGGTTCTCTTCAGAGATACAACAGCGCAGAAATACCCAAAATAATACTAAACGTAGTAAATTGATCATTACAAGCTTTTAGGACTAACTGTCGATAAAAAACTCACTTGCCGTCGTTATATCGATGAAATAAAAGGCAACGGTTTAAGCAGAATGAATTTGTTAAACGCTTGTCCCACCATCAATGGAGTGCCGATGAAAGTGTACTACTCAAAATATATCGAGCTATAATCCGATCCAAATTAGACTATAATTATTATTATGATTATTAGATTTCCGAAGTGGAAATTGAAACGTCAATAAACGTACTTTAACCTTTAATTGTGGCTTATTCCCATTTAAATAGTAATTACTTTAAAATGCCACAAGAAAATAGCTTCAGAACAAAATTAGACTATAGTTGTATATTTTATTTGTCTGCATCCAATAACTTATTACAATCGTTAAACTCTGTTTAAAATGTCGGATGCATCCCGAAACGCAGATGGAGTTGGCTGTTCTGTCGCTACAGTTGATACAGTATTAGGAGAATACAGAATATCCAACGAATGTAGCGTGTTTTTAGCATAACTCTTCAGTATTTCAAAAACTCACCAGTTCCCTTTTCACAATGATCAAAGAGGAGCCCTGTGCACCGATTCCTTAAATGCAAATTATTCGTTAAAAAATATTTACAATCAACATCACCTAGTGCAAAAAATACTAGAATCGATCCATCTTCACACTTCCCGAGGGACTTCAATGACAATAATATGAGTACCTTCTTATATCGGCATCCAAGGAAGTGAGATGGCTGATAGCGCTGCAAAAGAAGCATCTACATCCAACTTACCCATCTACAACATACAACTCCAAGAAGATATACAATTAAAGTTCAAAAGGGATATCCAAGACAAGTGGCAGGAACTTTGGATCACCAAAAATACTAAGCTCAGAGAAATACAACCTAATGTTAACAGCTATTTATTTCTAGCATCTCGGAACAGAAAAGAAAAGATACCAATACGAATATTGAGAATAGGACACACACATTTGACACACGGTCATCTTAAGTCCTCTACAGACCAACAGTTATGCTCCCACTGCAACGATATTCCTATTACCGTCAAGCACATCCTCACAGAATGTCAACACTACCAGGCCACTCGCATTGCCAACAATATAACTCACAGTCTAAAAGATTTTCTGAACAGTTCAAGCCGACTCAAGAGCCTAATAGACTTTTTAAAGACTACTCAATTGTTTAACAAAATATAATTTACATAATATTGTTATTCTTTACTATTGTAAACTCTATATCATAACTCTGTAGGTACTATTGGAAATCTTTGCTTCCGTGTCAATGACCTAAGATGTCGAGACACGTTAATCCAAAATAAAAAAAAAAGATGAGAAAGAAGATGTCAAGCCAAAAAGAGATCCAATGAATGGAGCATTAGAAGAGATTGAAATAAGAGAAAAATTTGAGCAACAGATGAATTAAAATATATCCAACCTTATGAGTCTACCCACAAACATAAACGAAAGTTGGCAAAAATTAGTAAGCAAAATAAATGAAAAACAATAGAAGTAATAGGAAAGAAAAAAACAACAGAAAGGAATAACGACTGGGACGATCAAGATTGAAACTGAGAAAAACCCTAAAAACTCCGCGTAAGAATAACAAAAAACCAAAAGTGAAAAACCGTGTTTGAAGATAAACAGATCAGCAGAATATGTGAATAA
This sequence comes from Diabrotica undecimpunctata, assembly GCF_040954645.1. Taxonomy (NCBI): domain Eukaryota; kingdom Metazoa; phylum Arthropoda; class Insecta; order Coleoptera; family Chrysomelidae; genus Diabrotica; species Diabrotica undecimpunctata. The sequence continues at coordinate 36,512,442 of NC_092811.1, read as the reverse complement.
TATTACGAAAGAGTGGTATTCACTACTGATGAAACACAATGGGACGAAGAAGCAAGACCAGTAGTACAAGATAACGACGAAGCAGAAATTTTCACAGAAAAAGAAGTACAAAAAGAAATTAGAAACCTCTAAAACCAAAAAGCAGAAGAAGAAGATTAAATAGCAGTGGCGGCTTTTGGGGGTAGGCAGGATAGGCCGGGCCTACCCAATAGTTTTAAGAGCTTTAAAATTAAAAAACATATATTCAAAAATTATGTTAATGCATATAAATAACTTTTAAATGTACTAAATCACTCAATACATTAGCGTCCGTTAAAACAACTATGTTATTATATTACCACATAAAGCATCGAATCGTATTCAGGCATTTTAAATATTATTGATAGGCCCAATCGGAACTGGCCGACCCAGCTCACATAAGATCCCCGTACAAAAAGCGTTTGAAGTTAAGCAGCTTGCCGGACAACGATTTATATTGTCGTGTTTATGCTTGCTGTTTAGGCACCAGACGATCGGGCCTAAGCCGACCATCGTTATCACTTGCAACGTAATTATCGAATTATAATATAAATTTTTTTTTATATTATGATAAAAAAATATGTAACATAATCCATAATTGTAACATATTTTTAAACAAACAACACAATTGCAAACAAGTGCACGGTTGCCCAAATAAATTTTAAAAAATTCGTAAAATTCAAAAAAAAAGATTCCCACTCTCACACAAAAAAAAATATGCATTAGACACACTGGAGGCTACAGAAATTTTTTTGGAGAGGTCATAGATCTTGAGGGTGATTACTTTTCTCTGATGTAAGGTCACCTTTAGTCTTACCACCAATAGGATAAGTGGGTTTTCAAATAATTTTAAGGGGGGGTCATGACCCACCCCGTGACTCCACCCTCTGGATCCGCCACTGATTACACATAGCTATATGTAATTTACTGGCTTGGCCTACCCAAAATTTTACCACACCAGCCGCCATTGTTAAATAGTAGTGAAATTGATAAAATACGGAGGAAGAGAAATATACAAATAAATAAACAAGCTAATATAAAAAATATAGATACAAAACACACTACCAGATGGTTGGAACAAAGGTGTTATAGTGACTATCTATAAAAAAAAAAGAGATCAAAAGAAGTGTCAGAATTACAGAGCAATAACCCTATTAAATACCACATAAAATTCGAGCAAATATACTAAAAATAAGACTTAAATGATGGGCTGAACGAATATTATAGGAGAATATCATAACAGGTATAGACCGGGAATATCGACAGATGATTCTATATATACAGTGGAGCAAATTAATTCAAAAATCGAGAGGATACAACAGAGAAATGCATGTAATATTCATAGATTTCAAAAATACTTTTGATACAATTAATCGGAAGAAAATGATCGGAATTGGAAGAGCTAGAGCATCTTGGAATCTTAGTAAGTCTAAATAACACCACAGAAAAGATAAGTTTTAACGGAACTTTTTAGAAGATCAAAGTAAATCAATGTGTGAAACAAGGTGACTTTATCTCCTCGACACTATTTAACCTGACATTAGAATACTTGTAAGGAGGACAAACTTCGTAAATAAATCATTATTACAGATTAACTTCAAGTAATAGCGTATACAGATGATCTAGTAATTATAGCAAAGACGAACATGACATTTTTATACAATTAAAAAATTAAATAAGAAAGCAAAGATAATAGAGCAAAATTTAAATAAGAGAACAAAGATGAACCTACTTATATAAGATCTTAATAAGACCCGTTGTTACATATGGGATGGAAACAACGACAATTAAGAGGAAAGAGCAAGATAGCCTTCTGAAATTTGGAAGAAAATTAATGAGAATGATATTGGGCACTAATGTAATGAGAGAGGGAGAAAAAAAAAATGACAACCAATGCCGAAATTGAAGAAGAATTAAAGGGAAAAAATATACTTAGTCAGATACATACAATTTCTTAGCTTAAAATGAATAGGACATATACAGAGACGACAACACTCAGATATGCTGAGAAGGATAACTAACTAGACACCACTATAGCTCAGATGTAGGGAAAGGCCAGGATGATGTAGAAGAAGATATAAGAACAATGAATGTCATAGACCGAAAAGTTCAGTGCACGGACAGGGAGAAATAGAAAAAAGTCACAACAGCAGCAAAGACAAACAGCAAGCTGTAAATGACATAATCCACTTCACCCAAGAATAGGATTCTGAACGCCATGGCATTAGCTATATCCCTAGGGATTATAGTAACGCTTAAAGAATGAATGTGAGGCGTATAATAAGCGTACTCATAAAAACGGCGTACCATGGAAGATAATGGACCCTTATCCGATATTTAAATATTATTTTAACCCATTATTACCTAGCCTATCATATATAGTACAAAAAGAGACAGGTGATCATCTGCTTTACTGCACTAATTGACGACTATCGGTAAATTTCTTGAGGAGAAGAGTATATCACCAAAAACTAGGATAGGAATGTAATTATTGATGTGAATTGTTGATTGAAAATTAAGTGTAATGTTAAATTATTTAAAAGTTATTCATATTTATTCCAGAGATATATTTTGAAAATGCTTGTTTGCATTTAAAATAAATATTAAAATGTATATGTAAATGAAATTTAAATCAATTTATTTATTGTATTTTATATGTTACTACGAAATATTTTCAAAATCTTTTGACAGGTTAGAACGTTAGTATGCATATAAATGGTCTTCGCACTTACTTGACATTGAGCCTCTGGATCGCTGTAATATCCCGGTAACTTCTGATCACATCTAAATGATAGTCCTTGAGGAATTTCATGATAAATAGGATAATCCTGACCGGGTATGTATCCATCTATTTGCTGGAAATATAATGTTACTTTTTAGTTTACTGGAATTAATTACAGATGATAAAGTTATTTTAAATGAAACTCGATACTATTATACATAAGATATTTTATATCCAATGGGCATACCTTCTCTCACAAGTCAAAATTCTAAATTTATGGGAAAACCCTTTAGTTGATGCTCTGAATCTTTTGAATTTTGTTGAACTATAAAGTAGAAAATCCCAAGTGAAAGAATTTCTTAGAAAATATTAATTGAAACATTAATATCATTGTGAGCCAAGCAATCCTGCCAATAAATAGAGCCCAAAAAGTTATTAAGTTCAGTGTAATTGCAATTTTTAAAATCGTTACAAAATACTGATAATCTAGTTTTTTTCCTTCAAAACCCAAGACAATCACTGGCTTTTACATTTAGTTCCATATCGCTGGAAAACAACAAATCAAAAAATAAATTTCTCTCATTTAATATAGAATTACATTGATAAAATTTTAAATAATGAAGTGTTTGAGCAACGTCCAGAGCTGGATCTCCTCTTAGGTCACCAATGAATGGAGATTAACTAAGGAAAACAGCTGAACAATATTTTCAATAGAGTGGTAGTGTTGAATATAAGTCCAAAAGCATTTGAGAAAGGATACAAATACTTGCAATAACACTCCCAATAATTAATTAAGGCCCATGAACCTGGCACAAAATCTAAAGCTATTCTATGCAATCTTCAATCCTCCTCCCAAGTGCCTTCTCTGTTGAGGTTGGCGATCAATATGGCAAATTTCTCTTTATTCTGAGCTTGAGAATTAATTCATTTCCTCTTGTGTGGGTCCAATCTCTGATGTTTCGTAGCCAAGATTTTTTCTTTCGTCCTATGCCCCTTTTACCTTCAATATTGCGTTCTAATATTACCTGGAGCTGCTCAAATTCCCTATGGCACATTATGTGTCCTAGATATGACGTCTTTCTAATTTTGATAATATTGACCAGATGAGGGCGTGTGTTCATTGCTCTCAGTACTTCTTTATTCGTAGTTCTGCTGGTCCAGCTTATTCTTAGCATTCGGCAGTACATCCACATTTTAAATGAATTTAATTTGTCGACGTCATACTGTTTTAATGTCCAGGTCTCACAGCCATATAGTAATAGAGAACACACATAACACTTCAGTGTTCTCAATCTTATTGAGACTGATAGCTTGGGGTTACAGAGCATTTTACGCATATTCATGAAACCAGATCTTGCTATTTCAATGCATCTTCTAATTTCTTTTAAGCAGTCTAGTTGACTATTTAGTTCTCTGTCCAGGTATATGAAGCTTTGGGAACTCTAAAGGGTGATACCATTGGTTTGTATGTTGGGTGTAACTTGTTCATGGGGGTTTTTGTGGAATACCAGAATTTTGGTTTTGGAAAAGTTAATGTCCAAGCCCAGCTTGTGACTTTCTTCTGATATCTTCATCAATATTTTTAGTTGGTCTTCTGTTTCTGCTTATACTACAGTATCATCAGCACATCTTATATTGTTAATGATGATTCCATTGGCTCTGGCACCTTCAGGGCGATCTTCAAGAGAAACTCTAATTATATGTTCGGCATATACAATAAATAATAGGGGGGATAAAATGCACCCTTGGCTCACTCCTCGTTCTATGTTGATGTACTTGGTGTTTCCGTTCTGTGTTCGAACGCATCCTGTGTGGTTCCAGTATGCATGACATGATAGCCATGTCGTGTCCGTCCAACCCTACTTCTTTTAACACCTCAATCAATTTTCCGTGTTTGATGCGGTCGAAGGCCTTTCTATAATCGACAAAGTACACATACAGCCGTTTTTGAACCTCAAGATACCTTTCTGCCATCAGCGTCAATCCCATAATTGCTTCTCTAGTGCCTGTACCCTTTCTAAAGGTATTCTTCACACTTATTGTAAATTCGGTTAAAAATTATTCGCATAAAAATCTTAGCGGCATGACTCATTAGGGATACAGTTTGATGGTCTTCACATTTCATTGCTTTTTGTTTTTAGGAAGAGCTATATATGTGGATGTTAGCCAATCTTGTGGTATTATGCCATGTTCATATATAATGTTGCAGAGGTATGTTAATTTCCTGACAGCATTATCACTTAGGTGTTTAAAATGTTCGGCTGTTATTAGGTCTTCGCCGTTTAATATTCAATAATAGAAATATATTAAGATTGAAAATTGTTGTTCATGAATATTAGAATAACACTTTCATATAATTTCTTACTCGTTTTACGGCTTTAATCACTCCTATAAAGGTTAAAATATTTAAATTCACTATCCATTATGCTGTTATTTAAGTTATTTTTGGCTAAAGAAATTATATTATAATAGTAATCTGAAATACTTTTTAGGAGATCAAAAAGTTTGGTACTTAAATCACTCACATTCTCTTAGTATACAGTTACTGAGGTAGAGACTCGTTTTTGTTTAGCTAACACCACTGTTGGTACACCACTAAGATACCGAATAATCAAGTTGATCTTCCTAGCAGATGCCCTTTCCATTAATACCTTTTAAGCAGCCTTGTACGCATCTTGTTCCATTTTTGTCTGGTCTTTGGAGATCCTGTACAAAACCGAATCTATATAAAAAAAATTACAAAATTTTTATACCACAAAATGCGGTCCACAAAACAAAAAAATCCGAAGTTATATCAGGGGCACCAGGTAAATTGGTACACAGCCTTCCCTACGTTACTATTCAATAAACCACCAACTTACCAATAGGTTTACTACTAAAATACTAAGTAACAGTATACAACCTGAATAAATAAAAAATAAATAAAATTGTCAGATTAGAATTTAGTCAATTTTAATAAATAGATTCCCAAGATAGTTGAAAATAAATACATATTACAATATTATTTAACTTTACCATAGGCGTAATAAAAAAATAATATAAAAATGCGGCTTCTACTTGCCTAACAAAAATTCATAAGTTATTTCTATTTAACAGAACAAAATAAAAGGTAAGACGTATCAAACGTACCGGACGCTAAGGGGTGTGCGGTTCAATACCAACCAAAAAAAATAATTAACGCAAATAGGACACCACGTGAGCTCAAGTGCGTGCGCAGAAAATAATATAAAAAAAATAAATCTCAAATATATAACCCCCCCTTAGTTAGACGCAGTTTACAAAGTTAAAATAGGTATGTGTAAATATTTAATTAATAAAATAAACCGCAAATAATCTTTAAAAAAAAACTAATGTATTCCGTAACCAAATTAGACGGCGCTTAAATCTTCCGTTGAAAATTAATTATCGATCCATACCTCGAATTTTCATATACTTCACCGCGTGGAATTCCAGTTACAGTTCAGCGTGTCTTCAATCCAAAATCCCATACGATTGCCGATGTACATAGACTTGTGTGACAATGTTGAAAAGTTGAAAATTACAGCCAGACGGAAAAATACGAAGAAGAAGAAGCAGAAAACAACAAAAAACCCTGAAGCAAGAAAACATTAATTATCATCTGTGTCTAAAATAATTATTTGGAAATAAATATATTGATTTTAACACTTTGTTTATCTGCCTTTTGGCGATAATGGAGCAATCCAAAAAAAATCTTGTCTCGGAACTTTAATCTATGAAAACTAATGTGAATAGCTTTTTAGAGATGGGATAAAAAAATAACTACAACTTTTTAATTAATTAAAAACGAAATGTTCTAACACTCACCCTTCTTAGCCAGATTAGGGGTTTGAAATATCCCAAATTGGACCGAAACGTAGTCGGCTATTTGGACTCGTGATTAAGGCTAATTTCTTGATCTAACTGCGACTCCCGGTATTCACGTGTACTGTAGATCCGCTTTTTTTTAGCGAAATTGTGGATATTCCAAAAAAAAACCCTTCCACGAAGGCAGCAAATCCCCTTGAATATTCACACGGTTCGGACTAGTCCAGATCCCACATGGAACAGCAGCAAAAAAACAAAATGCCGTTTTTAACCTAGCCCAACCTTTCAGTAACACCGTCAAACCTAGAATCACTTCCTTTCCGACTTCCGTCGTCTTTCCAAACACTTGACAACTTGACACACGGAGGTCACCGAATAATACCGAGATTCAAACATTTCAATTTTATGATACCAATTCTTCCAAGATGACTCTAGAAAGAACGATCTAAATTAGTTTCTTCACAAAAAAGAGGACGTTTTCCCTTAACTTCAGCACAATTTGCCAGACATTACCCCTATTTGAAAGTTACCAATTTTATTTTCGCCACCTTGCTTGTAATATATTATAGGCAACCGCTCTTACACGTCTTGAATTATTTAAATTTTGATAAAATAGAAGTGGGACTTTCTACTTTAAATTTGGAACGTAACACTTGAATGTGGTTGACTCTCCTATATCGACCTAAGGGTTTGCCTTAGTACCTACTCTTAGTATCACACGACTTACTGACTTCATCTTTCTGGGAACGAAGTTCATTAAAAACCTCACTTTATAAATTCTTATCATAATCAGTATGTACATAGAGATTGGTTAAGTTGCATTAAGGAATATTGTAAATCATAAGATTATGACATCTTTCTATCTTCTACAGACACAATCTTATCTTTCACTATGCTTAGTTTTTCTTCCATTATAACCATTTTCCGACATATTCCAACATATTTTGGAACACTTTTAAATGCGACATATAGTACAAAAAACATTAGTAACCGTCTTAATATTAAGATAATACGGATATTTCAAAACAAGTTTCTGAGGTACATTATAGATGTACCATAATTCTTTTATAATGACTACCTGCATACAGATCCGAAAGTACCAACAAATAAAGAATAGATCAAAAGGTGCACAATGAAGCAGAAGATGTTATTCCAATTCAACTACAATGAAGAGACACTGCAGCTCCTAGATAATTAATCAAAGACTTGAAAGTACAAAAGCATTGTGCAAAATTTATGCATTAAGTAAGTAATAATGAAAAAAAAAGCTATTTTAGGGAAAAGTTAGATGGACCAATGGGAAATTCTTAGGTAAGTAGTTGGTTTTTGAGATTTGTAAAACAAAATTGTAGATTTTTTAGTTACGACTAGTGGGAATATAACTTGAAGCATTTGAGATGTGGCTTTATAGAAGAATGCTGAGAATATCATCGACAACAAGGATCACGAACAAAGAAGTTCTAGAAAAAATGAAGAAGGAACCAGAGATTGTGTTTACGATCAAACGCATAAAATTGCAATATCTGGGACACGTTATGAGAAATCAGCACCGTTACTCCCTGCTGCAGTCTATATTGCAAGGTAAAGTCAAAGGTAAGCGAGGACCCGGTAGAAGGAGAATATCATGGCTGCGGAATTTAAGAACATGGTTTAAGAAAACCTCAACGGAGCTGTTTCGAGCCGCAGCGAGCAAGGTCATGATTGCCAATATGATTTCCAACATCCGAAACGGATAGGAACCAGAAGAAGAAGAAGAAGTGGGAATATCCTTTAAATAGAAAAGAGTTCCGTAAAAGCTTCATGGACCGCACACAACCAACTAAAAATACCGCGTAGAATCGAAAAAACACAGACAACTAAGGAAGGCTCAACAGTTGACGTTACGGACCCTAAGGAAGGGAGCAGGGTATGCATTATCGCAATCTATCTGACGAGCCCTAAACATATTAAGAACAGGTACAACTACACGATGTAAAAATTAAATTTAAAAATTAAAATTAAAGTAAAAATTACCATATTCCAGTTTATACTAGAAAAAACTATTTCCCTCCAACACAATTTGAAATTACACATAAAAGTAATACAAACAAAAAATTTTAACGATGGTCCTTGTCTCATTATAACACGTAGTTATTTTGTAATATTTCATAAACTGGGTCACGATCTGATTCCATTTTTTCTCTGAGAAATGGATGCTACATCAAGATTCAGCGAGAGTGATCATTATAATATTGCACTCGTTAAATTATGTATTCGGTGCTTAACAACTTCTTTTTTAATTAGTTTTATTGTAATAATTCACAATAGAGAATTTCGTTAGTCATTTTCATGCGAATATTATTATTAATATTATAACTATGTGGCACATAAACGTTGGTTTATATCTTTGTAATGAAATTTTAAAGCAATAATTGGTGGTTTCTGTTTTATCGAGATTTATTGGTCAATTTTTATTGTTATTCCGACAAAAACAATGATCGTTTGTTTATGTTTTCATACAAGGATTTGACACAGTTTACTGGTTGAAGTATTAAAATCATCTTCAACTTATCATAATGGTCTAGATAAAAAGGTTTTATAAAAAAATGGTATGCAATTTGGACAATATCATTATTAATTCAAATGAAGTTTAGGCAAGACTGAGGAAAATGTATATAAATTATAGATACCGCCGTTTCGGATGGCCCTAATTTGCATATTATGCAATGGAACAAGTTGTATATATGTTTTATAGTGTAATTAAAAAGCAGGGCCGCCAAAAAATATTAAACGTATATAATTCTGTGGTGTTTGGGAGAAACATGATAACTCCAAAGTAGCGAAAATTTTGTTAAGTCCTGCACTGCATTTTGTTTTTGATCTATTTTCGTTTGATCTGATTATGGTATGTCCATCACGTCTAGAAAATGTGCCATGGCTTGGTATAATATCGATAAGTCCCTATTATTTAAATTTTGTTTGGTATAGTCCTGTTAAAATATTATATCATGTACCCGAAAACAAAACTAGACAATAACGTTTTGGTTCATATCTGATAATTGGTACTTATCATGTCTAGATCAAATAATATGCACATTCTTCTGGTAAAACATTTTGGTCCATATGTGATAATTGGTACTTATCATAATTATATCAAATAATATGCAAATTATTTTGGTAATGTTATGCTATGTCCCACTTAACATCTTTGATTCTAATAAATATTATATTTAAGTAGCATTTTCTGTAAGTTTTTTTTTATGTAAGTGGTAAATAACATGAATATATCAAACTTTTCTTTTCGTTGTTCTGTACTTATCACAATTATTCATGAGCACTTGGTCGTATTCACGAACGTGACGATTGCATTGTGTTAGTGTTAAGGCCTATCGATGGCTATTTAGTTACACTTAGTCAGTAAGTCAGTCAGTATTAAAGTCAGTTTGTCTAAATCTTTCAAAGGCGAATGAGGCAGTAAATGCGAGCGACTAATTTGGTAAACATGGCTTATAATACAAGTTTTCGTATTACAAAAATAATTAAGATGTGTTTATTACAGAATGAACAGTCGTCTTTTAATAATGTAAGTATTTTAATGTTTAATTTTATGTGGTAAATAATTGCTCAATTTTTGTGTACAAGAATATATAAGAATACTTATATTAGTATTTAATGTATGGTTTATAATAAATTTCATTGTTTTGTTGAGTTTTGTTGTTTGTTTTCATGTTGAATCAGCTTCATCAGCTTCATCCAGGCCCCTCTGGAAGTAAAGAAAACAATTTGCACGTTTTAAAACCAGCACTGGTAGAGGTATGCAGTCTTCACGTAACAAGCAATCAGAAGCAGATATCTCATTTGCTCGAAATTTTATTAATACATTTCCAAAATATGAAAGCCACTACAGTAGAAGTCACACTTTAAAGCAGTATTTAGGGCAAGAATTAAATTTACAAATCTTATATACAACTATGAGATATATCACAGATATAAACATATATTTGGTGGTAAAGACGTAGTATTCTTATAAAAATAGGAAGACTAAGATGGTCAGGACATGTGGCAAGATCACAGCAGAACAACCCTCCTAGAAGAATCCTTATGTCACAACCTGTGGGAAGTAGAAGTAGGGATAGACCAAAACTCAGATGGAGGGATGGTGTAGATGTAGATGAGGATGATAGACAAATAGGCGCAGCAAACTGGTAACAGTTGGCAATGGACAGAACTGACTGGCGTAATAGACTTGGGAAGGTCGAGGCTCTTTTATAGGGCTGTAGCACCAATGATGATAATAATGTTGATGAATCTTATATACGCTATATAAAAAAAAATTCAATGACACAAAATCGAAATCAAGTCAAGTCAATCGACATTGACACAAAAATTAAGTTTAAGTGTTTTTCGAAACTTATTTAAAAATCTTAATTTAAAGTTTAAGAAGTCATCTAATGACACTTGCAAACTTGAATTTGTATCAGCCCAAGTGTCTGATGAGACCGGGATAGGCCGAAATGATCATAACACTTTATTGATACCGATTGGAGCACGTGAAGTTTAACAAATTGGTTCTCCTAGGCCATTTAATTTAATAAAGCGGTAGCGGCTTTCGCTAAAAGATTTTATCTTTTACACATTTCGCATAGCGCAGAGGATACAGAAAACGATATTATCATATCGTTTTCTTTCACGGCCGCCAAAGCAGGTGGCGCCTTTGTAAGCTAACTACTGTTGTAGTGAAGTTTTGGGAGACATTCGTTGAACTTTCCGAGTTTGAATTTGTATCAGCCCAAGTGTCTGATGAGGCTGGGATAGGCCGAAATGATCATAACACTTTATTGATACCGATTCGAGCACGGGAAGTTTAACGAATTTGTCCTCCTAGGCCATATATTTGGCCATTTAATATATATATATATATATATATATATATATATATATATATATATATATATATATAATCCACAGATATGTTAAATTAATTGGACTTTGCACGTTCGAAGGTGGGCCTCAGAATGAACTTCTCCAAAACTAAATTTATGATAAATATGGTCCCCAAAAATCATTTAACTATTCAAAACAAAGTGGTAGAACTGGTGAAGAAATATACGTATTTGGGTCACGAAATAAGAATTAGCAGGGATAACGAAACATGCGAAATCCAAAGACGAATTACTTTATCGTGGGCAGCCTTTGGAAAACTGTGAGCTACACTTAGGGCCAACATACCAATTAGCCTCAAAAGAAAAGTATTTGACCAATGCGTATTATCGGTCATGGCCTATGGGGCGGAAAATATGACTCTAACCAAGACTACGGCTTCGAAATTGAGAGTGACACAGAGACGAATGGAACGATGGGAGTGACGGTCCAGAGACAAAGTGTCTTCGAGGACCTGTTGATAACAACTTCAGTTGTTACCATAACAACTTCAGTTGTTATCAAGGACCTGTTGATAACAACTTCAGTTGTTATCAACAGGTCCTCGAAGACTCTTTGTCTCAGGACCGTGTAATCGATGTAGAGCCATACGTTGCCATGTTACCAATTCCAACGGTAACTTAAACATCCTAATTTTTAATAACATAATGTAACATATTTATAAATTAATAACTTTTAAGGGGTTTTCACCCATATATTTTAGTGGCTCATAGCATGTATACTTTGTTACACTGATGATGGAATTTACATTCCGAAAACGTTCTGTATTTGTGATATAGCCCATTTGGGTATTTTATTTATACCTTTTACTAAAGATTTGAAATAAAATTTTTTTGTGATACATGGTATACAGCCAGCTACAGGAACTTAGTTTCCTAGTGGAAAAAATATTAATTACCCAATAATATAATTAATAAATAATATTATTAATATTTTTAAAGTACGAATTAATACAAAATTGTTTAAAGTTTTATGTTAGTTTAGATTTAAAATTTTAGGGTCACCTAGGGAAGAAATCTGAACGGATAAACTGACAGATAAAATAAATTAAAATTATCTGACATATAAAATATACATTTGCCAAATACAATACTGAATAAAAAGTTATCTGGAAAATAAATTGTATTTATTGTGGTTCGTTTGATTTGTTTTGATTTGTTGATTTGATTTATTGAAATCGGAGAGTATGATCAGTATGATGTTTAATATTTATAAACTCACTGCGAGAATATATTATTTGATGCAGAATTGAACATTTTAAGTTTTTTAATAAGAAAGACTTTTTTAAAAGGTTAAGATTAAGTAAACCGACAGTGATCTATATTACGAGAAAATATTATAAATAGTTGTTAATAAATGATGAATAATCATTTATTATGAAAGTAGGTGTATATATATATTTTCATTTACTTAGTTAAGGGATTCAATATTTTCATAATCTTGATAATTAAAAAATGGATTAATTAACTTTTTTCAAGAGATACTGGTCTTATTGATTTAAGTATAGATTCCAAAAGGAAAAATATGCACATAGTACCTAGGTTGTCAGATTCATTTAATAATTAAAAAATATATTCAATTATATATAAAAAAAAGACGCAGAGTACGTATACAATATATCCAGAGTGTAGTAGGACATTTTCAAAACTTGCAATGAATTTTCTATATAATATATGGAATATTGATTTTAAATTCTGACAATTTCGTCACACTTCTGGGATATGTTTTTCTAGGTACCTATCAGGTAGGAATAAATAATTCTATATTCTTGATAAGAGGTTTAAATGTAGATAATAAAAATGTGTTTTTACAATGGAATTCTGATTTTAAAGTAAAGCCATTTTTAAGAAGTCCACTAAACAATCCATAATGAATTTCTATAATGAATTTCATATTAGAACCAGATATGCAACATCACTTTTTATGTATCAAAGAGAAAGTTAAGGTACTATTTCATCCAGCTGAAGGGGCTGTAAGGTTGAAAAGATTCAACCATTCTAATCTTCAGCAACATTCTACGAGTATAATCTAGCGATAGATCAAAATTAGGACAATTTTGAAGATGAATTGCTAAATGAAGACATTACTGAACTTTTTGTAGTTGAAGATGTTTGAGCCAACCATATAGAATATTTTAGTGTTATGGAAAAACATGAAAAATATCATTAAACATGTATTCTTTTTTTATTCGCTATTAAATTTTATTACAACATTATTTTAATTTCTTTGACAATAGGGAGTTTTTGTAACTACCCAACGTAACGTATCTCCCTATACGTAAAGAACTAACGTATCGAAGAAGATAACCGTTAAATTGAGAGTTTTTGTTCTGCACGTAACGTAACGATGGTGTCGCCCTCACCGAATTAGTGATTAACTAATAAATTGTCAGTGCCAGTCTTGTCCTTGTCATTTAACCCTCTTTTTGATATTCAAAATAAATAACAAATATTTTTTTGGAACAACTTTTAATTTTTGAGATGGACGCGATATTAAATGTAGGTGCCTTTATTGATGATGAAGAAGTCGAAGACATAGAAGATGCCCTTCTTCTCCACATCTTGCACGACTATGTGGCTGCTTTAATTTGATACCATTAAAAATATTTTCGCTTTTGAATTAAATTCCACCTTTCTGGATGGTGTTAAGGGTTCTTGCCTACGACTTCCTTCAACAAGAACAAATCATCTTCATTGCTGAAGTGAAGTCGTTTTCTACTGCTTTCCATTATTTATAAAAATCAAAACAAATATACGTAACCACAAATGTAAAAATACACGTACCACGTGGGCTTTTGAAATGTGGATGTTGAAATTTTGGTAATCGGGTAAGATTTTCTTGCGCATTCGGTTACCTTCGGCTCGATAGGGATGCGTATGAACGTAACGTACCAGCCCATTACGTTAGGTAATACGTAACTAGATACGTTAGTTCAACCGTTAATGCGCATGCTTATATGTCAAAAAGATACGTTACGTATACGTATTTGCTTCAACAAAACCTCTCTAATTAAGTGAATATTGGTGTGTTCCGAAATAAATTTTACATTTATCTTACAGATTAGTAGCCGCAACATAATTTGACATGAAAAGACGGGTAGATTTTATTTTATAAATAAATGTCTATCATTCAGATAACTATCTGGCAGATAGGACAATATTTATCTGGAGGTGAAAAGACCGACCATTTTATGCAAGAAGTTTATTATATTAAAAATTTAATTTTTAATGCTTTTGAAAATTTTGCTGATCCCTAAAAAATTGCTACGAATTTGGTGATCGGTAAAAAATATAATACAAAACTAAAGCTTTCCCAACAAATAAATTGAAAAACTAGAATTTCGCTGGTTTTCACAAGTGGTGGATTTCATAAGACGACTTTACGCACAAAGTTCAGCGACTCTCCAAAAGTGACTTATTTGTTATGAAAGTTGTTTAACAGATTAAAATATTATTCTATTGTCTTAAATAGAAGGAAGACAGAAAAAAATGGTGACCGGCAAAATCACAAGTGATTTTGCACTTTATAAATTTGCGTGAATATACAGGCAAAATAACAACAAAAATAGCCAAACACATAAAAAAGAAAGGAATAACACCAGCTTGTAGAACAAACAACAACTTAGGCAAATGTATTAAAAACAACAAGAGCCAAAATAAAAAACACTTACACAGTACCTAGTGTATACAAACTTAAATGTGGCGACTGCCCAAAAACATACATGGGTCAAACTGGTAGAACTTTTAACAAATGTATAGCACAACATAAAAGGGCTTTCAATAATAGGAAAACAGATTCTACATACACACTTTGCCTTCTAGATCATAATCATTCTTTTAATGATGAATTTCAAATGTTTCACATCCAAAATAAAGGCCTTAAGCCATCTTTATTAGAATCTATGGAAAGTAACAAATTAAAAAACACAGACATAATTCTGAATGATCAACTTCAGACAAGCAGTTCTCCTCTCCTCAACCTATTTCGTTAAAGACTATAAATTGTAAACACATCCAAATAAGATCACTTGAGAAAGGCACTCTGCCGAAACAGCTGTAGTGATAAAATATTAAAATAAATGTTGTGAAAGTTTAGAAAACAAAGTTTTTAGTGTTTTATTGTTACATAAAATGAATTTTCATCAAGTAACGGTCAAATCCATCACTTATATCAAGATTTGCTACGATGATGAATAAGAAAAATTCGAAAAATTCTTGCCGATAAGTTGATTTATTTTATAGTTGACTAAAGTACTGATTCACGTAGGTGCTATATAGCATAATTGGAGAAAATCAACAATTTCACCATAACACGTTTTGTTCAAGATGAGTTATCCTGTTTTTGTTTATGGGAAAATATACCATGCGATAAAGTTTTATAAATGTTAAGCGGCAATACAACTATATAGTAAAGGTAGCACCTAACTGCTTGTCACGGAAGAAATAAGAGGAAGTTTTCCATATTTTTTCATATAATGGCGATTATACAAAAGACTTTTTATATAATCACCATTACGAGTTCAATTTTACAAAGAATGTCTGGGTAATATTCCATTACCCCTTTTACCTGTTATTACGAGATGGAGCACTTGGTTACAAGCAGTATTTTTTTATGCGGAGTATTTTCAAGGAATAGTGTAAACGCCTTGTTCAATTACCTAAATTATTTACCTTAGAATCTATCATAAATAAGCTTACATTTTAAATTTCTTATTGAGAACATAAAAAACATGAAAAAAATTGGACTCTTTGTGAAACAGTCGATTTGATTAATCATAAAGGAAGCGTAGGCATATCTGTAGAAAATGAAATGCAATATGTTTGAAATAAAAACTTTTTTCAGCATTGTGGATTTTTTATTTTGAAAAAAAGTTCGAAAAGGCGAAAGTTCATTAAGGTGATCATGTACAGCTGGTACCTAAAACAACTGATACGACTCTTAAAGCGTATTTTGTAGAAAATTGTGCAGTATATTTTAAAGGATAAATACTTATTATTTACATACTGTCACTGTCACTAACAAATCTTCAAATTTGTCAGATAACTTATTCTGTTCAACCTCAAAAAATGGCTCCACATGCTAGCAAAGAACTAAAAGCAAGAATTGTAACGAAATTAGAAGATGGTTGGTCACTATCTGCCGTAGCAAACCATTTTAACGTAAGCCTAATAACAGTTTTTAATATTAATAAAAGATGGAGACAACAAGAAACTCTGGAAACTCTCGAAAGAAAGCATGGTTCTGGAAGACCAAAAAAAAAGACCGCTTAAGATCGTACGATTTTGGAAAGATTAGAAGAGAATTCTTTTAAAGATGCAAAAACTGCAAGAATTATGTCACAGTTTCCGTGAAGAAAGACAACAACTTGGCGCAAAAATAAAGCATCCCGTCTTAGGTACCAAACTGCAGCAAAAAACAAGCTCTTACATCACATCAGAAGCAATCAAGACTTATATTTGCTTTAAACCATCAGCTACAAAATCGAAGATTTTTGGGACAGGGTAATATTTATAGATTAGAAAATTGTTCAATCTTCTAAAAAGGGCAAAATTTGGGATATATAGACCAGATAATAATTTTTAATCCTTTATATGTTGATAGATATCGAGCAGCTAGTTATTTTAGCTCCAATGTATGGAGATGGATTTCATCTAGAGGAATGGGAATAATAGGGCGTATTGATGGACAGATGGGCAGGTTTGTTGGGTTATCTGAATATTCTAGAAAACATCATGTTTTCCAGTATAGAACAGTTGTATCCAGAAAATAATTTTATCCTCCAACAAGACAATTGTCCTGTTCACACTGCAAATATAATAAACCAGTGGCTCCAGAATAACAACATCGAAACCTTAAAACGGCCCAGTTACAGTCCAGATTTAAACCCAATCGACAATATGTGGGGGTTTATAAAACGGTTGTATCGGCGTAAACAGTTGTATTTTTATACCTCAAAATGCTGAAGAGCTGTGGGCACGGTATACAACAGGTTTGGGAACAGCTTTCTGAAGAAGACAATTTCATAGTTTCTTTCACGCAGATGGACCGTAGACTACAATATGTCATCAATGCTGATGGAGATATTACAGAATATTAATTTTGCTGTATCGAAAATTTAAAAAAAAAATCCAAGATACAAATGACGCCAAGGATCGTCCCAGAAGTGGTAGAAGTCGATGTACAACAACAGCCCAAGACCGGCAAATAACATTGATAGCTAGTAGAAATCGTCTGGAATCTACAAGTGGTATATTCAGAGAAGTTTCTAGGCTTCAAGGACTGAATATTTCACGGCATACAATAACACGCAGACTAAATGCGGTAAATTTGTATAGTAGAAGACCGCTACATATTCTTAAAATAACCTACCAACACAAAATAATGGGGTTGTAATAGGCTAGAGAAATGGTGCATCATGGTCCTAACTGGAATAACGTGATGTTCTCTGATGAATCAAAACTTGGCTTGGTATCTGATTCGCGAAGAACACTGGTTTGGAGGGCCTCAGGACGACAAGCCCGACTAGAAACAGCCCAACCGGGTGTCCCATTTGAAGGTGGCAGTATTATAGTTTGGGGTGGTAATATGAGTGGTACATGGACGCCACTGCTGGTTCTGGAGAGAAGAGTCACTGGTGCTGTGTACATCGAGGAAGTTTTAAATCCTGTCGTACATCTATTCCGAGGGGCAGTAGGTGATGAATTTGTATTTATGTATGACAATGCACCTTCTCATCGAACAGCAGCAGAACAAAATTTTCTGGAAGAAGAAGGAATATCTACATTACAGTGACCCTCTAATTCCCCCGACATGAACGTTATTGAACATGCTTGGGACATTCTCAAAACACGCATCAAGAAGCGAAACAATCCCCCTATTACACTTCGAGAACTAAAAGATGCTGCTCGTGAAGAATGGGAAAGAATTCCGCAAGCCCAGCTCGACCAGTTAATCGGCAGCATGTCAAATCGTCCACAGGCATGCATACAGGCCAATGGAGGAAATACTAATTATTAGTTTTATTAAAAATTACTTTTTTCTAGACTAATTTATTTTTAAATGTAAGTTGTACATTGTAAGTTTTTCACTCCAAGAGAATAAATAATTTTTCTACCTATCGTTTATCTGGTTTTGAGATTTATTTAGTATTGTTGAGAATTGAAACAAAAAGATGTTTAACTATTCAGAAGAGTTTATATATAAAAATCAATAAAAAGATGAAATATTCCAATATTCCAAACTTTTGGACATATGTAGTTTTGGTCTTTCAGACCCTCGCTTTCTTTCGAGAGTTTCTTGTTCCGTCCATTTTTTATTAATAGAAAAACTGTGGTTCTGCTCTGCTTCTGCTTCTGTTGATGGATAGACGACGTAGAGAGGGATCTTAAAACCATGAACATCAGGCAGTGGCGAAGGAAAGTATCCGACAGGGCAGAATGGAAGAACATTGTTAAGCAGGCCAAGACTCACAAAGGGTTGTAGCGCCATTAGAAGAAGAAGAAGAAGTGGTTCTGCTCATGTTAGAATGTTTTGCTGCCCAATCTGATGCAGTGCCTAGTTATCTTTTAATTAGGTTACAATTCTTGCTTTAATATATTCTTGAGTTAAGCCGTTTGTTTTATTCCTTCATAATAATAAAAATAACAACAACAACCCTATTTTATGGAAAAACTATCATTTATATACTCTTTATAAAATGCAGGAATTCAAAATAATATCAAAATTTAGACCTTAATAATTATTACAATTTATGAATTAACATATGTAGTCAATTGTTTGTTGTGTGTTTGTTTATTTTATTATTTGTCTGTTCACATAATCAAATACACTGCTCAAAATGATCGAATCCTACTAACAGTCGTATCAGTTTTTTTAAGAACCAGCTGTACTAGGTGAAAAATAAAAAAATAAGGGAGTAAATTGTAGAGAAAACAATGAATACAAGATTATTGTAAATGATTCTGTGACACAGAGTATGTCGTCAATTATACTATAATATGAAGTGGACTATTTTTGGAGAGGCGAAATCCATTATATAAAAAACAAAGCTAAATGCTGCAAATAAATAAAGATAACTATAATAGATAAACTAGAGAAAAATAGTTCACTTCATGAATCAAGTTTTATTAAACGGAGGTCACCATTATGTCACAGCGATGGTGATGATGGCACTATCGAATCAAATTAAATCTGAATTACCTAATTTAATGCAAAAATAGTCCATGATATGCTGTAGTTACTGTCATATTTTAGTCCGCGACCTACTAAGTAGTCTTCAGTAACAATTGGCTAACCATTGCAAAACAATTAAAACAATGTTACACGTCTCTTCTTCGATTTTTTCAGCAAAATAAAATTGTTTAAATTAGGACGAGCAACCATGTGTGAATCCTGATTGTGCGTCGGAACATAGTGGATTAGATCGAACTAATATAAATCTGTAACAATGCTTTGATGGTTTGGCAATTTTCAGAGATGCAAATCGGATGTAGTTTGTTTATTTCGTTCGTGTGTTGCTGGATGACACTTGTATAACATCCGGTCTTTTGGTCTGCAGCGCTATTACAGTTCACTGCTTCTATTAGCATGCGGTACTAATTATTTTCAAGGATACTGGTCTGCTAGTTTTAGAGAAGGTAATTAGGATATTTTTAAAACCAAACACCATTTTGTTTGTTATTACTACTAAAGACTGGTTGAAAAAAAAATGTGACTAAAAGATCAATTTAATATATTAGTCCGGGGAAATAAGATTTCTCTCAGGACTGTAACTAATCCAGATATCTGACAATTTTTTTAATTATAGACCGATATAAAGAAAACATTTATGTTTTCCGCATACATTTTAGCGTCTTTTTTAGTTATTAACAATTTATTATAAAAAATGCATTTTTTTTTGATTTTTTGCTTACCACTGAAAAGCTTAATATATGAGATGAGATAAAATTACAAAACTTTATCTTTTAAAACATAAAAAAGCTGCAAAAACTTCAAAATAAGGCAAAATAGTTAATTATTGTACCTACAAGACGATAAAATTGTACTTTATCTTCGAGAGCGTTTTTTAGCGTCGAGACGTCAGTCGAGATGCTAATTATCCTCGAGAAGATAATGCGATTTTATCGTCGTGTGCAATATACAACATTTTTTTCTATAGCAAGACTTCAAGTTCAGGTGAAAAATAGAATTTCAAAGAAAATTGTAATTTTTAGCACAAAAATCGCAATTATGTTGCTCCGTTGCTAGGGATATGAATTACTCTGTCAACAAATGTCAAACAAATGTTACGTTTTGGTTTTTGCATAGAATATTGTTGCGTTTTGTGTACAAAGTGAATAAATACGAAATGGACGGAAAAGAATTGACATAAGAAAAGGAAAACCTGCCATCAGATGTAGAAAATGCAGCGTTGGAAGCAGAAAGTTTATTGTTGCCACAAAAATCTAGGATGATGTATGAGAAAGAATACCAGTCTTTTAAAAAGTGAAAAAGCATTAAGAATGTCAATGGCGTGAGTGAAAAAATACTTCTGGCGTATTTTTCTGAAAAGTCGAAGAAAGCGATGCCATCGTCATTATGGTCGTATTATTCGATGCTGAAGCGTACGTTGTTGGTGAATGAAACTTGTTAACCACCTTACTAAAAAACCTGAGTGGAGGATACAAAGCTAAAAAGTCCAAAATCCTGGAGTCAGATGACATTATTAAATTTCTGACAGAAGCTCCTGATGACGTCTATTTTTTGATGAAGGTTATTGCTATTTTTGGTGTGCATGGAGCGACTAGGTCCGATGAATTGTACAAGTTAGAAGTGTTTAACGTGGACGACAGAAAATCGGTGATAATCGTTTCATTATCTGATACTAAAACCAAGCAGGAAAGGTCGTTTTGTATTACTGACAAGAAAAGTGGACTGAGTTTCTTGGAAATTGTGAGAAAGTATATTGCCTTGCGCCCCAAAAACGTACCTTACAGTAGGTTTTTTGTAAATTACCGACAGCAAAAGTGCACTACTCAACAGGTGGGGATTAATACTATATATAATATCTCCCAGAAGATTGCATATTTTTTGAAACTTGCAAATTCAGAAATGTACACGGGGCATTGTCTCCGTCGTTCTTCAGCTACTATGTTCGCAAATTCTGGAGCTGATTTAGTAAAAGTTTAGGTGGAAGTAAATCGTCATCTGTCGCAGAATCTTACATTGAAGAGTCAATAAGCAATAAGATTGCTGTATCCAAGTGTATACTTGGCGGACCAGAAAATCAATCCAGGACCTCGAATCAAGTGTTTAAGCAAACGAGTACAAGTTGTGATGCTCCAAAAATAGATATTTCTAATAATGTTAATTGTAAAATTTCAGTTGTTTTTACCTCAATGTGTTTGAATTTGTAAATTTTATTGAATAAAAAAAAGTTAAAACATTTTATCTACTCTTTCTGTTAAAGTGTCACTTTATCTACCCTTGCGGTTAAAGTGATACTTTATCTACTTAAAACAGTTGTTATAGCAACACTTTAACATTAGCTAAGGAAAAAGATAATTAATAAAAGAAAGTGTATTTTAACTTTTTCCATATATAACAATAATAGTATTACAACAAATATCGATTTTTGAGGGAATTTTTTTTCTCATAAATTTTATAAACAAATAACACTGTTTATTAGTTAATGAATTTATAATCAAATTACATATGTGTAAATACAAATACAAAGAGTATTACTATTATTAATACTCTTACAAAAAGTAAATACAAATTAAAAGAAGAAAAATTAAAATCCGGTGACCAGATCCGAAGACGTAAACAATTGTAGTAGTTTGAAGATGCGTTTTCATTTTTTAAACGCGTAGATTTGTGGGTTTCCCCTCCACTCGCCACTACTAGTCCTAATTTGAACCTTATTTTTGACAATTTACAGAGAATCCTGTGATAGTGCAATCTTTTTATAACTTTGTGTACAAAAACTACGAATCATTTTCTTTTAAATGCCGAAAATTGCGTTCTTTAATTGTTATAAACAAATACGAAAAAAGCTTTTATCTACGAGCAACAGTATAAAAGTTATTATTCTAAATGTTTATAAATCAAAAATAACCGTAATTACACAAAAAGGGTTTGCATTATAATTTTTTTTCAATTTTTTTGATGTATATTGATAGTTTATCTCTTTAACTTTCGTTTGCTATGCGTAGAATTAATGTATCTTTGTTATTTTCTGACTAATGTTACTGCATAAAAAAGATCACTGGGATAAACAAATAGAATAATTTTTAAACTAATTAATGGATCTGTCTGAAATTCCTAGTCATCTTGAATCAAATTCCTAATTTGATTTTTACAATAGTTATATAGAAATAAGGTTTTATTTTGCAGTTTTTAAAGCAACAAATTATTTTACCACTTTTAGAAATAGCCATTTTACAGCTTTTTTATGCTATAAAAGATAAGTTTTGTAATTTTACCTTAAATATTAAGCTTTCCAATGGTAAGCAAAAAATCTAAAAAATGGCTTTTTTTACACTAAATTGTTAATAATTAAAAAAAGACGCCGAAATTTATGCGAAAAACATATAGTGTATAAGCCTATAATAACTAAAAAAATTGTCAGGTATCTGGATTAGTCACTGTCCCGAACAGGGACTCTTTTTTGCTTATTTCTCTGAAGTATTTTCAGAATAACGTAATTATGTGAATCATTTTATTCCACTTTAAAATTTGTGAAATTCAAACATAGATCCGTATTATCTAACCAGCATCTTAAATAGTTGTAACAATAAAACACTGAAAACTTTGTTTTCAAAACTTCCACAAAATTTATTTTAAACTCTTATCACTACAGCTGTTTCGGCTGATTGCCTTTCTCCAGTGATCTATTTTTGGCATGCGTTTACACTTTATAGTCTCTAATACAATAGGTTGAGGAGAGGAGAACTGTTTGTCTCAAGTTGGTCATTCAGAATTATATCTCTGTTTTTTAATTTGTTGATTTCCATAGATTCTAACAAAGATAGCTTAAGGCCTTTATTTTGAATGTGAAGAATTTAAAATTCGTCATTAAAAGAATGATTATGATCTAAAAGGTGAAGTGCGTATGTAGAATCTGTTTTTCTATTATTGAAAGCCCTTTTATGTTCTGCTATTCGTTTATTAAAATTTCTACCAGTTTGACCGATGTAAGATTGTAATTTTGCACATTTAAGTTTGTACACACACTGTGTAATTGTTTTTTATTTTGGCTCTTGTTGTTTTTAATATATTTGCCTAGGTTGTTATTTGTGTTAACAGTTACAGACTTGGGCAAATTACATAAAAGATTTGTTTACGGATTATCGTCATATTCCTACGAACACTCTTGATCTGAATGGACCAAAAATATTGAAGGTGAGGTGATAAAGGCTATAGATCAAACGAAAGATGGGAAAGCAACAGGATGCGATGAAATACCAGTCGAATTTTTAAAAGTTTTTAACGAGAACAACCTGAATGTAGTATTAGAACTGTTTAATAAGATATACGATACTGGTCAAATTCCATCGGACTGGTTGAAATCTACATTTGTGCCCCTTCCCAAGAAATCGAATTCTAAGACGTGTAGTGAATATCGCCTTATAAGTTTAATGAGTCACACCCTTAAAGTATTCTTGCGTATTATCCACTCCAGAATACGAGCAAAATTAGAACACAGCATAAGTAAAACACAGTTCGGTTTTAGATGCGGTTTTGGAACTCGAGAGCCGCTCTTTGCAATACAAATCTTGATTCAAAAATGTCTGGATCAACAGAAAGATGTTTACGCCTGTTTTATCGACTATGAGAAAGCATTCGATACTATCAAACATGAAAAACTCATAGAACTGTTACATCTTACAGGACTTGGCACTAAGGACATCCAGATTATAAAAAATCTATATTGGAATCAAACAGCCCACATGAAGAATGGACATATGGTGAGTGAAAACGTAACCATTTCGAGAGGGGTTAGACAGGGCTGTATTCTTTCGCCACTGCTTTTCAACCTGTACACGGAACAAATATTTCTAGAGGCACTGGAAGAGTACAACGAGGGCATCAAGATTAATAGCGTACCAATAAGTAATTTTTGATATGCAGATGATACTGTTATACTGGCCGATAACATCGAAGATTTACAGATTATGCTAAATAGAGTAAATACAACTGGCAACCAATTTGGACTGAAGATCAATAGAAAGAAGACTAAATTTATGGTGATCAGTAAAAAGAACATTCAACATATCGACCTGAATATTGAAGCCGAACGTATTGAAAGAGTACACCGATTTAAATATCTGGGATATACAGTAAATGATAAGTGGGACCCAGATGTAGAGATTAAGATCCGAATTGAAATAGCAAGATCCAAATTCATCAAAATGAGAAAGCTCTTAAGAAACCGCCACCTAAGCGTTAAACTCCGACGGCGCGCCACGAAATGCTACGTACTCTCTACGCTACTTTACGTAGTTGAAGGGTGAACGTTAACAGCAGCAACTATAAAGAAGTAAGCGGCTCTAGAAATGTGGCTGTATCGACGCATACTGAGAATACCTTGGACAGACAGAGTGACCAACACAGAGGTATTAAGACGAATGGGTAAAGAGATGGAATTGTTAACAACTGTTAAGAGGAGGAAAGCGTCATACCTGGGCCATGTGTTCCGTAATGATAAGTACAATCTGCTACAGCTTATAGCTTATATTTCAGGGCTTTCTTGAGTAGTTTTTGATTAACATTTTATTAATTGTTTGTTCGTTGTATTCATTGTTTACTGCTATTTGCTTAATGATATTTAATTCTGTCTCAAAATTGTATTTTGACATCGGAATTTCTATTAATCTATGTAACATACTATGGTAGGCTGCCAGTTTATGTTGTGTGGGATGGGATGATGAATTGTAAATAGTCGTGTTAGTATGGGAAGGTTTATGACATATGGAGAAGTCATGTTAGTTTTTAAGTCTGATAATTTTTAAATCTAAAAAATTAATGGATTCATTTTGTTCTGTTTCTATTGTAAATTCAATATGACTATGAAGTGAATTAATATACGATAAAAATTGGTCGAGTTGCCTGTTAGTTCCTGTGAAACATACCAGTACGTCGTCTACGTATCTCCACCAATATAAAAACTGTTTGAATAAGGGATGTTTTGAAATCTTTGTCTCTAGATGATCCATAAAAATATCTGATAGAAATGGGCTTAGAAGATTGCCCATTATAAGTCCTGCACTGTTATTTGTATATATTTCATTACTAAATTCAAAGTAGTCCTGGTTTATGCAAACTTCAAGAAGATGTAAAATTTCAGATGTAATGATTGGATTTGTACTATTTTGGTCTAAAAGGTTTTTTACTAGAATAAAAGTTTCTGTAGGAGGGATACTAGGAAAAAGATTTTTTACGTCAAATGAAATTAATCTGGAGTTGTTAGGTAACTGAACGTTTATATGACGTAGCTATATAAAAAGAAACTACAAGTCTTATTGGGTGATCCGGTTTGTGTAATTAAATGAAAGAGTATAATTTAGGAGGCTGTGGGTTCATAATATTAAGGTATTTCTGTTCTTTTGGATTTACTATTGATTTTGAATTTTCTAAAGCTGGCTTAATTTGTTTTTGATACTTTTCTGTCGGATCTTTGTGCAACGTTTCAATATTTTGATTATTTAAAAATTCTATTGTTTTGTTATTATATTCTATTGTATCTATAGCAGTAGTAGTGTTACCTTTGTCTGCTTTTGTAAACACTATGTTGTTTTCTATTGATTTATTTTTAATTGAAATTTCTGTTTTATTCTCTTTGTAACAGGAATTTTTGGTTTCACTACACACATCTGTAATAGATTTTGCAATTATACTTTTTTCGATATTGTTAGCAGTTTTGTTTAATGCTACTTCACATTCTACACCTAAATATTCTAAAGTTTTCTGATTATTATGTTGGAACAAGTTTTATTGCTTTATGTTTTATTGTTACATAAAATGAATTTCCATCAAGTAACGGTCGAATCCATCAATTATCTTAAAGAGTTACTAAGAAGTTGTCACCAAAACATTCACCAAATTTTTAAGAATTATCAAAAGAAATAATATAAATGCGTTTACTTTTTAATATTAAAATTTATCACACATATTTTGCATTTTTATTTATATGTTTTCAATAAATATACTTAATGTTTGTAATAATAATTTTGAACGGCTCGCAAAAAATTTAAAATTTTGAAAAATGACAGACTATCTGGCCACACCTGCACTATAATATTTAATAATTAAAACCGTTCAACCTAAAAACTAGTTTGCCATGTTATCTATTCCTGTTGTAACTTTAACATTCTAGTATATAAAATCAAATAATGTAACTCAAATTTAATTTAACAACATTTAAAGGGTTTTTACCCAAGTATTTAGTGGCTCAAAACGTGTACATCCAAATAGCCCTGATGATGGAATATTAATTCCGAAAACGTTCTGTAATGTAGCCCGATAGGATGTTTTAATATACACTGTGTGTCAGCCAAATGGAATAAATTAGCTAATAAATAAATGAGGGAGTATTCGAAAAAACGGTCGAACACGTCGATTAGTATTTATAGTTGCGCTTTTTTTTCATAAAAGCTTTTTATACGGGGTGTATCAGATAACGGTGGTCAATACCAACTTGCTTATTTTAAATATAACAGCCTGTATATTAATTAATTTTTAAATTCTTTAGATCATTTTAGATTTTTTTAAATACAATACCCATCTTTGACTGTTTCGGAAATATTAAGTAAAATGCAAAAAGTCGCTACAACATATTCAAAAACTTCAAAATAATACAAACCTAAACAATAATGTCAATGTAGGAGATGTTCAAAATGCTCCCTATGAACGTCTTGGCAACAATCGTGAATAGAAATTTTTTCGAACGTTACTCAACCTCTCAGATGTGATCGATTTAATCGCAAGCGTTATTCGTCTTCGCAAGTCAGCTAAGGCAGTGGGTTTAGTTTTGTATACAATACTTTTTACATATCCCTATAAGAAAAAGTCTATTGGCGTCAAATCGGGGGATCGTGGTAGCCATTCCATCGCTCCTCGCCTCCCTATCTATCGATTTGGAAATATTTGGTTGAGGTACTGCCGGACATGAATTTGGTAGTGGAGTAGTGCTCCATATTTTTCAAACCATATCATATTCGCTGGAACTTGTGGGTTTCTTGGATCAGAAATAATTGTCGCCAATACTTCCTGCCCACATGTTAACCTTCTCAGGGTATTGAATATTGCCCTCTCTCATCCAGTGAGGATTTTCCCTGGACCAATAGCGACAATTTTGCATCAGAAAAAAAAACTTGTTCTAATTGGATCACATTGCTGTCTAATATTACCATCATTTGTTCACAAAGTACGTTCTCCTGTCAAAATCATCTTCCATGAGCTTCTGAGTGTGTATAATTTTATAGGGATGCATTTTGTTTTCTTATAATGTTCGAATAACCGATAAGTAGCTAATATCGAGTACTTTGGCTGCTTTTCGAACAGATGTATGTGGGTGTTCCTCAAACTTAGGCATAACAGCCAATTTGGTATACCTTACTTATTGCATTGGCAGCTTCTTTTTTTACCTTCCTAACATGGCCCAGCTCGTGGAATTGTTTCTCTATTTTACTAATTGTCCCTTGAGATATGGGCGGCAAACCAGCAAATGCTTCGTGAAATAAACGAGCTACTTCCATTTGTATTTTGTGCATTTCTGTTAAATGAACCATTTTTCTGGCTTGCGTTAATGAAATTAAACGACTATAGCACTGACAACTACTTCTGTCATGGAACAATAAAACATTGGCGTTTCAAACCAAAATAAAGAATTTTTTGTTTTTTTTTTTAACATATCTACAAAGAATATAGACATTTAAGCGTCTATATTCTTTGATATCAATAAAAAGGAATGCTTAAATAGTTTTTACTTACTTTATCATTACCAAGACCCAAATGGGTAAGAAGTATTAAGACAGTGGTAACGACTTTCGACAAATAAATAATTTTCTTTTCTAAATGTAAATTTTTGCATTTTACTTAATATTTCCGAAACAGATGTCAAAGAATGTCAAAGATGGGTATAGGATATTGTATTCAAAAAATGTCTAAAATGATCTGAGGAATCTAAAAATTAATTAATATACAGGGTGTTCTATTTAAAATAAGCAAGTTGGTATTGGCCACTGTTATCTGATACATCCCGTATAAAAAGTTTTTATGGAAAAAAAATGCGCAACTATAAATATTATTCGATGTGTTCGACCGTTTTTTCCAATACTCCTTCATTTATTTATTAGCTAATCTATTCCATTTGGCTGACGTACAGTGTATAACTTTGTATAACTCTTATAAGAAATTTTTAAATAAATTTTTTTGTGAAACATGGTATGGTATACAGCCAGCTATAGGAATTTTGTTTCCTTGTGGATTCTAAAAACTATTCTCATACAACTCTTTAGAGATCTAATTAACTCCCATTCCGGTTATACAGTATACTATACAGACGAGTGTAATACTGAAAATGGAGTCGGAGTAGCAATAATTAACAGCAGAGAAATTCTCAAACATAGAATTCCAGATACTGCAACTATATTAACAGAAGAATTTGCAATTTACCAAGCGATACTACAGGCAAATGCTAATAAGATGAACAAACTATTAATCGTGACAAATTCTATGTCTTCACTACAAATAATCAGAAAAATATATACGCAGCATCCATTAGTTTAAGTAATAAAGGAAGAACTAAATAAATTGCTAATACTAAAGACACCAGCATTAAATTTCTCTGGGTCCCATCACATGTTGGAATAGCAGGTAACGAATCAGAAGACAAAAATCCCAAAGAAGCATTAAACGACAACAGTATCCCCATATCACCTCAATCTGTAAGTATGTATCTAATAAGCTATTTCATAAAGCACCTGTTCGAGAACTGGAACAATAAATGGAAATCCACGCCATCAAAGCTCCAGGAGATAAAAAATAAGATTGTACCATGGCAACCACACGAGGTATTCAGACGAAAGCCCAATTTGCGATGAGTGTAGTTCACCCCTCACGGTAAAACATGTGCTAATGGAAAAGTGCGAAAAGTTTAATCGTCACAGAAGTAAATACCATTTACCAAACAATCTTAAAGACGGGGAGTTCGGCCCTGATTTAAGTGCATTAGTTAGTGCTGACAATATTATCTCAAGTGAGTAGCACTTCTTTTCGTATTATTTTTGTAACAATAACAAAATAACCTTTAAATAATTCCTACGTAAAGAGATAACAAAAATTCCAGTTGGGTCTTGACCAGTTTTTTGGACCGGCCACAGGACCGGCCCAACTTCTGATCAAGAAAATTATTAAAATGACTTTATACAACAATAATACTACTCACAACTCCACTAAACATAGTTACTCAGATGTCAGTAAATTATTTTAAACATCCAACAAAACAACAAGCAATAGTCATTTCCAGCATTCAAGGTACAAAAATCCATGATTACGTCGCTGTTGGATCACTAGTGGGTCCAATTAATGTACTTTTTGCCTCCAGAATTGCTAACAATAGGATATGCATATACCTGTCTTCAAAAAATCCTGTTGATGCTCTTCTACATTCTTATAAATATATCGAAATAAATGGATGTCAAGTCGAAATAAAAAGATTAATTTCTCCAGCCAACAGAGACTGATATCTAATGTATGTTCTACAATCCCGAACGAAATAATTGAACAAGAATTACAAAAACTTGGTATTTTTTCTTCGAGTAGGTATGTCTGAAAGTGAGTACAGTCATGTTCTGAGCTTTAGAAGGCATTCATTCATTACACCCTTGGAAAATATGTCTACTCCTGACTCATTTACCATAACTCATGATAATACTTCCTACCAGGTATTTCTCTTCATAGACGAATTCAGTTGCTCTAAATGTAAAACCATTGGTCATCAAGAATCAGAATGCGCTCATATTTTAAACCAAACTAATTCAACTACCCTTTTAGATCCAACCCAAACCACATCATCGTTATCTAAACCTCATGAACGTAATGATACCCCTTCAACTCCCCTCTCAGATTCAACTCAAACAACATCGTCATTATCTAAACCTAATGAACCTAATGATAAAATATATCAATCTACGGAAACCGACCTCATCCAAAACATGTCTAAAGATAATCCAAACACTTCGTCCTCTTCTTCCAAAACAACAGCACCAGCTGTAAATAACACTGAAAATACT
The DNA here is from genome assembly GCF_040954645.1 of Diabrotica undecimpunctata. Classification (NCBI taxonomy): domain Eukaryota; kingdom Metazoa; phylum Arthropoda; class Insecta; order Coleoptera; family Chrysomelidae; genus Diabrotica; species Diabrotica undecimpunctata. The sequence goes on along the minus strand of NC_092811.1, from coordinate 36,481,683 downwards.
ACGACACAAGAAACACCAATAACCTTAAATATTACAGTCAATTCTAAACAGATAAAAAGACATAATATATCATCTCCTGAAATTAACAAAGAAAACCCAAAAACCGACTCTTCCGTTTTTAATACCCCTAAACAATATAAACCAAAAAAGAAACTCAAAACCTCTTCCAAAACCTCCCGCGAAGATGTCATTCACTCCCTAGAATCCATCAAAGAAAAAATCGAAAATAGATCACCTTCATTTATACTAAATTTCAATGAAATATGTGATTTTATGGAAAATCTTTTAAACTCTCATAACTCTGAATTAACTTTTAAAGATTACTCCAATGAACCAGAGGAACTAATTCAGATCCTTAATTTTATTTATTGTTACACACAAAATTCTAGGTTAAGAAATAATATCACCCGACTAGAGCAAAAAATAAACCCTAACCCTTCTTCAGCTGACTAAACTGACGAATCATCACTAGTTGAGGGATAATCAAGGGATGATTTTCATTAAACACCAATTATCTCCAAATTTTCAGTGATGCCTCTAAAGCTCACGACGGACACGCTGCTGCATACTACTGTAAATACACTACTCACACTATATCCATACCTACAAACTGCGGCATCCTCACAGGCGGGACCACAGCCATTTTGGAAGCCTTAATTTTCTTCAAAACGCGTAGTGAGAATAAATGTATATAAACAAATATACCCTACAAATCCAATATTTCAGGCTATAAAAATGAGATAAATATAATTCAATCAACTCGAAAAGAAGTAGCATTTATCTGGGTACCGTCGCATGTAGGAATAGCTAGAAATGGACAATCTAGCAAACACAAGTCGAATAAACTCACAATACACAACCAAATCAAGAAATTACCCATACTCCGATCTTAAAAACCTAATTAAAGACCGCTGTATAAACATATGGCAAGACTACTGGAAAGATTCAGGAAACAAACTATATGAGATTTATCCCCCTGTGAAGACCATCTCGAATAATCCATCCAATAGAAGGGACCAAGTAATAACTAACCGACTAAGAATTGGACACACTGCACTGACCCATTAAATTCCTAATCAAAGAATCTTCTCCAACCTGCAGAAACTCTTCTCTCCCATTGGCGGTGAAGCATATTCTAATTGACTGCCAGTACCACGAAGAAACAAGAAGAAAATATGGAATCTCAGATGACATCAAAACCACTTTAACCATAAACACTGACCATGTAATAAATTATTTAAAAGATTTACGTTTATAGACATTTATTTAATGTAAATAAAATGAACTCTTGTGTACGTTACTCCACTAATATTCCTGCGTGGTTGATGTGGATTATATGTTTTTTCTAAATAAAAAAAAAATTCAAAAAAAGACATTTTAAATTCAGAAAACACTAAAGATAACCTACTTTTGTTTTAAAAAACTATTGAAATACATTCAGTTTTATAAATGATAAATAAGGGAGGAGATAAACTAAAGAAACAAATTTCATAATATTGTAATGGAGCAACTAATATGTTACGAATAATTAGCATAAGAAAGTAGGGAAGACATATAACAAAGATAAATTAAACAAAAAAAAACAAAAATTAGTCTATCGAAAATCAAAGATAAAATAATAAGCCAATAGCAAATAAGCATATTCATATAACAACGGATAAAAAAGAAGAAAATTGAAAAATAATGGAGGTAATTTAAAAAAATTTTAATGGTATTTCTAAACAATGTCAATGGCATTCGAAAGTTATTTTTCCTTATTTTAATTTTCGTTATTTTTTGTGGAAATAGGTTAAAATATTATTCTTACAAAGGATTAAACAAAAGGAAATTGAAATTATTTCAATTATACAATTTTACGCAATTAATAGTACATTTGCAAATATAAATATTTTTGAGTTGCAAATGAAAACAACATCAAAGCTTTCGAACTTTTTATATCTATATCACGACAACTCAAAAGAACAAAAATTCAAAAATACACTAAAATGTTTCCAAGCTTTTTTAAAAACTTACACTATAAACATACTGCACCAGTAATCCACAAAAAATGGTGACAAACACATGTTTCTTGATCTGAAAATTGCACATGGTGTATTCTTAAGATTGCTTCTTCGCGCACTAACCTCGTAGCATCAAACAAAAGAATGACTTTTTTAATAAGAGGTTCAAGATTTTATACGGGCAGTTAGTTGGCACTATTAAGTAAGATATGTAATCAATGATCCATTCTCAAGCTTTCTGAATGAATGCGGCGGAAAGAGAGGGAGGATAGTTTGTTTATATGTAATAGTTTTTAGTAAAGATTGTTATTTTATTATTAATAGTGGTGTAAAATAGATTTTATAGATGATAACAGTCTCTTTTTAAGACTGTAGGATGTCAGTTGCAAATATATTTAAAATCTTTATGATTTTCTTGGGAAATATGTCATATAGCATTAGAACCAAGATATTTTTTGTTTAGGCCAGGGCCGACAATTTTTGAGACCAAAAAATTAATAACAGGATGGAACGCATTGCAAAAGAAAGAAAATATAACAAAAATTAAAGGAAAAATAATTTAAAGGTGAACTGGGGTCAAAAAGTGGAAGTTGATGAGTTTTAAGGGTAAAAGATGATTTATCATTGGACTGTAAGTCTAATGGAAAAAGGTTAAATGGCGTAGTTGTAGGTAATAAGAAGGTCTAAAATTCTTGTATTTACACTTTTTTCACGTTTTTATTACAAAATTTATCCGAAAAAATTCAAATAATCGAGTTTTTGGTTTTTTTATTAGCTTTCACAAACAAAAATTTTTCAGTAAATTTCATAAAAACTTATCTTTAAAAAAAACTTATTTCCCCTTTTTCTTCTTCTTTTTGTGTAGATATGACTGTCTGTTTTTCAATGTGCCTCCAGTAAATTGTCTTTCCATCGTTTACGTGGTCTTTCTACTCATCGTCTTTCTATTAGGGAAACGCCTCTTGCCGTCTTTAATATATTTGATGTCATTCGGCTTATATGATCGTTCCATTCTACTCTTCTATTTCTTACCTAGGTCTTCGCTTTTTTCGTCACACTTTACTCATTTCCACCTTCAGATCGCTTAAAAACACTGTCCAAGGAGGTTTGTTTTTTTCTCCCTTTCAGGATATTGCGGAAATGGGTTAGAAAAGTTTCGTTGAACAACTCCATGTGCATGACTAGTTGCAACTTTTTCGGGATGATTCTTATCCACGAAATCTACAACTTTCACCCACATTCTCTAGATCCCCTTTATATCTCTTGTAGAGATAACCTCCTCCATCTCGGGCTCCTCTTCAAAATCAATTTTTCGTTAAACCACCGTATTATCGTAGATCGTGTAACTCCTGGGTTGTTAGACTGTTTTTCGACGAGTTTGTTCACAACTCCCTCATCCACCTTCTAACGATATATTTTGCCTACCACACGGGGCATTAATACAAGAGGTAGAAAATTGGGGGAAGAAACTACTGGGGGTGGAGAAGGGCAAGCAAATTAATCGAAACATATCCGAACGGGCACTCAGGGGTTAGTTGGAGAGCTGGGGTCGTGGATAAGTAAAAGACAGGGTGTCGGATTGGGGTAACTACCAGAAAAATGAAATAAAGGGTCATAAATCTCTTGGAACAAACAGAATGAAAATAAACCGGAAACACCTCAAGAAATTTAATATAGGGCGCCACTTGAGGTGCCTAATTATACCTATTACAACCAGCTAGTTGTAACTGGAGATATAATTATTAAACATAAAAAACATATCTTTTTCAAATAAAACTCAAAAAGAAAGGGTTTGTTAAAAAAATAAACAAAATGTTGAAAAACAAAATTTAACATTTATTTTTGTGTCACCACAAACAGTTACAAAATATAGAGAACACAAGAATTTTCAAAAAAGACAATACAAAGTTATAATGACAATAGCTGCAAAATACAAAAATACAAAAAAGACTTACATGTGTCATCTGTTTACAATTTCCAGGAGTTGGAGATACTACAAAACTTATAATTGTTAATGGGCGACAATTTGTAGCAGAAATAAATTATTACAAATCAAAAAAATATCTTTTTAAGTGAAACTATGCATAGTGATTAACCTTCTTTAAAAAACAAAAACAAAATCTCAAATATGATTAGGTATTTACCAAATGTCAAAAATAGTGCTAACTGTCATATGTTAATACTAAATCTTAAAACAGAGAACAATTAAAATGACAGCAAGCTAGGCCCCGCCCTAACATCTACAATTTTAGTTATTAAATTTCTTAAATTTTTATGAAAGCAATTATTATTAGAAAATGTTTATTTTTCCTTTAAAAGTTCAAACAAAAAAAAATTACCTGGGTTTCACTAAAATTTCTGGGGTTAGGAACTTCACTTACACTGGAGATTTACTGCCACCCAAAAAACTGCATCTATAGTCTGGAACGACGACCAAGGACAAGCAAAATTGAGGCTGAAAGTTGGCAGTGGACACAAACTTCGAAAATCTGCTTCTTTAAAAAACTGGAACCATGTGGGTATTTTTCAAATTTGTTGGAAACGCCGCAAATCTCTTAGATACAAATCTTTTTTTTTAACAAATTTGCCGGCTTCTTCAAACCAGACACACCGGCGTCTGCTCTCAATGACCAATCCTTTCAACCTCATTTTAACTTCACATACAACTGCTACTATACTATACATTTTTCCATGAAAAAAGGCGAAAAACACAAAACATTACGAATTTGAAGGAAAATTCGGACTCCAATAAAACTAAACACGCCTTTAACAGCGGCCGGCCTTACCGAGAGTGACGAAATTATCTAAAAAAATTGCTCACATCAGTTAGAATAAACAAACCACTTTGAGTATAAACAAAACACAACGGAAATTAAGACGTAGATTAATTTGAAAACGCAATATCGGGCGGTTTGAACAAAGAAATATCGAAGAATTTGCGCCTGTGACATAAATAAACAATAAAATGATTCATGATCGACGGCGGCGACCTAAAAAAAGAACGAAAGATTATATGGGTTTTAAATTGAAGGATACGAACTAAGAAACATCGAAAAAATTCTTCGTTATTATAATGCATATATAAGGGGATTTCAATTAACACATATACGAGGGGACTTCAAAATAAAATGCTACAACCTCAGACTCATGGATTTTCCCAAAAAACTCTACTACTGACACTTCGGGTTCCAATCCTTTGGCCAAGACCCTTTTAGCTACAGCCTCAGGCCACAGCGTCTTCTATGCAGAAGTTAAGGTCGTCGTTGTAACACCCAGCCAGGCCTGATCAATAATTCTTAGGCATATTACGATGTAAAAGTGCTCCTTCTAGAACTCTCGAAGGACAAGGTTTGTGTTCTACATCACCTCAACGTTAAAAAATGTGCTTGGTCTACAACTTTTTAAAAATAAAAATCACCTGCTGTTCCATGGGCTAGAAAATTGGAGTGATGTTGGGTAGTAGCTAGAGAACCTTTATGAACTTGAACTCTTCAAATTAATCATGTTCGAGATTTAGTGATTGTCGAGGATGAGAAGGGCTTGCACGGGTAGGTTGTTTTGCTCTAGATTTTTTTTAACAGAAAGGCCAAACATCAGGTTTATCCACTCCACAAACAATTTCCTGGTGACTCATTCCTTCGGCTTTGGCTCAATAAGATTTGATCAAATCTTATTTGACTTAAAGACTTTGGAATATTCCTAATGATATACCAGCAGAGGCTTGATTTTGCAGTCGCCACTCTCATTGGCGCAAAGTGCTAGAGTTAAACTATACTTTATGGATTTGCGACATCGTCTTCTTCTCTGCCGTTATGTCCTATTCGGCATCCTTTTCCAGAAAAGAATGCCGAATTGGACTTACATTTTACATAGACTTACAATAGCCGAATTTTTAATTTAATCGCAGTCCTTTGGTTTCCGTCAGTTCGAAAAACGTTTTGATGTAAACCGTAGATGACTTCACATCCAAACTTGCTGTCTCACCGTGTCTAACGACGCAGTGAATGTCGGTCATTTTCCTAAAGTTGTCAAATCAGTCCCGGCTTTAAACGAGTCTTCCGATTCTTCGTTTGTGGAAGTGTGTGGGGTCTGTTTTAGTAAATTATCGCCTGAGTAAATAGCTCATGCTTTATCACATATGATGCTGTGTTAAGTTTTCTCCTTGAAGCTGCTTCTCTGTTACCCACACCATCAGTAGTTTCTTTATCTTTTCATGGAGAGAGGTCGAAATGCAGTTCTGTAAATGTACAAAAAGCAAAAAAAAGTGAACCCAACTTATCAAAAATGCTTCGAAAACGAGGAAAACAAGCACACAGACTGAGGTTTAGATTTCTGGTATCTCAAATCTTGCTCTCGTCTCAAAGAAAAATATCGCTCGGTCGGTGGCTCGTATCTCAAAACACTCCTATCTTAGGACACTCGTATATCGAGGTACTACTGGACGTAAATTTTTAAAAATGTCGGTGCGTGCTTTTTGTTCACAGAAATCTCTATTTTCTATAAAAATGAACATTGTACACCACCATGTGGATATACATCTACATTAACTTCTAAATTAGCTTTTATATATTTATAAACAATAACATTAGTTTTAACTGTCATTTTCTTGCTTTTTACGCTATAGTAGTAAAATTATGTAGCTAATATATAAGTTTGTAATTAAAGCGTGTAAAGCTATTAACAAAATATTTACAGATTTCTGCGCTGGTAAGGGTAAAAGTGAAAAGATCCGTGTGGCTCAAAGGGCTATATTGAGGGTTTTTAATACGAGACAAGATTCCAAATCGACAGCTATGATGAAGATCATCAAGAGTTGCTGATGCTGTAGAGAGAATAACAACACTTTAAATGACAGATAACAGATGGATAAAGGGGATACTGGAATGAAGACTGGAGACCAAGAGATTATGCCTACCGAAGCAGAGATCGTCTATCTACAAGTTGAACTGACAATCTAAAACGTTGCCATAGGAATTGGATGCAAGAGGCGCAAGATCGAAACAGATGGAAAATTATTAGGGAGATTTATGTCCAGCAGTGGACAAGCGAAGATTGATTGATGGTGATGATGAAGTATAAAGCCCATCAAAACTATTTGTCTGAATTTGTAGTGTTTTATTTGTAAGACAAATTTAATCTTTTTGGGGTAAAGTAAAAAAAAATTTGAAAAGATTTTTGGATTTCTAGGAACGTATACTTGTCTGCGCTGTGACTCAGTAATCACAACGTTAGCATAATCTGCATTTTTATTTATTATATGAAAACGAATACAACAACTACAATCATAGATTTTTTAAATTGGGAAATACAACGTTGACAAAATTAAAATACATCGCTGTTTAGAAGGGAAAAATCAAAAGAAGTATGGGAGACAAACGGCGCTCTCTGTGGAGAAGGAAACCTTTCTTACTGATAAACTAATCACTGTGAGTGCGGCTTCCCTAAGACATCTTATGAAGTCAGACAAATAGTAAAAACTTACCTAGATAGACAAGGACGAAAGGTAGGAGTCTTTAAGGAAACCTTCCAAGAGCAGACTAGATGCAAGGCTACTTAAGCCGAAATGTCCAAAGATTAACAGTCATAATTGTGAATGAATATTTCGATAATTTAGAGATTTCATTGTTAAATGTAAAGCAAAGGTCAATAATTTACTACAATCAAACCAACTTGGCTGATAACCCTGGGAAAAAGCGCATTGTCGTTAAAAGCGGATGCAAACATCCAGTTTTTGTTAGTCGAACACGTTAGTCGAACACGTTAGTCGAACACGGACTGCTTTTACTTCTTCTTCTTCTTCTAGTGCCGTCTTCACTAATGAAGGTTGGCTATAACCATTGCAAATTTGTCTCTATCTTCTGCTTTTCTTAAGACCGTCTGTGTGTTTAACCCGGTCCAGTCGCGAATGTTTTTCAGCCAGGATTATTGTCGTCTATGAGGACCCCTTTTTGCTTCGATTTTACCCTTAATAATCAGCTGCAACAATTGGTACTTATCATTTCTAAGTGTGTGCCCAAAATATGCTGTCTTTCGCCTTTTAATGGTGGTCAAAAGTTCTCTGCCTCTTCCCATTCTATGGTCTTGCCATTTCGTTCATAATATGATCAGTCCATGGTATCTTCAAAATTCTCCTAAAATGCCCCATCTCAAAAGGTTCCAGTTTTATCATTAAGCCAACATTAACAGTTCAGGCTTCGAAAACTATAAAGAAGTATAAAGTGGATATAACATTTTACCATCCGATAACGGATTTGCAGATTTAGTCTTTGGTTACTCAGAAATTTCCTGATCTTTAAAAAGACTGCTCTTGATTGCTCTATTCTTGAGTGAATTTTTGATTTTAGATTAATTTCTTCCGTAATCTAGTCTCCTGATTATTTTGTTTCGTCTACTTGCTCAATATCTTCATTTTTTATCTGGATCCTTGTAATGACTTTGCCCCTCTTACTGATAACCATGGTTTGTGTTTTTTTTTATGTTTATTTTTAAATCAAACTATTCCCCAGTATCACAAATTGTCTTTAGTAACGTCTGCAGGTCTGTCTTAATTTCAGCGATAATGACTGTATTGTCAGCATAACGGATGTTATTTATATTTTCACCATTTATCTTGATCCCTTCTGTACAGTTTTCAAGTGCTTGCGTAAATAACTCTTCCGAATATATATTAAATAGTAATGGTGAAAGTACACAGCCCTGTCTCACTCCTCTACTTATCTGTTGCGCATTTGTGCTATTTTCATCTAATGTTACCACAGCCTGTTGTTTCCAATAGTGATTTATCACTATGTTAATGTCATTTTTGTCGAGTCCTTTTCTCTTTAGACATTCCATGAGAATGTCATGTTTAACTTTGTTGAAAGCTTTCTCATGGTCTATAAACGCAACGAAGAGATCTTTTTGTTGGTCTCGACATTTTTGGGCAAGAGTTGTGAAACTATACAGAGCTTTCACTGTTCCGAAGCCGTTACGAAAGCCAAACTGTCTATTATTCATATCCGCTTCGCACTTTCTGAATATTCTTGCATGTATAAACTTAACAAATGTTTTTAATAAGTGTGCTTTTACACGCGGTCAAGATAAAACTACAAATCTGATTCGGCTGAAATCTTGAAAGTAGCCGTCTACAAGAATATACAAGTCAAGTCAAGTCAAGTCAAATTTATTGATCACATGCGACATTATACAAAGTACATGTATGAGACAAGTCAAAGTTACAGAAATACATCTTAAAAGTATATAAATTAATAAACACGATAAAATATACTTAAAAGTTATTTTTAGAATATGGCTCTAGCTCACTAATGTATTGATGTAGACACCTCCGAAAGTTTGGCTGATGAAAATTTATTCGTATATCTATTGGTAATTTGTTAAAGAAACTTATGGCAGCATAATGTGTGCTACTTTCCAAAAAAAAACAGAACGATGTTGTGGAAGCATAAAGTGATTGTCTCTGAATCTTGTTGAATAAACATGGTTAAATTGAAATTTATTAAATTCATAAATTTTGCTATGTAAATACATTATACGCGAAAATATATACAGACCACAAATTGTAAGAATATTGTTTTGTCTAAAGATGCCTCTACAAGAATCTCTAAATTTCATTTTATACATTATCCTAATAGCTCTTTTCTGAAGTACGAATATCTGCTCTAATTCACAGGTACAACTCCAGACTTCAATGCCATATTTGGCTATTGATTAAAAATGGGCAAAGTATACTGTTTTTAATACTGATGTATGAAAGAGACGTGAAAGAATTCTCAATGCATAACATGCGCTACTTAATCTGGATTTCAAATTAGAAATGTGGTTTGACCATTTACAATTACTGTCTAGAAGTACCCCCAGCAACTTCGTGCAGTCTGTTTTATCTATTGCTGCTTCTATAGTGGCTTGATGGTTTAATAAATTATTTGACGTGAAAATCATATAATTTGATTTCTCTTTACTCAAAACTAATTTGTTGGATAAGAAATAACTGTTGATGGTGGATAGTATCTGTGTAGTTTTATTTTGCAAATTTTGATCAGACGTTCCTGTGACTAGAATGTTAGTATCATCCGCATAACTGATGATGTTAACCCCAGTCAGTGAATTAGTTACCAAAGCCATATCATTAATAAATACTATAAAAAGTAGAGGACCCAATACACTACCCTGAGGGATACCATAATGGATATCCAATGTGTTTGATTCGTTTACAAGTTCATTAGATGTTATCTTTACTTTTTGTCTTCTATTCTCTAGGTAGGAAGTAAACCATTTTAGAACTACACCACGAATATCAATACCCTCAAGTTTTATTAGCTACAAATTATGATCCAAAGTGTCAAAAGCCTTGGACAAATCGAGAAATAGACCACATGCCCTCTCTCGTCTGTCCAAAGCATCCAACACTAAGCTGACGAAATTTGCAAGAGCTGTAGTTGGCTTAGAAGATATAAAACCATGTTAAAAATTATGCAAGACACTATGCTTTTTTAGGAATGCGTTCATTCTAGTATAAACCAGAGTTTCAATTATCTTTGAAAACACAGATAAGAGACTTATGGGACGATAGTTGTTAAGGTCATCTTTATCACCACTTTTGAATAAAGGGGTTACAATAGATAGTTTAAACATACTAGGAAATATTCCTTGTTGAAAAAAGGCATTACAAATATCGGTCAGTGGATCTGCGAGAGCATGAATGCATTGTTTTAATAACTTAGGGGAAATCTGATCAAAACCACAACTGTGTTTGGATTTAAAACTTTCGACTATACTAGTTATTTCCTGTGGGTTAGTTGGATATAAAAACATAGAACAACTATTACGGTTTGTTGATGCTGACGTAAACCCACCTATTTTAGTAGGATCCAAAGCGGCAAGTAACTTTGGAGCCATTTCAACAAAATGGTGGTTATATTTGTTTGCTAAATTACTGTTATCATCACTAGGTACTTTTGAGTTATTTTGTTTCCCGACTGTTAAGTTTACTAAATGCCAAATACATTTCATTTTATTTGATGATTCGTTTAACTGTCTCATGAAGTGACTACTTTTAGCTGCTTTTAATTTAATTGAATATTCTGCCTTTGCCAAATGAAGGACTGGCCTAAGATTACTATTTTGCTGACAGATCGGTTCTAAAAGTTTTAGCTGATCCCTTAAATTGTACAGTTCCTGCGTAAACCAATTCGAACGTGTACATTTTTTAGGTTTACATTTAAGTAGAGGAAAATGGGACCGAAAGTAATTTTGAATAGTATTTAAAAAAGCTAATGATTTATCCTCAGCAGAAATTGTATTAATGCTACATTGTGCTAATGCTACATTGGAACAATTGCGCACGATGATCAGAGATAAAACCTTCCACAACCATTGTTTTTTGTGGGTGATTTATGTTTGTAGCAATATAATCAATTTGAGTTTTACTAGTTGCAGTAACTCTTGTATAATCATTCACAGTTACGGTTAAGCCATAAGAATCTAAAACGTTCACCAAGTTCTGCTTACATAGTGTATTTGATTTGAAATCTATATTAAAATCACCTGTTAATATTATAGCCTTACCTTCGGAGACTAGCACATCAAGTATTAGATCCAGTTTTGACATAAAAACACAGGCAGATAAATACACAACACAACACAACACAATTAAAAAGGCAATAGTCTATTTCAACAGCACTCACTTTAAAATTATATTTCTCAGAATTCTCAGATTCAGAACATATATCAGAACGTTCCTTCCAAACCACACCCTCTTTCACATGGATTGAAGACCCTCCATGTTCCCCTGGGTCACGGCAGTAAGAAGAAACCAGAGAAAATCCATTTATATGGTGTAGTTCTAGTTGTTGTTTAGATTTCCAGTGCTCAGTTAAACAGACACATATATTATGTAGACCTTCGCACTGCAGGAAAAAGTCTAGTTTTTCGATGCTTGTTGATATACATTGTATATTTTGATGAAGTAAGCCAAAACTTTTTTGATTGAAAGTTGAAGCATTTTTACCAACTGTGTCAAAATTTGGAGAATTGAATACTTCTAACATATCCAATTTGAAACCAGTTTTCTGACTAACACTTGGGATATTTAATAATGTAATATCTGGATCAAAAACTAAGCTTCCTCTGGCTGTTTTTTCTTGCGGTAAAAAAAACGACTTACAACAGCTCCGTGAGGCCAAACTTCGGGATTCATGGCGTTGTTGAAGTTCCTTGAACATATATTTACTTTGAACGATTATACTACAGTAGTCAGTAGATATCTTTTGAAATAGTAGGCCGGTGAAGCTAAGTACTTATCGGACAGTCTACATATTTTATAGAAGAAAGTAATTATATTTTATATATGCTTCTTTAAATTTGCACGTGTATATATCATTCAGATATATTAACAAAACTAATAAGAGTAATTTATTGTTACATCTATTAACAACTAGTTTTTTTAAACTTTTCAATAAGTGATACCGCATCAGATTAAGATAAGAATTAAGATATTGAGGTCGTAAAAGAATACATTCAATTCAGTTTCAATTAAGCTAAAATCCGTGAAAGTTAAACATATAGATATTGAATTTCCCCATAAAAAGAAAACCAACATATATTATTAATTATCAGCCTTCATTTTTCACACACATTTATATGAGAACATAAAGTATGGTAAATGTAGTAATAAATCACACAAAGTTGCAATTGGGAATTGTGTATTGATTAAAACAATGGTTCATTACAGTCTGACATCTCCCTTTGATGGTACGACCTTCGGTGTTACAAAAACCTCGATGATCCAAACGGAAATAGGCCGCTAAGTGAGTTCGAATGTATTTTAAAGGTTGGAAGTTAGTCGAGAGGTCATTAAGGTAAGTAGTTTTAAGAAAATAAATTATCATGTAAGAGATTTCTACTTATATTTAGAAATAGGTAAGAAAACACAAATATTTTATAATCACAAATTTATTACATTTAGTATTAAATCAGAGCTAGCTGATTTCTTTTCCTCTTTATAATCAATTCTGCTTGTTCATTGGCAGATTAATACCTCTATGGAAGGTTATCACTCCATCTTTTGCGCATTCGTCTAATATTTCTTCTGCCGATTGGTGACTTATCTCTTGCTATTTTGACTGACACGGGTCTCCCCCATTCTGCTTTTATGAGATTATTCAATCCTTTTTTTCTATTTTGTGTCCATTCATTTATATACTGTACGTCACATTTTATTCTAATGTCTTCACTTTTTTTTCGATCCTCAGCGTATTTCCTGTCATTCTTTGAGTACTCTCATCTCTGCCGTTTCCAATTCTTTTAAAAATTTATTTGTAAATTCTTGAATTCATCTCAGTGTTAATGTCTCTGTTTCGCCATATAGTGTTATTAAGAAATCCTGCGAGCCTATCTGAGATTTCCCGAAGGCTTTCAGGCTACAAAAAGCGCTCTCAAAGGACCCACATCGTTAGCAAAAGTGCTGAGATCCGGATGAAAACACACTTCCTCGGTTCTAACAGCACCAAACTGGACGAAAGAAATAATCATACCCTCACTGAACGACTGGCATACCCAGAACAACATCTAATGAGGAAAAGGTAAGATGGGCTATATTGTGCTTCACCCCTTTTAATTTACAAGGGCCTGATGGCGTATATCTAGCCCTATTATGGTAGATACTGGGTATCCTTCTGCCTCACCTTGTGGGAATATTCAGAGCCTCTTTGGCTCTGAGATATATTCCTAGAGTGTGGAAAGAGGTACGTGTGGTTTTCGTTCCAAAACCAGGTAGGATAGACTACACTCTACCAAAGGCATTCCGATCAATTAGCTTAACATCGTTTCTCTTGAAAACGACGGAAAGGCTATGCAAAAGGCACATAAGGGATGAAGTTCTGGTTCATAAGACACTTCACTCAAATTAATGTGCATATAGTTCAGAAAGATCTACAGATTCTGCACTGTATTAAGTAGTGGAAAGGATTGAAAGATCGCTGAATAATAAAGAATTTACCCTAGGTATATTCATAGGCATTCAGGGAGCGTTTGATAAAACCACATTCCCAAACATCACCCAACAGTTCAATGTCAGAAATGTTCTCCTAGCCATAAGTAAATGGATACTTAGTATGCTCTCTAATAGATCTTCTTTTTCTTTTTTCCGTAGCACTACAACCCGGGGTAGGTTTTAGCTGACTGCACAACTTGCTTCCATCTTAAACGTTTGTCCATAATAGTTGGGTCAGTGGGTAGTCTCATTGTTCTTAGATCTGACCATATATTGTCTCCCCATGGCATTCGTGGACGTCCTAAGGGCCTTCTTCCTGTGGTGGCTACTTGGCAAGGTGGTTATTAGGGAGTCTATGGACATGGCCAGCCCATCTTAGACGTTGGGATTTAATCTCTTGGACTATATCGCTCGCTCTATACATCTCTAATAGATTAATAAGCATAAATGTAGAAGGCGTTTCTGTTAGAAGTATGATTATGAGGGAGTATCTACAGAGAGGGGTGCTATCATTACTCCTCTGGAAGATTATTCTAGATACCCTGGTTGACCAACTCAGCAGCAACGTGTTCTACACAATAGCCTATGCAGACAATATTGCTGTCCTCTTCTCTTCTTCAAGTGCCATCTCCGCGGCGGAGGTCGGCAATCATCATAGCTATTCGAACTTTTGAGACGGCTGCTCTGAAAAGTTCATTTGATGTACATCCGTACTACTCTCTCAGGTTGCGCAGCCATGACATTCTACGCCTCCCTATGCTTCTCTTTCCTTGGATCTTTCCCTGCATGATCAGTGCTGTCCTACAAAGCGGTAACTTTGAGAACACACTATGTGAGAGATTACACGTTGCTCTCCGACTAATAAAAACACGGTGCAAGGAACACTTACTATCTATAGATCCTAAGAGAACAGAGATGGTCCTCTTTACCAGGAAAAGAAGAATCACGGGTTTAATACCCCCAAGGATTCTAAACTACAAACTAAATTTTTCTGACGAATTGAAGTATCTTGGTATTACCCTTGACAGGAAGTTAACATGGAACTCACACTTAGATGGTAGAGCTAAAAGAACGTATATTGCTTATGAGCAGTGTCGACGAACAGTCGGACGCACCTGCGGCCGTTTGCCCAGGATGATCGCCTGGGTCTACACTGCTATCATTAGACCAATGTTAACTTACGGAGCTATTGCTTGGGTACCAAAAGTGATACAGGCAACAGCGATTAATAAACTAAACCATATTCAGCTGATGGCTTGCATAAATATAACAGGTGTCATGAAAACAATACTAACTGCTGCAATGGAGTTGATCAGTGGCATCACGCCTCTAGATATATATGTCAAAGAGGTGGCGCTGGTGACAATGATGCGACTGCAAATGGGACAATTGAGAACTTGTTTCTTACAGGAAGAGCTAGATGCGCTACCAAAATGGAAGAAGGCTCAGGATGCGGGATATACTCCAGATCACTGAACCTAAGAATAAAGTGGGATATGGGCAAAAATGCCAGCGTAGTTCAGACAGAACTGGTTGGTACCTACATAGCCGCAAAAGAGATAACCCAAAAAGGTTTGGCCGCGAAAACTATAATAATTTGCACAGATGCTACAAAACTTGAATAGACCACATGCCACATCAGGGTTAGTAATGGAGTGTCACGAATCACTAACTTAAGCTTCGGATGGTAATGACATCATTATAAGATGGGTTAAAGGACACAATAGGAATAAAGGCAAACGCATTGCTGACCAATTGGCTAGGAAGGCGGCAGGCCTAAGACTATTAGAACCTGGAGATCTTTTTCGTTGGTCAACTATAACAATCGCGAAAATTGTAAAATGTCACTCCCATACGCAAACCGAGAAAAGATTGGAAGAAGTACAAGGATGTAGACTTGCCAGGGTAACTCTAAGTAACCTTAAAAGGTTAGCATCAAAGAAGTACTTGGGAATGATCAGGAAAAACCTACACTTGACAGTTGGTTTTTTACCTGGTCATTGTCAACTAAGCAAATACCTCCATACATTGGGGCTAGTAGACTCACCACTATGCAAGAAGTGTGAACGAGAAGACTAAACTATAGAACATGTCCTATATGAATGCTTGTAGTTATCGTCAATACGAGACTACGCGTTCGGCAAGTTCTGGCCCACGCCTGCCCACATAAGGGAGATTTCCTTTGGTGACTTGACCACCTTCCTAGAAACATCAGGATGGACAATGAGGTAAGGATGACAGCACCTTGGGAGGATGCACAATGGGTCAATTGTGCCCTAAGTGCTGTGGACCTTAACTCGCTCTCCCCACTCTACAGATATATATACAGATGGATGAAGCAGAAAAAAGGCGAAAAGATACCGGGATCAAATTTGAAGAAATTCTGATAAACATCATTCAGTGTTGGAAATGATACCAGATGGAATGCAACCTATAATCTCGAATTTCTACCTAAATCTACAATACAATTCAAATTTAAGTAAATGATATGTCGCTATTACTATGAAAAGGCATTCGACACCGTAAATCAACAAAAAATGTTGGAAGCCTTGACAGAATGCCGAATTGACTATCAGTATATAAATATAATTAAACACATATACCAAAACGCAACAGCCTGTGTTAGAGTGGGTGATCGTCAAACCCAGAAATTCCCGATACACCGTGGAGTACGCCAGGGGGTCACCATATCGCCCAAACTGTTCCCTACGCTTTTGGAATATATATGTAAAAGGGCAAAACTGACCGACAAGGGCATAAACATAAACGGAGAAAAGCTTAGCCATCTAAGGTTTGCAGATGATATTGTACTAATAGCTGGTAGGATAGATGAGGCCAAAGAACTTTTAAATCAGCTCTACCTTTCCTCGCTAGAAGGGGGATTGAAAATAAATATATCTAAAACCCAGATGATGACAAATCTTGTAGTCAGCGAAGATATATGCGTAGGAACAAGATCCATAGACCAGGTAATGGCCTATAAATACCTAGGTCATGAAATTCGCATAGGAAAAGATAACCAAACCGTTGAGCTTCTCCGTCGTATAAGACTGACTTGGGCAGCCTTCGGCAAGCTGAACCATATTTTCAAATCGTCTGATATACCAATATGCCTTAAAAGAAAAACGTTTAATCAGTGTGTTTTGCCAGTGTTAACTTACGGTGCGGAAACGTTAACCATGACAAGGAGAACAGTTCAAAAGATCCGTGTGTGTCAAAGGGCGATGGAGCGTGCTATGTTGGGCGTTTCACTACGAGACAAGATCCCAAATCGCCAGCTACGACAAAGAACAGGAGTGGCTGATGCAGTAGAGAGAGTAGCAACACTGAAATGGAACTGGGCAGGTCACGTGGCTCGAATGACAGATAATAGATGGACAAAGCGGATACTGGAATGGAGACCAAGAGATGATGCCTACCGAAGCAGAGGTCGTCCACCAACACGTTGGACTGACGATCTAAAACGTTGTCATAGGAATTGGATGCAAGAGGCACAAGATCGAAATAGATGGAAAATTATGAGGGAGATCTATGTCCAGCAGTGGATAAGCGAAGATTGAATGATGATGTCGGTATTAGCACATGTTGCATAAAATTTAGTCTGCTACACTTTTGGTTTAACTTAAACCTTCGTAATTTTTCATTAGTTTGCGTAGTAGAGCGATACGGAATTGATACCAAATCAAATGCGAAAAGTTAGACTATTTTGTGCTCCAAACGCTATACTAGACGGCTTTTATTTCATCAGAGCAACAGCAAGCTTTTGCTAAAAGCAACTAATATATATATATATATATATATATATATATATATATATATATATATATATATATATATATATATATATATATATATATATATATATATATAAGCTGAATATAATTATTAGCAAATAAAATAGAATAAGATTATTTGTACCAAAATATGCCCAGTTCAAATATGCCATTATAAAACTTTGCTACAGAAAAAGTTACTCGTATTGGACATTTTTTTGTTTTTTGTTTATAATTTCACAGAATATTTAAAAATTGTTATAAAAATGGGCACTATGATATAACTTTGAACAAGAAATATTATTTTATTTATTATTTTACATTTTGTTCTGTAGAGATATATGGGAATGATTCGTGGAAAGTTTCTGCGTATGCAAAATTATTATACCATCTTTTTAACGTGACAAATATCTTAAACGTTGCTAGAATATCAGTTTCTTAGTTATTTGGCCTTTTATTTTTTAATATATATATTCAGGGATTCTACAGTATTCACTGCCTTCCCTCACTCAACCGTTTCCATCTCTCTCTGTTGTCCCATTCTCCATCGTTTAGGCTTCTCTTACTCATGGCGTCGTCTACTTCGTTCCTCCAGGATTTTCGGGGTCGTCCTCTTTTCCTCCTTCCTATGGGGTTATTCTCTTTAACCATCTGCTGTCGCTAGTTCTTCTTAGATGTCCATACCACTTTAGTCTTTTTTGTTCTATATATGTTAGTATGTCTGTTTCTATTGATGTTCTTTGCTTTATTTCGTCATTACTTCTCCTATCCATTCTTGTTACTCTGCAGCATCTTTGCAGGCATTCCATCTCTGTTGCTACTATTTTACTGCTGTTTTTCTTATTTATGATCAAATTTTCAGCTACATATGTCATAATACTTTGCACTAATGTTTTATAAAACTGTGTTTTTGTCTTCATATTTAGGTGTCTATCCCACCATACTGATTTAAGTTGTCGGATTGCTGTTCTTGTTTGTCCTAATCTTTGTATAATTTCTTCCTCTGTTGTTGCCTTGTTCGTGATTATAAACCCCAAGTATTTGAATTTATCCTTTCCTTTGATTGTTACGTTGTCATCAATTATTTTTTTTAATACTTTGTAGTCATACAATTTTAATAGACACGTATAAAGAGCTTTAGAACTTTCATATATAATATGTTGGTACATTTTAGTAAAAGTGGTACATCAATATATCCAACATTTTAAAAAATAACATATATCCTTCACTCAGGAAAACAAATTTCAAAACTGTTATACCATCGACCTACGTTCTAGACATGTGATTCCTAGCTATTTTTTATCTTTATTCAAATCATTTTATCTTCTTCATTAATTTTTAATTCATTTATAAACGCTACTTGAAAGCGGAAAGGAATTTAAAGATTATATCACACCGCTTGTGGTTTTTGAAGGAAATAATAAATAATAAACCATTCTTGCCAAATTTAGTTAGATTGACCGGATTCTGATTTGCTTTTGTTAAATATGGAAATATTTTTACGTACATCTGTAATTTAAGATGTATAATTGGTGATTAATTGAATTTTTGAAAGAGAAATTTTTTAGTATGTAATAATTAATGAAATTAGATAATAATACAGGCACACTCACTGAATATTACTGAATTATCACAAACCAAATTGATGACAATTATAACAAATTAACATTGAAAATGTAATAGAATCAGGAAACTGAAAAAGGCGGCAAATTTTATTATACTACAAGCATCACAATTTGGTAATTTACGTAAACTTGATAAAATCCAATTTAAAGCTATGAAAATTGTGTTATTGTTGATGAAAAGTACTTCAAATAAAGCCAGTCTGGTTTTAGCCTCTGAAAACTCACTCTCATTACGCAGAGAATATCTGGCATCCAAATACTTAGTAATCCAACACTATCGGTGCAACTATAATGCTAAAATAATTAATCAATTAAATACAGCTGATTAAATAACCATTCTTCTTAAAAATGAATTCCCCACCACTTGCAAAAGAATTTGTAACTTGCAATAAACTTAGGTTAATAAATTCTCCTTATATTCCTATTTGGGAATCATTGGGCATACCACACCGGACAAGTGTTCTACCTACAAACATTATTATTTCTAAATACCAAACAGAATTTTGTCATAATACTCTCAAGGAAATCTTAAGTAACTATTCAAACTACATTGCAATCTATACAGATGGGTCAAAATTAGTTACATGTACAACCAGTGCTTACTTTGTACCAAAAAAGACTAAAAAAGCATTTACTTTAAATAATATATTTTCCGCTGAAGCCTGTGCTATATATAAAGCCCTTGAATACTGTTGTGAAAACCAGTGGAACAAAATTATCGTGTGTACTGATTCATTATCAGTATTAAATGCATTACAAAACTTTATAAGTCAAAATTAACAGCAATATATTCACATTACAAATTTTTTAACAGTTACTAAAATTATTAGCTTTATCATATGATGTTAAATTCGTATGGGTTAACACCTTCGTGACAATGTGACCCACCGGTGGGTCACACCGTTTTTTGCCAAGAGCCGTGCGTGCCCATCCGTGGATCACGGTCTAGTGTATATTATCTTATTCAACCTAAAATTGTACAGTTTATTCTGGGGAATATAATACTGCAGTGACGGCTACAGACAGGAATGATATATATGTCGAGATTCACCGTGGTTTTCGAAAAGGAATTGTGTAAGCACTAAAAACACTTGAAGTCTAAAAAAGTATATTTTGAGTATCAAAATGATTTAAAAACTTAACTTAAACATTATGACGTCTTGTTCTTCTTTCCAAAAACAATGACATAAGTAAAGGGAAAGATACTAGTGACTAAACTTAAATTTATATTACAAAACATAATTTATTTTTAAATGAAGGTAGTAGATAACATAATGTTTAGCCAATAAAACACATTTTAATATTACATCTTACTGTGACTGTGGTAACAAATTTCAAAAAATAACAAATAATTCTACTAAAATTATTGATACAGATTACTTAGCCTATTCGTAGATTTTCTTAAAACACGGAATACATAATGCCGGCTGTCCATTGCAGTCTTCGCAAAATGTAAGTATCGTACTTGTTTTTGCCAGTGCCACTTTCCTACCTTTCTCATCTTTAAGTGTTTTGTAGCAATTAGAACATCGTTTTCCGCTTTTTCTCTCATTTCCTTCATATTTCACTAGCCTATGACTACTTCTACTTCGTTGTCTCGGACTCCTATTACACGGAACATGGCATCTTCAGGAATCAGTGGCACTTTCTTCTGTATTGGATAGCAATCCTTGTATAAGTTTTTCTCTAAATCGTAGCATGTCAAGTTTGTGTTTAGCTTGGTAGTGAGAGCTATGTATCACCCATGCATTAACAACACATGTTCCGAGAATAATCTCAAAAATAACCTTCTTATATCACTTCAGAGTTTTTCGGAGGCATGTGTAATAAGAAGACATCTGATCTGAAATGCCAACTCCTTTTTTGGCCTGATTGTAATCAATGATAGCGGGGGGTTTTAGTACTTCTACACCTTGTCGGTTTTTACATCCACTCGGAATCTGTTGATCAGTGTGATGTGGTACAGTACTGATCATTAGTACTTGCCGCTTATTTACCCATTTCAAGACACGAACCCCATTTTCGTTCTGCTCGCCGTAAATATGTCCCGTTTTCAGCTTTTTAGTGCATATA
Source organism: Diabrotica undecimpunctata (assembly GCF_040954645.1). Classification (NCBI taxonomy): domain Eukaryota; kingdom Metazoa; phylum Arthropoda; class Insecta; order Coleoptera; family Chrysomelidae; genus Diabrotica; species Diabrotica undecimpunctata. The sequence continues at coordinate 36,460,223 of NC_092811.1, read as the reverse complement.
TCTTTAGAATTCCCCTTCCTAAAGTGCCACAGACATATGTTTCTTCGGTTAAGAGGTCCTCGCATAGTGTGACACTTATACGTATAGAAGTTATCTATAAACAAAATTCTTCCCGAATGTTTAAGATCCTGCATTAGCTCCATGCATATATTATATGTATGCGCCTGCGTGTTCGTTGCTATAGTGGCATCATTTTTTCCTGCATAAATACGCAAATCGTACGTATAACCTTCAGTCGTACATATTTTATAGAGTTTTACTCCGTATTTGTGTGTTTTTGCTGGTAAGTATTGACGGAACACCAACCTGCCTCTCAAAGGTACCATGCTCTCATCAATCATGACTTTCTGATCGGGAACAAGTGTCTCCTTAAGCTGTTAACAAATAAGATTTATAACATCTTTTATTTTCGAGAGTCTGTCTTGGTCAGCTAGTGGATCGTTATTATTACAAAAATGCAAGCATTTCAATAACTGGTCGAATCTGTTGCGATTCATAATTTCTTTTATTCGCTTATTAGCGTACATTTCATTATTTGACCAATAGAGGTGCATTTTTGGTAGCTGATTAATCTCTAATATTGGCAAGATAGCTAAAAATTTTTTCATTTCTGCTCTGTTAGTATCTGTCCAAGTTTTCAACAGAGACCGTGGTCGCAGTGGCTTCGATTGGATGATCTGATATGCGTATCTGTTAGTTTCCTCTACTATGGTGTCAATGATTGGATTAGTAATAAACTGTTTGTAGATAGCTAAAGGTTGAGATAAATCTAAATTGTTAACTTTCGAACCGGTTTGTCCGAAGAACTGAAAATTTAGAGGTAAGTCTATAAATGGTCCCCATTTGACAGGATTGACTGTTTCTTGTACGCCTGCATCGCTTACCAAAAACTATTGTCACTAGAGTAATCGTCAGAACTGTTATTATGAGAAAGAACATTTTTTATCATATCCTGGTCATCTGAAGGCCTATAGGACTCTTCAGAATCCTCAAACGGGTCGGATTCTGAGGATGATAGATGTTGAAATCTTCCTTGTAGTTCAGCAGTAGAGGGACGTGGATTTTCCGGAAATGCTGCTGGCGGATTTAGATATTCCGGTGATACTGCAGTTGGACTTAAATTGTCTGTGAATGTTGCAGGTGGGCTAAGATTTCTCGGGGATGCTGGAGACGGACTTAAATTTTCCAGAGATCCAGCAGTCGGAGTGTAATTTTCTGGGGATGCTGAAGGCGAACTACTACTACCTTTATTTAAAAATAAATTATGTTTTGTAATATAAATTTAAGTTTAATCACTAGTATTTTTTCCTTTACTTATATCATTGTTTTTGGAGAGAAGAACAAGACGTCCGAATGTTTAAGTTAAGTTTATAAATCATTTTGATACTCAAAATATACTTTTTTAGACTTCAGGTGTTTTTAGGTCTTACACAATTCCTTTCCGAAAACCACGATGAATATAGACATATATATCATTCCTGTAGCCGTCACTGCAGTATTATATTCCCCAGAATAAACTGTACACGGGTGGGCGCGTACGGTTTTTGGCAAGAAACGGTGTGACCCACCGGTGGGTAACATTGTCACGAAGGTATTAACCCATACGAATTTAACATGATATGATAAAGCTGATAATTTTAGTAACTATTAAAAAAGTTTTAATATGAATATATTGCTGTTAATTTTGACTTTAAAGTTTTGTAATGCATTTAATACTGATAATGAATCAGTGCACACGACTATTTCACTCATCTTAAAATTTTCACATAATCTGACCAATCACAAACTAAAGACAGCTTGTGTTATCGCGAAAACACCAACTGTCTTTCAATTCTGATTGGTCTATCAGCTTCGTGTTTTCAACGATGTAACCATGGATACCGATCGCAAAGCAAAGTTTGACGTTTGCCAAAAAAATTATTGTAGCTGTATACGTCAAAATGAGTCGTTTCGGTGGTACTTCAAACAAAGTTATAAACCAAAACATTGAAGAAAATATACCGAGTAACACAAGAAAATCTAAATCTTATATATGGAGACAATTTATGATGTTCGTGTGGATCGCAACTACAAATTAGATGCAGAAAATAACAACGAAAGACTAGCATTCATTCTAAAAGACTGGGCCTTCAACATGCGAAAAATTGATGGTAGTGATTACAAGGAGAGTGTTATTAAAACTATATGGAACACTACTGCAAAATTGGTACAAGAAAAATATTTCTGTGAGTATCAGAGACATATTGATCCCTTGAAAGATATAACCTTCGAGGAAGCGATAGCGGCTCGTGATAGTAAGAGAAAATTGTTGCAAACTGTACCCGATAAAAGAAAAATGAGTTCTGTCGCTGTGACTTCGGATGAATATAAAAATATGTGCTTACAATGGGACGAAGACATGCCAGAGGGACTCCAAAAGAAGTTTTTTCATATAGCTGCCGTAGAATTAGCTTGGAGAGGTAACGAAGCAAGTTTTTCCATGTTACATTTTTTCAAGGAAGAGACTAACAACAAAGGCTGTTTAACAAACAGAATTGCATATAATCCGATATTCTTCAAAACCCGCCAAGGTGGTGATAAAAACTGTGCAGATAATAAATGGCTTACTCAAAATTTGAAGAATCCTGAAATGTGTCCTGTGAGATTATACCGAAAACTTATATCGAAAAGGGAAACTATTACCAATGATAGACTTTTTCTGACTGTGAATGGCAAGTGGAATAAATATAATAATAGTAATTGGTACAAGAATTGTCCTATTGGTATTAATACAATATCCAAATGGACAAAAATGTCTGCAGAAAAGATAGGATTAGACACTAAAAAAGTGAAAATAACGAATCACTCTAATCGTGCCACTGCAGTTAATCAGTTACTACAATCTGGCGTTAGTGAACAACAAGCTATGAAAATTACTGGACATGGAAGTTCGAACTCGGTGAAACCGTATTTACATCTTAGTGCCAAACATCATCAGAACATAGTGAATACTTTTAGGAATACTCCAAGTACATCGAGTAATAATAGCAACAATACATTGTATCCACCTAATAACGGTCATACTATTCAAAATTTTTACAATTGCACCGTTTATAATAATCATAGTCGAGAATAATGTATTTTTTTCGTGTACAAATTATTTATTGTTATAGGTAAAAATTAATTATAACAAATTATTTATAGTTATAATAAATATTTCATGATTATGACTAATTGTGAATTATTCAAAAAATGGGTAGATTTGGGTTACCTAGATCGTATTATTATTAAATTCCTTCCTCTCATTCTACTGAATTGTTGACCTATCACTTTGTTCATGAAATAGTCTAATAAAATACCACTCGTGATTTAATTTAGCTTATAAGTCTGTCTTTTATTTCTAAACTCAACTGAGTTTCTTAAAGAAAACACCATTTCAAGCAACTCAGTTTCGTTTAGAAGTAAATCGACAGACTTATCGCGAAAATTGAATCACTAGTGGTATTACTATTGATAATTTTGTTCCACTGGTTTTCACAACAGTATTCAAGGGCTTTATATATAGCATATGCTTCAGCGGAAAAGATGCTGAATTGATTATTAAAAGCAAATGCTTTTTTAGTCTTTTTTGGTACAAAGTAAGCACTGGTTGTACATGTAACTAATTTTGACCCGTCTGTATAGATTGCAATGTAGTTTGAATAGTTACTTAAGATTTCCTTGAGAGTATAATGACAAAATTCTGTTTGGTATTTAGAAATAATAAGTTTTGTAGGTAGAACACTTGTCCGGTGTGGTATGCTCAATGATTCCCAAATAGGATTATAAGGAGAATTTATTAACCTAAGTTCATTGCAAGTTACAAATGCTTTTGCAAGTGGCGGGAAATTCATTTTTAAGAAGAATAGTTATTTAATCAGCTGTATTTAATTGATTAATTATTTTAGCATTATAGTTGCATCGATAGTGTTGGATTACTAAGTATTTGGATGCCAGATATTCTCTGCGTAATGAGAGTGGGTTTTCAGAGGCTAAAGCCAGACTGGCTTCATTTGAAGTACTTTTCATCAACAATAACACAATTTTCATAGCTTTAAACTGGATTCTATCAAATTTACGTAAATTACCAAATTGTGATGCTTGTAGTATAATTTGCCGCCTTTTTCAGTTTCCATTCTCAATTTTAGAATTCTTTCGAATGTTTTAAAATCGAATATTTAACAAACTTAAAATCTACATGAAAAGTACAATGGAACAGCAGAGACTCTTTAATCTAACTATAATATTAATGTAACACAAACAAGCATCCTTAATCAACTTTGACGACACTATCACTACATTTGGAGAAAAGAAGGCACGAAGAATTAATTTTTAAGGTACAATACATAACAAAGTTTTGCGTAGTTGCAGTTGAGTTACACTACTGCCAACAAACTATTTGTATTAGTCATGTAAATGTATATTAATATAAGTATTTTTCAATATAAGTGTAATGTATGTATTAATACATATAAGTATATTATTAATATAATCGTTTTCAAGCGTATAGTATGCAATTTCAACAACCGCATTTAAAAAAATAGCTTACAGAGGTATTATTCTTTGGTGGAAGGGTGACGGGGCGGCAAACTGATCTTTGACCCTCCTGACAAATCTCCTAGTTCCGGCCCTGCATAACATGCAACTCAAAGGCTTCACTACTGAATTTTTGCAAAGACAAGTAGCAGTAAACAAAGAAGCAAGCCACTTTTTTTGCAATAACAAGTCTTAAAAAATATGTTTGAAATTCAATTAGCACCGTTAATTATAAAACTAAATTACGTAAAATAGATAATAAGCATCTCTAACGAGCAATAAAGTATGTCATGCAACAAATATTACACTAAAATTATTCAAATATTAAACAATATTATTATGAGATTATTAGATGTGTTCAGCAGGGAAGAGTGCACGCTTAAATTAGAATAGCTGTTAATTGTCCGAAAACTCTCATGAATACGATGAAGACATATTTAAATTAATCTATTTATAGCTGATTAATTAATGAATGGCTTATGCACACGCTTGAGAGGGCTCAATGACACAATTTATCAAAATCTCAGTTCCCGAATTATTGCAGATCATAAAAATTACTGTCTGCCGTCAGAAGTTGTATTTTACAGAAGCAATTCAGACTTTTGTATTGGTTTGTACTTGTCTTGCATTCTTTAATTTTCTGAATTCTTTCTCTCTGTTAAGATTTTTCATATAAGTTTCTTATTCTTTTGTTCAAGCATCCTTTTTGTTTCTCTTCTCTTTAGCTGGTAATTGTCTACACTTGTTCTAATTTGCCGAGTAAGCATTTTTCTGTAGGTTTAATTTTTTTCGCTTGTTACAGTCTTGCATTTCTCGTCAAACCAATAATTTTTACAAGCACAAGCTTCTGTTTTTATTTCATCTTTTGTAGATGTTTGAATATCTTCCTTTATTCTGATCAAGTAGAAGACTATATTGGTAATGTTTTCCGAGTATTGTTCTATAACTTTAGTTGTTGTTTTTATTTCGAATGATTCTATGTTAGGGAGTATTTCTAAGTTGACATCCGTTATCTTTCTCTTAAGATCTTCCTTTGCAGTGTTATCTGGGTTCTTGCTTAAGGAATATAAATTACGGTGAAATGTTTGAGTAACTTTTAGGATTTCTTTCTTTTCTCTTATTTCTTGTCCATCTTTATCCTTCAATGAGATTATTATAGGCTTTCCCAAGTTTGATCTTAAGTTCTTTTCTATTATTTTTTCTACCTTGTTGTCATTGTAGATCCTTAAATCTTCCTTTACTCCCTTCTTTATTTGTTTATTCAATTCTTTGAAACCATTACTGTTTCGCTTAACTTCGCTTAGAAATGTGCGTCTCCTTTCCATCAACCGTTTTGTTTTATCACTTATTATATCTTGTTTATTTTTCGTTTCCTTTGCAACAGTCAGTCCTGCTTTCAAGAGATTTCGTTGCATTTTTTTATTAATTGTGTTCATGTCGGAATATTCTTGTTAATAATGTTCTACAAATTCTTTTCTTAAGACTTCTCTGTACTCATCTTCCTGCTGTCGTATTTTAGTTTGATCTATCTGATTACAATAATTATATGGCGTGTTTCTACTGGTTTTCGTCTGTTTAACAAGAATCCTTGCTGTTAAAAGGCGATGATAGCTGTCAGTTATGAATCGATTGAGAGCAGTTATATCTTCAAAAATGTCTTTGTTCCCACACAAGAAGTAATCGATCTCGTTTTTCGTCTTTTTATTGGGAGATATCCACGTCCATTTTCGATTTGCTAGTTTCTTGAAGTGTGTGTTCATGGCATATAAATTTTGTTGTTCTAAGAAGTTATATAATTTTTCTTCTCTTTCATTTTGTGTGCCATAACCATTCATCCCTATGTTAGTTTCAGTATTTTCTTCTTTTTTACCTAATTTTACGTTGAAATCTCCCATAATGATGGTATACTTTGTATCACTTTTTTCTAATGCTGATATCAAATCTTCGTAGAACATTTCAACTACCTCTTCTTGATGTATTGTGGAAGCATACACTTGTATAACCTTGATCTTGGTTTTATTATCTAGGTCTATTATAATATAAGCTACTCTACCAGAAACGCTTTTATATGTAGAAATGTATGCTGTAAGATACTTTTGGACAAGAAATCCTACTCCACCATATGTTTCGTCTATTTTCCTTGTATAGTATAGGCAATTTCCAGAGTTTAAATGCATGCATTATTCGCCTCTTCTTTTCACTTCTGACAGTCCTAAAATATCCCACTTTACCTTGGATAGTTCTTCTACTAATTCGTAGGTCTTTTTATCTTTAGCCATAGATTGGATGTTGTATGTGGCTAGTAGCAACTGTTTTTGTTTGTTCGTATCTATTTTAGCGCGTTTTGTTGAGCTTGTGGCTCCCCCAGAATCCGCGAGACTGACCGGTTTTCCGGTGGGATTCTGAGCTGCTAGCTCTACCTATCTGGGGTATCGTCCCATTATGTTTCAAGTTCAACATGTTGCTTTTTGAGGGGTATATTGGCATTAAAACACCACGCTTGCCGGACGAGTTGGTGAGTGTTCGCAGTATCACAGCCGGTTAAATCAGTATTTGATTTCAGCCCCAGGCCACTAATGACACAGCTGCTGACCTGTGTCATGTCCTCCGTTGATCCGTGGGTACTTATTTGGCGAAGCCTTATTCATACCTGTCCTGCATATCTACAAGAATGTTCCCTATAAGCCACTGGGATGCGCCATGTCGGGATTGAGGACTTCCCCGCCCAGTCTGTCATGCACAAAGTACTGAAAGACCAAAGACCTACTCAGTTCAGCGTCCTTCCCCTACACAAGCTGACACCGGCTGGACAACTAAAGAACAATAAGGCTCCGGGTGCAGATGTAATACTTGTAGAAAAGGAGGGGAGTGAAATTATTCTCGAAGAATTTGTCTTCACAGAGGAGAAGTCCCAGATGATTGGAATGAAAGTTTGACATTACTTCTCTTCAAAAATGGAGACAGGGGAGATCTGAAGAACTATAGGCTAATCTTCCTGCTGTCCCAAATGTACAAACTGTTTATGAGAGTAATAACTAACAGGTTAACGTCGAAGCTCGATAGCTATCAACCGGTAGAGCAGGCAGGATTCCGAAAGGGTTACAGTACAGCGGATCATCTTCTTACAGTCAGAACGCTAATAGAGGAAGCCAATGAATATCACTTCAACTTATACATTGGCTTCGTTGATTATGAAAAGGCATTCGACTCCATAGAACTTTGGGCAATAGAGAGAGCTATGAACAACTGCAGGATATACTCCCGATACAGAATGCTCATACATAATATTTACAAGAAAGCTATACCAATCAACAGAGCAGTTCGCCAGGGAGATGTTATCTCACCAAAGCTATTCACACTTGGACTGGAAGACGTGTTCAAAGACATTAACTGAGCAGATAAGAAATATGACATTGTAATATTCGCTACAAGTTTTGAAGAACTACAGACCATGATGACGCAACTATTTTAAGCTTCGGAAAAAGTAAGTCTTAACATGAACTAGGAAAAAGCAAAAATAATGACAAATACAACAAACATTAGAAAAATAACGTTAAACCAACTAAATTTAGAAACAATAATCGAATACATCTACCTGGGACAGATAATGATAGTTATATATATATATATATATATATATATATATATATATATATATATATATATATATATATATATATATATATATATAAAGATATAATTATATACAAGTAAGTGAGAAGGCATAGACTTTGTTATAGCGTAAAGTCTAGTATAGGCTAGTCATAAATCATTATTTTAACGTATTTCAAAATTTGACAACTAATTTGACAGTTATACAAAAATATTTTTACCAAGTTTATTGTAAGTTTATTATATCTGTTTTATAGAGACCACAATGAGAATTTTTATGCTGTTGGATTCTAAATTTCAATGCATTTGCATGGTTTAAATCTGTAAGTAATATTTTAATACTATTCTACTATTATTCATTGGTATAGATCTTTTTGTATGTATCAATATATTGATTTTTCAATCGTAAAACGAACAGCAATAAGACTAAATTTGTGCCCAAGTGATTAGTTATAATATTTACTAACTAAAAAGGTATAATAAAATAATATAAAAAGCCTGTTTTATTACGTGGAGTACTCAAGAGAGTAGTATTTACTATTAATTTTTAAAACATTAAAAAAAGGTTTTTTTGATATATTGTTTTTTTTTTCTAATATATCGGCTCTTTTATAGTTTTCTTGTGGTAACCATTCTCATCGGATTGATCTTCCAGACTGTAGAAATTAGTATTAATAAACGGTACCTTAATAGTATAGAAGACTTTAAAGACATAGTTGAAGAAAAAGAATCGGATAGAGATCATGCTAATGCCAAGGATATATCTGCTCCATTGACTAAGCGATTTAAAGAGAATGAAAACCACAATGTGTGGCCTCTACCAAGAGTTAAAACTGACGTTAAGAGTGTAGACAGACAACCAGTGTTAGTTAGAAATGTTAATAAGAAGCTTAAAAATAAACAAGGTAGTTCTAATATGTTTGTTATGAAGAAAATAAGGTATCCAGAACGATACTACGTTGTTAGGAAAAAGGGAAGGCATCGAAATGCTCGAAATAAGAACATAAATATTAAAAGTAATAAAGTTAATGTTTTATCAAATGATGAATGTAATAAAATCGATTATAATTGTCAGTTGAGGGCAAGATCTGGTAATAATGATGACAAATCTGAACAAATTGAGTCCATAACAATAAATCATGACCAGTTGGGTATTGAAGATCTTAAAGGTAATGTATAGCATATTGCTAAAATAGTTATGAACGTTTCTTTTTTCTTCATCTAGTCCTTTCTCTTTTGCTTCTTCCTTATCTTCTATTCTATTATTTATTTGTCAGATTTAATTATTTTACTAATACTGTTCGTTGTGTACTTCAGTTAACTTTTTGTGTCCGGAACTAAATGTTTAAAGTTTTCTCCGCCCAGTAACAGGTGACGTCAATGACATGGTAGCTAGCATGCCACAGTTATTCGAGATTGCAGTGATAGTCTGCAATTCAGTATGTGTTCCGCGTTCTAAACTTCACCACATTCGCATAGTGAATCCTCTGCGTTCGATCGTTGTCTGGTTGTTCTTTTCTGTTTGTTGGTTCTCTTTGTTGATGATTTTGTTGTCCTGATTTAGGTGGGACACCTCTTCAGGGCGTGGTTTCTTTTTGTTGGTGTCAGCATGTGTCGTTGCATTGTGCTCACTGGTGGTACGCTTTGGTGGCTCTTGTCCTGCGGAGGAGGTGCTGTCCAGGGTGGTCAGACGTGAAAGGGTTGTTGAGCTAAAACGGTCCTTTTCAGAATTTTATTAGTAAAAAGTTATATGGTTATGAGTTGTGACTGAATTTAATAAGTAAATATATAATGTTATGGATCGCGGAGAGGGCAATAGCTGTGACTGTAGCCTCGACAATAGACAGGTATAATTTTGCAATGTAATCTCTGGCTTAGCAATAATAGAGTGAAGTTGCCTCCAGGATATCAATGTATTCCTCAGGAAGTTCGTTGCTGATAAGGGTCAGCAATTTATTGGGTAGGAATAAGAGTTTGCGTTTAGGGTGTCGGTTGAAAACATTACCGAAATATGAGCAGGTAGTTTTGATGATATTTTGGGCTCTGAAGTTTTGGCCACGGATGGTTTTGATTGTATAACTCCTGCTCAAAGAGGAGAGCCTCTCATTGATGGGCTGGATATTCGACAGTTGATGAATGAGGGCGGAAGGGTATTCGTGCCGTTTGTTGTTTACTCTACTCAGGATTTCCTGTTCCAATCCCAGCAAATGTTGTGTGAAGCGGCGATTAAACATGATATATAGATTAGACCTATATTCAATCACCAGCCTGATTAATGTTTTGTACGTGTGTATAAGTGTACGTGGGTGTATCCGTCCGAACTTACCTCAGAGAGCATTTAGTAAACCGACTCTTCTCCTCACCCTGTTACAGGCTGCAACCAGATCGACCCTCCAGTTTAATGTTTTTATGAAGACCACACCGAGGTACTCAATCTGGTTACGGAGTTGGAGTCGGTCTGCTGAGATTGTAGTGTCCAAAGAGAATAATTTGAGTTTTATTAGGGTTAGGTGTGTCGATCATATCCCACCTTTATACCGATCATGAATATTCCCCGATCGGATAGCCAAGCGGGCTGGGCGGCTGGCTTCTCCTTCGCTTCAATGCGAGAGATGTCAGTTCAAATCCCCGGCTCGGTGAATAGCAAACAAAAAGGCTAACGCAGTAGTTTAAAATTCTAAAATGAATCTGCGGCTTAGTCTAGAATATGCTGGTATCTGATCGGCCTATGGTGGAGCAGTACGGCAAGAGATAAGGGCTTGCGGCTAGGTGATACTCCTCCATAGATCCCTACCGGAAGGGCGTGGAACGCCTAAATACCGGGTATATATATATGAATATTCCCCTACCGAGTAGTACAGGGTTTGCACTCCATAATTTTTGGCTTGTTTTTTTTGCAATGATGTGTGTAGGTAAATCTTTTGTCCATTACCACTCCGAGATATTTTGGACTAGATTTGTGTTTCAGGGTATTCCCCTCTGCGCTACTGTCGACTGACGATTGATTTCTACGGTAAAAGATGCAAAGTTGAGTTTTATTTGGTTGAGTTTGAGGGAGTTCTTTTCATAGAATTCGGACATAGACAGAGAGAGTGCCACTTCTATCTTAGCTACAACTCCACACAATGCCTTGTTCTAAACAGCTATGGTCAAATCGTCGGCGTGTAGGAAGTTTTTTTTAGTAGCCACGGTCAAGCTGATCGTTGGTATAAATATTTAACAGCATTAGTTTAAGTACACTTCCTTGGGCTTACCTTGTAGTTTACGGCGTCGTAAGCTGCCAACAAATCAATCAATGCCAGACTTGTAATCCATTTTTGCTCATAGCCACGCTTTATGCACTCGGTGATTGTAAGTTCTTGTGGAATGCATAATTTTCCGGGACTGAATAATTTCCGAGTTTGCTGCAGGATTAGATTTTGTTCGATAGTCTTCTCGACCCGTTGCAATATCATTCTTTCTAACAACTTAAACACGTGGCATAGTATATCAAGATCATATGAGGTTTCTCTTATAGCTGGCTTTCATATTTTACATGTTATACCATTGCTTATACTTTAATTAAAGTTCGTAAAAACTTTTGCAAATTGCACAACGTTGTAAAATACGTAGATACTTATAATCTTCATTATCAAACATCTCACTATTAGCGCTAAGTCTCACCAGCCTGTAATCCTAATGTATTACTTTGTTTTGATATTAATGTAACTAATAATTTACATTTTACAAAACAATATATTTTACAAATAATTTACATTTTAAAAACAACAAAATAACATTTTTCTGTTAATTGGGAATAACCTCTTCTTTTTGTAGCATATTTAAACAAAGACTTTTATATGTATATGTTCTTTTGTTTAATATATCTTTTTAGGTTAACTCATTCCTTTTGGAAGTACCATTTACACCACCTACTCCTAACTATTGAAGTGACCTCATCGTAATATTACTTCTCCCAAATCCTATCTCTTGCTCTCGTTGAGTTATTTGTTATCTATATATTAAAATGTATCCATATTTAAGATAAGAGAGTTTTAACTGATACCGAGGAATTTTCGGGTAAAAATGATTCTGAAGAATCTTTGTTGAACGACACGGATCACAAAGAGTTTAGCATTCATGAAACTGACACTGAAAAAGAAGGTAAACAAGATTAAGATGCGCCAATTGGGCAAAATCTTGGGCAAAAAAAATGGAACCAAATGGAGAAAACTTCCGCATTCACGAAACATTCAAAAAAGGCAAGAAGTTATTATCTATCATTTACCAGATCCAATACGAGAAGCAAAGAATATAATGACTCCAATTGACGCATGGAATTATTTCCATATTTGTATTCTTGACATAATTGTTCAATATACATTGTACATTGGAAAAGTTGCTCAAAAATATAAAGATAGATATGATATGACATTAACATCCAAAGAAGAATTGCAGATTTATTTTGGTTTGCTTTTTATATCTGGATTTGAAAAAGGCGCAAGAAGAAATTTACAAGACTATTGGGCAGACGATAAAATGGGATCTGAAATCTTCGTAGCTGCTATGTCCCAACGAATATTTAGATTCGTGTCGCGTGTGATTAGATTTGATCACACAGATACTAGAGAAGAAAGGAAGCTATTGATAAACTGGCTGCTATTAGAGAATTATTGAAGTTTTTAAAAATGTAAGTCTCTTTATACTCCTGAAAATATCTTACATTAAAAGAAATCCTTTTAGCTTTTTGGGGACGATGCTCATTTCGATTGTATATTCCGAATAAATCCTACAAATATGGGATAAACATTTTTTCATTCGTTGATTCGAGAAGTTTGTACACGAAGAACGTGGATATTTACGCAGGTCATCAACTTCAAGGGTCGTTTCTGGTGTCAAATAAATGCTCGATGTTGCAATAAGAAGGTGCCAACATTTGTATGGTTCAGGACGAAATATAACTATGGATCGCTGGTTTACAGTCATGGAAGTTATTGAAAAATTTCAACGTGAATGCTTGACAGTTATTGGTACAATTCGGTCGAATAAACTAGAGCTTTCAGAAATACTGCGTACAGGAAAGAATAGACAAGTATTGTCATTTGCTTTAAGAAACTATACTACCGCATTTTCTTATGTCCCTAGGAAATCTAAACATGTCTTACTAGAATCGTTTTTGCATCTCGATATTGACAACATCCATCTATCAACTGGAGGTGCCCAAAAGCCAGAAATAATATCTTTCTACAATCTAACAAAAAGTGGAGTAGATAGAATATCTTCAACGTATAATGTAGCCAGGGCAACTAGAAGGTGGACAATGGTAACATTGTATGGACTGCTAAATGTGGCTTCGATTAATGCTTTTGTTATAACTAGGTACAATAATCCAGATGCACCCTGTTGCAAAGACAGAAGATTCTTTCAAAAAAATTTAAGACTTGACTTGTTTAAACCAAACATTGCAGCACGGGCTTTAACTGAGACGTTGGCTATAGGTGTACACCAGATTGCCGCAAACTAAGCATACCTGATCCAGAGTATCCACATCCCCCACATCCATATTGTAAAAGACGTAAAACTAGATTTTTTTGCAAATTATATAAGAGCCGACTTTGTCTGGAGCATATTACAGTCTGTTGTGCGGAGTGTCTAAAACTTTGCTGGTAAAAGTTATTTCTTTATTACAAAGCATGTGGTGTTCGTGTGTATCAAGGTATAAAAGATGCTTATTAAAAGCTTAAAACTTTTATTTTAAAGAAGATCTTTTAGGAATTGAATCAGTCCATCATCAGTTTAATAAAAAGTTGTTAAAAAACATTGTTTGGCCACAGAAAAACACTGGAAGGACATCAGTAACAAAAACAATCCTCATGGATTTTACAAAAGTAAATGCAATAGACCGTTAACTTCGCTAATTAATAAAAACTAGAAATGGGGGCATCTAACATGACCAACCAGAGCTGGTGAGATTTTGTCCACTTACATTACCTCTGATCTGTGCTGAAGTAGGGTTAACTCTAGATCCAGCTCCGGGGGATCACGTTAGATGCCCCCATTTCTAGTTTTTATTAATTAGCGAAGTTAACGGTCTATTGCATTTACCTTTGTAAATTCCATGAGGATTGTTTTTGTTACTGATGTCCTTTCAGTGTTTTTCTGTGGCAAAACAATGTTTTTTAACAACTTTTTATGTAAGTAGTAAAAAACCAACGTGTTCTTTCTATGCATTTAAATTTCAACTTAAGTGTTTTTAATATTGGTATTTTTACTCTCTCTCTTTTAGTAAACTGATGATGGAATGATTTGATTCCGAAAAGATCTTCTTTAAAATAAAAGTTTTAAGCTTTTAATAAGCATTTTTTATAAGTTGATACACACGAACACCACATGCTTTGTATTCAACAGGTATACTAGCCAATCCTGAATATCTCCACTTCATGGTTTTGTTCAGTTTTACTTTTAATTTCTTTATTAGACTAAATAGGTTTAAAATATCTGCTTTTGTAGAAAACGGCGTTATTGATTTTTAAATATAAATACGTCAAAAAGTAACAGTTTTTTGTATTTTTAAGCATTTCAAACGTTTTCTTAATATTGTTCTGAAGCTATTTTCTTGTGCCATCTTAAAGTAATTACTATTTTAATGGGAATAAACCACAACGGAAGTTTAAAATAAGTTTATTGGCATTTCAATTTCTACTTTGTTAATCGTTATCATAATAATAATAATAATAATACGATTTTCGAAGTGGAAATTGAAACGTCAATAAACTTATTTTAAACTTCATTTGTGGCTTATTCCCATTAAAATAGTAATTGTTTCAAATGTTATAAAAAATAAATTATTTTTATTAAATGTATTTATGAAGGTGTGTTTTATTTTAATAAAAAATAATTTTTGCAAAAAAAAATGCCAAAAAATATTCGTCCTGATAGGCCTCACCTGTGTCCTAGAACAATTTCTTACCCACCCGTCCACTGGAGGGTTAAGAGTGTACTATTTTTTTTATTTAAATTACTCATTCTTTTCAGTTATATTCTTTTCTATTAGTATTATTTCATTTTCAATTTCTGAAATATCTGAACTCATATCTCCGTTATATTATTAACATATTGTAAACAATTAGTTTCAGATGATTTAAATGAAAAACCTAACTGCGAAGAATTAACCAAAATATTTCATGAAGTACCTTTCATTCACGACATGGTTCAAGCGTTACTTGAAAGAAACTCACCGAGAAACGTCAACGATGCTTGGAAAACCATCAAATGTGCAATTCGCCAGGATCCAACTATTTTAAATAACGGCCAGCTAGATAACGGAAAACAGTGTTTTCAAAAATTTGTTAGAAACAACAGAAAACGACGTCATTCAACGTACATAAATTTTAAGAATCATAAGAAAAAGATCAACACAAATCTGGCAAAAAGGAGTTCCCAAAATGACCCCAGGTTTGACGCTATAGTTGATTTTATAATTAAAAATAAAATGTTTTCAGATAATTTCACTTACGTCCCGATCGTGTTTGCTAAAGTGACTAACAATGGAGATAATGTTAACAATGGAAGTTCTGAAACTTATACTCAGAAAATGCTGCCAGAGAAAAATTTAACAACTGCAAATGGAATGAATGCGTCTTCTCCAACGATAAAAGATATGGAATCAAGTACCAATTCTGTAACAGTCAACAATATGACATCCAGTCATGTCGACTACAGTGCAGTAACAAAAGCTCCCACAAATATTTCGAACATTTTTCGTAGAGAGGTAATTTATTTACAAGAGCTCTATATTTGAAAAAAAACTGATCAAGTGGTACCTACCTATTATTATCATCATTATACATATACATTTAAATATATATGCATTTATTTATAGGAAAGAAGCCTAATATTTCATACTTTTTTCTCATTGAATTTTTTTTTAGTCAGAAACACATTTTGGAATCATTTTTTTGTTAAAATATTTATTTCATTATTAAACAATAGGCGAGTATTAGACGAAGTATTAGGCGAAAATAAAAATGACACTTTTTTAAATTTAAAAAAAACTGTTTCTAAAATTGGATACCCTATCCAAAATTAGGAACCTATTTTTAAATACAAAAATCACCCACGTAAGTGTTTTTTTTTGTCACTACCAGCACACTCTTCATGTGACCATCTGAAGCAACTTGAACACTGTACCCACTTTTTTCCATGTTGGTCCTTTGAATAATGTTAAGTGCAAAAAATACACTCTGCGTTACTTTCTTGATCGGTAATCATATCTGAATCATCATCATAAGATTCACTTTCTTCTTTTACTTTCTTCATCTTTTTATTTTTGACCATCGTCTTCTTTTAGTTTTCTTTAAAACCTTAAATTTTGGCAACTGTTCTTTATTTTTAAGTGATTCTGTTCTTTGTTTTTCTTTAATGCTAGCTTCTAAATCATTTTTGTAGGGCGTACTTGTAATTAAAGCCGCAGAACTGGTTTTACCTCCCCTATTTGAAGTAGGTGTCGATGAACTGCAGGATGGTAAAGGTGAAAGTCTTTTTTACAATGTTCGATAACTGATTAATTTTTATACTGCTACCCATTTTGGGGGTGGGGTTTTTTAGTAGACAGTTGAATTAATTGAACTGCAGGATGGTAAAGGTGAAAAGTCTTGAACGTTTACAACGTTCGATAACTGATTAATTTCCACACTGCTACCCATTTGATGTCTCGGGGGGGGGGGGGTTCAATAGACAGTTGAATTGAGCTACTGGTGGATTTGGTTCCAATGGCAAAGTCTTATCAGAGGTATGTTGTCGAGGCAGAGTTCTTTCTCTTTTGTTTTTCTAAAATAATCTGCTTCTGAAAAGTTATTCCGATTTAATGGAAAAATTCCTGCTTTACAAAACGCATTGGCAGTAGCAGATTTCTGATAAGCAGGGCAGAATAATGAACTTATCTGAAAGGGTCCTTATCTGAAAGTCTAATCAGAAGTATGTTGTCGAGGCAGAGTTCTTTCTCTTTGTTTTTCTAAAATAATCTGCTTCTGAAAAGTTATTCCGATTTAATGGAAAAATTCCTGCTTTACAAAACGCATTGGCAGTAGCAGATTTCTGATAAGCAGGGCAGAATAATGAACTTATCTGAAAGGGTCCTACATTTTGAGAAGGATTATTCTTCCAACCAATTTTGGATTTCTCTTAAATAGTATGTCTTTAAAGGAGACATAAAACACAAATCTAACGGTTGGATTTTATATAACGTATGCGGAGGAATGCATACAATAGAAATATAATTTTTTCTCGCTAAGTCTATAACGTTCAGATTCCGTGTATGGCTATAATGGTTGTCAAGAATGAGCAACATCGGATTGTCTTTTGAAGGTTTTACATGATTGATAAAATGTTGCATTTATCGCGTAAAGATGTGGCTCTGTATCCATCCTGAAGGGTGACAATCAGCAATTGACCCAGCTGGAGCTCCATCTAATAGCTCGGCCTTCATATTTTTGCGTGGGAATACAAATAACGGAGGAACGAATCCTCCGGCAGCATTCATGCATGTAACTACAGTTACTAGTGCCCTTCTATCTGCAACAGTTACGGCTTCTACTTGTTTTTTTCCTTTTAGGGTGATGACCCTAACAATCCTGGATTGTACGGTAGTGATACCTGTTTCATCAACATTATACACTCTTAGGGGGTTACAATTTATCTTCTCCATAGCTGGTTCCAGAATATCAAAAAAACGGTTAATATTTTGTGGGGTAAAACTTTTGAAATCCACTGCGGTTTTCTTACTGATAAATTGGAATGCCGTCTGAGGAAATTTCGGAGCCACTTTTTACCGGCATTACCATCTCTTTCTGAAAAAGGATGGGAAAGGTTATTTCTGATAGCAAGCTGGTATGCTACTACGAGATCATAATATCTTTTGTCCATTTCCAAACAGTACTGTACCAAGTCTTCTTCCATTTCTGCTGATAAAACTGGTTTTCAGCCCATTCGTAGCGCGGATTGTTTTTTTGAGTCTTTGCCACGTTTAACATATAGCTCGATGGTTGATTTGGGAACGTCGAAGCACTTTTACGCTTTTAAGTATCCCATTTGTTTAATTTTAACAACATCAAAAGCATTTTTCATATCTTCTGGATTCCATTTTTTATGTAGTAGTGTGCCAGTTCTGTTTGGAAATGGACAGAAGATATGGTCTAGTACTTGCAGACGTTCGGAGATTAGCATACCAGCTTGCTATCAGAAATAACCTTTCCCATGCTTTTTCAGAAAGAGATAGTAATGCCGGTAAAAAGTGGCTCCAAAATTTCCTCAGACGGCATCCCAATCTATCTGTAAGAAATTCACAGGGGATTTCAAAAAACAGAATAAAAGGTTTTACCCCAGAAAATATCAACCGTTTTTTTGATACTCTGGAACCAGCTATGGAGAAGATAAATTTTAACCCCCTAAGAGTGTATAATGTTGATGAAAAAGGTATAACTATCGTACAATCCAAGATTGTTAAGGTCATCACCCTAGAAGGAAAATAACCCTTCAGGATGCATACAGAGCCACATCTTTACGCGATGGATGCAACATTTTATCAATCATGTAAAGCCTTCAAAAGACGATCCGGTGTTGCTCATTCTTGACGGCCATTCCAATGGCCGGATCTTTCCAATATGTATCATAATTTAATAAATTGCGTTCTTTTTAAATGCACTATGTGGATATTTAAGATACGAGCTTGACCCACTCCTACTTTTAGATACCTGCCAGATTTCATCTGTCAATGTCAGATACCAATTTTTAAATCAATGTTACACTTTTAAAAAGTGTAACATGTAAACATGTTTAACACATGTAAACATGAAAATTAAATATATATTGTGATGTTTATAAAATAAAGTTAATAAAGTGCTTATTGAAAATGGCAAATTTGCCGAAAACTTTAAACAATTGTTATACATGTTGTAGTCCATGAGGCACACAATGAGTTTTATATATATTCCTGAGAAATCTAAAGAGGAGTGAACACACTATAAAAAAAATATAACGTCTACTGTATAAACAAATGGGCATTACACAGAAAAAACAATGGAATAGAAGAAGTAGAAGAAGTATCGGACGACCGCCCAAAAGATGGAGTGACAATCTTCCATAGAGTTTCCATGAAGAAGGGGAAGAAGAAGTGATACGGTTATCTACGATGATTGTCGCTCCTGGATATTTAAAACGTTCCAATCTCTCAAAGTTATATGGGTCTATTGTTACATTTTGCACTATTCTGTCTTGACTCTTTCGTCTATTAATGCACATGTATTTAGTTTTCTCTTTATTGCCCATTATATAGGTTGTTCTGCTTCTATCTCTATGTTGTTGAAAGGTTTCTTTTCAGTAGCGACGGTGTTTCCAATAATGTCTGTCGTCCGCGTATGATATTCCAAGTTTGATCTCTTTTAATACAGTCATATGCTTGTTAGAAGTCTATGAATAGATTATGAATAGTCTTATTGAACTCCCATTCTTTTTTAAGTAGCTGTCTTAGGGTAAAAATCAAATCTATTTTCGATTAATTTTTCCTGAATCCGGCTTGCTATTCCCCTACGAAATTTTTTACAAAAATATTTTTTATACTCATTTTGTAATATTTTATAGGATAATACATTGCAACCAAGCAGTGGGATGAATGATACTGATTTAGTTATTCCTGAACCGGAGCAAAACCCATTGGAATTGGGAATACCTGAGGAAGATGCGGTTGTGGAACAATATGACGATACATCTACTGATTTGTCGCAAAATGGTACACAGATTAAGGTAAATATAACTTTGTATTTTTTTTACTGTGTGACCCATTTCGATTAGACTTTGATTACCAAAATATTGTTAATTTGAATTTTCTTTATTGGAAGATTTTATTTATTGGATTTTTACTGTAACAAATGACTTTTTTTCAAAAAGATTATTTTTTCTCTTCCGCGGAGATAAAAATTGATAAAAAACATATCTAATTGTTAAAGCACCTAACTTTTGTATTATCCAACATAAGCGAATCAATCAAAAAACAAAATTTTGAAAAAGCATGAGGCTTATAGTTACGATTTAATTTCAGTATTCTACAAATGCTAGAATAGTCCATAGGGTGATGCAAACTTTAAGAAAAAAAACAGTTTGATTCGAACACCCGGTATATAATGAAAATTTACCTGTTTAGCAACAATATTATTATAAAGATATTGTCAAAGAATAAGGCTATAAACATAATAAAAAAATCACTTAAATCGGACAACAGATTTAGGTGATATAAATCAAAAATTAACCATTTTTAAGGTGGCCGGTTAATTTTGGTCCAGAGTGTAATAAACATTAGTACATTTCAGGAATTTCATCAAAAAATAAATATTGTGGACCAAAAAACGAGACGTCTCTGAGACGGTGTGATACTGATATTAATTTATTGTGTTAGTACAGTTATATTAAAAAAAAAGGGTACAAGTATTAGAAAGAGAAGTTAACGAATCCTATTTGTGTAAAACCGGTGGTAAAACCGGCTGGGATTTTTGGAGGTTATCAAATGTCACAGGTTATTAAAAATATAAATCATTGGCGTTGAGCATTAATTAGACGAAACCATTTATTCAACAACTATATAAAGAATAATTTTAATGACTGTTACAAATACAATTTAGTATTTGGTGATCTTTCTGCTTCTATAACTTTATTTAGTCTATTTGGCATATTTTGAATTATATTAGATATCATATTTGGATCAAGATTCAAGATCCCAGCACTCTAAGATTGTATCCCACAATTGATCTGAAATTTGTGGCATAAAATTTCTTTTATATATTTTTTTAACAATTATGCCCCAAATGTTTTCAATTGGATTTATATCTGGACTGTGCGCAGGCCATGGCAATACTTCCAGGTTTTCCAATTCCTTACGGCATGGGCAGTGTGAACTGAACAATTATCTTGTTGATATATAAAAGTATTATTAGGATACAATTGCTCAATAGAAGGGAGCATTACGTGTTCCAAAACGTTAATGTAATTGTCGGCAGTAAATCTTCCCTCTAATCTCCAACAAACACCAGGTCCATATATACTAATCCAACCCCATACATTTACAGAAAAACCAGATCCAGATTTATTATGAGAGTGAATATATCGTTCTTCAAACCTAGTATTGGCTGGCCGTTATAGGTCGACTGAAAAGTCTTTTCATCAGTAAAAATGACGTTGTTCCAAAATTGTGGATTGCGGTAAATATAGTTTAGTGCAAATATTACTCTTGCTTGCCGATGTTCAACAGTTACTAATGGTTTTTTAGCAGCTGGTCGGTTTTTTAATTCAGATTCATTGATCCTTCTGCTTACAGTAGGTTGGGCACCAGGAAATCCCGTATGAATCCTTGAATCCTTCGACGTCGCAAATGGATTATCTCTTAAGAATTGAACTAAAGCAGCATCTTGTTGAGGAGTGGATACTTTGGAACGCTCTGAACCAACTTTTCTTTTTAATGATTGTTGTTGGACCCATCGTTGCTTAATTCTGAAGATTGTTTTCAAATTTCTATTATAGAGATTTGCTAGCGCACGAATTGACCATCCTTCTTCCATTTTCGTAATTATTTGAGCCTTTTCAATCTCACTTAAATGACTAGGCATATTAATTTTTTATTGTACGTAACGTTAAACCTTCTATCAAACTAAACGTCTTTGACGTGTATGAGTTGCATTTTTGATCACTTATGACATTTGATAACCTCCAAAAATCCCAGCCGGTTTTACACAAATAGGATGACGTTAACTTCTCTTTCTAATACTTGTACCCTTTTTTTTAATATAACTGTACTTCAGGTTTAAAATTTGAAGTTGTTAGAACTTCGTTAATAATTATTATTGTATTTTAATAAAATTTTTGTCATACCTATTTGGCACTCTAGATCCAGTGGCGTAGGAAATTTTTTATTAAAAAAATCACTAATGAAAATTCTGTATTTTCGACTATAAAAATATATCGTAGTATGCCCTGAAAACTTGAATAAACATTAAAAATTATTTCCCGAATTAGATATTTTATTACACTACATTTGAAAAGCAAAATTGGTGTTAAAATCGATTA
Source organism: Diabrotica undecimpunctata (assembly GCF_040954645.1). Lineage (NCBI taxonomy): Eukaryota > Metazoa > Arthropoda > Insecta > Coleoptera > Chrysomelidae > Diabrotica > Diabrotica undecimpunctata. Next base: position 36,437,969 of record NC_092811.1, on the reverse strand, counting down.
CCAAATGTTATAGAGGTGTTGCCAATCTAAATGGGCCACACTGTATATTGTAAATCATGTTTTTTTATTGTAGGATGTGACTGTAAAGATAAATACCACAACTCCTAATAGTATTACCAGTAGTCAAAATTCTAACAGAAAGAAAAAGAACGTTAGTGAAATAGTTTTGGAACCTATTCAAACAGATAAAGCAGTGAGGCCAATAAATTATGAAGCAGAATATTTAACAGATGCTGGAGAAGTACCAATTACTTTTGCTTTAAATGATACAAATGTCCTATATAATGCTACAGCTACGAGCCAATTCACTACACTTAGAAATTTTATTGCGAACGAAACTTGTCAAACTGAGCAAGCTATTTCAGAAACTACTGAAAACAATTTTATAAAACCTGTACAAAATACAACAAATTTATCCATTTTACAGTCCAATAATAATAAAGTACTTCAGTCTAAGAATAATGGTACTAACGTACATAAGACTGTTACAGAAATCGATCTTTGTTCAGACAGCTATAGTACTACAGTTTTAAACAATGAAAGCTCAATTATTGAAAACGTAGAGCAAAATTGTACACATAATTATAGCATAGACCTTATGAACAGCACAACCATAAATGCTACAATTTTCGAAAACAAAAACCAAACGGTAGGTCCAGTAAACTTGTTAAAAGAAACTTTAATCAAAGGTGGTATCACTAACGATAATTTTAGTTCCTTAAACAGATCAGTGGCTGAAAATGCTACACAATACAGCTTTATTAATGAAAGCACACGCTCAATTAGTAGTAGTATAACAGTAAAACTTACTGCAGCTGTAAATATAAGTGAAAATCTGTGTATTACTAGCAATGGGAATATTACCACCATAGGTGTAGGTGCCACATCTGAAAGCTTCATTAATAATAACATTGCTTTAACTGGCAGTAGTCCTAACGATATTAAAAGTATCAATATCAATCCTGTTACCGAAACTAGTACCAATGGAACTAATAATTTTACACAAAATATAGAATTTACTGGCATTAAAAATACTACTAGTAATAATTTTACTAATGAATCAAATTCTACTACCAATAAAAGTACTAATGTGTGTATCACTGTGAGCAGTAAATATGGCACATCGCTGAATGTTGAGACAAGATCAGATAATGAAACCTTAGTAGAAGGCACCACTACCAATTTAAATTTAACTGTTTCCAACCTAACCGGTAATAATACAACTAGTAATATTACTGTAATGTTTGATAGTATGGAAAGTACTACTATAAATACTACTACTTTAAAATATGGAAACATTGGTGCGAGATACAGTAGCAGTAATGGTGATTTTTCAAATAATGGTACCAAAAGTGATTATGTAATTTTAACTACAGGTAATGTATGTTTTAAAGTATAGTTATATGTAGTAATGCTGTTATATAGTGTGTTCCAATGAAAATTTGCCCCCCCCCACCCCAGAAACTCAGAAACTAAGAGTTTCTTCAAAATTTAAAAAACACGTCAATTTGTATTGGGAGGGAGACGAATTTTCATGTAAAATTCATGCCCTCAAATCTAAACCTCTGCTGCCCCGCATTAACCCCCCGTTTATTATTTGAAAGGTATTTTTTTTCTACAATACACTCAATTTTTTTTATTTTCGGAATGACTGAAGATAATTTTGCATTTAACTAATTTATTGGCTGCAAAGAGTACTATCAAAAAACAAAAAATTTCATCAAATTAACTATTTATTAAATATTAATTAATTAAATATTCGAAATGACCTGTGACCTCCGTACAGTAATATTTTCAAAGCCTGTTCTTACATTTGCAAATACCTCCGATATCAATAATCGGCATTCTGTCACAAATCTTTGTCTCAACTCTACAAGATCAGGAAAAAATCTAAAGGCGAAAGATCCGGTGATCTGGCCGGTCACTCTATTGGACCTGTTCTGCCAATCCAACGCCCTGGAAAACGTTGACTCAAAAATTGTTTTACGCGTAAACCATAATGTGGGGGTGCCCCGTCCTATTCGAAAATCAGTTCATCCTCTAAAAGGTTATTATCAAATTCCAATGTGTCAATGATGAGCGGATCAATAACGTCTTCTAACAAATTTAAATAAGTTGTTCCGTTAAGACTTCCTTTAAGAAATAATGGTCCAATAACGTGATTCCCTAAATTACCAACCCATATATTTAATTTCTGAGGTGTTTGTGTATGTGTCTCCATGAATAAATGAGGATTACTGTTACTCCAATAACGACAATTGTGTCTATTTACTTCACCACTTAACATAAAAGTACAGTTTTCGCAAAAACACGTATTGTATAAGCGATGTTGGTTGTTATTTATGATTTCACTAAATTCTTCACAAAATTAAAGCCGACAAGACTAAATCTTAATTTAATTAATTAAATCTTCGTTTAATTAATGAAGTAATCGTATTTTCTCTCTCTCTCTCTCTCTCTCCCCAATGGCGCTACAGCCCAAATCGGGCCTTGGCCTCCTCCAAACTATGCCTCCAACCTGGTCGATTCCGCGCCGATCTTCTCCAAGTTCTCACGTCTAGCAAATTTTGCGCGTCCCCTGTCACTTTATCCTCCCATCTTTTCCGTGGCCTTCCTTTTGGTCTTGCGCCATGCATTTTACTATCAAGGGCTCTTTTCGGCAATCTTTCTGTCTCCATTCTTACTACATGACCAGATCAGCGAAGTCGGTGAGATCGGTGTCTCTTTGAACAGTTGGTAGAGTTCATGGTTATACCTGGATCTCCATATTCCGTTTTCGTTAATAGGTCCAAATAACTTTCTTAGGACTTTTCTTTCGAAGACTTCCAGTTTTCTTTTTGTCTCTTCTGTCATCATCCATGTCTCGCATCCATAACATACTATTGGTCTGATAATAGTTTTGTAGACCCTGATTTTCGATCTCCAGTGTGTGTTTTTGGAGCGAAACACATGATCGAGTGAAAAATAAGCTTTGTTTCCCTTTACTATTATTCTTCTTTGGATTTCTGGTTCTTCTGTTCCATCCATGTTTAATGTCTTCTTCTTTCAGTGCCTATTCGTTCCGAATATTGGCAATCATTCTGGCTATAATTATTTTATTGACTGATGCTTTAAATAGATTCGTTGTAGTTGTGGAGAACCATTTCCTCAGGTTCTTCAACCATGATATTCTCCTTCTCCCAATTCCTCGCTTTCCGAATACTTTACCCTGTAGGATTACCTTCAGTAATCTGTATTTAGTGCTGTTTCTCATTATATGTCCGAGATATTCCAACTTTCTCCTTTTAATGGTATACATCACCTCTCTTTCTTTGCCCACTCTTCGTAATACGGTCTCGTTGGTTATCTTGTCTGTCCATGATATCCTTAGAATTCGCCTGTATAGCCACATCTCGAAGGCTTCAAGTTTTTTCTCCATTGCTTCAGTTAGTGTCCAGGATTCAACTCCGTAATACAATATTGAGAAGATATAACATCGTAGGAGCCTTACTTTTATCTCCAGATTAAGATTGTGACTTTTAAAGAGTTTGGCCATGTTATTGAATGCACTCCTGTTTAATGTAACCCGTTTCAATATCGTCCTCTAATTCAACTGTGCGTCTGTTTCCCCTAGCTCTTGCCTGTGTTAACTTTTTGGTCTTTTGAATATTTATTTCTAGTCTGGTCTCTTTTGCCTTTGATTTTAATTGTGAATATATTTCTGCCGCCTCTTCTGTTCTGTGAGACATGATGCTGATATCATCGGCATAGGCGGCAATCTGTATTGATTTATTTGTTAGGAGATTACCTCTTCCTATTTTCAGCTGTCTTATCACATATTCCAAGGTCAGGTTGAATAGTGTCGGTGCCAGCCCGTCTCCTTACTTTAATCCTTGGGCTATCGTAAAGTTTTCAGTGAGCTCATTTTGGACTCTGACAGTTGCTATTGACGAATCCATTGTTGTTTTTACCAGTCGGATGTATTTTTGGGGGATATTAAAGCTCTGCAATATTTGATATAACTTGTTCCTATTAATTGAGTCGTAGGCTTGTTTGAAATCTATGAATATGTTGTGGACGTCAATGTCGTATTTCCACGATTTGTTTAAGATTTGTTTCACTGTGAATAGTTGGTCAGTTGTAGATCTTCCTTGTTGGAAACCGGTTTGTTATTCCCCGACAATATTTTCAGTTAGTTGTTGGAGTCGTTTGTTTAGTATGTAAGTAAAAATTTTGTACGCCGTGCACAAGAGGGTTATGCCGCGATAATTTTCGCATTTCAGTTTATCCCCTTTTTTATAGATTGGGCATATAATCCCGGTTTTCCAATTATTAGGGATCTTTTCATCATTCCAAATCTTGTTCATGAGCATATGCATTTGTCCTACTAGGTGATCGCCACCTAATTTATATAGCTCAGGGGGCACGTTGTCAATACCTGGAGCCTTATTGTTCTTTTGTGCTCGTATTGCCTGTTTTACCTCTTCCATCGTTGGGGGTTCTATATTTTCGGTGTCTCCCTCATTGTGATGCATGTCCATATGCTCTTCATTTTCTTGTATCCCTAAAAGAGTTTGGAAATAGGTTTTCCAGACTGATTTTATTTCTTTTGGATCACTGGTTATTTGCCCTTCTTGATTTCTGCATAGATTTGTTCGGGGTTTGTATCCTTCTCTTAAATTATCCTTCTGTATATTGCCGTTTTCGTATTTTCTTTTCTCTGTTCGGCATATTTTATCTGCCCTTCGTCTTGCATCTTGGTAACTTGCCCTTCCTTCTCTGGTTCTTCTTTCCATATATTTCTTGTGTTCTTCATTTCTTTTCTGTATGGCCTTATTACACTCGTCATTGAACCATTCCCTTTTTGTATTTTTCTTTTTCTTGCCTATGATTTTTCTTGTTGCATCAATAACTTTTGTTTTGATTTCTTCCCAATGTTCTTCGGTACCTAGACTGCCTGTGTCTGTCAGTGTTTGTGTTATTTCTCTTTCATAGTTCTGTTTGACATCTTGTTGTTTCAAGTTTTGTATATCTAGCTGTTCTGTTCTTTGTTCCTGTCTTTCCCTTCTGTTTCTCTGAATTCTGCATCTGTATTTTATCTGTACTAGGAGATGGTCAGATCCGCAGCATGCTCCTCTTCGGCTTTTCACATCTTGTATGCTTGTTGCGGCCCGTTTGTCTATCAAGAAATGATCAATTTGGTTAGCGGTTGTTCCTCCAGGCATAATTCATGTCGCTTTGTGTATGTCGGGGTGTGGGGAAAAAGTCGAACTTATGATCATGTTTTTTCTACTGGCAAAGTTGATAAGTAATTCTCCATTTTCGTTGGTATTTTGATGGAGTGAATGTTTACCAATGGTTCCTAAGAAAAGTTCTTCTTTGCCTATTTGAGCATTCATATCTCCTAGTACGATCTTGATGTCGTTTCTTGGTGAGCTGTCATATACTTCTTCTAGCAGTTCGTAGAAATCTTCTTTTATTTCCATGCTGTTGGGCAATGTATGTTAATGCTTGAGAGATTAAAGAATTTTGTTTTCATTCTTAGTTTACATATTCTCTCATTCACTGCTTTGAAATCTAATATGGCGTGTTTTATCTTATTGTCAACTATGAAAGTTACTCCGAACTCTTTTTTTTCGCTCTCTTTTCCGATATACAGTATTGTATGCGTTTTTATGTCTTTTATTCCATGTCCTAGCCATTTAGTTTCTTGTATTGCTCTATTTTGCATTTTCTGAGCTCGCTAAGTAATGATGCTTGTGCTCCTGGTTTATTAAATATCAGGACATTCCAGGTACCGAGTGCGTAGTCCATATTTCTTTGCGTAAGTCGTCGTCGATAAGACCGATCTATCCGAGGCTTATTTAAAGGTTTCGTGGTGTTATACTTTTTACGGTAACGGGTTACCGGCCCATTCATATTTTATAAGGGTAAAATTTATTGGATTTTATAATTCAATAAACACTAGATGCTGATACACCAGATAGTTGTCTGATAGACTGTCGATTATCCATTTGTAAATGACCCAATACGGCCACTTCAACCACTCAACGGTCTACTTCGTGCTTTGTGTTGTTAACATCACCTTTAGCTTTAGAATTATTAGTTAAGTGTTTAACGTATTGCTGACTTACGTTTTTTTCTGGGTGGTTCGTATTAAAGATCCTTGCCGTAGCCTTAACACACTGATTATTCCCATAATATAGCTTAACTAATTCTATTCTTTCTTCGCTATAATATTCCAGTTTTGTAAACCTTTACAGTCATATCTCTGATTAATCAGTCGTTGATAAATCTCAAATCAAAGGTAACCTGTAAACACTATTATCTTTAAAAATTCATATAAAAAAGTAATATTTTTACAAAAAGAAAATATCTTTAACACAGTGGCGTGTTGATATCGATTTTTAGGTTGATTAAATTATTGTATTGGAGATCACTAAGAACATTTAATTCGTTAATTTGGTGAAATTGTATGTTTTTTTGTTATTACTGATATCTAACCAATAAATTAGTTAAATCCAAAATTACCTTTAAATTTATTAAGTAATTTAAAAAAAAATGAATTTTGTATAAAAATTTGTTCCCCACCCCAATACAAATTTACGTAGTTTCTTAAATTTTGAAGAAACTCTTGGTTTCTGAGTTTCTGGTGGAGTCAAATTTTCGTTGGAACACACTGTATGAAATTAATATTTCTTTTAAAAATGAGTATTTTAACAAATAGTTTATACGAATGATTTATAATGATCGGTAAAACTTTATTACTAATAGCTTAAAATATATATATCCTTGGTATCGATGGTAACCTACCTCTTCTCCTCTGTCATATATCTTTCTTGAGGGTGTAGTTACGTCGTGTCATTCGGTTGACTATGCAATACATTTATGTTTTCATTGTGCATGTTGTTTTTCTGTGGTAATTAACCAGACCCAGAACACTATCATGTGGAACTCTTATACTTCTTAGAAATTCAAGTAGGCGCCTGTTTAATTCTGAAGTATCTATCGGTTAGGTACGATTTGATCTTTTTCTACCTCAGCTTTTCTTTTTTCATCGGGTCTTCTTCACCTAAACCTTTCACTCTCATATTCTCTGCCACAAAGTACTTCTATCTTCTGCTCAGTTTTCCTCTACTTCTCCTTCCATCAGCTTCTAATAGCTCTATCGTTCGTCCCACATAGTTTTTATCTCTACGTCTAACATGACCAAGCCATTGCAGTCTTTATTCTTGAATCTTTTTTTAGACTGTAGTCACCCCGGTTCTTTCCCTAATAATTTTTGATCCTGTTCCGTTTAATCTAACAAACATCCACCGTAACATTTTCATTTCAGCTACGTCCATCTTCTTTCTTGAATGTTCTTTACAGGCCACACTTCATCGCCCTACACCAACGCAGGTCTCACCACACTCTTTTTTTTTTTTCGATCACAACGTATCTCGCTTATTCGCTTCCAGTTAAACCAGCCAGTCTGTATCCTGTGGGCTATTTCTCGATCTATTTTTATTTTCTGTTATGTAGGAGCCAATGAATTTAAGTTCTTCTCCTCGTCCTAGTTTTTTTCCAAGAAATTTTATGTCCCCAACCATTCTTCTTACTCTCGGCCACATATACTCACTTTCAACCTACTAACCTTAAATCCCCCCTCTTTAGTAGCCATTCTCCAACACTTTAACTTCTCCTCCAACATTTCTTTGCTCTCCTCTACTAACTACTCCCATCAGTAAAGAGCATTGACCCAGAAGCCCCTCCCTTATTTTTTCTGTCAGTACATCCATAACAAGATTAAACAGGTAAGAACTCAGTGAAGAGCCTTGATGTAAACCAACCGTCACTGGAAAACTTTCGGGCAATCCCACAGCAGTCCTTACTTTTGTGTACGCTTTCTCATACATATTCTTCACGAGCCTTACTTACTTCTCAAGAACCCATTTCTCTATATTTCTTTCTAACTCTCTCAAATCAAACAAGACATCCGTTATTCTCCTTCCTAGCATAAACTAAAACTGTTCTTCTCCTATCGATGTATCTCTCCTGGTTTCCTCATCCTAGTGATCAGTTTTCTCAAAATATCAGTGTATTCCTTTCCTAGAGACTTTTAAACCTCCACAGGTATTTTATCAAGTCCTACTGCGTTACCATTCTGTATCGTATTTAACGCCTCGACAACTTCATCTCTCGCTATCTTCGGTATTACATGCTGATTTGGAATCCCGCATCCTCTGTCTCTTCTCTGGTGTTTTTTATTTAGCAACTGTCTAAAGTACTCATGCCATCTCTGTTTTATTTCAACATCGCATCATTTATTAACACTCTTCCATCCCCACTCTTAATCTGCAGCACGTGGGCGAAGTCCTTTGATGACTTGTCCCTTGCTTTAGCAATGCTGTATACTTTTTCATACCTCCGGGAGTTTTTAATTTTTAATACAGCTGGGCACACGATCTTTCCTTAGCAGTAGCTACAGCGCGCTTGCTTCCCTCTTCGCTACTCTGTATATATCATTATCTCCCTTTCTTTTAGATCAGTCATACCTCTTTCTAGCCTCTTTCTTCTTTTATAGCCTTCTGTTAATGTTCATCGTTCGACCACCAAGTTTCTTTGTATCTAGGAGGCCCTTTACCAGATGTTTTTCCTAGCACTTCCTCTTCCACTCGCACCACACTTTACTGTTGGTCATTTACCGTATTTTTTTCCTTAAGCATTTCCAGCACTCTACTCTCAAAGACTATTGCCAAATCCTTTAACTTCTACCACTTTACTTTCTGGTATCCTACTTACTTTTCTTTCCGCTTCACTTTTATCTCCGTATCCACTATCACCGGTTGGTGTTGACTATCTATGACTTTCCCTTGCCCCGCTACTTAAGGTAACATACTGGTATTTAGTCTTCATAAGGAACATATTAGAATTAGTTTCCTGCACACAAAGTAGACCAATCCTTCTCCTCTGCATAAAATCGGAGAGCTCTCTTCCTTTACCTGTCATGATTTCCACGTTGAGAGTTGCAACTCTCAGGACTAGCTTCTTTGGCCTCTTCCGTCCTCTAAAAGCTAGCTCTAGCTGACTTTTCGTAGGGGCCATGCGGGGCCGTAACTGTGCATCGCTTATGGAAAACGATATATAGTCTAGCCTCTATACCCTTTTCCATACTTATTCCTTCTTTCCATGGTTTCTGTATCTGTATCCTTCTCTATCCGGGCCTGGATTAGATAAGATTTGATGATGTCAGTAAATTGTTTACGAAGAACAGTATTAGTTTACGGCAAAAACCTGTGTGCCTGATTTTATCGACTGCCTGCCGTACATCCAGAAATACTATTGAGCATACTTTTTTTTCTACAAAGCCTCTTCGATGGTATATGTGATTCTATGTAGTTGGTCAGTTGTAGAGGGTTTGTGTCTAAATCAAAACTGGTGATTTGGAATCAAATTTTTTTTCTATAATTGGCTGCATTCTAGCAAGCAATAGTTTCTCAAATAATTTTGATATGCTAGATAATAATGAACTCGACCTGTAGGAGGAGGCTTGCTGCGGAGATTTACCTGGTTTTAGTATGATAACTATTTCTGCAACTTTCCATGTTAACAAAATATATTTTAACCTAATTTATGCATTAATAAGCTAAGTCAGCTTAACAAATGCGTTTCTTGAAAGTTGTTTTAATATTTCCCCTGTTATCAGGTCGTGATAACAGAGGTCAGGAGTTTTTCTTGGTTTCATATTATTGTCTTGTGACCCTTCTCTCAGGGGGCAATTTCTTTAAGTATATCATCTTCATGTAAGTGCGGCTGGAATATTTCTTCAAGATGAAAAGCAAAAGAGTCAGTTTTATAACTGAACAGATTATATAGGTAGTTACCCACAATAACGGTATAATAAAATTACTGCAACATTGGAAACAAAGTAATTTCAAATAATTTTCTAAAAATTCTTCATCACTGATTTATGAAATTATGTTGGAGATTATCAGTTGCATCATCACAAATGTGCTATCAATAATTTAAACTGGAGTATAGGGATATTCACATTATTTTTGACAACAAATTTGTCATTTTTACAACTTGTTCTATATATTTAATTTTTTCTTGTAGAATCCATTACGAATGAAAACTTGACTGTTAATTATTCAGTATTACCGTCTAAATTGTACAAAGAACAAGATATGTTACCTGGTGTGTTGATATATCGAAAAGAACAAGAAGAAAATAAAAATATTGCTAAGACCAAACGAGACGTTTATGATATAGTCGAACCAGAATTATTTGATTTTAACATTCAGTCAAACATCGGTATTACAATAGAAGAACCTAGTGATGTTAACAACAATAAGGTAAGTGATATTTGATATTTCTGGTATAAATTTGTTTCTAACTTGTTTTTTCTTATTCTCCTTTAACATTTTTCGATCTGCTAATACTTCTTCGTTGTGGTAACATATCTTGGGAGGTAGGATGTCAAAAATATCTCTCCCTCTCCTGACTAAAATTCCTGACTACAGTTGATAGTGGTTGACGATCTAAAAAAGCTCAACAGATATGCATTTCGTGCTCTAAGCTGCATAGTTTATTTTGTTATAATAGTTAGAGGTAAGCACGAAATTTTGAATGCTGGATGATATTTAAGGTGCCTTAAACACAATAACTCCTTGATATTAGAAAGAAGGGTTTTCAGTAGCTCCTAATAAAATGTCACTTTCACAAAGTAGATCACATAAAAGAAATTAACAATTAAAATTACTATGAATTGAACATTACTGTTATTCTCAGAAGAGGTTAAGTATATCTGAATTATATTTATGTAGTGTCGTAAGCTTTAAACAGTGTGAACCAGACCTTAGGGTGATAACTGACGGCTGTCTGTCAACCGTCAGCTGTCAACCTAAAATATAACTTGTAAACATTCTGTAAAGCGATAAACATGTGTTTACCCTTTTAGCAGATATTTTCTGACTAATAAAAGTGTTTTTTATAGTTAGGGTATTATTTTGGCAATAGACTTACAATTATTTGGCGACGAAAAAAATTGTGGAAAAAAAGTTTGGGTAAAACAAAAATATTTTATATTTTCTCCAACTGACTGTTACAGTGGTTAATACTGGGAACATTTCGGCAATAGTTTTCAAGCAGGGCGATAATTTTGAAGTATTTGAAGCATGTCTATAGAAAATGTCACACCGAGAGTGCAGTACGGCTAATATAGGAATGCACAATTGCCGGATTTCACGCCTTGTGCTTGGCGATACAAACAGGTCCAAGTGGTAGTCACAGAACCGTACCCAGATCTCTACGCCGGGCTCTGTTATTTATTATAAAATAATATATTGATAAAATAATTGCCTTCAAGTAGCCAAATAAGAGGCATGAATTTGAATAAAAAGACCTTAAGTTTTTAGCGAGAATTTTATTATAAAACTGTATACTTTATTAAACTAACAAATGTATTTTAAATTACATTTCTTGATAGCTATAAATATACCGGGTGTAACCACCGGTAACTCGATTTCCGTGCACCCAGCCTAATATCCAAGAAAAACTTTTTCTTTTGTAAATATGTGAAAAATTATCAGGAACGGGAATATCGAAAAAGCTTTGCGCATTTTTTAATCCCGGCGATGTTATTAAAAAAACAAGTTGCGCACTTGAATCACTGCGAAATTTTAACACCTACTATGAAATTTTTTTTGTGGAAATCTGAAGTGCAGTTTTTGTCCTTGTTAAAACATAATGCAGTTTCGCATTTTTTACACACAACATAAGTTTACCTAGTTTCTTGGCATAGCAACCTGGTAGTTTTCAGCGAAACCTTGTGTTATTTCATATGGGATAATGGTTTTCCTTGCCCACACTTGACCAGATGAGCAGGTATAAGGTTTATAGTGTAAGTTATTTAACAATATATTATATTTATACTTTATTAAACTAACAAATATATTTTAAATTACATTTCTTGATAGCTATAAATATACAGGGTGGAACCTCCGGGAACTCGATTTCCGTGCACCCAGCCCAATATCCGAAAAGCTCATATTCTGATTGGACTGGTAAATGCATTTTATTGGTTATACAGTGTAAAATAATCGGGGTTACTCACAGATATTCAATTAATTATACTTAAGTCGTCCTCTAAATCCGAGATGTCGGATTCGCTTTCGCTACTCTCCCCTGTGTTCACGTGTATTATCAATTGGTCTACGTCATCTTACAGGTTGTCCGCAGTCCACATCTCAGTTTCCGTTTTCTCAACAACATGAGTGACATAATTGCGCCAATTTTGCTCTGTGACGCGTGCGAAACCGTCGTCGATTAACTGGCGTACCTCGTCGTTTTTAAAAGTGGTATTATGGGTACCTACATATCGCTTAACTTGGTTCCACACCATTTCTATAGGATTCAATTCGCAGTGATATGGAGGAAGCCTTAAAATATAAACATTATGTTGTGAAGCATACTTATCAAGATGATACTTATCGTATTGATCTTTAAAAGCACGCGCTGCTTGTAATAGCTCGGATTTCAAATAACACTCCTCGAAAAAAATGTCTTTTTCCACTAGCCATTTCTTGATTGCAGCTTTATTCCAGGAATTGTTAGGGAATCTCTCTTTACGGGAGTGGTACGATGCATTGTCCATTACAATGACATTCCTGCGACCATTATTTGGTAAATTTGATATTAATGTATCCTTAAACCACAACTCAAAATATGCGGCATCCATTTCATCGTGATAGTCGCCATCATTTTTCTTTGCCAGAAAAACACGCTGGGTGCCAGGAAGGAAACCTCCTGAAAAACCTGCTTGCAATAAAAAATATCGTGGACCTTGTTTAGTAGATGCTTTTAAGCCAGTACTTAAACCTTTGAGAAAAGCATCACGACTGTTTTGTATCGTAGTATCGCACCATTCGTAATTTATAGATTGGCCAACATTAACCCACGATTCGTCCAAATATATGATATTGCAATGGTCTTTTCGCAAACGTCGTATAGTTCTCAAATAATTATGGCGCCAATGAATAATATCCTCTCGCTCCACCATAATGCTTCTTCGGCCACGTTTCTTATAAAAAAATATAATATCTTTCAGAAGTCTGTATAAAGTAGAAAGAGACAACGGCTGTATATTCTCATTACCTTGTTTAAAGTTATGTATATGCTTTAAGAATGGCGGCAAATTTTTCATGAAAAATTCACAATGAACAATTCTCCGTAGAATACTTCTTACACCCTCGTCATATGTGAATATTCTAGAATTTGATTGACACACTAGTTTTTTACGTTTTTTTTTGCGATTTCAACGTTCCACTCTGTTCTTTTTCTTTTTTGAAATTGTAAATGCTTCTTTCGCTAACACCAGTCATCAACGAAGTACGTCTTACAGCAGCACTTACATTAAGTTGTTCCGTATTTTGTAAAAAACACAACACATTTAACACTACGAGTTTAGCGCAACCGTTAAATAATTCACCGGATTTAAACTTATGGGACTCCATGCTCTTTGTTGAAACTCGGACTAAATTTTGAAGTGTAGTTTCGTTTTCCAAAAGCACTTTCACCCTAAGGATGGGTAGGGGGTGAAATAGGGAAAGCTTGGAGTTTATCAAATACTAATTATGACAAACAAGTTTATGGCCATATTTAGGTGATTATGTTAATGATGGTAATTTGTAGCAGAAGTTTTACAAAAGAAATGAAGACCTATTTATAGAAACAACATAACTGTATTTTTAATATTTTACATACAATAGAAAAAATCTAATTTCTATGAAAGAATTGGAAATTTGAATATTATATATAATATCTATAAATAATATCATTTCCAAGTTTCCAAATTCTTTCCTAGAAATTATGTAGGTTTTTTCTATTTTATGTAAAACATTAAAACTACAGTTATTGTATGTTGTTCTTGTAAAGAGGTGTTCAAATATTACTCTTATGAATATGATTTAATTGTATATCTCAGGTTGACGTTTTATATGCAAAATTCATAGTTTTCGTTGTCAATAACTCATCAATGCCTTTTTATTCTACTGTATACGTATACTGATATAAAATATTTTGCACTATTGCCCTCTCAGTGTGACATTTTCTATAGACCAATTGTTTACAGCAAATATTATAGAGGGTACACGAAAGATTGCTGTTTTATTTACCTGATTAAGTGAAGTGGTATACAAGATTTTGAGAGACCTATGTAACTCTGAAAAGCCGTATGGTATATATATATATATATATATATATATATATATATATATATACAGTGTGTAAATTTTAAAACTTACAATGGGCTATAACTCACGAACAAAAGCTGATATCAAAATTGCTTGAAACTGATTCTAGGATAATATAAAGGAACTAAAATGACATGAAAGAGAACTTACCCACATCAACCCCCTAAGCCCCACCCACCACAACCAAAAAAGTTTAAATTGCAAGTCCCGACTTGTGATGCATCATTGAAAAGACTATAAAAAATGCTATTGATTGGTATAAATAATAATTATACAGGGTACAGCAATAATTGTGAAACTTTGGCTTAAATTTAATGAGGTTTTTGTTGAACTACAAATTTATTAAAAATGTTAATTAAGTAAATGTTAAAAGTGGATTCTGCTGTTTTGTAAACAATAATACAGCCTATTTTCAAATTCTGCACGAACTTTGGCAAATGTTGTTCTAGTAATAGCGCCACATGCTTGCGTAATTTTTTCTCGCAATTCCCCAAGTGACGCAGGTTGAGTTTTATACACAACTGACTGAAGGTCACCCCCTGGAAAAAAGTCAAGTGGCGGTAAGTCTGGTGACGTCGGTAGCCACTTAATAGGGCCTCTCCTTCCAATCTACTTATTCGGATAATTAGTATCCATCTCCATGTTCTAGAAAGAACATGTTGGCAAAAAAAATTCAAAATAAAAGATAACACCATTGTTGGGAGGCTGATAATTAGACCCCCATGTGTATAAAATTATTAATTAATATAAGGTTCTATAGGTGCTGGTTCAATGAGAATAGGTAATTTGCTGTGCACGTAATGTACCATAGAGACTGCTTCCTACAAGGCTTAAATCTACCTCAATAAATTTAAAGAGAGAGGTGGTTTCAACACACTTATTATAACTAATACCTAACAAAGGGATACGTTTGTTGGGTTATACTAATATACTACTACTAATAGAAATGACAAGAAACTGAAACTGTGATAATGTATCTGTATAAGTTTCGCACACGAAAACAGTTTTATATTTTCTTGCTTCAGGCCTTACCTTATCTGCTGGGTTCTTGGGTATCTCTTGCCTAGATATACAGTAACTTGTTTCGATAATACAGCTTCTACTAATTTTCCAAAAAACATATATAGCTTAAACGTACACTCACGAATATCGGCCGCTATTGTTGAATAGCGAATAGAGATAACCTTTAAACTTTCTGATTCGCGATATACTTGTTGAGTAAGTACGTATACTAAAATATGAGACACGCGAGAATTTGTGCCTTCTGCACCACCAATTTGCCACTATCTGTTAATTCCTTCACAAGAGAGAAGATACTTTTCTACAACGACTGGCTTGCGACCGTCTTTCAAGGTTTTGTTTTTACGTGACTCAGGGTAGAAAAAAAAGCTGGTATCTGAGGTCACAGATTTCGGAAATATCCTCATAATGATCAGTTTTTCTATGCCAGTGTTGTAGCCTTCCATCGTCAAACGGCTGAGCCATGATTTCTTCTTTAAGCTCTTAAAGAATCTTTAAGAATTATTTTAGTTTCTGGAAGAGATGATAATCGGTAGACGCAAGGTCTGGACTACGAGTATAGAGCGTGTACTTGAAAATTTCCCATTTTAGATGTTGAAGTTCTTGCTGATGCATAAGGTCGACCATTGTCATGGATCAGAAACATATTCGTCGACAACATGCTACATCTTTAATTCTGTATTGCACGTTTTAATCTTTGAAGACTTTTGTAATAGGCTTTTGAATTTATTGTGTTACCCCTAGGCATAAACTCTACATGGATTTAATCCTTATGGCCCCAAAAAAATAGTTGATATCCTGGGATTGTTTTAGGAGTTTTGTAAGAAACCCAAGTTTTGTCTCCCATTACAATGTGGTCAAGAAATTTGTTACCATTATTGTGATATCGGGTAAAGAAATTAAGTGCTGCTCCCATTCCTTTTTGTCTAATGGATTTCTGTCAAAACCTTGGGTACCACTCGAGCGCACATTTTTTATAGTCACTATAGTTTGTGAAAAAGAGTTCTAAATTGTGGTTAAAGTAAATCGCCGGTTTTCCTTATTTTTTCATTAACTTTTTCTTCATCACGCACAGTTATTCATCCTTGGTTAAACATAATACATAATTCAACATTTCCTTACCGAAGATTCGTTTCATACATTCTCATCATAAACAACCTTTATTTGCTTCTAAATATCGATAGGGCGAACATTTTACGCATTCAAAAACCGAATTATTCTGCGTACTTTACATGTGGCGTGGTTGCCCTAGTTCTTGCTTTTGCCCTAATATGTCCTGAAAACAAATTATTCACCATTTAATATAAACAAAAAAAATTACGTCCACAAAGGGTTAAATAGGTCATAAAGGTCATAAAGGTAAGGCCTTTATGACCTGGAAACCAGTTTTATGTAACAGAAACCTGTCAATGCATATTTGCAAGAAGGCCCTGAAATGGTATGTGTGATCTACCCTATTATACAGTTCTGAGCAATGTACACTTCCCGTCATATAAAACTGGTACACTTTTTTTTCCCAATGTAAACCTGGGTTCAGACTGGATACAGTGGTTCGTGAATTAATTCGCTGTTGCCATCACAGATAACGGAATTGCACTAAATCTAATTAAAAAAAAATAAAGTTATTATTAGATAGGTATTATTTTTATCATTAACAACAAAAAACCGTATTTAATAAATTTAATAACCAGAGATAGGGTTCAGCTAATATCCAAAATATTTGAAGGATCTTTCAACCTAGATTATTGGCACAGGGAACATTGGAATGCATTTACTATACCTAATTTTTTACTTCAATTACCTACCGAACACGAACTGTTTTTTGTATCAATAAGTTTAGTCACAGGCCAATTACCAAGATTAATTTATTATTTATTATATGAACGATAACATTAACAAAAACTAACATTATACTTTATCCTACGTAGATTATAAAGTGACAGTTACAATCCAATACCTCACTGTAATGTTTTATTATAATAATTTAAAGTTATGTCTAGATTGATTTTATCTATCACTATATTTGAATTGAAATATTTTTATAAATTATAATAAAACACAAATCAAGGTATGAGTACTTAATTGAGATAATGAAAAATTACAAAATTAATATGAGAATTTTTTAGGATGCATGTTTAAACAAATTTAATGTGACTGACTGATCAAGAATGCTCGATGTTTTAGTTTTTAGAATACTCAAAACTGGCGGTCTGTCACACAGCCCTGCTTTTAGCTGATTTCATATAATGTTTTCGTTGAACTGGCAACAGTGCCCTAGAAATTAGAATGACACATGTGACAAGATCAACTTACACAACTTGAAAAACATGATTTTCGGTAATAAGAGTTGTACCAGTTTTTTATGACGCGAACGGTACATTAAGAAGCACAATGCTAAACAAATTGGAAGTATTCGAATTGTGATCCTATCACCGGATTCTAAAAATATCGTGGTTTAGCCCACTTTCAATGAAGATGTTCATAAAATAATGAATTGTGTGAGGTTCCACAGTAAAATAATTATTTCGATTCATTGTAGCGTTGGTTTTTGTGTATGTGTGTATATCTTCTGTATTGGATGTGTCTGCTGTCCTGTTTTAAGCTTGTGCCTCTTCAGGACGTGTTTCCTTTTTGGTGGGTGTGCCACTGGGATTTTTGTCGTGTCCACTGGTGTTGCGGTGTATGTTGGTGGTTGGGCTGCTTTACTAGTCCTGGACAATCGGGGGCGAAAGGGATAGAATTGAACGGTTCCTTTCAGAATTTTTTTTGATCTAAAACAAAATTAGTAAATATATGGAAATTATATGTTTATTAATTGACAAAATCTATTTGAGTTTTGAATGAATGTCGCGACGCGTGAGGGCTCTGACAGCGCTGACAGCTGTGGACTGGTACCTCGAAAAACGACGGGGTATCATTGTGCAATGGGATCGGAAAACCACAGAAAACCGATCCCCCCCCCCCCCCCGTCGGTGTCAGTTCGAAGTGAACTTTCGGTATTATAATAAGCGACGGTAAAAGAGCGGAGTTGCCTCCTGTATATCAATGTATTCGTCAGGGAGCTCGTTGCTGGTGAGTTCCAGCAGAATAGCGGGTAGGAATGGGAGTTTGGGTTTAGGTCGTCTTCTGAATGCTTTGGGCTCTGAGGTTTTGGCCCCGGATGGTGCGAATTGTATAACTCCTGCTCAGAGAGGAAAGCCTCTCATTGATGGGCTGGATGTTCGACAGGAGATGAATGAGTGCCGAAGGATAGTCGCGTCGTTTTCTGTTAAGTTTACGTAAGATTCTCCTTTCCAGTGTGATTAGTCTATTGTTGAGATGTTTGGGCATCACAGCACAGATGCAAGATCTGTACTTGATGACCGGTCTGATAAATGTTTTGTAAGTATGGATAAGTGTATGTGAGTGAGTGCGGCCGAATCTGCCAGTAAGAGCGTTGAGAAGTCCGAGTCGGCTCCTAACCTTATTACAGGTTCTTTCAGTGTCGTCACTTCAGCGTAGTGTTTGCGTAAACAGCACGCCGAGATATTCGACCTGGTTTCGGAGACGGAGTCGTTCTCCCCATAGACTCAAATTGTGCCTTTCGGTGATGATAGGTGTAATGTATTGGCTACGATATGGGTGTCTGAAAAGGATCATCTGTGTTTTGTTAGGGTTAGGTGTCACTCTCCATCTCTGGCACCATTGTTCAACAAGGAGCAGATGATCTCGAGCGAACCTAAGTACAGAGTCGACGTGTGGTGTAGTTGTCAGGAGTGCAGTATCGTCTGCGTATAGTAAGGTAGTTGTATGTGTGTATCTGGGATTAGGGAAGTCGCTGTTGTATATTGTATAAAGTATTGGTGCCAACACGGAACCCTGAGGGACTCCCGCAGTGGGAGTGAAGGATGTAGAGTATCGATCACGCTTCTTAACTGTAATCCGCCGTTGAGAGACATAAGAGTGGATGAGTCTGACGAATGGAGTAGGTAGCCCGATGCTCACGAGTTTCTTGACCAGTCCCACATGCCAGACTTGGTCGAAGGCTTTTTGAACATCGAGGAAGATGCCTAGTGACAAATTGCCGTCGTTCAGACTTTGTGTAAGGTGTGTGACGATTTCAGTCAATGCCGTTTTGGTAGAGTACCCTTCTCTAAAGCCGAATTGGTAAGGTGGGATGATGCTGTGTTCTGTGGAGAAGTCTACGAGTCTTTCTTTAAGGATCCTCTCGAAGACTTTCGCCAGGGCGTTAAGGAGAGATATCGGCCTGTAAGAGTGTGGGTCGGTATGCGGCTTGCCCTTTTTCAAGAGCATAATTGTATGTGCTACTTTCCAAGGTTTTGGGAAGTAGCAGAGTTTAAGAGTGGCATTGATTATGTTCGTCAAGTATAGAGTGACGCTCAGCGGGAGGTGACGCACACAGTTCCTGGCAATCTTGTCAGGCCCCGGTGCGTTCGATTTGCCGATTTGGCAGAATTGTATGAAGGTTTGGTGATCCACAGGCGCCATGATTGGATGTTCATGGGGTGCCTGAGGGTCGAAAGGGGTTCTAAGCAGTCGTGTTATGTCTCTCACTGCGCGATCCCCTGGCAGTTCACGCGTAGCAGCCGATATATAAAGGTTTCAGGAAATTGTAGACATGATGACGGCCAACGTCTGAATACGGACACTGTACCTAGAGAAGAAGAAATACATTGTCGTTCCCGTCCGGTTAGACCGCAACATTATCATTACCACTTTATTCGTCTTTTTGCAAAGAAATGATAATTGCTCTATAGAAAAATAGGGGAAAATTTATAGAAAAATCAGAGAAGAAGCGTAAAACCAAAGAATCCGTGGAAAAATTATACCCTAATGTTCTTATTTTTATTAATATTTTACCTTTTAGTTATTTGTCATGCTTCTTGTATTGCGATCTGACTTATTCATTAATTATCTACTATAGTCAGAATCCAGAAATCTAGGCAGTAAATTCTTGGAAGTAATAGTGATGGTTCGTTGCTATTGTAGGTCTTCCAATGGCGTATGAAAAATATCATAAAAAGTTACGACAAAGCTACTTGTATTAAATAAATATGTACCTATTTATAACTATGTTAATTTTAATATGATTATTGTTGACATTTGGGTTATTATATATATTAATATAATATACATGGTGTTTGGTAACGAATGTCCATAACTTAATCTTAGATTCCTGAGATTAAAATAGGCCGATTTAAACTAACTTACTTTAGTACGAAAGTTGATAATAACCAAAATAAAGGGGGTCAAAGTTAAACTTTTATTTTTAAATATTTCGTGATAGGCATGGGATAACAACACGAAATTTGGTAAGCTGGAATTTTTTGGGACGAGAGATCAAAATTCGCCACTAAAAATGATGAAGGACGCCACATACATCTTTCAGTGCTCGTTTAATACGTTCAATTTTTTTATCTCCCACTCGACATACTTTTAGAATCAAAACTTTTCTTCTCTTAATATTTTTACTTAGAAAAGATATACTACATCGCTGTACAACCCATTACTGTTTTTTATTGTTTTATAAATTTGAATTAATTACAATAAATAATTTTAGTTTAGAAGGTAATAGTTAAACCTTCCTAAAACCGCGATAGTCGGTGAAAGTCGGCTACTCAGGTAGTCAGGTATTCAGTTGTTTTGCTATCGAAGTAAACAGTCGTGTGATGACGATCGACAAGCAACCGTCGATTCTATTCGTCGTTGCTACGCAACGTGACGTCAGCAAAATAGTATTCTACTCATCGTGGCGCCACCGCAGGACATGACCCACATATCGATTAGATTGTCTAAGCAGTGAACACTTATTTTACTGTTGTGAGTAATATGGAAAGTGAAAGCAATAAAAGTAAACGACGTACAAATTTTTCGATGGGAGAAAAAACTATTATATTCAATGTGTATTGTGGACTCCGTGAAAGGAATTATAGTATGTCGGTCAACGATGTAGTTACCCTGTGTAGTGATTTGACTAAAGTTTCGACGGAAAGTGTATGTACAAAAAGGGTGTACATATGTGAAATTATGAATATAATTTCAGTTGATGAGGACTGTATTACATACGGCTGGTTCAAATAAATTAGGATATGTGGTAAAAGGTTATACAGATTATAGCAAATAAAAAGTTTATACAAAGTCTTACCAATTCTTCTGCTGCACATACACACACTCGCGGTATTTAGAGGCTTTCAGTCGCGGTTGTTCTTCATACGGGGAAACTGTCCGGTTACCGGTTTCTGAACACGTGTTTCGCGTATTAACACTTAGATCACGATGTAGAGCACATTTGCGTCTGTACACGATTTAAAATAGTACTTGCGGTATTTTTCGCGTAACTATAAGCGAGAGAGATAATTAGAGTGGAGAAAAAGCGTGGTGAGTCTGTACCAAGCGATAGAGAGATCGAAAAAGAGGACGACTGTTTTAGCAACAGTCAGCAGTCAAGAGAGAATGTCCGTTATCATCGAGAGACAACAGGCAAGAGAGTGTGACTTTCTTTGCTATCTTACAACTGTCTGTATTTCTAATGGAGTGGGGTTAAAATGTGAGTAGGAAGGGTTGGAGAACGGGAAATAATTGTAAAATTGTGGTGGAATGGTAGCTAGTAATACAGCGAAAAAATGACATGATTTTTCGCATGTGAAAAATTGAACATACTGGGGGCGGGCGAGAAGAGTTACGCCACTGGGATAGGGTATCAAATAGTAACTTCGAGAACGAGGGTAAACCAGTATACATTAGGGGTAATGTTGTAATGAACTAAGATAACTAAAAACTATTTAAAATCTAGAGAAACTAAAGTCTATAGAAACTATATACATGTTTGACAGAAAGTACCACTATTGGTTAAAGGGTAACCTAGCTACTTTCTTTATTGACCTAAGATATTCGCCATTAGGTGAGGATACCCTAACAGTTCGAACAAGAGAGTCTTTGCCTGGGAGCACTTCGATAATCTTTGCCAGAGGCCAGAGGAGTGGGGGAGTCTCTTCATCTTTAATTAGTACAACATCACCTATCTTTAAAGGATCAGTAGCGATGTTCCACTTACTCCTACGTTGGGTCATATGCAAATATTCCACCGACCACCTTTTCCAAAAGGTTTGATGAATTTTCGAGATATGCTGAAAGAGGGAAAGACGGTTCTGTGGTATTTCTGAGAGATCTGGTTCTGGTGGACTTGTGAGACTTTTTCCTACAAGGAAGTGTCCGGGCGTTAAGACTGAGAGATCATTTGGATCGTTTGAGAGCTGAGTGATAGGTCTTGAGTTTAAAATGGCTTCGATTTGACAAATTATTGTATAAAAAACTTCAAAGGTAAAACGAAGATTTCCTACAAGACGATAAAGATGGTATTTGGCACCTTTAATCCCTACCTCATGCAACCCAAATTGAGAAGGGTTACGAGGCACTCCAAATTTAAAACGAATAGAGTTTTCAGAGCAGAAATTAGTAATCCTCTGCGAGAAGTTCTTACTTTTAAAGAGTTCGTTTAACTCAAGAAGCTGATTGCGGGCACCATAGAAATTAGTGGCATTGTCTGACCATATAATCTCGGGAGCGCTCCGCCTTGCAATAAATCTTTTAAGGGTGAGAATAAAAGCATCAGCTGTTAAGCCGGTGACAAGTTCGATATGAACACATTTGGTGGTCATACATATGAAGAAGGCTATGTATGCTTTATATAATGGAGCCTTTCTAAGATGAGAGGATCGGATCATGAAAAAACCTCCGTAATCTACTGAGACCTTTTGGAAAGGTCTTGTCGAGAGAACACGATCGGGATGGAGATCTGCCATAAGTTGTGTTGACTTGGGTGTCATGAAACGGAAACATTTCACACAGTCGTGTATTATCTTCTTTGTTTGTCTTAGTCCAGAGATAGGCCAATATTTCGAACGAAAATTTGACAACGTGGTCAAGGCGTGTCCCAATTTAACATGCATTTGTTTTATCATTAATTTGACAACTGAATGATTAGATGGTAGTAGCAAGGGATGTTTCTGTTCGAAAGAGATAGGGGCAAATTCTAATCTACCACCTACATGAAGAAGTCCAGTTTTCTCAGAGAGGAAGGGGTTTAGTGCCCTGATAGTTTTATCAGAGATTATTTTCCGATGTTTTAACTCATGAAATTCTTTAGGAAAGGCCTGTGATTGTATGTACTTAACAATCACAGTGGTGGAGGAGCTTATTTCACAAACCTGCAGTGGTCCTAATTCTAAAGGTGAATTAGTATGTCTTTTTCTTAGATTTGAGAGAAAACGAAAAACATATGCCAGAGTTCTCTGAATTTTTGAAAATGACGAACATTTATTAAAAAGGGTTTCAAGCGTATTATTCACTTGAGATATGTCAGAGGTTGTGCTTAAAGTAACCTGAGTGTGTCTGAGTTCCAGTAAATCTCCCGTCCATTCTTTTATCCTGAATTGAGAGTAGTCTATTACACTGGAAACTAAAAAGGGGGGACCTTCGGTCCACAATTTTTTTAAAATTGACTGAGTGATATCTGAGGCTCTAGAGGGCAAATCTGCTACGTTTAAAGAGGAACTTACATGATGAAATAAAAAGGATTTACTTAATTCTTTGATTTGACTGACACGATGAAGTACAAATGGATTCCATGTAAATTTAGTTGTTAAAATCCATGTTAAAGCGATGAGGCTGTCTGAAAATATGTGAACTTCAGATATTGTGACGTTTTTTGAAAGAACCTCAAGTACCTTTCTAGTAAGAGTGACACCTAATAAGATACCAGACAATTCTAACCGAATAATAGTTAGTTTATTTTTTAGTGGAGCTATTCTAGTTTTCGATGTTATGAGGCGAGACGTGACTGTGTTGTCACTATACACGACTCGAAGATAGACACAAGCAGCATAAATGTCCTGAGAGGCATCGGTGAAACAATGTAATTGCATATCCGATTTAGGCAGTGGAAGTGTCAGGCATCTGGGAAATGTAATTATTTTAGATATTGATTGGAATGTATCCAATAATGATTTCCAATCCGGGATCAATAGGTCATCCAGTATATCACTGTACCAGTCTAAGGGCAATGACCAGATAAGTTGTAAGAAAGATTTAGAGTGTACTCTAAAAGATAAGAGTTTTCCTAAGGAGTTATACATTCGAGAAACATAGGTACATAATTTTCTTTTTGTTAAGGGAGGCGCCTCTTCACAAATAGGCAACTTAAAAGAAAAATCGTCTTGATAAGGTGACCTGTTAATACCTAGGACCTTAGAGAAGCTACTAACTAAGTCAAGATTAACTTCTGAAGTGAAGATCATATTATGCTCATTTGAAAAGGCACGAGAATTTAAATATATTTTATAGAGTTGGAAACCGTGAATGTTCAGAAGCGAGCGTAGTTGAGAATAAAGTATGTGTAACCTTTCCAAGTTATTGGCGCTGGTCACGATATTGTCGATATTTGCATAATTTTTTATAGTATGAGAGGCTACTGAGTGTGTGGTTTGGTTAACAAAAGTTTGAACCTGAGGGACAGTAAACAACGGAGTAGGGCACGTTACATTAACGTTCACCATATCAGGAGGGGGCAATGCACACTGGGCCTCCAGTAACAGAATATGGTTGGGCACTGCAGGAGCTGTTGTTACTTGGCCCTCTGCGAATGGTAGGGCCACGGTAACAGAAGAAAAGGCAGGTTCTACTGAATCTAATGAATTAGATTGTGAGGTGGTATGAGTAAGAACAGTTTGTATTGAGAGAAATTTGATGACATCCGTGTCAATACGAGGCTGTGAGAGGAGTATTTGATTTTCGTGTGTTAGTGGAGGAACAATGGATTTATTCCGAGAAGGGATAATTTTCAAAAAATTGACATGTACATCACCTTTACAAGGTGTTGCAATTGATAATAAATCAATAGATTTTTGTGTAGGAATTTTATTGAAATGTAAGAAAGTGGGAGTGAATATATTCTGAGCTTGAATAGAAAGTTTATTAACCTGTCGTATATTTAGAGCATTTAAAGTTTCAGGTTGAGAGATATCTTGAATTTGTATACGAGTTTGGGGAGGTTTTTGTGCCAATTCCGCTTGCACACCGCAAGAAGGCGGTACTTGAGTTAAGTTTTCAATAACCAATGGAGACAAATTGACAGTTTTTAGAATAGGAGCAGAGATTAAAACATTTTGTGTATGTAAAACTTGACTTGAAACCAAGGTATTGGATTCTTGTAATATTTGTGGGGGAGAAATGTTAAGAAGCACGGGAGATGCAGATATTACAGTTTCAGTAATCATATTTTGTTCTGGAGTAGTTTGAAAAGTGACTGTTTGTGCTGGTAACACATTTTTTAAGAGAGGCTGGCCTATTACATCTTGAGTACTAATGTTATTAGAAGTGTTTTTATAAGTCGGCTTTTGAAGCTCTTGCGTCTGAGCTTGAACAATTGCAGAACTAAACGAAGTACTTACAGTTATTTCTTTCATCTATTTGAACTGATTGGGGAGGGAGTCAGAGTAAAATGTATTTTTAACTTCTTTTTGGCCATTTATATTCAAATCAGTACTTTTAACAATGTGTTTACTGGAAGTATTCGCCTTAAATTTTGTACCAAATTTAAAAGCCTGTTTAGCTTCCAGTTTTTCTTCTAAGAAACATAAAGCATCCATATATTTTTCATAAGTAATATCTACTTCCTCACTTTCGAGAATAGTTTCGTCGTCAGCCAGGTTTTCCAAAGCATCCAAATACGATTTATAAGCTGCCCTAAGCTGAGTAATATATTCTCTAATTCTACAATTAGAGAGGCCTTTTTCATTTGAACTAACAACGTTCGCAATTCTGGCGATATTTCTTTGTGAAACGTGCATTGCATAAAAATATTCTGCAATTTCTGCCATTTTGAATTGGAGTATATTATAGTTATATAGAGTGTAATAAGAGTGTACCAGACAGAAATGAATGATAAAGAGAATAAAACCTAGAGACCCTTGGAAAGGTTACAAAGAGAAGAGAAAAAATATGTATATAAGAGTGTAATGAGATTATCAGTTTCTTGTTTTTTTTTTGTGTGAAAATTATATTTGGTGTCGTGAATTTAATTTAAATTAACACTGAGATAATTTTAATTGATTTAATAAAGCAATTAATATGCAAATACTTTCTAAGGGCAGAGATTATTGTAAAAATTTAGTTTGTGTCATCAAGCGATTTGAATAAAGCGATTATTATGCTAGGGATTAATGACAATAACAGCGGAGAATTCTTGTAAAAATTTATTATTCAGAACAATAGGACAAAATCCCAAATTATTTACCTAGACGTGTACCTCTGGCAAAACGTGTCAGAGAACAATACAATTAGTTGGGATTATAATGAGAATCTTTGGTTGACAAAGGCTGGGATTTTTACTACGTCACAGGTATCTATCAATGGGTCATTCTACCTGACTAACTAACGTCCTTTAACAATAGAATCATAAAATTGGAATTTACACAGATAAGAATTATTAAACAACGATCTAACAATATATCGATTTCTCAATACATACGTATATACATATATATCACAGAACATATACACATATATAGAAATACATAATTTCGAAGGACCAAATCTAATGAGATTTACAGCAGAGATAAGATTTATCTGAACCTAATTGGATCAAAATATGTTCAATCGAGCATGAGATAAAACAGAGAGAATGAGGATTTACATATGACTCAAAAGTGTACCAAACTATGTAGAATCAAGATGTGAGACAGAGAGATAGGGAGTGAGAGAGAGATTATGATATTATGATTTATATCCGACTCGAATAGACCACAATATGTACAAAAAGGGTGTACATATGTGAAATTATGAATATAATTTCAGTTGATGAGGACTGTATTACATACGGCTGGTTCAAATAAATTAGGATATGTGGTAAAAGGTTATACAGATTATAGCAAATAAAAAGTTTATACAAAGTCTTACCAATTCTTCTGCTGCACATACACACACTCGCGGTATTTAGAGGCTTTCAGTCGCGGTTGTTCTTCATACGGGGAAACTGTCCGGTTACCGGTTTCTGAACACGTGTTTCGCGTATTAACACTTAGATCACGATGTAGAGCACATTTGCGTCTGTACACGATTTAAAATAGTACTTGCGGTATTTTTCGCGTAACTATAAGCGAGAGAGATAATTAGAGTGGAGAAAAAGCGTGGTGAGTCTGTACCAAGCGATAGAGAGATCGAAAAAGAGGACGACTGTTTTAGCAACAGTCAGCAGTCAAGAGAGAATGTCCGTTATCATCGAGAGACAACAGGCAAGAGAGTGTGACTTTCTTTGCTATCTTACAACTGTCTGTATTTCTAATGGAGTGGGGTTAAAATGTGAGTAGGAAGGGTTGGAGAACGGGAAATAATTGTAAAATTGTGGTAGAATGGTAGCTAGTAATACAGCGAAAAAATGACATGATTTTTCGCATGTGAAAAATTGAACAGTGTATACAGAATTGTAAACAAAGTGCAGGCAAATTGAATGATGGAACTGTTGAAATCATTGAAACCAGAGGTAGAAAACGCATTCAGCTTGAAGATCATACCAAATATGCTATTCGGAGTAAATTCCATGCTTTCTTTTTTCGGAATGAAATCCCAACCTTAAAGAAAGTTGAAGTTGAAATAAATTCCGATAATTCAATGCCCAAAATATCACGACGTGTTTTATTGTGAACATTAGAATAAATGAACATTAAATATATAAAAAGAAGCAGGAATAGTGTTCTTTTAGAAAAAGATGAAATTGTTTTGTGGCGGAGAAATTACTTACAAAAAATCCGAGAGTATCGTCGTGAAGGACGAAAAGTCTACTATTTAGATGAAACTTGGCTAAATCAAGGTCATACTGCCTCAAAGGTGTGGCAAGATTTGGAAATTAAAAGTCGTCGACAAGCCTTCATTGAAGAGCTTTCATTAGGATTAAAAACACCAGTGGGTAAAGGACGGAGGCTCATAATAACACATATAGGCAGCGATTCGGGTTTTTTGGACAACGGCTTGTTACTATTCGAATCCAAGAAAACCAACGATTACCATGAGGAAATGGACGCTCAAAGATTCGAAGGTTGGTTTTCAAATATTCTACCAAGCCTTGAAGCAAATTCTGTCGTTGTTATGGACAATGCGTCATACCACAGTCGACGGTTGGAGCCATCACCAACGACTGCCTGGCAAAAAGGTGAAATAATCAACTGGCTCTCTCAAAAAAATATACCATTCAATAACAACATGTTGAAAGTACAATTATTAAACCTCGCGAGGATACATATACCCGTTTTCAAGAAATATGCAGTCGATGAAATGGCTCGTGCAAACAACATAATTGTACATCGCCTCCCTCCTTATCATTATGACCTGAACCCTATCGAGCTTATATGGGCTCAAATAAAAAACCAGGTGGCAAGGGAAAACTTAGTGCTTATTAGCTACTGCCATACAAAATGTCACACCTGAGTCTTGGAAAAATTGTATAAGACACACTATAAAAGAAGAAGATAGAATGTGTGACTTAGACACAAGAGTGGACATTTCGGTTGAACCATTAATTATCAATGTAAATAATAGTGATCGCGATAGCTCTTCATCAGCCGACGAGTCGTCTTCATACGATGATTAATATTTTAACTTCCTGTGGAGGTCGAACCATTTTATTACGATTACTTTCGTATGTAAGTAAGTTTGTTTTGTTAACCTAGTTTTCAAACTAACATACATTTTGTACCAATATACTTTGCTCTTAAAAAAAATGAATACTTCTTGTAAAAGTTTACTTCATGTAATCGACAAGTTCAGAATTGGATTTTCATAATTATGTAAATTAGTATATTTAAAATATAAGTAATTCCAATGAAAAGAAACCTTTCATTGAAATAACAGCAGGGTAAATCTCTCTACCTGCCTTTTTGATAATGAATTTTTGTAACAAACAAAAAATGTCATTAAAAAAAATTATAGTTTGTCATTAAATGTCATAGAAAGTTTCTCTGTTTCGTACGTTTTGTACAAAATTATGGAATTTAAAAGTAAGTGTTTTTTTTGTGATAAGAAGTACATACTTCAAAGTTAAATATAAGTCTCATATCATATTATATTAAGATTAATTTTTAAAAGTCACTGCAACAGTGTGAACGATACGCTACTGAATGCTAAGCTAGGAAGTTAATGAGCAATTTATCTCTCTCTATATTATGACAATGTTGATCTACTATTCCTTTCTACCGGTCCTAGAATGCGATATTGTCACGTATGACTTTTACAAAGAATATTATCGTACTTTAGATATTTTCTATATATAAGTATTGTATATAAATATAATATTATACATAAATATTGATGTTACTAAATACATTTTATTATATACCTTAACAAATACAAAACGATCATTAATATGATAATTTTGCTGCATGTCAATGATTAAATGATAAATTGCTAGAATATATATCATTACAAACTGGCAACGATGTTGTTGGTTTATCGCATTCACAGTTCGGAGAATTTACTGCCTACAAATTTGATTATCAAGTATACCTACTTATCTACAAAGTTCTCTTTTCTACATTTTATAACAAGTTCTTTTTAAAGTTAATGCATCTAACTTTTTTTCTGAAAAAATCATAAATAGATAATATACTCTTAATATTTTAGTACGTAGACTTCAACCCTTTGATAAAGCAAAAGAAATCAATAGTACCCTTCAACTGCTCCGATGAAACAATGAAAATGTTGGATACTTTACATCAACTAAACCTATCGAACTTTGAAGAAGAAACGACTGAAACCATACATCTAACTACAATTACCGAAACCAGTCCACTACCAAATTATGATCAAGTCCAAAAACTTACTGATGTTGATGCAGGAATTGGAAAAGATGTTGATTCTTCACTTTTGCAAGATTCTAATCAGACTTTTTCTGAATACCAAATACCTCAGAGTCAAGTTAATCAAAGTCTGGTAACTTTGAGTAATGTCGAAAGTACGCTCAGTATTTCATTGCAGACTAGTGGAATAGATACTGTAGTATCAAATGAAACTAGCATTAATATAAATCCAAATGATTTACTTGAATTAGGCCAACCTGAAGAAGACTTAAATATTGTTAGTAACGAGAAATTAGGTATAAAAGGTTCAAATATTAGTGGTAATATAAATGTGAATTTATTAGAACCAAATAATGTTACCACGCTGTTAATATCTGTACCAGTGAATGAGACTTCAGTGACAATCCCATTATCAAATAATTTTAGTCCATATTCATTAGACACATCACAACCATCAAATGTTACTTCATATTTGATACCAATGAATTGTACCCCATTGCCAATGAATTTTACTTTAGCGTCGACAGTGCCAGTAGAAAGCACTGTGCCTAGTTTAACTTTGGAAATGCAAACTAACAATAACACAAACAATTTGAGTTCTTCAAGTACGCTATCTTCAATAACTGTTGTTCAAAATACTGGATATAGTAGTATAGCTGGAAATGTGAACATTAGTTTCAGTAGTATAAACCCACTTGTCTTGAACTCTACTTCGAATCAAACGTCTGCAATAACCTCAGAAGAAGCTACTTTACTTAATATTGGAAATATAGTAGATGCTAGTGCCAATCATACCAGTACTATGAAACCACTTACTCCAGTTAGTATGTTCACAGAACTTCAACCAAATTTGAATAGTTCCATGGTAAGTTATCTTAACAGAAAACTTTGTCTTAGTTTCTCATATTTAAAGTAGTATCGGGCGTGTTATGTGTAATATCGGAATTCATAACGGGTCACCACGTGACGTCACATCACCACGTGACTCGTCGCTTGAGTAATCTTTTTGGGCGTGAACAGGAGTGATGAGTGATGGAGTGTCAGCCTAACTAACTGTAATCACGGCATCAGCTGCGGCGGTTTATTTATTACTGGATTTCAGTCGAGCGCGGTCACAGTGGGTGGGTGGAAGGGGGGGGGGGGTGTATCATAGCAAAATCTATTTGTCACAAAACATGAAAATTATTAACTATGTGAAATTTTTCATGTTGTATATTTCTTTAAACTATAATTTCTGCATTTCTGATAAAAATTTATGATTAAATCAAGTACCGATTTATCTAAGAAAGACAGAAGAGCTTTAATGTTTAGCGGCAATGGAAACTTATTGTTAATTAGTTCTTGATATAGAGTTCAAGAGAACCGAGAATTCAGAGAACATTCGAGGAATATATGATTTAGGTCACCGGTCACCAATAGATACGTTGTCACAAATACAGACAGGAGAATAAGTATTCCAATGTTATATAAGTGAAGCATGGTTTAATTTTAAACGAGTCAACACTGACATTTGTGCTCTAGTATAATTATAATTATAGGTGAAATGAGGAATGTTTTTTGGAAGTGTAGGGTGAGTGCTGAAATAATAATTAGTAGTTTTATTTTTTTGTAATTAGCTTCCCATTTTCAACTGATATTAGGTTTCAGAGCATTATTCTTATTCTTCTTCTTCCTTCTTGTATGTAGGCTTTAAAGCCTGTTTCCTCTTTAATATTAGCCTCATAAATTGTTTAAATTGTCGCACCATCTTTTTCTTGGTCTGCCAATACTTCTTTGTCCATTTGGTGACTTATCTCGTGCTATTCGTACTATCCTATCCTCTGCCATGCCACTAATATTTTTGTCCCACTCCTTTTTCCGTTTTATCACCCATTTATTTATGTCTTCTATATTGCATGTTCTTCTTATATTTTCGCTTTTCTCCCTATTCAACAGGCTTTTCTCTAATATTCGTCGGAGTATTTTCATCTCTGTTGTTTCTAGTAGTCGTCTCGTTTTGGATGTGTCAAGTGTTTGTCTCCGCCGTGTATGTTAATATAGATCTAATTGCTGCTTTATGGATTCTTGTTTTTGTGTCTTGTCTTAGGTGTCTCTTCTTCCAGATTGTGTCATTAAGAGATCTTGCTACTTTACTTGCTTTTAAGCTTTGTTGTCGTATTTCTTTTTCAACATCTCCGTAATTGGTTATATCTATTCCCAGATATCTAAACCTTGCTTCCTGTTTTATTATTTTCACCTTAATTTTTATTTTATATCATAGTGGGTATTTAGATGTTGTCATACATTTGGTTTTTTCTGCTGATATTATTATAATTGTATTTTTTGACTGTTGTATTGAAGGTGTGTGTTAATCTTCTGTGTCAGCGATTAATGCAGTCTCGTTTGCATAACATAATATTTGGACTTCTTTGTTCCCCATTCTGTAACAATTCCCTTACGTACTGCTTATATTATTTCGTCCATGATTATATTAAAGAGAAATGGGCTTAACGAGTTACCATGTCTGACTCCGCTTTGTACTGGTTTACACTGTGTTAGTTTTCCATTTATTTTTGCCATTTATTTTGTATAATATTGATTGGTATGTTTTTTTATGCAGTAGGTGTATCGAAAGTCTTTGTCAATTCTATAACATAGATATATGCTATGCTTATTGTATTCAATAGCCTTTTCTGTGATTTGTCTTAGTACAAATACGGCGTCTACGCAGGATCTTTCGGATCTGAATCCTTGTTGTTCATCTGATAAAGTTGTTAATTTTGTTGGTTAGGAGTGCGGTGTTTAGTAGATTTATACCTCTATAATTGTTGGGATCTTCTTTATCTCCTTTCTTGAACATTGGTATCAATATGCTGTTTCTTCATGCGTCTGGTATCTTGCAGTGCAATATTAGTTTTTGTATAAGTTTTGTCATCTCTAGGGTTATACTTTTGCCTTCGTGTTCTAAAAGCTCGTTGGTTATTTCGTCTGGTCCTGGTGACTTTTTATTTTTGAGTGAATTTATGGCTATCTCTACTTCCTCAAAACTGATTTCTATTTCTTGTCTTAATTCAGGCACGTCTTGGTGTTGATTATTATTTTCCTTTCCTTTAAACAGTTCCGTCAGGTATCTTTCTTATTCGTTTGCTGGTAAATTATTGTATTTCTGTTGCTGGTTCTCTGTTTAGTTAGGATTTTAAATTTTGACCAGAAACAGGCAGGCGGTTATATTTTGTTTTAATATGAGGGTTTCGAGTGCGTTGAAACTGACGCAGCAGTCGTCAGGAAGTGGTGGTTTTGTAGGCTTAATGACCCTATTGGGGACTAATATCTCAATTGCTTGATTTATCAGATTATGAATAACCGTGATACCATCATCGATATCATCAGGATGGTTTAAATTACCTTAACTGTGGAGTGTTGACAGACAGATGCTGTTTTGAAGAGGTTCCAGTCGGCGTGTTTTCTTCTTTTTAAGGTGCCTTCTCCATTACTGAAGGTTGGCTATAACTACAGCAAATTGCTCTCTATCTTCAGCTGTTCTTAGTATCGAATGTGTGCCCATGCCTGTCCAGTCTCTTACATTCTTCAACCAGGAGCATTTTCTTCTTCCTGGACCTCTTCTTCCTTCCACTTTCCCTTCCATTATAAGTCGTAGGAAGTTGTATTTTTCTCCTCTGTAAATATGTCGTAGATAACTCATTTTTCTGTTTTTTACAATATTTATGTCACGTGCTCTGTCCAAGAGATCTTCAGCATCCTTCGAAAAACCCACATCTCAAAGGCTTCTATACTCCTCATACTTGTAATTCCGAGAGTCCATGTTTCCACTCCGTATAGCAATATGGAATAAATAAACGTTTTTACAAATTGGTATCGGATATCCAACGATAACGTAGAGTTTATGAGGAATTTTTTCATTCGTTGAAATGCGGACCTAGCATATTCTATACGAGCACGTATTTCGACCTCGTCGTCAAGATCGTTTGTTATCCAGCAACCAAGATACTGGAATCTTTGTACTGGTTCTATATGTTTGTTATAGATACAAATATTAATGTCGACATTTGGTGCACGTGTAACAGCCATTACTTTTGTTTTATTTATGTTTATATTTAGTCCCAAGCTATCTCCCTCTCTGGTTATGACATTCAAAAGTCGTTGTAAACCCTCAGCATTGTCCGCAATAATGACGGTGTCGTCTGCGTATCTTAAGTTGTTTACGTATTCTCCGTTGATTTTTATTTCTTCTTTAATATTTTCGAGGGCATTTTGAAAGATCTTTTCGGAATATATATTGAATAACAGTGGAGAAAGTACACAGGCCTGACGAACTTCTCTTTTTATTGGCAATTCTGCTGTGAGACGATTGTCTATTTTGATCGATGCCATTTAATCCCAATATAGTTTTTTAATAAGTGCTACAGTGTTATGGTCTATACCATGTTGTGTTAGGGTTTCTATGAGTTCTGTATGTTTTACTCGATCAAACGCTTTTTCGTAGTCGATAAAACAGAGAAACACGTCTTTTCGCTGATCTAGGCATTTTTGTAGTAATATCTGGAGGCCAAATAATGCCTCATTTGTACCAAGCCCCATACGAAATCCAAATTGATTGTCGCTCAGTTTCTTTCGCATCCTCTGTATATTCGTTGATGTACAATTTTGAGTAAAATTTTCAGAAAATGGCTCATCAGGCTAATTAATCTGAACTGTGAGCATCTATTTGCTTTATTTTTCTTGGGTATAGGTATAAATGTCGATCTAAGCCAGTCTTCTGGGAAGATTCCAGTACTATATTCATTTGTGGTTCTGTTCTCTCGTCATCAAACAGATCTGTAATGTATTTTTCCCAGATATCTTCTACATTTTCTGGACTAGATACTATTTGGTTGTTATCATCTACTAAAGTTGTTGTGGTGATTTTTTCTTCATATTTGTGACTTTCTTAATCTTTTTGTATGCAGTAAAGGAGTCATGCTTTTTTAGTAAATATCCGAGTTCCTCACATTTGCTGCTCATCCATTCTTCTTTGGCTTTCCTGATTTTGTTTCGGATGATTTTCTGGGTCTTTTTTTATATTTTTTGTAAGATCTCCTTATGTCCATCAGTTCTAGGACTTCTTCTGTAATCCATGTATTCTTTGTTTTTCTGATGTTGTCTTGTAGTTGTTCTCTTTGTATAGTTCTGATTGTTGTTTTGAAGGTGTGCCAAATACTTTCTATTGTTTCTTCTGCTTCCGTGGGTGCTTCATTGAACTTTTCTTTGAGTGTATCATTGAGTGTTTATAGGCGTATTTATAGTCTCTTATTGTACGAGGAGGATTTTGGGGTAATTGTTCTTTCTGTTCCTGTTCTTTTACTCTTAAGTTCA
Source organism: Diabrotica undecimpunctata (assembly GCF_040954645.1). NCBI lineage: Eukaryota > Metazoa > Arthropoda > Insecta > Coleoptera > Chrysomelidae > Diabrotica > Diabrotica undecimpunctata. Next base: position 36,402,538 of record NC_092811.1, on the reverse strand, counting down.
GTAGAGAGTATGTGAAGATATACTATAGAAATGATGCGGTGAAGTATGAAAAAATTGCCTAAAATTTATATTTTTTGGCAAAGCTCCGAAAAAACTAAAACAACTTTGACAGATATTTTGCTCTGTCACAGTATTGCTCATATTTCGTGTGACAATAAATTTTGAATTAATAGATTTTGAATTAATTATTGAAGATTTGAACGGTGTGTTCACTGTACAAGATCCTATGATATGTCCGAAAGCAAGATAACAGGTCTCTGAAAACATAAATCTTCTCTTCGATATATTTTCTGTGTTGAATGCATGACACATGAAATCTTCATTTCAGTCGTCCCAGGAACGCAACTTAAATATATTGACAATATCATTTTAAAATCATCCACTTTAAAATGTATAATATGTGTCTGAATAATTGTCAATGTGAATAAGTCATATAGAATTAAATTATTAGAATAATTTTTTATCAAGTAACAAAAACAAAATTTGTTAATTTGTTACTTTATTAATGTTTTGTATTTTAAGAAAAATTCCGAAGTTGGAATAGTATCGTTAAATAAACTTATTTTAATCTAAAATTGTGGCTTATTCTCAATAAACACAGTAAATTTGATATTTTACGTTGTAAAATATAGGGAAGCGGTTCCATTAACTATTTCGAGGCAAAATTTCACTGTTTTTCAACGTATATATAGGCCATAAACAATGATTTATTAGGTTTCTCAGACACAGTAGATTTAAGTGAACCTTTTAACCTTTCCGTGACCGTGCAGGGTATTTTAGGTGCCCAGACGCGGTTTTGTTATTATAACTTTTTAAAATATTTTTTTTGTTCCTTTAAGTAATACTTAACTAAAATACATTACTAAATCCTTTTTTTATAAAAATTATAAGATTTAATTTCAATTTTCTACTAAAATTAAAATTAATTACTTGGGGTACCTCCGTTACTTCGCACGGCCTGCTATGTATTGAAATCATATATCGCCGGTGGAACAATGACGCAACTACGAAAGTGTAACTTTTCAGGAGAGCCAAAAATATAAAATTATTTTACTTAATACCTTATGCAATGAAGCATAATGAAATTACTGGATTAGTATTGCAGTTATACTTAGCCACCGTGATATACTGTAACACTACTACACATTCGAAAATAATTCTTAATTTTTCATCCGTAAATTTGATCCCCAATTGCAATTACGTTATTGTTGCCACAAAATAACTGAGGCAACAATGACTTAATTGTAATTGGGGATCAAATTTAAGGATGAAAAGTTAAGAATTTAGAATTAAGTTTTAGAAAGAAAAATTTAGAATTTAGTTTTAAAGATAAATATTCCACATAAATACTCATTTTGTAAAATTTTTGTTGCCACCTTTCAAACTAGCTAGTTTGAAAGGTGGCATCGAAATAAGAATAGAAATTCATTGAAAAAGTTTATTAAACAAATTCAAAATTGTAGTAAAAGCAAACATTTTTAATAAAAAGGAACTTAAAATAAAATTCAAATTACAAAAAGAGTATCAACAAAAAATTAAATCGTAAGAGGATTTACAAAATCCAGGAATATGTTGCGGATGCAACTGTTTTAAATCTTTTAGTTTGTTATCACCTAAAGGAATTTTTGAAGAGTAAGCCCTACACAACTGGCATTTCGGTGAAAACAATTCGGATGAACTCCGACTCCTTCTTTTTTGGCAAACATCAACTTTCGTCCACGTAGGTTGTTTATAATTTTTTTTTTATACAGGAAGTAATCTTTCCCTTTTAAGATTTGAAGTAACATTACTTCAGTTATTTTGAAGTCACGGCATTCCTCGTCTTTGATGAAATCAGTGCCATTTGCGTTGTATACTACATTGTAGGCCCTGATTTGGTTGCCCTCTTCACTGCTTTTTCTATTATGCTGTGGACTGAATCATCTTCATTTTGGGTGTGACCGCGAACAAGGTACTTTTTAGTAATAGAATTGATGTCCAAAGTATTGACAGGAAACAGGTACATGGCTATTAGAAATTTTTTTGTTGGCTCCCACAGTTATCGGAATAAACAATTACATCAGTTTCTGGGATGGGTATTGACAATTCTTTTAGATGTTAATAAACGCAAGATATAATTTATACTGCCCCTCTATTCCCCATCACTTCATTACAAAAGCTAGGCTTTATTAATTTCACAAGTGCTATCTGTTTCGGGGACTTGGCCTTTTTTCGCCTTTATTTCTACTACTCTAAAGTTATAACAGTTTAAGCGAGATTTGACTTGCTATCATAAAGTCCTCGTAGACACTTCGTCTCAGGACCAGCAACTTCATGTGGAGTCGTACGTTGCCATGTTATCATATTCACTGGTAACTTCAACATCCTAAAATATAAGACTAAATAATGTAAACTAAATTGTAACATATAACTTTTAACGGGTTTTTACCCAGATATTTAGTGGCTCAAAACATGTACATCAAGACACTGGTGATGAAATATGGATTCCGAAAAGGTTTTGTCTTCATGACATAGCCCGTTTGGGTTTTTTTAATTTATATACCTTTTATAAAGGATTTTAACATAAATTTTTTTAAGATTTTAGTTAAAGGTAAAAATAAAAACAATGTAAATTTTTTTAACAATAAAAACAAATTATTTTAGTGACTAGTGCTTAATTGTATAACTTCCCAAACAATAATGTATAATTTAAATGAATTAATAAAGTATTTTAGTGGGGTACCATAGTTACCTCACACGGCCTGAAGCGTAAGTGTTTGTAGCACGGTTCCAGAAAGGTTAATGATTTTGTATATAAATATAAAAAAAGTAACTATATTTTATTAAATTTATAGTTCTTTTTTTTATTTTTTTATTTTTAACACATATATTTTTTCAGATAATTAACTCCACATCTACACACGCGAAACGTAATTTAGAAAGCGATCGTTTAGAGGTTTTAGAAAAAGATTTACAACTTGTCAATGAACTTCAAAACATACTTGACGGAATTTATTCATCCAATCGTAAAAGGAAAAAAAGAGAACTGCCCATATACTTTGAACAAATTCCTTTGACACAAAATGTTGCTTTTTCCGAAACTGAGATACCACAAATATCAAATGAATGGAATGAAAAGGACTTGGAAAATAATCGTGAACCAAAAACTATTATAATACGGAAAAAAAGGCATCCACGATCCCTAAGACATTTAAAAAGGAAAAAAAAATATAAGGTATTTCAGAAATCCAATCCTCATGGACGTTTTTTAGGCCAAAGTTTGCAAAATTCTACGTAAACGCAATTCCAAATAAAAGAAGACAAGACATACAAAATGTACCAGCAGATGCTGCAACCAATCATAAATCTAAGTTATCAAATATTTATATGGACCAATCAGACTTTAACACAAGACGAAGATGGACCGAATTTCCATGGTCAAAGAAGGAAAATTTAAGAAGAAAATACAGAGATTGGATAAACGTTTATGATGAAAACATACCAATGGAAATGACACAAGCAAACGATCAGAATGATGAAGGTGAGTATTTCGATATTAATACAACTTTTTAATATATAAACAGCCTATAATAGATTATTATTTGCTTTCAGATTTTTTTATTTAATCGATTACTACATTACTGCAATCTTAATGTAATCGTTATTGCAAAAAACTTAACTCAATCAGTAGTAAATTATATTAAATCCTTATATCTAACAGTGTAATTCTAGTGAAATTTACTTCAAATCCCTTAATTACCAACGTAAATCAGGTCTATGCCCCAACATCGTCCAACGATAAAGATAATAATTTAGAAGCATTTTACAAACATCTTACTGATGCTGCAAGGACTGATGCCTTGGAGATGTAAAGGTCAAAGTCGACAAAGGATGCTGTTTAAATATTGTGGGGGATTGTGGCTTGGAAAACAAAAACGAACGTAGAGATCTACTTGTCCACTTCGTCCAAAAATACGATTTCATTATATCGAATACTCACTTCAAATTACCACCAAGAAGACTTCACACCTGAAAATCAAATGAAGAAGCAGAGAATAAAATGATTAGGAACCAAATCGACTTCTTTCTAATAAAAAATCGATTAAGAAATTGCAGAATATTGATATAATCCAACTACAAGACGAGAAAGTTAAGGAAACGGTTCTGAACGAATATTTATTTTGGAAAAATATTGGTGAGAATGTTTATGAGGGCTTTAATAAAATTATAACAACAGTTAAAGAAATCTGTGAAAGAAATTTAAAATGAAGCTCAAACTTTATAAAAGTATACAAAAGAAAATTAGACGTAAAATACGGGAAGCAAAGAGTCAACATCTAGTGAAACAGTGCCATAAAACAGAAAAACTCTAAAATAGACACGACACATTTAATATGTATAAAAACGTGAAAGAAGCTGCTGGTATCTTCATCAAGAGACAAACTTTACTGCTACATAATGAATATGGTAAAGTAATATTTGACGTAGAGAACAATCTTTGAAAGTGGGAAAATTACATTACGAACCTATTCGAAGATGATAGGATTAGTTCACCTCTGGATATTACTAACTGCGACTAACCCCTAATAACACGCTCTGAAGTAACACAAGCAAAAAATGGCAAAGCGACAGGTCTTGATGAAATTCCAAATGAAATATCTTTTTCTTCAAGTGCCATCTCCGCGGTGGAGGTCGGCAATCATTATAGCTATTCGGACTTTTGAGACGGCTGCTCTGAAAAGTTCATTTGATGTATATCCGTATCACTCTTTCAGGTTGTGCATCCATGACATTCTACGCCTCCCTATGCTTCTCTTTCCTTGGATCTTTCCCTACATAATCAGTTGGAGCAAAGTATATTTCTCTCCATATGTAATATATTCCAAATTTCTTGTTTTAATTATTGTATTAAAAATTTCTATTTCGTTATTTATCCTTCTTAGAACCTCTTTGTTTGTGACGTGTTCTATCCAAGATATTTTCAGAATTCTTCTATACACCCACAGTTCGAATGATTCCAGTTTTCTCATTAATGTCGCATTCAAGGTCCAAGATTCCATTCCATAAAACAAAGTCGAAAAAACATAGCACTTTGCGAACCCAACTCTTAGTTCCAATTTTAAATCCCTTGTATATAGCACTCTTCTCATTTTGTTGAAATTTAGCCTTTTTTATTCTGATTTTAATCTCCTAAATGTAATCATTTGTGGAGTTAGTCATTGTTTCTACATATGCATATTTGTCCACTTGTTCGACATTGGTTCCGTTTATTAGAAGATTGTCGGTATTTCTTTGAGTTTTCGATATTCTCATAAATTTCGTCTTCTTGACGTTCATTGCTGGACTGTACTCTTTTCCATACTCCGCTATTCTAGTCGCCAGCCTCTGAAGATCTTCAATATTTTCGGCTAAGATCACAGTGTCGTCCGCATATCTAATGTTGTTAATGGGAACTTCATTTACTCACCCTCAAGAGCTTTTTTCAGTATCTCTTCTGAGTAGGCATTAAAAAGAATTGGCGACAATATGTACCCCTGTCTCACTCCACATCTTATTTCAATATCTTCTGACAGCTGTTCGTTAACACGTACTTTTACTCGCTGTTTATAGTATAAATTTGATATGATCCTGAGGTCGTTGTAATCAATCTTCTTTGATTTCAGGACATTCATTAATTGTTCATGTCGTTTATCGAATGCTTTATTATAGTCAATAAAACATGCGTATATATCTTGATTGCTATCCAGGCATCTTTGTATCAGTATATTAAGTGAAAAAAGAGCTTCACGCGTTCCTAGACCTTTGCGGAAACCAAATTGTGAATCATTAACGTCTATATCCAGTTTGTTCAGTCCAGTCTAGTTTGTCCAAGTGACGAATATAGAAGCTTATAATTGACAGCAATGTTTTAGAGACTATAACTTCGTTTTTCAATACTATTTATGCCAGCGGACACCTACCTAATGGTTGGTCCAATTCGTTGTTCATAGCTTTACCTATGAAGACAACAGCAAACCTGTGCTGATTATGTGCGCAGTTTGGTTTTCGTAACGGGTTCGGAACGAGAAAGGCATTGTTTGGGATGAACGTACTTGCTCAAAGATGTCGTGGTATATCTGAAGATATATACTGTTGTTTTATTAGCTTTCAAAAGGCATTTGATCCTGTTGGGCACTCTATATTGATCGAAGTTCTAAGAGACATTGGCTTGGATGGCACAGACGTTGGCATAATTGGAAATTTGTATTGAAATCAAACAACATCAGTTTTAGTAGACGGTTTGGAATCATAGGCTCTTTACATCCTTTAAGTCTTTGTCTTCATCTGAAGAGCAGTAAACTTCAATTTCTCCTTCAACGCCTTTAGGTAGTTTCAAATTCTTTCTATAGGGTTATCATCCTCAACGTCTTCCTCATCAGTTAGCATATCTGGGTCTGGAAAAATAGTAACAATGTCCACCTCAGACCGCGAATTAGAAACATGAATATCTTCTAAAGCTGAAGGTAAACCTACGTATTTCTTTCCATAGAAATTTCGAATACTAATACTATCAAAATCATCTACATATGCCATATCTGTAACAAACTTGTAAAATATCAAAAATACTCCCATACGCCCATTGTACTCATATAAGTACATCTAATTTTAACAAAAAATAAATCACGTTATAACTAAAATTTTGAAAAATTATTTACTTAAGCACTTTAATAAACTTATTATAAACTAACGTAAACTATTTGATGGTAAAAAGAAGTAAAGGAGAGAAAGGTACTGTAAATTTATAAAGCCGATGTCGATAAAATAAAAAACGCGTGTATTCACTTCATAAACAATAAATCAAAACTAACAAACCAGCTAAATCATTCAACGAAATATGTTAAAGCGTTGATTGAAATGTTATATTTCAATAGATATTTCAATCAACGGTTAAAGGTTATCGTCTTAGGGGTATTTAGTATTTGTAGCAAAAAACTGGGGTGTGTAGGAGGAGAGAGGTATAAGAAGAGTGGTCTATATATATGGGATAAAATTGATAGAAGTAAAATAGATAACAATTAAGTAAAGAAGTAAAAAAAATATTGAATGGAATGTGGCTAGGCTAGCAATGTAGGCAAGAGAATGACCACTAGAAACTCAAGGATGGATACGGCCAATTTGCATGCCTTTTAAAGACAGTAAATCAGGAAAATATGTATGATGGATAGAAAAGAAGATATGAAAAATGAATAGATATAATGAAAATTAACAAAGAAAACAAATTGAGGGCGCCAGAAGAGGGATACTACTCTAAAAAGAGTAACGGTCACTCTTCCAGGTATCGTATACTGCTAATATTAATTAAAGTTGATTTAATAAACAAAAATGCTGTAAATGTAAAAAGGTAGGGAAATATTAATAAAAAATTATATGCAAAACAAATTCAAGTTTATTAAATATAACTTCTTAGATTTTGACAATCTCTAAGTTACCCAAAAAGTATATGAAAATTTCACAATATAATATTTTAAAAAAGAAATGTTGAAAACAACTATAATAAAAAGTTGAAAACTACACAGAATAACTCTAATATAGAGTGTACAACCTACATCTAGGTTAAAAACAACCCTAAGCAAAATAATGCTAACGTTGGAAGAACGATAGCCAAGTAAATATATTAAACTAACCTACAATATGACCAACAATATTGTTAAACACCTCTAAATTCAAATATAAACCAAGTAATATATAAATGGGAACAAGCCAAGTTAAACAATTGAAACGGTCTATTATCCTGAAGGGATAATAACCAGAGTTAATAACACAAGATGAAATATAAAAAAAAATTGTTAAGTAAACAAATAATGAAATAATTAAAGTTAATAATGAAATAAATGGTTAATACAAAAAAACAATGGAAGATAATCTCTGGGTAGAATTTGAGCTCAAACATACCGATACCTTACACCAAGGGAAGTTATATTAATTAATATATATATATATATATATATATATATATATATATATATATATATGTTATAAAAAAAAACTATAACTGGTGAAACAAGATATATATATATATATATATATATATATATATATATATATATATATATATAGTTCTGAATCAAAAACCAACTGTCCTCCTAGGTGAAACAGTTGTCTGGAAGGATACTCCCGAATGGCTTCGGTGTCCCAGCGAAGTCCTCTTTGAGGTCCGAAATTAGCACGGAGCTGGTGCTAATTGGCTCAGTTCCGATGATTACTGTCCTGCCCTACCTCTAGGTGCAGGCTGGAGAAAAAATGAGGGTGGAGTAGACAATACCCCCTGGCTTGTCCCAATGACCCTGATTCTTATAGAGTTGAAGTGGTACTCTCCCTCGGATGTTCTGAGGGAAGTTTATAATTCCATGGGAGGTGGCTGAAAACAATTCCCCGTTACTTCTAATCTTAACATTGATAAAAAGAAATCAAAGAAGAAGTGAGGAGTTTCTTTCAGCATAAGAAACCGGAGCAAAAAGATAATTAGATAAATATAATAAAAGATAATAAAAAAAACCCATCCAATCGGATGTAGCGTGACCTGAATAATAGGATATGGATAAAATACTCTAATGTTCATTAAAATATCTGTGGAAATTGTAATAGAGGAATTTTTGGGAAAAATCCGAATTTTAATCAGATTCATGCCAGAATGATTGTAAGCGGCCATACTATGCTTGAATTCGTGACCCAAGGTCATTCTGAATACCTTAAGGATGTGGGATGTGGGAACAAAAAGTTAGTTTTTATAATATAAAAAAAAAATAATTACCAGATAGCTAATCAATTCCGTGCTAGAAATTTCACTTCGGCCTCCCGAGTTTCCGAAAACACCGTCAATTAAATTGTTACGGTTATACTTAGAACATTTAACTTCTTGAAGTGAAGGAAATTCTATGCATTAATTGGATTTTCTTTCGCTAACTACCACCTTTGTACCACTTCAAACTCTCGATCAAAAGTGAATTGTAATTCACAGTTTGTTAACCAAGTTAACCAAGAGCCAGTTTCCACTCCCCCTAATCTCCTGTCATCTCTCTGGTTCGCAATGGTACCAAATTAGATCAGAGTGACAACTTAAATTATTAAAAATACACACTTAATGAGCAAATGAACACTTAAAGTTAGGCAACCCGTACTACATCTCTGAAATTACTTTAATATAAATAATTACTTTAATATAAATAGTAGTAAAAAAGTAACGACTGTCACATATTCTGTAGTTACTAAGAAATACACCTATTATATTGTAGATCGAACTAGTATGTCAAAATAGCAGCTGTACTATAGTGGGCGCTAATGGGTTAAGTACGTTTCCGTATATTCTACTATTAAGTTTTTCACGACAATTCCTCTCTAGTTTTCACGGTCATCCCGTCTGGTTTTTTGTGTATGGAAGATATCAATGATGTCTTTCCTTCCCCTGTAATTTGACCAAACTTGTGTATAGTTTGGCGGTACAGTATTTGGTATACAAGAATTTAAATCATTTTATCAAAGAGCTAAAGGTAATCTACTATTTTTAATGGGAATTGGCAGAACATTTGTTTTAACCGCTTGCCTTACGAATTAATTTGAAAACCGTGAAAAATGTGACAATTTGTTTATTGGCATAATTTAATATATAAAAGTAATGCAAAATGTAAATTAACAAAAAAATAAAAATAAGACATATTAAAGAAAAAATTAACCCTTTAAAAAAACCAAAATTATTATCCCGGGTTATCTCGTCACAGAAAAATTAAGTGCTAAAACGTTGTTTGCCAATAAAAGCATAGGTATATTTTATATATTTGATTTAGTGTGATAGTCTTTGAAGCATGGTACATCACATAATGGCACTTGACAGTTAGGACATATATATCTAGTATCTTTTCGAATTTTTTTTCCGGTGTTATCCCTTTTTTGCTATACATTGCACATTGACGTGTCGGATTATTTTTCTTCTGTGTTGGAGAACATATTCTGGGAAATGTCTATTAGATAAACGAAGAGGCGCTAGATCGATTCAGGCGACCAGTTTTTGGTACGATTATACTGGAGTGATAGGTTTCAAATATCATTTCAATCACATTGACCATATAATGGTGTGTATTGTCTGTATTGTCCTGCATTTTTCTTGTATAATAAATAAGAGTTCCAAAGACATAACTCTATCAGATGGTAGAATATTTTCTTGTCTTTTCACGTTTTCTGGTTATAGGGTAATCGGTGATATGCTGGTCAACTCTATCAACTCCTCCCATTGTAGAATTGTAGTCATTTACTACTATTGGTTTTACCCTTTCTTAATTTCGTTTTTTTTTAAACTATGTGTTATGGACAATGGAAAGTATAATTATATCTCTTTTATCTAGCCATCGTAATGCTAATAATTTTCCACGTTGATAACCAATGATATTTCCTTTTGGGACTTTGTTTTTATGCATGAGTAGTGGCATTTCTTTTCTATTAGCTTTTGCGGTTCCATAAGTGTCGGTTTTTTTGTAATCAAAAATTGAGACAGTTGAGGAGAAGAATAAGAGTTGTCAGTTATGAGGCAATGGCCTGGTCGAATAGCGGCTCCCTAAGAGATAGTACAATTTGCGATATAAATCCGTACATTGCATAATTTTGATTGATAGCAGTTCCTTTGTCGAGCTATCTTGAGCGGAATGTATTGTTTCCATCCAAATCGTACTTTGTATAATAACAAACTGTTGTCTATTGTATAACGTCACGATCGATAGAATAGCACTTCCTAAATTTTTTTGAAAAGTGTTCATAAATAGGCCAAATTTTATTTAGTTTAGGATTTGGGTGCTCGTTTTGTTTATATTCTACGTTATTCTTCTTCTTTTTATAGTGCCGTGCACCTATAGTGCGTTGGCGAATTATCTTAAGGCCAGACGTCTGTCTTTTGCGGCATGCAAAAGATCGCCAGTATTATTTATGCCTGTCCAGTTCTTTATGTTCCGTAGCCACGACATTTATTTGCGACCTACTCCTCTCTTCCCTTTAATCTTTTCCTGGATGATTAGTTGCGGGGTTGCGGATTTTTTTTTCTCTCAGAATATGGCCGAGGTATCCAATCTACGTTATTGGGAATATGTAAAAAATTTTTTATTTGGCAATATCTCTGATAACTCATAGCTTCTCTGCAAAATGATATTGTGGATTGTTTTGACCAATACAGTTGTTGGTCTGGCTTTTTTATGATGCTCTGGAGAGTAACTAAACCAAGGAAAACACGTATTTCAACATCTGTAGTTTCCTCCAATGTAATCCTCTCGACGTAGCTGGAGCGTTTCTTTTTTAAGGCTCTCCCAAACCAACGCGGAAAATTCTCATTACCTGCGGAATTCCGTACCGCATACGATTCGCATTGAATTGTTTCCACTGTGGTAAGTATACAAGTTCAGACAAGTACGATTTTTGTCGTTCGGGCATGCGTTTTGTCTGCGTATTTATTCGTCCGGAATCTTAGTTCGCACTCGACAGCGTTTTTATCAATTTCGCAGTGGTTTCGCATGTGAAAAAATTGAAAATGGAGAGAATTATTGAGTTGGTTCGAAAGTATCCTATTCTCTATGACCTTTCTCATGAAGATTATAAAAATGTAAGGAAAAAGGACAAGATTTGGACTAGAATAGGAGAAGAAATAGGCGAAAATGGTGAGTAGTTTTACGATTTGTATTGGTTTATTTTTCTACATCTAAGACTAAAGAAAAGCAGAGGCCTAAACAATACTATATTTACTGCAAGAAGAGTCCATTATTTTCATCGTGAACAATCTATTCATAGTCCTGAATTAAAATACGTGGCAAATTTTTCTCGAACAGAAAATGCCAGTCTTGCAGCTCTCCTTGGGTCATTGTCCAAATTTTGAAATGCTCCAAGTTCAGGCTCTGGTGGATCTAAAAGTTGTAACGTTATAAACGTCACATCTCTATTAATTTATATTTTAATAATTATTTCATTTTAATTTGTTTATTAATTTTTTTATTGATTTAAATAAATATGATTGGTTAAATTTGTCTTATTTGCTATCAACTGAGAACTCAGGTTCAATCCCTAGTTAAGACAAGACGAACTCACCCTTGAGATACTGAGCTAGGCAAGGTATAGACGATAAGCTCCCATGGTTGATTGAGGTATTATTTTTACAATAGTATTTCAATTCTCTTTGGTAGTCTTATCGTTACAAAGTTCTATGAATCTATCATCACATTTTTTTGTCCTTAGAAAATTACGCAAAATACATGCAGTTTTCACAATGAGAATACTAGTATCAATTTTTGTTTCCATTGGTCTGTAGAATATACGCCATTTTTGTTCCAATATTCCGAAAGCGTTTTCTACTACTCTTCTCGCTTTACAGAGCCTCACATTATAATTTTCCTTGAAAATATCTGTTCTGCTTTGACTGTATGGAAAGGGCCTCAACAAGTATGGTTTTAGTGCAAAGGCTTCGTCTCCAATTAAGACATGATGGGGAAAGTTCATTCTGGCCTGGGAGATTTTTCGGCTCAGGTACACCCATCTGATTTGTTTCAAATCTTCTTCCCATGTTGGAAGCTTCGAATATTCCACCGTCGCTGTTTTTACCAAAACCGCCAATATCAACTGAAATGAATCTACAATCTGGGCCAACAATAGCCATTAATACTGTAGAAAACTTATTCAAATAACACCAATAATTAGATCCTGTTTTGTCTGGACACTTGATAGTAACATGCTTGCCATCGATTCTACCAATACAATTTGGGAATCGCTAGGTATTTCTAAAACCTTCTTCAGATTTTTTCCATATTTCTGTAGTTGGTTCGGGCAAGTAAATATGTTGCAAATTTCTACATAAAGCTTCACAAACTTCTACAACTATGGCACTTACAGTCGAAAACCCGACTCTAAAACTATGGCCTATTGTATAAAATGTATCTCCGGTAGCCAGATACCTAAAAAAGAGTATTTTGTTTCAGGGGATGAGATTAAAAAAAAAATGGAGGAATCTGCGCGATACGTACGCTAAGTACATAAGAACTAATAAAACTAGAACTGGACAAGCGGCAAGCGATAAAAAAAAATGGATATGGGCAGATCATATGGAATCGTTCAAACCGTTCCTAAATTTTGCTAAGACTGCATCCAATGTCACAGATGTTGATACACAAGAATCTGAAGCATTCCCACATATAGAATCACCCGAAAATATATTAACGGATGAAAATTCCGCAGTACAGAAACCAACGTGTAGTAAAAATCTACTAACAACTCAGACAGATAATTCCCAGAATAAGATTCAACCCTCCTCATCGAAACCTACTCGAAATGAAGCTCCTAGGGTTACTCTTTCAAATGAAACTCCTTCTACAGGCAGAACAAACAGAAAACGCAATTCTGAGCCATCCACATCTGTGAAAGATATGATCAGTTATTTTGAGAGCAAAAAGAGAGTAGTGCATGATGCTACCGATCAACTGTTTTTGGCTCATGCTTCTACGGTAAAATCTTTCTCTCCTAGAAGGCAAATTGAAACAAAAATGAAGATTGCGCAAGTTATCATGGAGCAGGAGTTGCTTCAATTGGAGGAAAGTTCTTTGAATAGCCATCAATCTAGAGCTGAAAGTACAGACACCTATCAAAACCCATCTTCCGTCGGAAGTATTTCGGTTGTATCCCTACCTTCACCAAATGACACTGCATTACCTAAACAATCGAATACTTCTGGGTTCTATGAAGTGAATTGTGAAAATAATTATGTTACACTACACAACTTGGCGCAGAGTTGCAACCAAGTAGCTTCTCATAATCCATCAGTTTCCAACTATGTCAATTCCTTTGGCCCTTACAATACATAAAGTATATTTTAGAGTTATTTTGATCCTTATTCTCTTTTACTGTAGTAAATTAATGATATAAATAATGCCTGCAATTTTTTTTTCATTTTCTTACCTTAATGTTATGGCCAACCGTTCTTCGGGAGAAATAGCTTCTCGGTAATTCGTGTCTGATTTTCTAATATCATTTTCTACAAGGTGCAACAGTTCATCGAAACAATCTATTGTCATTCTAAAATAAATGTAGCATCTTTTATCGTCTTTTCGTAATTGAGGCATCAGCGTGTGATATTCCCCACATTTCAGTCTTTCTAGATTGATATCATCAACCCATTTTCTTCTTTTCCTAAGATTAAATTCATAATATAGTCCATATTGTTGTTTTAGGATAACTATAGATAATAATTTTACCTTGAATTGTCGTCCTCCATCGCTAACATTACAAGAGCTTCTTCTTCATCTGATGATGTATACATTTTTGTGAAGAATTGAGATCACTGAGTAGTATTCTTTGTTTTTCGTTGTCACCAACTCTTCTCAATACTAGACACATACGAGTATGACGCGAATATATTCGCTTCAATATGAAGTTGTTTACGAATTCCGTCAGGAATTCGACTGCGAACTTTCCGTCACGAATCCGCTGCGAATAATTCGCGTTGGTTTGGGGGAGCCTTTATAGTTATTTGTTCCGCATCGTCAACGAATTTATTAAAGAAGTGTAAGACGTTATTTGGCTCAGGAATTTCAAAATTTATAGAAGATTTCCCATGAAACGGAAATCTAGGCGGTGACGGCGGTGGCGATAAAATATTAAATTTCAGACCATTCACGTGCTGCTGTCACTATCATCTGAATCATTAAATTCATCAAAAATACTTTCAGTATCACTTTCTTCAGAACATGAACGGCTTATATTATATTCTGATCCACTACTTTCGTACTGATAATGTTCATCTTCACTATCACCCTCCATGAATGCCACACAGTATTCATAAATAAAAGAAACAAACTGCGATAAACTGCGATACACCTTTTTCAATGATCAAACATGTACCAAATCGTTACCGTTAGCTATCCATACCACTGCGCTCAGCGTGGTGGGTGGTGGCTTAGCACAGCAAGTTTCCCCACCATCGTGTATAATACAGCGACAACAAAATCTGCGGCAACAAAATAGACGAGTTAACACGTTTCAATATATTTTATGCCACTATTTAAAACGATTTTAAACGGTTTGCTAAACCTTTTAACTTTTTAACCTTAAGCTTTTAGCTGTTCAGTGCATCTCGGGTTAATAATTTTTGTTAAAAATTGTTTGGCTGAGCATACTCGGGATAATATGTTAAGCGGTTAAGCAAGGCGTCAGTGACGTTATTTTAATTTTTGCAATCAAAATCCCTCTAATTTGTAAAGACGCATAATGCTTATTTCATTTTTTTCCATTCCATCGATGTATTCCCCTCGACGATAATATGCGACAATATACATTAATTCTATGTTTGTCTAGTTAATAATTCTTGCTAATAGAGCAATCTAACAAAAAATATAATTAATTTTAAGATTCAACGTGGTTTTCCTGGCCAGAAAGACGAACAAGAAAAACAAAGAAAAACTGGAGGGAAATGTTTGCCCAAAATGTGGAAGAAACGTCTACCGAAACATCTACCGAAACATCTACCGAAACATCTACCGAAACATCTGTAACTCCTGCATCTGAAACTGAATCAGGTAGTCAATTACATTTGAATTTTTATGATATGAATTCTACTACTAAGTTCCTGTAGTTGGCTGTATACCATATATTAAAAAATTTTTAATAAAATCCTTTATAAAAAGGTATATAAAAACCCAGTCGGGCTATGTTAAATAGACAAAACGTTTTCGGAATAAATATTCCATCATCAGTATCCTAAAAAAGTATTTAACCACTTAATTAAAAAGAACATGAAATAATTTAAATTTTGACCAAGGTTAATGTAATTAACCACATTTTACATTAACCTTGGTCAAAATTTAAATTATTTCATGTTCTTTTTAATTAAGTGGTTAAATACTTTTTTAGGACACTGATGATGGAATATTTATTCCGAAAACGTTTTGTCTATTTAACATAGCCCGACTGGGTTTTTATATACCTTTTTATAAAGGATTTTATTAAAAATGTTTTACTTATGTTTTCTTGATCAGAAAGAGATACAAGAAAAACAAATAAAAACTGGAGGGAAATGCTTCCTCAAAATGATGATTATTATTTATTTAGCGTAGGGTATTTCGTCACATTTATGAGAGAACAATAAACAATAAACAAAGTAAATTAAATATAAAAATATTTTATTATGCAAATTTTGTTTATGTAGTTAATCAACTTGGACGTCGCACACAGGAAATCTTGGGGCCTGCCCTCGTAGGCCGGCTGGTAGCACTCTTGGCGCTTTTTATATTGGGCCTCGCCGCAGCTGCATGACGAAGATGGTAGCTTACCCCACCTGTGGAACATTTACGCACATCGGACATGTACAGTTCAGATGGTGCTCCAGGTCTTACGTAGTAGGGCAAATCCAGGATGTCTCTCTGCGAGTCAAAGTACAAACTGTATTTGGTTGAGCTTCCTACCATTCATGGGTCCGTTTGGCTGCGGTCATGTCTGCGATTTGTATGGGAGATTTTATGTTGCGCAGTCAACTTTTAGTTGCGTTATTACGGATCTTTTAATAGTCTTTGGTAAGAAGAATGTGTGGTTGTGGAATGTCGCTCAGCACTGGTAGCCAATGGGTAGGGGTGTATTTGATTACTCCAGCTATTATTCTTAACATCAATTTTTTAAACGTGAGCACTGTTGATCCATCTTGGTGCGCAACATTCAGCAACAAAATAAATAAGAGCTAAGTGTTCCAGAAATGAACATATCGTTTTAAAATATAAAATAAAAATATAATTCCTTAGACTTTTCTTAGTGTAGAATAAGTAAAATAGTCATTTCATCAAGTTTGCTCGGGATACCCGACTTATTGGCGCCACAGCCTCTTAAATAGTTTTCACACCTAAATACAAGAGGGGTAATCTTCACTTTTACGCATCAAGTAGTATTTTATTAGTTCGTTCTCACACATCGCCCTTGAGTCATGTGCATTTTAAAACACTCTCAATTCATATACAAAATATTTCTCTACGCCGAAATCGGGCATTTTTCTCATAAATACGGTTTTCTCTTTTACGCGTGATAAAGAAAGAATTATTTGATATTGTACTGTCAGCTACGTCCGTATTGAGGCTTCTTTACTCTAAAAATAGTTAATTATAAGTCGATAAACTAAAGGTGATTTTATTTCTCTGGAGTTATATTTGCTCACATTAACAATCCTTATCCTTCAACGGTCACTGAAGAACCAAACCTATGGAGATACATCCACTCACAAGTCCTTTGAAGTAAGGCGGAATCAAAAGATTTCCAACCCTCGAATGTAGGGATCCAGTTACAAGGCCCCCACACTAAGCTTGAAGACGCAGAGCTTCTACATGATGTTACTTCTGGTTTTTAGCTTCTCGACAACTGCACTTAAATGTTCTCTAAGGCTTAACGTTCTGTCCAAAGTCACGCCTAGGTATTTTGGATGTTTTTGTGGTTAAACAACCTCTGAAGTTATTAGCGACACATAAATAAGATACTTGACTTATAATTATTAAACTTTGTTAAGTACATTAATGTCTTTAAGGAATTTTACCAATTGTTCAATTTTACATTTTTCTCCTAAAATTTCACTTGTTGATCCGATGATGTGGTTGGTCTGTCTTTGCAACTGGTATCTTGGACACTCTACATGGACATGCTTAACACTGGGTGAACATTACAATTGTCATATAAAGTAGAATTAGTGTGGTAGATTATATGCCCGTGGGTAAGTCGGGTATGTCCTAGATGAAGTCAAATAAAAACGACTTAATGGGGCCTGTTAGAAATTAGATATTTCCACGGTTTTACATATGTTTTTACTTCACGAAGTTTTGAAGTTGAACTGTGATACTGGTTTTGCCACAAATTCTCAACCTTCACTTTAACAAATAATTTTAAGTCATTTGGCATTTCTCACTTCACTCGTGGTTTCACTGTTTCTTGCTTGTTGGGTAATGTGGTCCGTTTCTTCGTTCCCTTGAAGTCAAATGTGTAAAGGAACGCTTAGAAATTGTGCAGTATGGTTGCTGTTTTGTATGGTAGCTTGTTCATTTTAGATTAGGAGAGCAATTGGATGTGTTGGTAAAGCTGGTTAATGGTATTTATGGAACTGAGGAAATCGGTAATTATAAAAGCTTTGGATAATTACCGAAGTTTATATGAGTGAGAGCTTGGTAGATGATATATGTATGCAGCTTAAAAATGGTAGTTTATACTTAAGTGTAATATGTTAAGTACTGGCAGCTGCCCCAACTCCAGTAGATATTTTGGAGGCATCTGTGTATACGTGATTTCTTGAAATTATCAGTCGGTGAATATATTTTCTATTAATCGGCGGTGAATTTGCAAGGAATAGTGCGTAAAAGTTTCTAATTCATTCCTTCCCTCCAAATTGTGTCGAAAGCTGTTGAGAGATCTATGAAAGTAGCAGAATTCTTAGTTTTCTTTAAAATGTGGTAAGACCTGATCTTACCTCTCTATACTTACATAGTCAAAATGATGAAACCACGACAGATAATTATATAACTTATCGATATGATACTGAACCAAGTACTTTATTGCAGATTTTTTTTTAATTTAACGAAAATAATACTCAATCATTTTTAGAGGCGACATGGTTTTCTTGGCCCGAAAGAAGAACGCGGAAAATGAATAAGGACTGGAGGCTAATGTTCACCACAAATTTGGAGCAAACGTCGACAGAAACTTCCACAATTTCCCAGCATGCCACTGAATCTGGTAATTCATTGTAGATTAAGTTTTTAAGATCTCACTACCCTTTAAATTCTACTTTTTGATGTTTACAGAAAACGTGAAAGAAATTTCTTCTAAAGAAACGACCGCTGCAGAATTAATGACAGGTATTTTTTAAATGATAAATTTTAAAATCTAATTACTTTACCTTTTTAACCGGGAAAAAAGACATGGGAAAGTGAATAATATTATACTAAATTTAGTTTACTGTGATAGTGGAGGGTTCTCGGTCAAAAGTTGGAGAATAAAAGAAGGACATCAGCTACTTCATTCTTTTATTGAAGATGTTACGTGTATGAATTCAAATACATCACCAGGTTATCTACAAAATTATTTAGATGAGCAAACATCCATAAATACAAAACATTTGCACATGGTTTACTTTACAAAAGATATGCGGCATAATAAGATGGAACTGAAGAAAATTGCTTCATTTATGAACCATATAGATTAAAAAATACAAAACTTTTAGGTTTAAGTTATCAAAAACAGAACTAAGTAATTTTTGTACAAATTAAAAAAAATATCCAAAGAATAAAATTGGTAAAAAATTCTTTGGTTTAAGTAACAGAGCAAAAAATGATAATATAATAATAACGGATTGATTACGGTGTGGCCGCTTCTCCGCCCCCAATTTACATCTTTTTCAGTCATATGCAGTTGCCTCTTCTAAGTCTTTTGTCGCCATTGCTTCATCAATATCGTAGCGCCAACTTCTACGTGGTCGTCCTCTCTTTCTTCTTTCAGGAGGGATCCATTCCAGTACTCTTCTAGGTCATCTGTACTCTGGCATTCTTCTAACATGTACGAACCAGATTAATTGTTTCCTTTCTATGTCATCATATTCCATTCAACATGCACAGAGATAGAACAGCACATAGGAGGAACGAGAAATTCAGAGTCATGGCGCATCTTAAAGTCGCTCCAAAGAAATAAGACAGAGAAAATCAAGATCGGTCAAATCAAAGAAAACGAATGGCAAGAATACTATAAAAAAATTGCTAACCGAACACCGCCCCGAATTCAAACAATCAGAAATAGACGGAATAGAAATCTACACACATGACGAAATCGAATTAAGCCTAGCTGAGGTAAAAAGAACGATCAAAACTCTAAAGAACAAAAAAGCAGAAGGTCCCGGCGGAATACCAAATGAATTGATAAAAAACGGATCGGAACAGTTATTCCGTATGATACATAAAATGTTTGAGAGAGCACTGAATGGAGAAGACTTACCGGCAGAATGGACCCAAGCATATATGACATCAATATACAATAAAGGAAATAGAAAAAACTGCGAAAACTATCGGGGAATCAGCATTATATCGTCTATAGGCAGACTGTATGAAAAGACCATAAAGGAAAAATTAGAAATATATATACAAGATAAAATCGGAGAAGACCAGGCAGGTTTCACAGCGGGGAAAGCATGCTTAGATCACATTTACACGGTCGAACAACTAATAGAAAAAAGAATGGCCAAAAATAGATCCGTCCATTCTGGCTTTTGTTGATCTTAAGAAGGCATATGACTCAATACCTAGAACCAAGCTATGGGAAGCAATGGAAGACATCGAAGTTCCACGAAGATTAATAAACGCGGTAAAAGCACTCTACAAGAATAACGAAGTAGCTATCAAAACGGGCAATAGAATATGCAGTCCATTTAAGACGACAAAGGGACTACTACAGGGTTGCTCCACATCCCCCACTCTGTTCAAAATATTCCTGGAAAAAACCCTGAAACCATGGAAAAGAAAGTGCGAAGGAATGGGTATACCAGTAAGGAACGAATATTTATATACGCTAAGTTTTGCCGACGACCAAATAGTGATCGCACAAGACGAGGATGACCTCAGTTTTATGATGAGAAAACTGGAGCAGGAATATACAAAGAATGGGATGGAAATAAACCTAAAGAAAACTGAATACCTAACAACGAAGAATACAGAAATAAAAAACACAACATTTTGTTATGTGGTAACAAAAACCTATTTATTAATTTATTTGCCAACTGCCAACTATCACCTCTAATAAAAGCATTCCACTATTCGAGGTTCCCGGAATAATAATGAGTACCAACTCTCACAAAGCCCTAGGATACGATTTAATCGATGGCAGAATCTTAAAACATCTACCCAGGAAAGCAGTTCTCATGCTTACTATTATCTACAATATAATACTGCAGTTAAGCCATTTTCCAATCCAGTGGAAAATGTTCATGTTATAATGATTGGAAAGCCAGGTAAATTACCTACAGAACCTTCTCCTATCTTCCGATAAGCTTGGTATCCTTGATGTCCAAGATATTTGAAAGGCTCCTGCTAAATAGAATAAGCTAAACTGATCCACTCGAGAACATAATACCTGAACATCAGTTTGGTTTTCATCAAAAATATTCAACAAACTAACAGTGTCATAGAATAGTAAATAAAATTAAGAAAAGTTTGAAAGAAAACACTATGTGTGCCTCAGTTTTTCTCGACATTAAGCACAAGTCTGTCACAACGGTTTGCTGTATAAATTAAAATCTTTACTACCTAGCGATATGTACCTTATCTTGAAGTCCTACATTAACGAACGTTCGTTCCAAGTAAAAATCAATAACGATTTCTCAACCTATCACTCAATCCAATCCGGAGTTCCCAGGGAAGTGTCCTCGGTCCCTTCCTGTATCTAATCTTTACTGCTGACATACTTACTACAAATGACGTCACAGTGGCGACTTTTGCCGATGATACAGCCGTTTTAGTTTCAAACAAAGACACCGACATAGCATCTGAAAAGCTACAAAATTACTTGCATACATTAGAGAATTCTTCTTCTTCTTTTTATATAGACATGACTCTGTCTGTTTTTCAATGTGCCTCCAGTAAGTTGTCGTTTCATCGTTTTCGTGGTCTTCCTACTGATCGTCTTCCTATTGGGGAACCGTCTCTTGCCGTCTTTACTACTCTATTTGTTGTCATTCGGCTTATATGATCGTTCCATTCTACTCTTCTATTTCTTACCCAGTTCTTGATGTTTCCCACCTTACATCTACGTCGTATCTGTACTAGCTTTGTCCCATAGTGTCTCACCATCAATTTTTCTAAGTGTTTTCATTTCTGCTGTTTCTAACATCCTTTTTGGCCTCTCTATGTCAGGTCTTGTTTCTGCCGCGTACGTCATTATTGGTCTGATGACTGTAAATTCTGCCTTTCGTTTCTTTCCCAATATTTTTATTTCTCCATATTGTTTCATTTAGGCAGCCTGCGGCTCTGTTTGCTCTATTCACTTGATCTTTTACTTCAGTTTCGAGCTTTCCGTAGCTAGATAATCTGATGCCTAGATATTTAAACTCCATTACTTGTTCTATTATCTGACCTTCCAGCTCCAATTTACATCTTAGAAAATTTGCTGTTGTAACCATGCATTTGGTCTCCTTTGGGGAAATTAACAGTTTAAATTTTCTGGCGGTTATATTAAATTGGTGCAACATACGTTTTAAATCATCTTCACTCTGAGAGAGTAGTATTGCGTCGTCTGCATAGCAGAATATTAAGTTTTTTTTCTCCCATTTGGTATCCTTTTTTAGTTCTTACTTTTTTTATTATTTCATCAGGTTGAACAATAGAGGACTCAGGAAATCTCTCCGTCGTATCCCATTGCCAGCTTCAATAGAGTCGGTTAGTTCTTCTTCTAATTTTACTTTTATTGTGTTGTTTTGGTAGATATTTTCGATCGTTTTGATTATTCCTAGAGGTATCTCTCTTGCATACAACAAGTGGATAACGTCTTTTAATTTGACCCGGTCAAATGCCTTCTTAGGGTCCACGAAACATAGATATGCTGGTTTGTTATATTCTAATGATTTCTTTTGCACTTGCCTCATTATAAATATAGCGTCGGTGCATGATCTTCCCAACCTAAAACCTTGTTGTTCTTTTGATAGTGTTATAATTGCATGTAGTTTATTTGTTATTACTTTGGTTGTTTAGTGTTGTGTTTAATAAATTAATTCCTCTGTAATTGTCAGGAACCGATTTGTCTCCCTTTTTGAAGAGAGGTATTAGGATGCTTGATCTCCATTCTTGAGGAATTCTGTTTTGTTCTATTATTTTTTGGATTAGACTTAATAGTTGTTTGGACTCTCCTGGTGATTTTCTATTTTTTAATTTCCTTAATGCTTTCTTTACCTCTTCCTCCTCAATATTTATTTCTTCGTTTGTCGTCACCTCTGGTGTTGGTGGTTCTTTATCGTCACCTTTAGTAAATAGGGGTCGAAAGTAGTCTACCCATGTTTCCTTCTGAATATGTTTCGTTTTTATTAGTTTGTTCATCTGTTTTCTTTGTCCTCTGATCATTCTCCATATTTCTTTTTGTGTTCCATAGAAGTCGTGTTCCATAGAAGTCGTGTTCCATCTATTTTGACAAACTCTGCCTGTGTTCCTTCTTTATTTGTCCAACTTTACATTAGAGAATTGGTTGACAAAATGTAAAATTAAAGTCAATAACGAAAAATCAGCCCAAATCACATTTACAACAAGAATACGTACTTGTCCACAAGTTAGTCTAAACAATGCCCGATTCCTGTTCGAGACCTTGTTAAATATCTTGGGTTACATTTAAACTGAAAGCTCACCTGGAAGCAACACATTAACGCCAAAAAACTCAGCTCAATATAAAATTAAAACAAATGAATTGGTTACTTGGCAGAAAGTCACAACTTTCATTCGAGAACAAAATAGTGCTTTACAAAGTCCTAATAAAACCACAATAGACTTAAGGCGTAGAACTCTGGGGCTGTAGCAAGGCTTTAAACACAAAAATTTTGCAGACCTTTCAATCAAAAACACTACGTATGATAGCTAACGTCCCTTGATATGAGAGCAATGCAACCATTCACAATGACCTTGGAGTACCAACTGTAAGAGAAAGGCCAAAATTCGTAATTCACCACAGCCAAATTATCAGTGAATTATATCAGCCACCATTGAAGGAACGAAGACTTAAGAGGAGTTGGCCAGAACACCTGGTTACATAGGTGAAAATGGAGAACTGTCCCTGGACCGTATCCAAATCAAGTCAACATTGTCGTCACATTTAGTAATTACTCAATGTACTGTTTATGAGTAGATTGTAAATATGCATTTAAAAATTTAAAAAATAATAAAAATTTGTCAAAATATAATTTAGAACTACAATCAAGAACTTTAACTTTATATCAAGAACTACAAGCACTAAGTAAGTCAACAGAAACAAAGAAATTTTAAGAGGGCCAGGCAGGAGAAGACACTCGTGGCTCCAAAATTCCGTCCTTAATAGCCAACGTTCGCAACGGACAGGGCACTTGAAGAAGAAGAAGAAGAAAATATAATTTGCAGTTTATTCTCAAAATAAAATTTAAAAAAATGCATTTTTATTAAATATTTGCTATTTTTTATTATGTAAAAAATTACTTAAATATACTTATTTCGGAATCTACATTTCCAGATATACGAAAAACCAAAGGAGAAATTAAAGATTGGGAGAAAATGTATGAAACATCTGAAAGTACGGAATTAACTATACCAGACATCGACTTGGTTCTTATGGAAGCACAACTAACTTCAGAAAAAGTTATTGAAACCAAAGAAGAAATACGAGAAAGGGAAAGGATATTTCAGCAAGCTGACAAATTACTTGTAGGCTTTAATACCACAATCAAAATAGGAACAACTGGAGAAAATATTTATACATTTCCAGAGAAAATTACCAAAGAAGACACTGGTGAGTAAAATCTTCTATTTATTTTCATTTTTCTTTCTTATTTTTCTCGCCTAGCTTTTGGTTTTTTTATTTCTTTTTGCTTCGTGTTTGCCCATTGTTAAAGATTCACATTTCTGATGTAGATTGAGACCCAGAGATTCATTTCTATTGTAACTTTTTAACATATAGTTAAAATCTTTTTATCTCCTACAATGACTATTTGGTCATCTGAGGAGAGTTATGTAAAACAGTCTTTTTTAAGTGATTTAATTTCTTGTTTTGATTCTTGCATTTTTGTATTCATCGGATTTTTGCATCGCCCTAATTACTGGATTCTGAAATCCTGTACCAACTTGTATAGGTCTAGTGAATGGGCATATGCTACAGACTCAATCGTAATAACAAACTTCAAGTACTACCAGCAATATATTTATACTGGTAGTAAGTTGAGTTTTTTTTATTATTAATAACAATTTCTTGGCACGACAGAAATAGTAGATAGCTACATCATCTAAAAGTATCCGCGCTTATTGTTTTAAATTTTTATTTTATACCTTTTTTCACAATTTGAACGAAGGATCCTAAGAAGAATATTTGGTGGCATCTGTGAAAATGGTGTTTGAAAAAGGAGGTACAACTACGAGATATATCACAGATATAAACATATATTTGGTGGTAAAGACGTAGTATCCTTTATAAAAATATGAAGACTAAGATGGGCAGGACATCTGGCAAGATCACAGCAGAACAACCCTCCTAGAAGAATCCTTATGTCACAACCTGTGGGAAGTAGAAGTAGGGGTAGACCAAAACTGAGATGGAGGGATGGTGTAGATGAGGATGGTAGACAAATAGGCGCAGCAAACTGGCAACAGTTGGCAATGGATAGAGCTGACTGGCGTAATAGACTTGGGAAGGTCGAGGCTCTTTTATAGGGCTGTAGCACCAATGATGATGATGACCTTTTTTCACAATATCGTGAACCCGTCATTAAAAATTTAGGCAGCTGCCCGAATTCTGGCACTACCTTCTTAAAGTGATACGAGCCGCCGTTGGAGTCAAGTCACCAATAAAAAATATAATAAACCTCTGCACCAGTACACCCACACAATCAAACACAATTATATCTATCTTTCTCGGGCCTTTAAGGACCATGGTCATTCATCCAGTCCAGGGTCAGGAGACATATACCATTGTCCCTGTCCTGCGCTGCTACCAGCATCGCGAGATCTCTCAAATCCGCAATCCATGATCATGTCGTATGCCAGATTCCACAGTACCGGGACAAGGACAGACCCCTGGGACACCCCAGCCATAACATTTACAAGCGCGCCTCTCTCAATCATTATTATCATCTCAGACAGATAATCTGAGACGATATTCATTAAATATGCCGGACAGTTGCTAGCTGCTAGAGGAACAAGCATAGAGAGCAACTGCAAAGAGGAGTAAAACCACTCATTTGTTGTGGTCTCCCCTCCTCTCCATCGCCTGCAACACCCCAGCACCGCATCTACCGTACTTTTACCCTTGCAAAAGCCATACTGCCTTAGTGACAATCCTTAAGATCTCTCTATCACCCCTTCGATTCTTTTACGCAACATCCTCTTATACATCTTGCTTATGCTCGAAAGAATACAAATAGGAACCTTTTCAGCTCCTTTAGGTAGGAGTGCGAGCCTCGAGTTTTTCCAAGGCTCCCGAAACACCGTCTGGTGGTATTCCGTCTATACTGGGAGCCTTGGGTAACTTAAGGGACTCCACCGCTGACGCAAGTTCCTCTGGAGAGAAGGGCATACCTCGGTTCGAATTCACGTCCCTCCGCACGCTATGCCAAGCCTCAGGTGGGAAGAACCTCGGACAGCCTCGAGTTTCCCTTCCAGCGGCATGTATTACGGACGATACGCTTTGAAATGCTCCATTGCGATTTTATACCCGTCTTCCCAAAGGTGCTTGTCCAACTTGATACACAGATCCCTCCAATACGTCTTCTTCTCGGATCGAATCATCCTCTTTAGATCCTTTTTTCGAGCTTTGTACTCGCTGTTTTTCCCTGTCTTCGACTCCTCGTCATTTTCGCTTGTCTGGGCAAGGTGATGCACTCTTTTCTTTGTTTCTTGATCTCACCATTCCACCACTAAGGCATCCTACTAACATGCAGGCATCATCAAGTGTCCATTAAAGAAAACCGACGAAAAACATCATTGTATTAGGTTTTTCTTTATATAATTCAACTCATCGCATTAAAGTAAATAAAATTTAAACTATTATTATCTTCATTGGATAGTAAACTATTTCTATTACACTCTAAAGCCATTTATATGTAATATTTTTAGATACTAAAGAAGAGCTTCCAGTTACGTCAGTTTCAACTGAAGCAATAGAAAATTATTCACCTTCGATAGAGCCAGACAATAGAATAATTGATACTACAAAAGTATATGCGGAAAGTATTTCTTCAGAGGAACTATCAAGTGAATATTTAGAAATTTTTACAAATAATTATACTTACAATGAAGAATCCACAGTACAAGAAATAATTACTGAATCAACTAACGTTACAATAGAAACAGAATATTTTACAACAGAAAATGCTAAAGAAAATACTGCGCATATTGCAGAATCTACTACAGAAAACATAACCATCAGACCAACTGACTTTACATTAGAAACAGAATATGTTACTACAGAAACTGCTGAAGAAAGCACTGCGCATATTGCAGAATCTACCGCAACAGAAATAACCACTGACCTAACTATTTCTACCGGAGAAACGGAATATTTCACAACAGAAACTTCTAAAGAAAACTTTGTTCAGACTGAAGAATCTACTACCGAAAACATAACCATCAGACCAACTAATTTTACGTTAGAAACAGAATATTTCTTAACAGAAACTACTGAAGAAAATGCTACTGATATTGCACAATCTACCGCAAGAGAAATAACCACTGGTCTAACTATTTCTACAGTAGAAATAGAATCTTTTACAATAGAAACTTCTGAAGCAAACTTTGTGAACACTGAGAAATCTACCACAGAAAATATAATCATCAAACCAACTAACTTTACAGTAGAAACAGAATATCTTACAACACAAACACCTGAAGAAATCTCTGCTGATACTGTAGAATCTACCGCAGAAGAAATAACTACTGCACTAACTAACTTTATAGTAAAAACAGACTATTTCATAACAAAAGCTGCTGAAACAAACTTTTTTCAGACTGAAGAGTACACCACAGAAACCATAACCACTGGATTAACTAACTTTACAGTAGAAATAGAATATTTTACTACAGAATCTGCAGAATCAAAGTCTTTTCATATTGATGAATCTTCTGTAGAAGACATAACCACTGGATCCACCCACGTTACAGAAAAAACAGAACATGAAACAACACAAAATGTTGAAACAAATTATGCCCTCATAAAAGAAGAAGTATCATCCAGTCCAGGTTATGTTATACAAAAACCTACCATTGAGATTTCTAATTTTTTGACAGAAACAGAAAGAATAAGCTTAAATTTAAGCACTGCCAATGAAATTGGAACTACGTCTGAAATAGTATTAAGACAGCCAAACACAACATATCACGATTTTACCTTAACAGAAAGCTCCAAAATATTTGAATCTACCGCTTTACCACTTATTTCTACGATATTACTACTGAATAAAACATCTTCAGAAAAACTTGTTAACGAAACTGTTGAAAACTCAACTACAGAACCTATTACCATATTACCAGTGAATTCAGAACTTGTCGTAGAAATAACTGCTTCGCCTGGGATAGCATCTACTGAACAACCTGTTGAGACATCAACAGAAATTAAAACATCAACGGAAATCGTAACAGAAATAGGGATATATGACAATATTTCACCAGACCAAACAACTGGTCCAACACAGACCTCACAAATAACGTCAGAAAGATTAGCTGAACAAGAAGAAAAAGAAAAGGTATTGATGTTTACCAGAGGATTTGAAACAGACTCCACCATAGAATTTAGTAGTATTAAAGAGATCTCAGCATTATATATACCAAATACAACATTAGTGGATAAAAACGTATATGGAAAACAATTAGAAACAGAAACACAGTCTACAATATGGGAAATAGTAGAAGAAAATGAAGAAATAATTCCGAATATTAAAAAAACTGAAGATAAATCGATCTCACTCTCTACTACTGAGGAATTATCTGAAAAATATATACTAAAAAACATCTCTCAATTATCCACTATATCAACTGAGATTATATCTGAACTAGTAAAGGAGTCTGAAAGAGAGGAAGATTTTAAAACGGGTTTTAGCAAACCATTTGACAGTGGCATTTCAAAAACAACAGAAAAACTGACTACTCTGTTTACTACTCAAGAACTCCCAACGCAATATTTACTGGAAATATCTTCTGAAACGTCTGCTATACCAGCTAAAGAGATATCTGAAATACTGATAGAGTCTGAGGAGGAAGAAGATGTAGTTCCCAGATTTTCTGAACATTTCGACAATACTGAAGAAACCATAGAACAACGGACTACAATGTTTACTGCTGAGGAACTATCAACAAAATATATAATAGAGAATATTTCTCAATCACCCACTACACCTACACATGAAGAAGAGGAAGATGAAGCTTCGAGATTTTCTCCGTATTTTACAACTGTTGAGGAAAGCGCAAGTGAATCAACTACATTGTTTATTACAAAGGAGCTTTCTGAAAAATGGTCTCCAAATAATGTTTCGCAAACCGCTGTATCAGTACAACCTGAAATTGTAGCAGAAATAACACTGCAACCACAACAAGAAGCGCCCAAATTTAGTAAACTTGAAGAAATTATAACAGAGTCAGTAACAGACAAGTTGTTAAAGGAATATACACCAACAGTTATGTCTGAAGGGCCTTTATTATCTACTATAATTACAAAGTTGAACATAACCTCAGAAAAACAAAAATTTGGATATGAAAATATATCTTCAAACCTGACAGAGAGACAAACACAATTTATAACAACAGAAATTTCACCATATCAGGAGAAAGACCTATTTTCTGAATCTTTTGGAAGTATAGAAGATTATACATCAGAACTACAATTACTTTTATCGCCAATTGAAGATCTACAGAGTCTGCTTCCAAATAAAACAGAAGATATGAGTATTTTGTTACAACAATCTGAAAAAACGACAGAGGTCGAAGTACTACCACCTTTAATATATGAGTCACAAATAATACCAACTGGAGCTATACTGACTTCATCTGAGAATGAAGGTTTAGAATCATTAATACCTACTTCTACAGAACTAACAGAAATATCTCTAAATGTAACTGGAGAAACAGTACCATCAAATCAATTAAATGTTTCCGAATTATTAGAGTCTGAAGAAGATGAGGAAGTACTTCCTAGTTTTACAAAATTACCTAATGTTTTTATAACAACAAAAACATCTAAACAATTCGAGGAAACTACAGAAGTTGCAAATACGGTAGTGCCTGGTATAAAAAATATTTCCGAGTTTACAACGAATACAATAAGTACTTTATTGAAAGTATCTGAAATAACAACAGAGATGGAAGTACCACCTAAACCTTCTACATATGAGTTACAAACAGTACCAACTGAAGTTGCCAATAAAAGTTTAGAATCATTAGTTACTACATCTACAGAATTAGGAGAAGTTTCTTTAAATGTAACTGGAGAAATAGGACTCTTAAGTCATCTAACCACTCCCAAAATGATTGAGTTTGAAGAAGAGGAAGAAGTACTTCCCAGTTTGACCAAGCTACCTTATATTTTTCTAACAACAAAAACAACTGAACAATTGGAGGAAACTATGGTAGCACCTGGTATAAAAAATATTTCCGAATTTACGACTAAAACAATGAGTACTTTATTTCAATCATCAGAAAAAGCAACAGAGAGAGAATACTCACCTAAAACTTCTATCTATAGGTCACAAACAGTATCAACCAAAGATCTAGGAATGATATCCACTAATAAAGGTGTAGAATCATTAATAACTACATCTAAAGATCTAGAAGAAGTATCTCTAAATGTAACAGGAGAAATATTACGGTCAAATCAATCAAGCGTTTCCAAAACAATAAAATTTGAAGAAGA
Organism: Diabrotica undecimpunctata; assembly: GCF_040954645.1. Taxonomy (NCBI): domain Eukaryota; kingdom Metazoa; phylum Arthropoda; class Insecta; order Coleoptera; family Chrysomelidae; genus Diabrotica; species Diabrotica undecimpunctata. Next base: position 36,371,944 of record NC_092811.1, on the reverse strand, counting down.
TGAAGAAGTACTTCCTAGTTTGACCAAGCTACCTAATATTTCTCTAACAAAATCAGGTGAACATTTGGATAAGAAAAAAAAATTTTCAATAATACCAATATCAGAGGAAGAAAGGACGACTTTTAGTTCAAAAGTGTCATCTGAATTAGAGTTATTTGAAGTCAACAAGGTAGCTGAAACCTTTCTTCCTGAAAATTTTACAACAAATACAACAACCATAATTTCTTCAACACTATTAGACTATCTAACTAAAAAAGGTAAGAGTACCTGGTTTACACAAAGTTCAATAACGCCAGAACAAGACGAGGATTGGGAGAAAGAAGAAACTATTCCAATCAGCGATCTTTTAGGTACTGAAACAACAACTGAAATTGTAGAAAGCACTTCTTTGTATACAACGAATAAATCCTATGAAAAAATATCATTAGAAACGTTGGAAGAGCTTAGTACTTCAACACAGCTAAATGAAACAAAAGGTAAGTACTTTTTAATATGTTAGTATACTATGCACAGTCAAGAGTCTTTATTTGACGTTTAAGTTGATTATATCTGAAGTCTACTACGTAATTTTTTAGTGATTTAATTATTCCTAGATTACTATTGGGTAGAACACTTTGTTAAAATCTACAAAATATGAATATGGTGCCACGTTATTTTCTGTTGCCTTCTCAATAATGTGTAGTGTACTGTAATTTATCTAGATATTTGCTTGCTCTAATGACTGGTACATTTCACGTTTATGTGGTAATCTGTTGGTTATTAATTTCCTTCTTGGTATGCTTATGTGTGATAAATGTTTGCGATCATTATGGTAATTGTTATCTTGTCTTCAGCTGCGCGGAAAAGTTGCACAGATGTTGTTGAATCAGGTTCTGAGGTTCTTTAACCAGGATGTTCTTCTCTTTCCTGGACCTCGCTTTCCAAATATTTTTCCTTGTAGGACTACTTGTAGGATGCATATCTGGATTAATTTGGTATTAGTAGTACTGCAGCTCGGCTTTTCTTCATTCCTCTGAGGATTTCCTTATCTGTGACTTGGTCAGTCTAGGGGATCTTAAGTATTCTTCGATACAGCCACATCTCAAAATGCTTCCAATCGAGAATAGCTGTGTTGTCTTTATAATACCATGCACTCAGGTGAGCAAGCCAGCATATTCTTCTTCGTCCTGGACCTTTTTCCTTCAATTTTACCTTTCAAAATGCATTGGAGTAGCTCATATCTACCTTGATTTCTTATTAAATGTCCCAAGTGCTGCAGCTTACGGCCCTTCATGATGTTGACTAAATCCACGGTTGTGTTCATCCTCCGTCGTACTTCTTCATTGGTGACTTTGTCTGTCTATGGTATCTTCAGGATCCTTCTGTATAACCATAGCTCAAAACCCTAAAGTTTTGATAGAGTTTCCGCCTTCAATGTCCCCGTTTTTACTCCGTACAGAAGCACTGAGTACGTAACATTTAAGGAGCCTTATTTTTGTTTTTAGGGTGAGGTCATGACTCTTGAACACAGAGTTCATATTCAGCAATGCACTTTTTGCCTCTCCGATGCGACATTTAATCTCTTAGGTATTGTCCCACGACTCATTGTTTATCGTTCCCACGTAGTTGTACTGTGAGACACGTTTAATTCTCATTTAGTTTACATACAGATTTGCTCCAGTTATGTTTTCCTTGCTGATGATCATTAGCTTGGTTTTGCTGGTGTTTATATACATTCCATATGTTCTACTTGTCTTCGTTGTTTTCTTCAATAAGTTTTGCAGCCCTTCTATGGTATTGGAAAACACTATTGTATTATCCGCATACCGCAGTTTATTGAGATGCCTTCATCAATATATTTTAGAGCCTCTTCAAAAATGTGCTTCTAGTACAGATTAAATATCAGTGGTGAAATTATGCACCCCTGTCTCACTTCCCTTAAGATTTTGACCTGATCTGTATATTCTCCATTTATTCGGAGTACTGCTGATTGATTCCAATACAGGTTAGCTATTATTTTTAGGTTTCTTTCGTCAATCCCTGTCCTCTTCAGCACTTCCATCATTTGTTCATGCCTGACTCTATCGAAAGCCTTTTTGTAGTCAATCAGGCATGCAAAAACATTATAGCTGGCATCTCTACATTTCTGAAACAATACCTGTACGTTAAATAAAGCTTCTCTCGTACCAACGGCGTTCAAAAATCCAAACTGATTGGGCGCAATTTGTTCCTCGCATTTCCGGTAACTTCTTTTGTGGATGACTTTTAAAAACAGCTTCAGCAGACGGCTCATTCGACTTATGTTCCTATAGTCTGCACACACTTTTGCTCCTGGTTTTTTGGGCAATGGTACGAACTCCGATTAGAGCCACTCTACTGGTATTTTTCCTGCCTTGTATATTTCATTATATTTCTATTATTAGTTAGTTGGTTAGTTAGTAGTTATTATTTTTATTTGTTCTGCATCTAATAGCTTCTGCAGTTCTGCACGAATTTCATCAAGACCCAGTGACTTTCTATCCTTCATTTGTCTGACATCTGCCGTTATTTCTTCTGGTAGGATTTTGGAACCTGAATTTTCTTCGATGGTGGGTTCTTGTATTGTTCTAAGGTCGTGAAAAAGTTACTCCAAGTATTCTTCCCATACTTTATTTCTATCTTCTTTCGTTATGGCAAAGTTGCCTTCATCGTCTGTTATATTTCCGCTTTTGCGTTTTCTGAACTTTCCAGCTATTTCTTCACCCTTCGATAGACATTGAAGTTATCATATCGACTCTGATACTCCTCCATTTCTTGACATTGTTCTGATTGTCTTTGTTTTTTTTTTCTCTGATCCATTCTAGCTGTTGTTGGTCTATTCTTCATTTATAATGCTACTGAGGTAGTTGTAATACGTCACCCATTCTACTGAAGTTTGAATGACATAAAGTTTACCTTCTGTTATCTTTTTCTTGCTAATTATCATGAGGTTTGTCTTCTTTATGTAAATATTTAGTCCATATTGTTGACTGTAGTACTGTGATTTTATTTATAAAAACATGTAATAGATCTAAGTTATCTGCAAATACAATTTATTGTGTCATATATTATGTGTAATATATTTGATGTCGTTCAACAGCGTCGAAATCTTGATGTGACTATTGCTATTGATTTGTTGTGCCTTAGTTTGAGTAATTCTGCTCACATGTTATCGGTGCCTGCTGCTTTACCATTCTGAGCTGTGTTATTGTAGAATAAACTTCCTGCTGTAATATTTTTGGTCCATCATTTACCTCCTCTTCTACCTCAAAGGTATACCTCTTTGGTCTTCAAACAGTCTCTCTAGCTATTTTTTCCACATTATTATTTTACTCTGTTTGTCTAGTTCTTTAATTATCCTATGTACTTTGTGACTATCGTACTTTACTTAACTGTAGTCTTAATTTCTTCACGTCTTGCCCTTGTTTCTAATTCTTTTGCTTCTCTTATTTTTCTTCATATTTTAATATTTATCACTGTATATCTCTCTAGGTCATTTTTGACTTTTCTTCTTTCGTCCATCAACTTTTTCAAGTTGATGGAAATTCAACAGAATTTCATCTGTCAAGTTTTTCTTAAACTTATTGTTTTATTGTATTTCTTTTTCCTTTATATCAGTACGATATTTACCTTTACCTTATACCAAACATCTGGGATTTTCAGTTCTGCAAGATATTTATTAAATATTTTGTTGAGCTATTACTATTTACTATAACTATTTAGTAGTTTATTATTATCAATTTTTATTAGTTTAGTGAGACACCATCTTCACCAGGTACTATGTTGTTTTTAAGCTTTTGTCTTTTTATTTTATAATATGTCATGCGCCATATATCTACTTAACTCGTTAATATTAATTTATTAACATTTTTTCTTTCTTAGAGTCAAAATTTAAAACTGCTTATACAAATGAAAAATATGGAGAACTAACTGAAAACAATCAAACTATTGAAACAATAACATTTTCAAACGTAATTCAGCCTGGTGAAAAAGACAGAATTTTTGGTACCAGCAGTACAACACATCTGATGGATACGACTTTAGAGAAAAGAAAACAGCTTAATATTACTTCCATTACCGAAGAAACTTGGCATCAGCCATATTACAATCAAACACAAGGTACCAGTGCAGAATTCTTAGACTTATCTAACAAGACGATAAATTATGCAAATGTTTATAATTATCAAAACAGCACAGTCACAAAAATTCCTACAACAGAAGACGAATCAGCAACTACATCATTAAAAAGTGTTTTAAAAACTATTAGTGCCTTTTCTAGTGCTTTAAATGAAACAGAACTAGTACCACTAGACCAAAAAATGTCTTCTAAATTTATTAAAGTTTTTGATGGGATAACAAAAACTGCGACTTTGTCAATAGAACAAGAAGAATATCGCAACACTAGCACAAAACATACAACAAAATCTACTTTTGAAGAACAGATATCTTTAAATGCAAATATTCCTACTAATATAACGACACAATTTATAATTTCAGAAGATGAGGAGAAGTACTCATTTCCACAAAGCAGTAGGTCCACATTTGGCACTACAATTGAAACATCTACAGCTCCAACAACCAGGATATTAGAAGAATTGTTAACTTCAAAGTTAACAAAACTTCAATCCAGTACTCCAAGTCTGAGAAGTAAAGGAATGATTGTAACAAAACCGTTGCCTCATGAAAAAATGATTTCGTCTATAACTGAGATGGAAACAACCACACCCTCCAGTTTGTCCGAAAAATGGTTTCATTCATCAGTTGCAGGCAAAGTTATCACAGAAATGGTAATCAGCAAGTATAAAACTAAACCAGAAACGGTACCAGTAACTCACGAATATATTATTGCCAAGAACGAAACGTTAAAGTCAAGCAGACAGGAAAAGATCTACGAAACTTCACCAATTTTAAGATTATTAACTACACAAAAAACACCTATGAAATTATTTACTATGTCACAATCTAATTTGTTGAACGATAAAACAAGTACTAAAAAAGTATTAAAAGACATACGTACAACCGAAAAAATGTCAGCTGATACTGATTCCACACAATTTTTATCAAGTTTTACCAAAGAAAATGGAAATAAAACAACTTTAAAAGAAACTGAAATATTATCTACAGTTAAACAGAAAACCAATACAGAGGAGAAGGCTAAACAAAAAACTACAGCTAAATTTATACCAGGGACAAAAAAAGAAGCAACAAAATTATTAGCTGCAACTTTAACTGAATGTGAAGGTTGTCCAGAATTTGAAACAAAAAAAGAAATGTTTACAGCATCCTCTTTGAGTGGTCAAAAACTGACAAAAATTGCTCATAAAGACAAAAAAGCGAAAAGGGTAACATCTAGTTTAAATCATGTTTCAGATGTTCAGGTTAGTAGAAAGCCCCAAGTTAGTACCCAAGCACCTAAGTCATTAACGGCACAAATTGAAGAAGAGGAAGGGGAATTGGTTATACCTCATATAAAATCGGTTTCGTCTAAAATGTTAACACCTGCAATAACTACAACAGTTCAGCAGATACACGAATATGTGACAAGAAGTCGTAAGCAAACAACAGAGGAATTACAAACAATATCTGCTCTTAATGGAGCTTTAACTAGTGTGAGCTTCCCAGCAAGCTTTGTGCAAACACCTAAAACTGAAACTGAAAAAGTTTTCTCAGGAACAACAATAAAAAAACATTTTGAACAAACTGAAACGAGTTCTATTAAAAATAAAACAAGCAATTTTACACAAAAGTCGTCAGTGATAGTTCCATCATTGATTCCAATCAGAACAACAGAGTATCAAAACGTAACAATTTCTGAACCTGAAACTAAAACCAGTGCAACCTCAACATCTAAAACTATTCAAGAGTATTTTAATAGTCTATTATCAACAGAACTATCAGTACAGCATGAAACTGAAGAAATTGCAACTGAAATATATAACAATACAACGCAAACAAGATCAGAAACAACAAAAGCACCAGATATTTCAGAAACAGAAAAAATACAAGAAATATTAGAAGAAGAATCTGAAATATCAGAATCCCCAGAACCTGTCCAAATTTCAGAAAAACTGGAAATACAAGCATCACTGGCAGTCTCAAAAACATCAGAAATGCCAAAAACATCAGAAGAAACGGAAATGTCAGAAATACTAAAGACACCAGAAACACCAGAAGTATCAGAAATATTAGAAGCCACAAAATCATTAGAACGTCTTGAAATAGCACCCAAAACAAAAGCACTAGAGACAACAGAAATACCAGAAACAACAAATGTACAAGAAACACCGGAATCATCAGAAATAGAAAAAACACACGGAACATCAGGAGCATCCGAAATGCCAGTAAAATCATACTCACTAAATATAGCCGAAATTTCAGAATCACCAGAAATACCTGAAATATTTTCACCAGAATCACTAGAAACAACGGAAATGTCAGAAGTTCTCGTGACATTAAAAATATCACAAACAAAAGAAACACCAGAAGTACTAGAAATACAACAAACACCAGAAACAATACAAGAAATATTAAAACCAAAACAAATAACGAAAGCCTCAGAAATATCAAAAAAAGCTAAAACATTAAAACAAATAACAAAAACATCAGGTATACCTGAAATATCCCCATCTTCAGAAACATCGGAAATCACGGACATAACGGAGATGCTAGAATCTTCAGAAACCACAGAAATATCGCTAGAAACAGAAAAAGACAAACAAGAAGAATTAAAAGCAACAGAAATGCTACAAATATCAGAAACGCTAGAAATATCAGAAATAACACAAATATCAGAAGTACTAGAATTAACGGAAATGTCAAAAACAACAGAATCAAAAGAGTTAGAATCATCAGGAATACAAGAATCATCAGAAATACAAGAAACATCAGAAATATCTGAAACATCAGAAGCTCCAGAAATTACTTTAAAACCAAATACAATAAAAATAGCAGAAACATCAGAAACTGCAGAAACACTTGAAATATCAGAATTACCAGAAATATTACAATATACGGAAACTACTACCCTAAAAATAGCAAAAACAACAGAAGTATCTGAAATATTAGTATCATCAGAAACATTAGAAACATCGAAAATACCAAAAGTTCTAGTAACACTAGAAATACCACAAACATCAGAAACGCTAGAAATATCAGAAATAACACAAATATCAGAAATATTAGAAACAACGGAAACGACAGAAACAACAGAAACAAAAGAATCAGAATCATCAGAAATACAAGAAACATCAGAAATATATGAAACATCAGAAGCTCCACAAATTACTGTAAAACCAAATACAATAAGAATAGCAGAAACATCAGAAACAGCAGAAATACCTGAAATATCAGAATTGCCAGAAATATTAGAATATATGGAAACTACTACCCTAAAATTAGCAAAAACAACAGAAGTATCTGAAATATTAGTATCATCCGAAACATTAGAAACATCGAAAGTACCAAAAGTTCTAGTAACATTAGAAATACCACAAACATCAGAAACGCTAGAAATATCAGAAATAACACAAATATCAGAAATATTAGAAATAACGGACACGACAGAAACAACAGAAACAAAAGAATCAGAATCATCAGAAATACAAGAAACATCAGAAATATATGAAACATCAGAAGCTCCACAAATTACTGTAAAACCAAATGCAATAAGAATAGCAGAAACATCAGAAACAGCAGAAATACCTGAAATATCAGAATTGCCAGAAATATTAGAATATATGGAAACTACTACCCTAAAATTAGCAAAAACAACAGAAGTATCTGAAATATTAGTGTCATCAGAAACATTAGAAACATCGAAAATACCAGAAGTTCTAGTAACATTAGAAATACCACAAACATCAGAAACGCTAGAAATATCAGAAATAACACAAATATCAGAAATATTAGAAACAACGGAAACGACAGAAACAACAGAAACAAAAGAATCAGAATCATCAGAAATACAAGAAACAACAGAAATATATGAAACATCAGAAGCTCCACAAATTACTGTAAAACCAAATACAATAACAATAGCAGAAACATCAGAAACTGCAGAAATGACTGAAATATCAGAATTGCCAGAAATATTAGAATATATGGAAACTACTACCCTAAAATTAGCAAAAACAACAGAAGTATCTGAAATATTAGTATCATCAGAAAAATTAGAAACATCGAAAATACCAGAAGTTATAGTAACATTAGAAATACCACAAACATCAGAAACGCTAGAAATATCAGAAATAACACAAATATCAGAAATATTAGAAACAACGGAAACGACAGAAACAACAGAAACAAAAGAATCAGAATCATCAGAAATACAAGAAACAACAGAAATATATGAAACATCAGAAGCTCTACAAATTACTGTAAAACCAAATACAATAACAATAGCAGAAACATCAGAAACTGCAGAAATGACTGAAATATCAAAATTGTCAGAAATATTAGAATATACGGAAACCACTACACTAAAAACATCAGAAATACCACGAACATCAGAAACGCTAGAAATATCAGAAATAACACAAGTATCAGAAATATTAGAAATTATAGAAACGACGGAAACAACGGAAATAAAAGAATCAGAATCATCAGTAATACAAGAAACACCAGAAATATATGAAACGCCGGAAGTTCCAGAAATTATTGTAAAACTGATTACAATAAAACTAGAAACATCGACAGCAAATGCTTCAGAAATATCAGAAAGAGCTAAAACATCGGGTGTACCTGAAATATCACAAGTGGGAGAAACCTTGAAAATAGCAAAAATAACAGAAATGCTAGAATCACCAGAAACCACTGAAATACTGGAAATACTAGAAACATCAGAAACTCGAGAAATGTCAAATAAACCAGAAAAAGCCACACAAGAAGAATCAAATGCATCAGAAATACTACAAACATTTAAAGTTCTAGAAATAACTGAAACGCCAGAAACAACAGAAACGAAAGAATCGCAATCATCAGAAATACAAAAAATATCAAAAATATCAGAAACACTAGCCGCTTCAGAAATTACTATAAAACCAAAAACAATATCAATAGCACAAACATCAGAAACTGCAGAGACACCTGAACTATTAGAATTACCAGTTATATTAGAAACCACTGAAACAGAAGAAAAGCTAGAAATACTAGAACTATCAACAATATCAGAAACAACAAAAATAAAAACAATAGCAGCAGTACCAGAAACACCACAAACACCAGAGACACTAAAAGAAGCAACACTAAAAACAGAAGGAATACAAGAAATATTGGAAGCACAGGACACACCGGAGGCTCCAGAAATATCAGGAAAACCACAAACGTTTAAAACAACACAAACTTTAAAAACACCTAAAGTATCAGAGTCTCCGGAAATACAACAAACATCAGATGCGTCTGAAACCCCGAAAATGATAGAAACATCAACAAAACTATACACACCAAAAATAAAAGAAAAATCAGAAACATCAAAAACATCAGAACCGTCAGATATATCAGAAACGTCAGAAACAGAAACGTCAGAAACATCAGAAACATCAGAAACATCAAAAACATCAGAAACATTAGACACGTTGAAAACATCAGAAACTTCAAAATCATCTGAATCGTCTGAAACATCAGAAATATTGGAAAAATCAGAAATATTAGTATTATCAGAAACCTCTGAAACGTTAGAAGTACCAGAAATGTCAGAAACACCAGAAACGTCAGAAACATTTGAAACATCTGAAACATCTGAAACATCTGAAACATCTGAAACATCTGAAATATCTAAAATATCTGAAACATCTGAAACATCTGAAACATCTGAAACATCTGAAAGATCTGAAACATCTGAAACATCGGAAACATCTGAAACATCTGAAACATCTGAAACATCTGAAACATCTGAAACATCTGAAACATCTGAAACATCTGAAACATCTGAAACATCTGAAACATCTAAAACATCTGAAACATCTGAAACATCAGAAACATCTGAAACATCTGAAACATCTGAAACATCTGAAACATCTGAAACATCTGAAACATCTGAAACATCTGAAACATTTAAATCATCAGAAACATCAAAAAAGTTGAAAACATCGGAAACATCAAAGATATCAGAATTATCAGAAACATCTAAAACGTCGGATACAGTGACACCAGAAATATCTGAAACATCAGAAATAACAAAAACGTCAGAAATATCATTAACACCTGAAACATCTGAAAAATCAGAAACATCAGAAACCTCTGAAGAATCAGAAACACCAGAAAAATCGAAAATATCAGAAACGTCACAAACATCAGAAACAGACACGTCGAAAACATCAGAAACATCGAAATCATCGAAATCGTCTAAAACATCAGAAACATCGGAAAAATCAGAAATATTAGGAATATCAGAAATATCAGAAACATCAGAGCCGTTGGAAATACCAGATATGTCAGAAACACCAGAAATATCAGTAACGTCTGAAACATCAGAAACGACAAAAATATCAGAATCATCTGAAATATCGGAAAAATCAGAAATATTAGTAACACCAGAAACATCAAAAACGTTAAAAACCGCAGAAACGCCAGAAACATCTGAAACCTCTGAAACGTCGGAAACGTCAGAAACATCACAACCGCCAGAAACGTCAGAAACATCAGAAACATTGGAAACGTCAGAAATGTCAAAAATATCAGAAACATCAGAAACATTTGAGACATCTGAAACATCTGAAACATCTGAAACATCTGAAACATCTGAAATATCTGAAACATCTGAAACATCTGAAACATCTGAAACATCTGAAACATCTGAAACATCTGAAACATCTGAAACATCTGAAACATCTGAAACATCTGAAACATCTGAAACATCTAAAACATCTGAAATATCTGAAACATCTGAAACATCTGAAACATCTGAAACATTTAAATCATCAGAAACATCAAAAAAGTTGAAAACATCGGAAACATCAAAGATATCAGAATTATCAGAAACATCTAAAACGTCGGATACAGTGACACCAGAAATATCTGAAACATCAGAAATAACAAAAACGTCAGAAATATCATTAACACCTGAAACATCTGAAAAATCAGAAACATCAGAAACCTCTGAAGAATCAGAAACACCAGAAAAATCGAAAATATCAGAAACGTCACAAACATCAGAAACAGACACGTCGAAAATATCAGAAACATCAAAATCACCGAAATCGTCTAAAACATCAGAAACATCGGAAAAATCAGAAATATTAGGAATATCAGAAATATCAGAAACATCAGAGCCGTTGGAAATACCAGATATGTCAGAAACACCAGAAATATCAGTAACGTCTGAAACATCAGAAACGACAAAAATATCAGAATCATCTGAAATATCGGAAAAATCAGAAATATTAGTAACACCAGAAACATCAAAAACGTTAAAAACCGCAGAAACGCCAGAAACATCTGAAACCTCTGAAACGTCGGAAACGTCAGAAACATCACAACCGTCAGAAACGTCAGAAACATCAGAAACATTGGAAACGTCAGAAATGTCAAAAATATCAGAAACATCAGAAACGTCTGAAACATCTGAAATATCTGAAACATCTGAAACATCTGAAACATCTGAAACATCTGCAACACCTGAAACATCTGAAACATCACAAATATTACAAAAGTCAAAAACTTCTGAAACTCCTGAAACATCTGAAACATCCGAAACATCTGAAACATCTGAAACATCAGAAACATCTGAAATACCTGAAACGTTTGAAACATCTGAAACATCTAAAACATCTGAAATATCTGAAACATCTGAAACATCTGAAACATCTGAAACATCTGAAATATCTGAAACATCTGAAACATCTGAAACATCTGAAACATCTGAAACATCTGAAACATCTGAAACATCTGAAACATCTGAAACATATGAAACATCTAAAATATCAGAAACATCAAAAACATCAGAAATAGTAGAAACATTAGAAACATCGGAAAAATCAGAAACATTAGAAACATCAGAAACGTCAAAGACATTTAAAACATCACAAACATTGAAAACACTAGAAACAAAAGCAGCAGTAATATTAGAAACGTTAGGAATATCAGAAATATCAGTACTTTTCGAAACATCAGAAACTACAGAAACTGTAGGAACAAGAAAAACGGCAAATTCACAAGAAACGCCTGAAAGACCAGAAACATCGCAAACAATAGAAATACTAAAAACATCGGAAATAACAGAAACAGCAGAGGCTACAGATAGTCAAAGGAAACCACTTACAGTTAAAATATCACAAACATCAGAAGTAATAAAAGATCTAGAAACACCTGAAAACATAACAACCCCAAACATATTGGAAATACAGGACACATCAGAAGAAACATCTGAAACAACAAAAAGTCAAGAAACATCTACTCTAGAATCAGTAGAAGGGATACAAGAAACATTAGAAGTATTAGATACATCAAGAACTACTGAAAACCCAGAAACGGTATTAGAAACAACATTGGAAACAATATCAGAAATAATAAAAACACAGGAAACCTCTGTAAGAGAAGAGTCAGTAGAATCACAAAAAGTAAAAGAAACACCGGAAATACCGAAAGCTCCCGAAGTGTCAATAAAACCACAGACACTAAAAGTTACAGATATATCAGAAACAGAAGGATCACTACAAACTACAGAAACTCCGCAATCGTTAGAAACATCTGAAATATTAGAAAATACAGAAATGTTGGAATCGTATGAAACATCAGAAACAATGGAAATGAAAAATATATCAGAAAGCCCTGACGTACGACAAACACCAGAAACAATAGAATTGCCAGTAACATCAAAAGTAACAGAGATACAAGAAATACCAGAAGCATTCAAATCATCAGAAACACAGAAGTCCTATACACTAAAAATGGCAAAATCATCCGAAATACCAGAAATACATGAAATATCAGAATCACCAGAAAGACTAAAAACTACATTAATATTGGCAACGCTAAAAACATTAAAAGCACAGGAAATGCCAAAATCATTAGAAACAACAGAAACACAGAATACACCCGAAATAATAGAATCAACTGTAACTCAAAAAATAAAAGAGACATTAGAGGCACAAGAACCATCAGAGACTACAGAAATGCCAGTGAAATCTCAAACGTTAAAAGTAACACAAACACTAGAGATCTTAGAGACTCCAAAAACGCTGGGAATATCAGAAATATCAGAGATATTAAAAACGGAAGAAGTAGCAGAAACATTAGAAATAGCAAAGACAACAAAAATACCACAAACTTCTGTATTAATATCTGAAACAACTCAAAAGATAATAGAAACTTCAGAAATATTCGAACTTGAACCAAATATTTCTGACATTATTTTGCCCATGTCATTAATAACTTCTGAGAATCAAACAATGGAAACCCAACAATATTCTAAATTGACTGAAACAGAAACTCAACCAGAAGCGTATGAAACTGATTATGGAACACAACCCAGTGAATTTCCAAGAAACTATTCTACAGTTTTCCTAGAAATTTTCCAAAATAAAACATTAGAAACTGAACAATCTTCACAAACCTCTCTAAGCGAACCAGTAGGGTTATTAAAAATATCTGAAAAGGAAGAAACAACTTATGCCACTACATTCCCAGAATTTTTTCAGACTGAAACAGAAAACGCTTTCCAAATTGTTACAAATGAAACACAAAAGCAAACTTTAGCAGAAAAAACATCCTTTAAAATTATAACAATGGAAATTCTAGCAGCAGAACGAGAAAAAACAACAATTTATGAAAATACAACAGAGAGTATGTTATTATCTGAAGTACCACAAAATAAAACATATACTTTTGAAGAAAGTTTAGAAAAATCTTCCAAGAAAAGTTCCATGACCATTTCCGAAGAAGCATATATTAGCAGTGAATATTCCGAAGATATTGAGCTTACAGGTAAGATTTTGCAAACATTAAGATAATATAGGTTATGTTATATTTTTCTGACTATGCACTCGTCTTTCACTATCGATCACAGTTGTCTGTCTCAAGTGTATAGTCTGTCCCACCTTGACTTTTTAATACACGAGTAGAGCAATGTAATGCTTATGTGAATTTTTAACGTAGTCATGCCGATTTTAGTCAAAAGAATTTGTAATTGAACATAGAGAGGTTAAATTAAAAACATATTAGAAAGCCAATCGTAATCAACAATTATTGTAGGATTGATATGTGTAATAACTATGGTCTATAATAAAATGGATTAATTCTAAATATAAACCATAACTGGGTCTTTAATTTTTGGTTACTCTCTAAAAACAAACTATTAAGATTGTCTAATTTTAGTAAAGAAACTAATTTTCTTGTCATTTTTACAGGTAATTTCACTTGCTGTTTCTCCAACTGAGTTGGCTGGTAACATCGATTTGATATCATTTTATTTTAATCTTCTTTTAAACTGTAATTTAAATATTTTTATACCGTTTTGTGAGAGGCTTTTATGTAAATACATAGGTAAGTAATCAGAACCGCATGTTTTTAGTTCAACAGTCAAAATTTTTCCTTCATTATGTTGAGTGGGAATACTTACTTTCAGGTTTGCACTGGTAATGATCTGATACAATCGAAAACATTTTAAAAATTGTTATTCGTTTGCTATTTTCAATAATTTCATACTTTAACAAATATACAAATACCACTAGTTTTTTACATAATTTTAAATGTTTTTTATTATAAACTTAAATTTAATATGATTTTTTTTGATCTTTTGTTGAGGTAATATGTTGCAACTCCATTTTTAACCAGATATAATAATAATAATTAATGTCCCCTGTGGGAGTTTTTTGTCAGTTTTTCTATCAGGCGCGGCCCTCTGCGAATGGGGGATGCTCTCTGGGTATTCGTAGCGCAGATACCTAGAGAGTAGCAGGAATATCTGCCGTGGAACAAAAACTGACACCTGGCAGTAGGTATAAAATGCACACCCATGATAATTTAGTATGATAATTTATGTTTAGGGTCGCTGCCTGGGGATCGCCAGGGCACGTCTAGAGCCGGCGCTGGACGTCAGCATGCGGGACGTCGGTGGCAGGGTGTTGAGGAGGCGCGCCCCTGTCATACAATCAGCTACATCCCAACAAGAACAACAACCATAAGCGAGCCAAACAACATCAAGAGCTCCACTCGCCGAAGGTGCTGCGCTGGAACATCAGCCGGCGCACACTCAAGCGGGACGACCGAGGCAGCTCATGAAATGGACTGTGTCCATGAATGAAAATATTTTGCGCTTTTAATATTTATAAGGTGACAAACCTCGGTCAAGAAACGATCGGCTATCGACAAAATCTGTATGCCGAATTTTACAGAGAGTACCCAGAAATGCAAGTATCTGAACAACGAGTAGCAGATCAATACCTGATAATTATCAGAAATAATCTCATCCCAGAGACTAGACGCAATAATATCAGAAGTGAAGTCGAACGGGAGATTTATAATCAAGAGGTAGTTAGAAATCAAGCACTTAATGAAATACAAGAGCCAATTCCTGAGGTTGTCATACAAGAACAAGAAACTCAACCTGATAATACACAGCATGACAACGAGTTGCGCGATAGTCTAGTTAACGAAATGGCACGCGCCAAGAATTTAATGGAACAAACTCACTTAGCAGACCACCGCTACCAAGACTACTCTTGTAAGAAACTAGGTGTGCTGTTACAAATTGTGAACACTAAAGTCCTGCTCAATTATGTCGTAGAAGCCCATAAATTGGAATATATGCACACGCTGATTTACTGTGCAGCAACAGCAATTGCTAATGTTATGGGCATTAAGACCAGAACACGACGGGGTACTAATATCGGAGGGACATATAACAGAGTTGCACCTTGGGAAAAACGGCTGCTAACGAAAATTGAATCATTACGTAGGGACATTGGTCAAATCACGGAATATGTTCGATGAACAACAAGTAGAAAAGTAATCAGAAGAGCTGAATAAATAATGCTAACCACCGCAAGACACTCACAACATAATCCAGAAAACAACACAGTACAACAGTACCTAGATACATTAAAACAAAAGTTTTCCATTTACTCAGGCCGACTAAGAAGATACAAAATTAGTAACAAACGAAAATCTAACAATACGCTTTTTGAAAATACCGAGAAGGCGTTCTATCGGAGACTCAATTCTACTGCAGAAAGTGAGAATAAATCTTACCCAAGTCTAGAAGAAATCTATGAGTTTTGGGGAAATTAACTTTCCACACCAGCTGCTCTTAACACCAATGCTGGATGGATCGAAGATACGACGTAAAACTGCCAACACTACGTTACTGCTCCCTACGAACCCTTCATTAGTGAAGAAGTTTAAAATATTATCAAAGAGCTTCATAACTGGAAATCTCCTAGACCAGATGGCGTTCAAAACTTCTGGCTTAAAAAGTTCTGGAGTATTCATGAGTGCTTATCAGCAATAATTAATCACACTATTTCTAATCCGCAGGAAATACCATCTTTCCTAACCCAGGGAACAACTTATTTAATTCCCAAAGATCAAAATAACACCCAAGATCCAACCAAGTACCGCCCAATTACTTGTCTTCCAACTCTGTATAAATTGGTCACATCCTGTGTAGCGCAGCGTATCAACCAACACTGTGCTCTAAACAATATCATAGAGCCTCAACAGAAAGGATGCGCTAAGGGTTCCATGGGCTGCAAAGAACAACTTATCATCGACTCTATCATTTCTAACCAAGCATACAGCAAAAAACGGAATCTCTTTACTGCTTTCATAGACTACAAGAAAGCGTTTGATTCAGTGCCACATGATATATGCTTATAGATATATTAAAAATATATAAATTCGATGATAACATAGTGACCTTTTTAAAACATATAATGTCAGATTGGAAGACAAAAATTCACCTCAAAATACCTGGTGAAAACAACATCGAAACTGAAAATATTGCAACCAACCGGCGCCTATTTCAAGAAGATTCGTTGAGCCCATTGTGGTTTTTTCTAGCTATTAACCCCCTATCCCAGTTACTGAACTCAACTGACACAGGTTTTAGCATCAAAAATAACACTACTGTTGTTGCAAAGCTTAATCATCTATTGTATATGGATGATTTAAAACTATTAGCTTCCACTCGAAGCCACCTGGATCAGATGCTAAAAACAGTAGAAAATTTGTCTAATGATATTAGTATGCAGTTCGGTCTTGACAAGTGCCGTGTCTTAAATATAATCAAAGGAAAGGTTCAGCCCGGCGGATTCGATATGCAAAACGGCCAGAACATCGAGGCCATGGGTGAAAATGATATGTATAAATACCTCGGAATAAAGCAAGCGCGGAAGATTGACCATAAGCAAATGAAAACTGAGATAACTACTGAGTTTATACGAAGGGTAAAACAGCTGCTTCGTTCACACCTTAACAGTAAACATTTGTTTAAGGCACCAAACACCTACGCGTGTTCTGCGCTTAGCTACTCATCTGGTATTGTTAAATGGACAAATACGGATATAGAAAATCTTCAGCGAAAAGTACGAACACACCTCACAAAGGCACAAAAACACCATCCTCGAAGTGCAGTAGAAAGAACGACATTACTGCGGTATTTAGGAGGACGAGGACTTATGGATATAAGTGAGCAACTAGACAAATTACTAATTTAAGAACTTATTTTCAGGTGCAAGCTTAGACATCTACTTTACATCGTGCGATTTGTGCAGTAGATGATACAACACCGATCAAACTGAGTGAACCAGAAATGCGCATAAACCATCTTACTAAGGACGAAAAAATGCGCACCTGGATAAACCTGGGTAAACCTCTGCACGGGCGACATCCCAATGAGGTCAGTCAATACCATGTCGGCAATATAGCGTACTATTGGCTGACATCAGGAAAATGTTCCCTAAAACAGAAAGACGTCCAGGACCTCTCTTACCCTCAATCTTGCCTTATAAAATCAACTACAGAAGCCTGTATTTATTATTTAGTGTGCTTCTAATAGCTTTTAAATTTCACCAAGCACTTCATCAGGTCCTGGTGATTTCGCAACTTTTAATCTCCTAATGGCTATAGTTACTTCTTCGTTTCTTATTTCTGGACCGTAAGGATTATCTATTTCAGTGGATCTTCTTGCTGTATCTTCAAATAATTCTTGCACATATCTTTTTAATTTATCTTCAATTGTAGTCGAAATCTGGACTTCGCTGTCTACAAAAATGCCTATATTGTGCATATTTAATCTTTTTGTGCATATGGAAATCGTCATGTTTGCGTTATAGTGTTTCAATTTCCGTATATTTTTCCATCAGCTATGCTTGTTTTGCTGTGTTTATCTCTCGTATGACATTCTTATATGTAACCTTTTGTATCCATTGACATTTCTTCCTTTTAATTTTTTTTTTCGCTTTTCCTCCATATACAATATTTTATCTGTCCTTCATTATTTGCAAGTTACAAAGATAAAATCAAAAATGTTCTCTAAAAAAAACAAGACGAGTATTGGACTTGACATATTAACAAAAAGAATTTAATGAACAATACGAAAAAATGCAATAAAAGGAAAAATTGCCAAAATTTATTACAAGTTAGTCCATATAAATCAATTTAATAGTTTGGAAATTATTTTGGAAATAATATTGAAAATTATTATGTAATATATCTCTCATATTAGATTATAGATTAATCTTAAAACTTTAAGTTACAAACTAAGTATACTGATCAAAAAATGTCAAATAATTTGTCACCTTTTGTCATGCGTAAAAAATTTCAAATACCAAAAGAAAACATTGAAGATTCGGATATATTGGACGATCTTTCAGAAAATACTGAATGTGAAGAATGTATTATTAATGATGTACAATATACAACAACAAATAACATTACTGGAAGTACCGCAACCAGTAACCCAATTTTACAAAATTCTACAAACATTACAACTACCGAAGAAAGCGATTGGTTTTATTTCTCTGACAAAGATCATGTATGTGAATCATGTGTAGTAAAATCAACACAATTAGACGAAAATTCAACTGAGAAACTGTATAATGTTTCGACAATTCATGAATTTAAAAGCAAAGACATAACTACTACAAAACATGCTCAAAACTATAAAGAAATCAGTACGAAAATAAACCCAAAGTCTAAAAAAACTCAAAAGAAAACTGGCAAGACACTTGGTACAAAAAGTATCGAAACTACTGAAAACATTTTATCTGAAACACTACAAACATATATAAACGAAAAAGACAATATAGCACACAAAAAAATTGGTATGCAATCGAAGTACTCGAAAAATATTACTAAAACCAGTTTACAAAAAGGTATGTATTTATATTCAAGGATATTCTGCAGTCCCGCGTTTAATACCTTCCATATATCTCTGTTAGTGTTGCCCAAATATAAGATCAAGACGAGACCTAGACAGTGTTGGTCTTGGTTTTGGTCTTGCTATTGCGGTCCCGGTCTTTGTCTTGGTCTTGGTCTTGCAGCAAGAGTTTTGTAAGTCACGCAGTTACCCATTAGCCCATTGCTATTTATTAAACATTACTTTAGATCTTAGAACAACGTAACAGAGTAGGTACATTGTAAGTATGAATTAACATAGTCATAATAAAGACTAACCAAATTAATAAATAAAAGGAAAAGAGGTTAGTCTTTGTATGTGGGTATATTTTATTTTATAAAAACCCTTAAAAGGGCAACATTACAAGCACGAACGTTTTCGGAACAACTGTTCCATCATCAGGTTAAAATACAGGTTACCATGCCTGAGCCACCAAAATATTTGGGTAAAAACCCTTTAAAATGTAATGTGTTACCAAAGATTGTACATGTTGTTGATTATATTATATGATGTTTAATATTTTAATTAGATTTTACTTCAGGTAAAATACACCCAATACACCCATACACCTGAAGTAAAATCTAATTAAAATATTAAACATCATATAATATAATCAACAACATGTACAATCTTTGGTAACACATTACATTTTAAAGGGTTTTTACCCAAATATTTTGGTGGCTCAGGCATGGTAACCTGTATTTTAACCTGATGATGGAACAGTTGTTCCGAAAACGTTCGTGCTTGTAATGTTGCCCTTTTAAGGGTTTTTATAAAATAAAATATACCCACATACAAAGACTAACCTCTTTTGTTATACGTGGTATACAGCCAGCTACAGGAATTATTTTCCTTGTGGATTTTAAATTAATAAATGTTTAAACAACTGTCACCAGATGGGATTGGAACCCAAGATCTAAGCGATCTATGCCTATGCTCTGACTAATTGAGCTATCTGTCGTGTCCCAGGGAAGTCAATCTGTTTTTTTTTTATAAACGTTTGCATTTAATAGGCTTACATGTGCTAAAACATGGTTAAAACAGAAAAGAAACGAATAATGACATAAATTTGACTCTATTTTAAAGGACATTATCTGTCTAGAAAGGGATTGATGGACCCCACCTTATATGAAATGGAATAAAAGAGTTATACGATTTGCCAGTTATTTAAATAAAAAATAAAATACATTACAAATTAAATTACACTACAGTACGCAATAGCTTTGACATAACTGTTCTTTATACTAATTTTTTTAACCAAAATTTAATACAAATTAATACAGATTACTGAATATACCATTCCTATAAATTAAAATACTTTTATTGCTTCCTTACTTTAAATATTTCGTTATTTTGTTTATACGGTAGCCGGCAATATCTGTTTCTTTGCCTCGTTACTTTTCAATATTACCGCTCTGTTTCAGCAAATTTTCTTTAACCGAATGATCTCATCGTACACTCAGCAGAAACGATGTCTAGACTTGGGCCGATAAGGTGACATATTTTTAAAAAGTTTTGATACGATATTCCTGTTTTTAATACGTTAAAGATTATTTTATGATTAGAGGGCGACTATTCTCAAAATCTGGAAAATTAATTTCGGAGCGAAGAAGTTGTCTGCTGGGACAGAATGTACAAAATATTTTATTTTTACATTGTAATTATGATCTCTGAGTACGTGTCAAATATGTCGTGCTCTTTTAATGAAGATTTTTATTCGCTATATTATATGGTTTTGCTATATGTTTATGATATTGTTCTTAACCCTCCATTAGGCACATAGTAAACTGAGACACGGTTGGTCACGCGGTCTACGATCGTAGACCATTTTATTTATATCTGTATCTGTATCTGTAGAGTAGGGAGGGCGAGTTAAGTTTCACAGCACTTGGGCCACAATTGACCCATTGTGCATCCTCCCAGGGAGCTGTCACCCTTAGCTCATTACCCATGCTGCCATTTCTAGGAAGGTGGACAAATCACCAGGAGACATCTCTCTTATGTGGGCAGGTGTGGGCCAGGACTCGCCGAACGCGTACTCTCGTATTAACGATAACTCAAGCAATAGCTCCGTAAGTTAGCATTGGCCTAATGACAGCGGTGTAGACCCAGGCAATCACCCTGGGCGTGAGGCCCCAGGTGCGTCTGACAGTTCGTCGACACTGCTCATAGGCAATATATGCTCTTTTAGCTCTACCATCTAAGTGTGAGTTCCATGTTAACTTCTTGTCAAGGGTAATACCAAGGTACTTCACCTCGTCAGAAAAATTTAGACTGTAGTTTAGAATCCTTGGGGGTATTAAGCCCGTGATTCTTCTTTTCTTGGTAAAGAGGACCATCTCTGTTTTCTTAGGATTTATAGATAGTGAGTGTTCCTTGTACCATGTTTCTATTAGTCGGAGAGCAACTTGTGATCTCTCACATAGTGTGTTCTCAAACTTACCGCTTTGCAGGACAGCAATATCGTCTGCATAGGCTAATGTGTAGAAACCGTTGCTGCTGAGTTGGTCAACCAGGGTATCTAGAACTATGTTTCAGAGTAGTGGTGATAGCACCCCTCCCTGTGGACACCTCCTCGTAACCATGCCTCTAACAGAAACGTCTTCTACATTTATGCTTATTGCTCTATTAGAGAGCATTCTGAATATCCATTCGCCGATGGCCAGGGGAACATTCCTGACATTGAGCTGTTGGGTGATAGTTGGGAATGTGGTTTTATTAAACGCTCCCTCAATGTCTATAAATATACCTAGGGTGGATTCTTTATTATCCAGCGATCTTTCAATTCTTCCCACTACATGATGCAGTGCAGAATCGGTAGATCTTCCCGAAGTATATGCATGTTGATTTGGGTGAAGTGGGTTATGGACCAGAACTTCATCGCTTATGTACCTCTCGCATAGCCTTTCCATCGTTTTCAACAGAAAGGATGTTAGGCTAATTGGTCGGAAAGCCTTTGGTAGGGTGTAGTCCATCCTACCTGGTTTTGGTATGAAGACCACACGTACCTCTCTCCACTTCCTAGGAATATATCTCAGAACCAAAGAGGCTCTGAATATTTCCACGAGGTGCTGCAGAAGGATATCCAGTCCCCACCGTAGTAGATCTGGATATATGACCTCAAGCCCTGGTGATTTGAAAGGGGTAAAGCAAAATATGGCCCATTTTACCTTTTCCTCATTAATCATTGTTCTGGCGAGATGCCAGTCGTTTGTTGAGGCTATGATTGCTTCTTCCATCCGGATTGGTGCTGTTGAGACACAAGAACCGGGAAAGTGTGTTTTGTGTGTGAAAGTTTGGAAGTTTTGTTCCCATCTTCCTTCGTTAGTATGCTGACATGCTGATGTGGGTCCTTTGAGGGCGCTTTTTGTAACCTGGAAGCCTGCGGGAAATCTTTGATTTCCTCACAGAAGGTTCTCCAAGCAGCTCTTTGTCTTTGTCTGCAGGCTTTTTTAAACTATCTGAGATTTGATTGATAAGAATCCCAATCCTCTTTGAGTTTGGTGCGTTTCGCTCTATTAAAAGCTGTTCTTGCTATCTTCCTAAGGTGTTCCAATTCAGTGCACCACCAAGAGTTCGTTTTGCGACTTTCCTGGACTACTCTTATTGGACAGGATTTTTTATAAGCATAGCTTATTTTGTTTTGGATAGATACCGTATACCTTTCCAATTCTGTATTAGTTCCTAGAGTTGAAGCCTTTTATTTATATTATTAAACATAAAAGTTATATAGTTTCAATAATAATACTGCATTAGGTATATTTGTTGAATTATTGTTCATGATACTGACCAGTTTTTATAACAAAAGGTTTACTCATTTCTATACTAGACAATAACAAGACTACTCCATACATTTTAAAATTTTTATTAACCATTAAAATTATTTTGCTTTAATAAGAACTTTAATGTAAATTTGACAAAAGAAGAATTGTTGTTGACTACAGAAAATATTACATTTTTAGTCACTAAAACAATCATTGCAGATTTCTTCCAAGTGGTTTTTGCATGCAAACGCTTCGCACTTCACAGAAGACTTTCTAGAAGATTTGTTCAAATTTCGTGGACAAACATGGCAACGACCGACATAATTCTGTGGTCGCACAGGTGGTTGAGGAGGATTATTTTCTATGCCCAGCAGAGATTGAGCTCGCTTCCTCATTTCTCTTGGCAACCGAGGAATTGTTGATCTAACTTCAATTTGTGGTCGGATTAATTCTCAAGCACACTTTGCAAGAAAGTCACTGCTTCTGCGTTTTATTTTCTGTTTGGGATGATTAGCCTTATACACGCAGAGAGCGTTTATGCCAGAAATATTTAATAAATTGTAAAACACAACCATTGGCCAACGGCGTGTATTTCTTGCCGATATCCACACCGATTTTGGTGTTGGTATAATCAGTGATCATTACTGTCTGTCTATCATTTCCAGTATCTTCATCTATAGCATCATCATTGTGCATGGAGGATATAAATACCACCGACACTTACTTTTCTTTGGGACATATGACACCGTAGTATAATCAGCTTGGAAACCAAAAAGAGACCACTTAACTTCTCGATTTTTCTGGGGCAGAAACTCTTGAGGAATTTTTTAAGGTTTTTTCTTCAGTAAACCGTTGACCAATGATAAACTGTTAAACCAGTTGTCTGCCGTAATATTACGACTGGTACCTGCAATGGGCTCTACCTACCAAAGAGTTATTTCGTTACTAGTAATTTACAAATTTGTATGGACCTTCTGGCTGAGTTCCCAAGTAAGTTTCCAAATTGAATGTGTAAAACGTGTTTGCGTCTACCAGAGCAAATGTTTTAATGCTATATTTGGCTGGCTTCGTTGGAATATACTGCTTAAACGCACAACGTCCCCTAAATGCTAATAGTTGTTCATCTACTATAAGATACTAACTAGGAATGAAGTTATTTTGGAAATCCACCAAAAATAATTCCAGAAGTTCTGTAATGGGTGCAAGTTTATCAATTTCTCTTCGCTATGTTCTTGTCTCCACATCCTCGAACCGTAGACATTTTATGAGAAATCGAAACCTTCTCTCGCTCATTACCAGGTAGCATGACTCAACTCCTATCCTTGAAAATTATCCCATATTTTATGTAATTTTTTTCTGGAACTTCTAAGAATACCAATCAAGAACAATATCCCAATACATAAAAATTTGAAGGAAGTGCTTTATCAGAGTCGTCTGACGTTCCTTCATCTTGGGCCAATTCCTCTTGCTCCGATGTTTCTAATTCAGAGTCTGTTTCGTGATCACTTATTTCAACAAAATTCACATTCACATCGAGATCATCTTCGGACTCATCATCACAGTCTTCTTCTTCCCCACTTGATATCTCCTCAAACCATCGAGACCAAACTTCCGGGCCGTTGCTTCGTTTCACCCGGTTTCTTTTATTATCAGACATAGTATTTCTAAAATATATCACAATAACTACAAGCGTACCAAATGGTAATAAATACCTTGAATTTTGAAAACAATAGAATCAAATATCTGCAATGTAGCCAGATGTTGTAACATCAGTAGACACGTGGTCTACAATCCTAGACCAGTACTGTTCTATGTTTGACAAAATACTCAACTGAAGTGCCGAACGCAAATAAAACCATAAATTAGAATAAGACGCCTGTTAGCAACAGCTACTAAGATGCACGCGCATGTAAGAGAAAATGACAGAGATATACAAGTGTTTGAAAAGAGGTGGTCTACGATTGCAGACCACGTGCCTAACGGAGGGTTAATGCGCATAAGTCCAATTTTCCAAATTTTTGTTACATATTTTTTTGCGTCTTATAGTCTCTAAGCATATACACAAAATACTATACTCCTTAAAACGACACTCAGTCCTAATTGCAAGATGCAAGAGTCTTTCAGACTTAGTCTTGTTCTTGCTCAAATCTTGCACGGTCAGTCATGGTCTTGGTCATGCTAAAATTAGGCCGACTTAGTCTTGATCTTGCGAAAACGCAAGAATAAGACCAAGACTGCAAGACCAAGACCGATTTTGGGCAACACTAATCTCTGTCGTTCCTTTACTGTCTCTCATACCACCTTTTAACTTTTCCAAGGTTTACCTCTCTTTCTTCTATTTACACTTACGACCAAAATAATCGACTTAAAAGTAACATAAGTTATATTTTTTGACTATGCTGTTTGGCCAATATGTATCCACATATTATGTAAAATTAAAAGTAAAATATCGTGAACAAAAGTAATTTTTATTGCAATAACACCAATAAAGTTCGTAAGTAAAGAACATAAAGAAAGATTACTTAATATTGTATATGAGAAAACATGTTATGAATGAAAGACATTAAGAACAAATTAAAATTAATACTGAGTATTTTCTCCTCTAAGTTGTTTTACACTTTCCATGTGATCTCTTAAGCCTTGTCTTAAAAATTTTTCTGTAGAGGAATTTTGTCGACTCATCTTTTAAACTATTTATATTGTACCTACCTTTTCTCACAAATTGCTCGATAATATGGATCTACTAGATCCTCAGAATGTGTCGGTAATGGGAAAAAATATGCCTTTACAAGAAAGTGGTCCGTTCCACATTCTACCACTCTGTAAGCTATGATATCATACATACGTAGACGGAAATTTGGTTTGGATATAATGTGGTCGATTAATGATTTTTGCTGGAGTGTAGGCTGAGTCCATGTATATATGTGTGAATTTGTGAATGTATTAATGTTTGGAAAATCCATTTCTATGTGCCTATCTCCATTTTCATTTACATTCTTCTCTCCATACGGCCCGACAACGGCGTCATTTAGTCTAGATCCTGTGTCCATTAAAGTCTCCCAACATAAAAATTTGCTTTTTGCTGCTGATATTATCTAAAAGTTGGCTTAGTGTTTCATCGTGGTCGTCTTTAGCGGTATCTGTATCATCGTTAGATGAGGCATACATACATGTTATCACTATTTCATAACCATTTACTATGAGTTCGACTTTTATTATGCGTTCATTTACTGCATCCCAGTTTTTGATACATCTGGCTATCTTCCTTTTTTATAAGTATAGTTACGTCCGTCTTTGCTTTCCGATCCTTATTTATACCTTTGAAAGGTCTCCTTTTTAAAAGATTGTCAGCAATATCAGATATATGGTTTAACTAATGTTTCCAAAAATTTATATATGTATTTAATATAATTATTTTTTATAGATACTTCTACTGAAATATATTACCAAACGCAAAATGCTTCAGTATTAGTGGAAAGCACCGAGCCAAACTTTACTTCTGAAGAGACTGGTTACACAAAGCACATAACTCAAATATCGATGAAAACATCAAATCTTAGTGAAAGTTTTGGTACTGAGGAACATTCGGAAAACGAACAAATGATAATTACAAGTACTGAACAGAAAATAGCTACAACTTATGAGATAACAACAAAACATGAAGTACAAAAAACGAAACCAACAACAGAAATCCAAATATCTAAAGGAGAGAATACAACCTTAAACGAAACTATGACGTTATCTTCTCAAAGCAATGTTTTTAAAAGTACGGCAACAACTGAAAATGCTACTATAGAGATAAAAGAACAATCCAAAATTCCAATAACATCAGAAAAAAATACAGTTACATCATCAGTTACATTATCTTCAGAGAAACTAGCTACTGAAACCCTACCAACAAGTATGGAAGTTTCAACTGAAATGATTCCAAGTACAGAAATACTACTTGGTTCTGTTATTACAACAAAAACAGATGAAGTCTCCATTCAAGAAGTTACACCCAGCAAAAAAGAAGAAACTATTTCTGACGAACTAAAACTAACTGAAGAAATAAAAACTACTACAATTTCACTACTGACTGAAGAGAATAGTACTGTTCACAGAATTACAGAAGAAATGAGTAGCAAAATGCGAACTGGACCAACAGTTTTTCACGATGTTGTAAATACAGCCCTAGAAGAAAATAAAACATTGTCTACTGAAGGCAGTTATTTTTATAAGACTACAGAAGAAATTGAAAAACAAATGACAACTGAAAATGCTACTTTATCGATGGAAGAACAATCTGAAATGACAATAACGACTGAAGAAAATATAGGCATTTTGTGGAAATCCGCAACAGCCACTTTCCAAGATATATCAGAGATACCAGTTACTGCAACCTTAGAAACAAGTGCGGAGGTTGAAACTGAAACGATTCCTAGTACAGAAGTAGTAGTTAGTTCTGTTGTTACAACAAAAACAGAGGAAGTTTCCATTCAAGAAGTTACACCAAGCGAAGAAGAAGAAACTAGTTCTGACGAACTAAAACTAACCAAAGAAATAAAAACTACTACAATTTCACTACTGACTGAAGAGAGTAGAACTGTTCACAGAATTACAGAAGAAATGAGCAGCAAAATGCGAACAAGACCAACAGTTTTTGACGAAGTTGTAAATACAACCCTAGAAGAAAATACAACATTGTCTACTGAAAGCAGTTATTTTTATAGGACTACAGGAGAAATTGAAAAACAAATGACAACTGAAAATGATACTATATCGATGGAAGAACAATCTGAAATCGCAATAACGACTGAAGAAAATATAGGCATTTCGTTGAAAACATTGAAAACAGCACCTTTTCAAGATATGTCAGAGATATTAGTTACTGCAACCGTAGAAACAAGCGCGGAAGTTTCAACTGAAATGATTCCTAGTACAGAAGTAGTAGTTAGTTCTGTTGTCACAACAAAAACAGAGGAAGTTTCCATTCATGAAGTTACATCCAGCAAAGAAGAAGAACCTATTTCTGATGAAGTAAAACTAACTGAAGAAACAAACACTACTACAAATTTAATAGTGACTGAAGAGAGTAGTAGTTTAAATATAGTTACAGAAGAAATAAGTAGCGAAATGACAACTGAAAATGTCACCACAGAGCAAAAAGAAAAATCAAAAATGCCAATAGTGACAGAAGTAAATATTGACAATACAGATAAATATACAATAAAAACAACCATTTTACACGAAGCTGAGAGTAGATTGTTTTCCGAAATACTAGCTCCTTCAGGTAAAGAAACAAGCACAGAAGCTTCAGCTAATAACATTACTAGTGGTCAAATAAAAGTTAAAGGAGAATCTAAAACGAAGAGTACACAGAAAAAAATTAAAGAGACTACAAAGTTAGGATTTTCTACAACACCAGAATATAGAATACCTCTTAAAATTACAAGCACTCAAGAACAGAAGAGTTCGATTTTAGAAAGTACCTTCCTCACTCATACATTTTCTCAAGAAACAGAGACTACTACAATAGAAACTACAGAAGGTTTAACTGAAATAATAAACTTACCTTGCGATGATTTCTTAGTAACCTTGACGGAAATTAGTTCAGCAAGTACGCCATCGACTGAGCTATCTTCAGAAGAAAATATTCCAATTGAAATGTTGTCTGCAGAAGAAAACGTAGATATTACCGAACAAGTAGCTGAATCGTTTTCTGGTGCAGAAAAGCTAGATGCTACAGAAGAAATACAAAGAGATGCGATGAAGAAAGATGTAAATGGGAAGAAACTTAAAAATATAATGGTTTATTTAAACGATTCAGTTATAACAACGAGACCTACAAAAACAATAGTAATAATTGTTAATAACTCTGGTAAACGGCTTCACAAATTAAATGAAACAACTTTAGAGAAACTGGTGAACAAGACAATAGATGAAGTGAATTTAGAGTATATTGACCTGAATAATATAGCGCAAGAAGCGGAAATACAGAATGGGTCTGAGAATGCTGAACTTGATATTCCTGACATTTTAAAAGGTTTGTAAAAGTTAATTTTTTTTCTATTTGGCCTAACCAAATTGCAGTTCTCTTAATTTATTTATTTTTTTTTTATTTAGTTTATTGAGTCTCAACTACAAGGTTATTGACACTGGGTCAATTTTGTTACTATACATTATACATTATATTAGGTATAATTTACAATAAAGAGAATATATAAAAGAGAAAATAATAAAAAAGAAAATACTAAATTTTGTAATACAAGTTCGTTTCTCTAAGGAAATCTAGTACATTCTGAACAAGTTCTAATTGGCTGAGGATCCCATTTGTAAGACATTGTATAGAGTTTTTTTTTGTTCTTGTTCGTATTTGACACACTCTGTAAGAATATTTTTAACGGATTCACTACGCTTTTCACAAACAGGTGATTTCTCGAAGCCATTAGGCGTTCATGTGTCAGCCGTGTGTGAAAAATTCTTAGCCTGCGAATGATTAATTTGTCTCTTTTACTTAAGTTACGTAGCTGAAAGGTTTCTATGGTAGGTTGTAATTTGTGTAATTTCGGGGTTGAATTCTTCCATTGGTTTTTCCAGGACTTTTTGATTTGGGATATGAAAAGGGGTTTTAGATCTAATGCTAGTTGAACAGATTTGATGTCTGATTTGGTGGTAATTGCTTCTTTTGCAGCAGTATCAGCAGCCTCATTACCTACAATTCCAACATGTGAAGGAATCAAGATTAATGTTTTGTTTGTTCCAGAAGAAGTAAGACAGTTTGTTGTTTCATGTCTGGCATAAACTAATGGATATTCGGAATATATATATTTTTAATAGAGTCGATGGAGGACATCGAATTTGAACATATTGCAGTGTTCTTGGCTTAAGTTTGGTTACATGCTTGTAGGATGGCATATAGCTCTCCTGTATGGAAATAGGTGGATTGTGAAAGGCAGAACTTCTGAATGATACTATTTGAAGTTGTTTCAGAATATCCGACACCTGTCTCAGTTTTAGATGCATCTGTGTAAAGAATCTCGTCATAAGAGTTTGTGTTGAGCAGCTCTAGGAAAGATTGCCTCAGAACTTGGCTGTTGGTTTCATTTTTGTGGTAATTATTAAGCGAAAGGTTAATTTTTGGTATGTTAATAATCCAAAGAGGAGTTGATGACAGTATATAAGTATCTGTTATTGAAAAATCAACAGGTCGTGAAAGGGAAAGTAAAATTTGAGGTAATGTCTGGTATTTATTGTTAGGCTCACAATTATAAGGTTTGTAAATTAGCTTATATATGAGGTTGTTTTGATCCGAAGACACTCTAGCAAAATATGTCAGAAGTTGTTGCCTTTGAAGCGACTAGACCTATTCGTAATGCGGTATTCTGAATAATGTTAAGAGTCCTTAAATAAGTCTTTGATGCTGACGTGTATACATATATATTCAGGGATTCTACAGTATTTACTGCCTTCCCTCGCTCAACCGTTTCCATCTCTCTCTGTTGTCCCATTCTCCATAGTTTAGGCCTCTCTTACTCATGGCGTCGTCTACTTCGTTCCTCCAGGATTTTTGGGGTCATCCTCTTTTCCTCCTTCCTATGGGGCTCCATTCGGTTATTCTCTTTATTTATCTGCTGTCACTAATTCTTCTTACATGTCCACACCACTTTAGTCTTTTTTGTTCTATGTATGTTAGTATGTCTGTTTCTATTGACGTTCTTTGCTTTATTTCGTCATTACTTCTCCTATCCATTCTTGTTACTCTGCAGCATCTTCGCAGGCATTCCATCTCTGTTGCTACTATTTTACTGCTGTTTTTCTTATTTATGATCCAATTTTCAGCCCCATATGTCAAAATACTTCGCACTAATGTTTTATAAATCTGTGTTTTTGTCTATATTTAGGTGTCTATCCCACCATACTGAGTTAAGTTGTCGGATTGCTGTTCTTTTTTGTCTTAATCTTTGTGTAATTTCTTCGTCTGTTGTTGCCTTTTTCGTGATTATAAA
Organism: Diabrotica undecimpunctata; assembly: GCF_040954645.1. NCBI lineage: Eukaryota > Metazoa > Arthropoda > Insecta > Coleoptera > Chrysomelidae > Diabrotica > Diabrotica undecimpunctata. The sequence goes on along the minus strand of NC_092811.1, from coordinate 36,340,862 downwards.
CCCCAAGTATTTGAATTTATGCTTTCCCTTGATTGTTACGTTGTCATCAATCTGTAGATCTTCTATGTCTTCTTCACTTGTAAATAGGTACTCTGTTTTGGCGAGCTTAATATCTAGACCAGCCTTGGTATATTCTTCTTGTAGTTTCTTCATCATGTAGCTGAGGTCGTCTTGGTCTTGTGCAATCACTACTTGATCGTCTGCAAAGCTTAACGTATATAGGTGTTCGTTCCGTACCGGTACTCCCATGCCTTCGCATTTTCTTTTCCATGTAGTCAAGGCTTTCTCTAAGTATATTTTGAATAGGGTTAGAGATGTGGAACAACCCTGCAGGAGCCCTTTTGTTGTGGTGAAGTCTCCTATGATTCTTGTTCCCATTTTAATGGACACTTTATTTTCTTTATACAGAGCTTTTGAAGCTTCTATGAGTTCCGTCTGTATTTCTAATTTGTACATTGCCTCCCATAGTTCTGACCTTGGTACAGAGTCATGCGCCTTTCTCAAGTCCACAAATGCCACATGTATATCTCTAATTTTTTTTTCTTTTCAAACAGTTGTTCCAGTGTGTATATGTGGTATATGCATGATCTTCCTGGCTTGCTCTATCTTTTCTCGCAGTATCTTCCCATATAATCTTCCTATTGATGATATTACGCTTATTTCTCTGTAGCTTTCGCGTCGTTTTCTATCTCCTTTCTTAAATATAGATGTCATATATGCCTCCGTCCATTCATTTGGGAGTTGTTCTCCATTTATGGCTTTCTGAAATATCCATTTTATCATCCGGTGTAATTTTTTTGATCCGTATTTTATAAGCTCACGTGATATGCCTCCAGGTCCCGGTGCTTTCTTATTTTTGATTGCTTTTATGGCCGTTCTCATTTCCCTATCTGTTATCTCTATTTCTTGTTGTGGGGATCTGCTTCGTCTTCGCCTGTTTTCTTTTCCAATGAATTGTGGTATTTGTTCTGTTAACAGTTCCTTGTAATAGTCCTTCCATTCTTTATCCTGTATATTTCCCAATTTAATTTTTTCTTCTGAGTTTTGTTTCAATCCTCTCAGTACTTTCCATGACTCCGAAGTTCTTGTACCTCCTATTTATGTTTCAATGCGTGTATACAAAGCATCCATAATCCAGTCGAGAGCGAATGAGAGATCTTTATACCTTAATTCGGATATTTTTATCCCGTGATGGTTTGCTAGAGATTTTAATAGATTTAATCTAGTAAAACAATTCTCTTTCACGTTTGTAATCTGTGGTTTCCATGTTAGCCGACTATCAAAAATTAAACCTAGTATCTTGTGTTCATTAGCTACTGTGAGCGGAGTACCATTTAATGTAATTTGAGGTAATAATATACTACGTGTTTTTCGACTGAATTTGAGTACTTTTGATTTTCCAGCAGATAAATTAAGACGAAAGCTTATTTATAAACTAAGAAGTTAGTTCATCTACTGCTTTTGGATTAAGTTTGTAGCAGTAAACGTACCTTTACCGCGGCAATATAAAATCAGGTCATCAGCATATAAGTTGTACTTCACTGGGTTCTGAATATTCTTGCAAATATCATTGATTGTTATTATAAATAAATTGGGACTTAGAACTGATCCTTGTGGTACCCCATTTTCCTGAACGTCGGTTGAGGAAGCTTTTCCGTTAACTAATAGTTTGAAGAGGCGATTAGAAAGAAACTATTCGATAAAAGATAATGTATTTCCCGTAATATTGTATTCTTTTAATTTGGACAATACAGTAGAACGTAATAAATTGTCAAAGGCGCTCTCGATATCAAATGATGATGCTATTAAATCTTGCTTATTTTAAAACGCGGTTGTGATCTTTGTTGCAACATTACTAAGTTGTCAGCCGTGCTTCGGGATAGACGAAATCCAGATTGAGCTGAATCTAAACTTTTGTGTTTTTCTAGGTACCACGTAAGTCTTTTATTTATTAGTTTTTCTAGCAGCTTACACAAGATGCATGTCAGTGAAATAGGATGGTAGCAATTTGGATTATTCCGAGATTTGTCCTGTTTCTTGATTGGTATAACGAGACGAGAGATTGGCCCATAATATGTTGTACGTACGTTGTGTGTAAGAGGTTTTTTTTTACGGCGAAATATGAAGGGAATATTTTTGAGAAATATGAAGGGAATCTATGGTGGAGCAGTACGGCAAGAGATAAGGGCTTGCGGCTCGGTGATACTCCTCCATAGATCCCTACCGGAAGGGCGTGTGCCGCCTAAATACCGGGTATATATATATATATATATATATATATATATATATATATATATATATATATGAAGGGAATGTTATAGGGACCAGCAGCTGGTCCACCTGGACCCAAGTTGAAAGAATATTTAAGAGTCCCTGTAGTGTAAATTGAGTGTTTAAGACAGTAGAGTCAAATTTAAGAGATTTTTCTTCTTCTTCTTCTTCTTTTTATAAACATGACTTTGTATGTTTTTCAATGTGCGTCCAATAAGTTGTCGTTCCATCGTTTTCGTGGTCTGCCTACTGATCGTCTTCCTATTGGGGAACCGGCCCTTACCGTCTTTACTACTCTATTTGTTGTCATTCGGCTTATATGATAGTTCCATTCTACTTTTCTATTTCTTACCCAGTTCTTGGTGTTCTCCACCTTGCATCTAGGTCGTATATCTGTACTTTTAGCTCTGTCACATAGTGTCTTACCATCATTTTTTCTTAATGTTTTCATCACTGCTGTTTCTAACATCCTTTTTGTCCCGCCTTTGTCATGTCTGGTTTCTGCCGCGTATTTCATTATTGGTCTGATGACTGTTTTGTAAATTCTGCCTTTAGTTTCTTTCCCGATATTTTTATTTCTACATATTGTTTCATTCAGGCAGCCTGCAGCTCTGTTTGCTCTATTCACTTGATCTTCCACTTTTATTTCGAGCTTTCCGTAGCTAGATAATGTGATGCCTAGATATTTAAACTCCAGCACTTGTTCTATTATATGACCTTCCAGCTCCAATTTACATATATGTAAATTTGCTGTTGTAACCATGCATTTTGTCTTTTTTGGGTAAATTTACATGCTAATTTTTCTGGCGGTTATACTAAATTGGTGCAGCATACGTTGTAAATCATCTTCACTCTGAGAGAGTAGTATTGCGTCGTCTGCATAGCAGATTATTAAGTTTTTTTTCTCCCCTTTGGTATCCTTTTTCTTACTTTTCTTTCTTACATTCTTACTTTTTTTATTATTTCATCAGGTTGAACAATAGAGGACTCAGGTGCAGCATACGTTGTAAATCATCTTCACTTATCCTTCACTTATTATCACATCTGTCTTATCCTATTGCCAGATTCAATAGGGTCGGTTAGTTCTGCTTCTACTTTTACTTTTATTGTGGTTTTTTGGTAGATATTTTCGATCATTTTGATTATTCCTAGAAGTATCTCTCTTGCGTACAGTAAGTGGATAACGTCTTTTAATTTGACCCGGTCAATTGTCTTCTTGGTTCACGAAACATACATAGATATGCCGGTTTGTTGTATTCTAATAATTTCTCTTGCACTTGCCTCATTATAAATATAGCGTCGGTGCATGATCTTCCCTACCTAAAACCTTGTTGTTTTTCTGCTAGTGTTATAATTTCATTCAGTTTATTTGTTATCACTTTGGTTGATAATTTTAGTATTGTGTTTAATAAGTTAATTCCTCTGTAATTTTCCGGGTCCGATTTGTCTCACTTTTTGAGAGAGAGAACGGTATTAGGATGCTTGATCGCCATTCTTAAGGAATTCTGTTTTCTTCTATTATTTTTTGGATTAGTTTTAATAGTTGTTTGGTCAGATCCGGTCCTCCGTACTTTAGGAGTTCGTTCGGTATTCTGTCCTCTCCTGGTGATTTTTAAATTGTTTAATTGCCTTAATGCTATTTTTACCTCTTCCTCTTCAACATTTATTTCTTTGTTTATCGTCAGATCGGGCGTTGGTGGTTCATTATAGTCACCTTTAGCAAATAGGGATCGAAAGTAGTCTAACCATGTTTTCTTCTGAATGTGTTTCGTTTTTATTAGTTCGTTCATTTTTTTTTTTGTTGTCCTCTGATCATTTTCCATATTACTTTTTGTGTTCTGTAAAAGTCGTGTTCCATGTGTTTTGAGAAACTCTGTCAGTGTTCCTTTTTTATTTCTCTAACTAAAGTATTCGTTTCATTTCTGATTCGTTTATAGTGGTTGTATGCCTGTTGTGTTTGTTATGTTCTGTATTGTTAAAAGGCTTTCTTCTTTTCTTCACATTTTGTCTTTACTTCCTCGTGGCTATGGTCGCTACCTACATCTGCTGAGTTAAGGCATCTTACGTCGATTATTTTCGATGGATGGACATCTCTGTTGGTTATAACATAATCTATCATCGATCTTTGTCCACGGGTGTTATTAAATGTGTATCGTCCATGTCCTGACAATACCTCCTATCTGACAATTTCTTCGTAAATACGTTTTATATTCCATGTGATTTGTATTTTCTAACTACGCATGCCTGTGAAAAGCTCCTAACCAGTAAAAATTTATTTCTTACGTTATTTCATTAAACCAATACCTACTATCTGCAGCGCTCGAAAAACTAAACATAATCCCTCCTATCCAACAAAAATGGCGCATATTGTTTCCACGTGATACGAGAGACTACCGTATATTCAACCATTTCAACGTATTTGTCTATTCAAATTATTTTTATTTATTAACACTTAAATTAACATGATCTGTTTACTTATCTTGCTGTAATTTAAACAAAGTAATTAGTTTTTTGCTAATGATAATCATGATTATAACCATAGTTTCAGTTAGGAGGTATTTCTAAAACTGTTTCATTTCATCTCTCAGTCAGATAGGAGTTATTTCCGATTCTGTTTAATTCTAAAAGATTATTTTAAATCATTATTCGAAGCAATTTAGTGTTAAAGACGGTTATTTTTTATTACAGATGTCTGAAAAAACCAAAACAATTTTGCATCTCTCCAAAATTGGGAAAACCCAAGTGGGTTTTATAAAAATGCAATATTATTGATTCCAGTATTGGCACTAACTTTCCGTCAATTAAGTCAAACGTTTCTACTTCTACGTTAAAATAAACATTATTGACAATTTTCAAATCAGTTCTGCCGATAGTTCAGTATTATCTGATGCACACTTCAACGATCAGACAAAATATTTTGAAACCATGGACACTGTTCCCATAACATCAGACCTAGTTTTAAACGAACCTATAATGAATATTAAAAATATGGACATTATTATCTTGAATGAGAATATTTTAGATGAAGCTTCATCACTGGGAAATCCAGCGTTTGAACGGAGAGAACTAGAATTTGATGACCCAACCTTCACAAATATTGAGGATATAAATTACCATGTAAACGATTTATTGTTGCCTGCGGATAAGCAAAATAATAAAAATACCAATACTGACGACGTGAAAGATCCAATACAAGAACAACATTTAAAAGATATTACTAATGAAATTGACGTTGATAATGGAAACTTGGAAACAGGGAGGAAGAAAAAAATAGTTGCAGACCCTAAAACATGGTTAAAAGTGGTCGACCAAAAGCTTAGAATGGAAGGCAAAGAATATTTGTACACTTGTAACTCAAAGCTTTGCAAACGATTGAAAGTTCGAATGTGCGCTAATTTTTCTGAAGAAACTCGAAAAAAATTATTCCAATACTTTTGGAACCAGACGAGCTGGGATCATAGAAAAGTTTTTGTTGCTTCTCATGTCAGCAGAATTCAAGTGAAACGACGGACTACAGAAGGCCAATCGAGACGTGACGGCACATTACAATATAGCTTACCTTTGAAAGGTGAAAAGGTACCGGTCTGCAGACAAATGTTTTTAAACACGTTAGCGTTGTGTTCATTCACGGTACAGTCTTGGGTACACAAAAGTGAATACAGCATGCATTCTTATAAAGCTAACGAAAACTCAAAGAGGCCAACACCTAGAAACAACAGTGCAGAAATGTTCTATTTAAATCAATTTCTCGATGACCTTCCCAAGTTACCATCACACTATAATAGATCTAACACGACTAAACTATTCCTGGAGCCATTAATAAGAAACAAAAGTGAAATTTACGAAATATATACAAAAAAGTGCGTTGAAGAAAACAAAATTGCTATGTCACGGCAAGTCCTGCACGAAATTCTCAAACAAAAAAATATTTCCATCCACAAAAACAAAACAGACAAATGTGACATCTGTGTACAGTATGAAGTAGAAAATTTAGGGTATAATGAATGGATGCAACATGTTAAGAAGAAGGACCGTGCTCGAGAGAAGAAGTTTGTTGATAAAATTCACACCAACGAAAACGCTTGCCTTACACTTACAATGGACTTACAGGCCGTCAAACTGTCTCCAAGTATTAACGCCAGCTCTACATTTTTTTAAAACGAAATTATGTTGTTAAAACTTCACTATGTATGATCTCAATAGTCATGAGGTTACATGCTATTGATTTAATGAAAGTGAGTCAGATTTAAGTGGTGCTTCAACTTTTACATCACTTGTTATAGACTACCTGTCAGACAATTGTATTGGAAAAAAATTGCCTATTGTGCTGTTTTCTGACGGGTGTGTCTACCAAAACACGAATGTTGTAATGGCAAACGCACTTTTAAAATTTGCCGTGGATAATAATTTGGAAATAATTCAGAAGTTTTTGGAACGGGGTCACACACAGATGGAGTGTGACTCCGTTCACAGTTTAATCGAGAGAAGGCTAAAAAACAGAGACTTATATTTGCCAAGTGATTATATGAAAATTACCAAAGAAGCTCGTCAGAAACCATTTCCATATAAAGTGAATGAATTGGACCACACATTTTTTAAGAATTATGCAGATAACAGATTTTTGAGGTATACTTTAATTCAACCTGGTCGAAAAGCAATGACCCTACTGTAACCGATTTAAGGGCTATAGCTTACAATTTCGAGAACTCAGGTAAGATTGAGTATAAGTTACATTTTTAAGATGACTGGAAAGACTTGCCAATTAGACCAAAGAAAGTAAATTATGGCGATGGATACGAAAATTTACACATACGTAGGAGATCCATTAAATTGACAAAATGGCATCACTTACAAAGCTTAAAGACTGAATTGCCTAGAGACTGTCATTCATTTTACGACAACCTACCACAGGATACTACAAACTGATTCTGAAGAATTATTGTTATTATGTTAAGAAGTCTGTTTTAGTTTTTAACGAGTTTTGTTTTTTTGATTTCTTGTTTAAATTTGTTGTGTTTTTTATTAATAAGTACGAGTAATAAAGATTTCTAGTTTCACTCCGAAATATTATATTTTATCTTAGTTATTTAGTAGTAAAAAATGATTGATAATTTGGTATTAATGCCTACTGTTGAACTCCCCCTAACTGCACTGTAGCTTCAAAATTTCCAAGAGAATATCGCCTATCTCACACTTAAAATTTATCATGCACATTAATTGATAGCTTATATGGTAATATGATCTCTAATGGCTTATCTATACCTAATATCAAAATGTTAAACAATTTTTAGTTCTCAGCGCCTTTGTAGACAGTTTTTTATGTCCCCTGTAAAATTTGACATTTCACAGATAGGAGGTATTGTCAGGACATGGACGATATTTGTGTTGGTCTTTGTGGTCAAAAAATGTGTTGTTTATTCTTAGTTCGTTATTCGTGCAGAAGTTTGTCATCAGTTCTCCATTTCTGTTTTTGACATCCTCGTTATGTTTTTGCTTAATTCCGGGTATTACTTGATTGCCTACTCGAGCGTTAAAATCCCCCAATATTATCATCTTCCCTCTTGAGAGATTGGGAAGGATATTGTACAGAAGGATTTTTTTCTTTGAGTACATTCTTGTTTTTAAATCGTTGATAGAAATTTTCTCTGGTTACATTAACGATTTGTTGATCATCGGTTACTAAATTACTTTTGTGTAAAATAACTAGAATTATTATGTGCGTATTTTTCCCCACATTTGATTAATTTTCTTCCAAACTTGGGAAAGGGCAGTATGATGAGTTAAAGTGGAAATGTCGTTTTTCCATTAATGTTTCTTACTTTGTTCTAAGATATATCTCGCCTTTGCTTCAAGTTTAAAAAAAAAACAATTGTATATATATATATATATATATATATATATATATATATATATATATATATATATATATATTATCTAATTGTTTTGTTTTATATTTAGGTGATGGAAAACTTTGTACAAAAGCTGATTACAACACCAGTCGATACTGTCCTTGTGACGTTGATTCTTATGTAAAAACGTTACAAACGAAAATAGATAACAATACAGACACCTCAACCGTAAGCTGTCCAAAAATGATAAGTTTTCATGACGGGTTTCTTATTACGAATAAAACCAAACCTCTTAGAAGAAAGAAGAGAAGCTTGTTATATATGAGCAATGTTGGTAAAGAGTCAAATGTTCTAGAAAACGATAATATCGAAGATGTGTTAGACAAAGATTATGAATTAACAAGTACAGGTATAGTATTTTTTAATAATCTTCCTTTCTTGCTTACCTTTAGACTTAGTTTTTGTAATTTCAAGATTAAGTAGATGGAGAGGAGGGTGATTTAGATCATATGGGTTATAGTTACATCCAAAATTGAAGTTACTCATCTGGATTAATATAGGAGTTATTCAAACATAACAGCTCCTTGGAATATATGAACTTTAATATTGTATTACCATATCAATAATATGAAAATAAAGTGTCTGTAAATTAAAATTTAAGTGAAATATATCATTACATTAAAATGATTTTTCTAAAAAGAAAATAATAAAATGTAGATACTTGTGCATCTAAATACTACACTAAACTCTAAAATAAAAACAGCGGTGAGTTTATTCCAACGTAGTAAGTAAATTTTCCCAAAACTATAACGGGGTCTTCATGATCCCTCCTATATTGTGAAATATGTTATTTTTTTTTTCTGAAGTGGTATTTCATTTAGGGAAGAGTGGCAATGAATCTCACATTTTACTGTATAGGCTTATAGTGTTTTGAAAAGGACAGCACTTTACCCAATTACTAAGGTAATATTCATGTAGCTTATCAACAAATATGGAAAAAAACATTATTAACAACTTAAAAGAATTAAATAAAATATAAAATATTAATTACAATTATTACAAAAGCAATGGCGAACTCCTTGTAGGCCACAAGATTCGTGACTTCACCTCTTGCACATATAACATTGCAACCAGTCTATCTTACTTTGAATGTAGTCTCCATTACACACTCTGCATGTTTCATCTTCCTCAGTTTTTTTAATAGCGAATTTTGTCAGATTTTTATTTGTTTCCTTCGTTGTATTTTTTGCTTTCTCAAATTCATCAAGATGCAAGTCCTCTTCAACCTTTGTCGTTTGTTCTACGTTTTTTTCAAGAACTATTTTTAATTTTCTTTTTGGTAATATATTTTTATCTTTGGCTTGTTAACTGTATATGTAAAGAGGAACGTTGTCATCGCTTGAGTGGTGTAACGATATATTTGAACTTGAGTCATCAGAACTTGATTCTTGACATAAGCTTTGAAGACGTTTTCTTGTGACTTTTGATATTTTCCGTGTTTTACTTGCCGTGCAACTTCTTTTTCCTCTATGAGTCTATCCTTCTCGGGGGTGTTTGAGATAATTGTAGTTTTACCTTTTCTGGGCCCTCCTGGCTTTGATTTTCGGGAACCAGCCTTGGGATACGGTCTTATTTGTTGTGGAGATACATATGGAACATCTCTTGAAGTAGATGGAACATCTTTTGAAGTAGATGTAACATATTTTGAAGTAGATGGAACATCTCTTGAAGTAGAAGGCAAGTCAAGATCATTGCTTTCATTTAATGTCAATGAAGATTGTGCATCAGCAATTTCATTGGTTGATGAGCATGGATTAGGTCTATCCGTAATAAAACATGATAAAAAATCATCATTTGAAAATATATTTCGATTAAATGGGTGAATAAAGGTCTTAGCAAATCCTTTTATTATATTTTCCATACAAAAAGCATGAATAAAGGATTCATTAGCAAATGACGCTACTTCATTATATTGTGACTGTCTTGCCAGGATTAGACAACATCCATGCGTTCATATAAATTCTAAATCTCGTTTTAAAAGGGCCAAAGACGGAAACATTTGCTGGTTGTAGACAATGGCTGCAATGTGGTGGAAATGTCAGAATAATGATATTATTTTTCCGTGCTAACATTACTGTCTCCAAAGTCATAGTTACTTGACCAACCTGTTTTATTCCTTTCACTGCTACGACCTTAGGAGGATTTATTACGGTACTGCAGCCAGTTTCATCAATGTTTCATATCATGTGTGGCTCAAAAGTAAATCTTTTAAGACCGTTTCTAAATTGTCATAGAACCTAGCTACATTTTCAGAATTAAAAGATGTAGTTCGTGATAATGTATTAACGCAGATAGCAAAACATATAGTTACAAGCGAAAAAGAGGAAGACCACAAATGCGATGGTCAGATGACTTAAAGAAACACGCAAGCCCGAAGTGGATACAAACTACCTACAATAGAGAGACGTGGAAGAAGGAAGAGGAGGCCTATGTCCAAAATTGGACAGCAAGGGCTGTATAGATAGAGTTCGTGATAAAGAAGTATTCTGGGCTTTATGATAAAAAGCGTAGGATTTCATTTTACAAAACCACGTAACCAATCCTTAGTAGCCTTTTCACGTTGGTTCCAAATAGTATGTGCTACATTATTTACTTTAGCGTATTGAAAAGCCAACTTCCTAGTTTGTAGGGTAGTTAATCACATCACAATTGGAACATGTTTATAAATAGTCAGCTACCATGTTTTCTTGAAAAACAGAAAATATACGTTTATTACCAATGTCCGGCTGATGATGATATTAACCTTCATCTTTCTTATCAGTTTTACAAATTTCTGTCAAATATGACTTTGAAATACCATGTGCGGCCACCGTTGATCTAATTGATTGCTTTCTTTCTAGCACCTCTTTTTCCGCCAGGTCAATGGTTTCACTTGTGGAATGAACCCTCTCCTCTTGACCACGCTCATTGTCTAAAAAAAAAATAAAAATCATATAAAAAGGAATCTAAACGTATATTTTTGACATGGTGTTTTGAAACGGACAGACATTAATGCATTGAAACGGACATCCGTTCCAATACTATATTGCATGTCCACTTCAAAGCAACGCATAGTTGATGTTTTTCAATATAAAATATTCAAACTGCACTTGACTTGTATATAATATTTATATTTGATATAAGGCCAGAAGAGTGTATAAAAACAAATATATAACTACAAATTTTTAATTACTTACGGTTTACTTCAAATGCGGTTCAGAAGTTGCACAAAAATTTTCTTTTTAGGGTCCGAAAATAAAAATGCACGTATAGCTCGGATTAACTTCAGGAACAGACTGGCATTTATGTATGCTAGTATGCTGACGTAATGGATACGACGTTGCCACGGTGTGCCGCAGTGGAGCTTAGGTTGATTGTTAAAGTAGTTACAGCGACTGTCCGTTTCATAACACGTCCTTTTTATGGCCACCTTTCCCTACATTTTCACACATTGTGGGCTTTGTTAATTCATTATTTTTTGTAATTTTAAAGTTTAAAACATTGATTTCCAAGTTTTCCTCATCATTGTTTTTATACTTCATTTTGTACATTCCTCTTTGAAGCATTACTTGCACCATGTTTTGCAAATAAGGTCCAGGATTAATCTTTCCAAGTTTATATTGAGATAAATAATCTTCTTGAAAAAATTCTCCAATTTCATTGGTATTGTCATACGATTTCCATATGACGAGTAGCATTTTGACAGCTTGCACAAAATCTTGAAAGTCATACAACTTTCTCATTTTCTTTATCGATAACTTCACATTGTGATGGAACAAATCAGTTGCCATAAGGGTATGACCTGCTTCGATATATTTGATTTCAATTTCGTCTGCAGCCATTTCATTTGAATTTACCATATAGAGTAAAAATGAAAGAAGGACCATAATTACTGTTTACATGGGAATAAGCCACAATTAAAGGTTAAAATACGTTTATTGACGTTTCAATTTCCATTTCGGAAATCGTTCTCAAAATACAAACATTAGTAAATTAAACAAATTTTGTTTTTTTTTTTGTTACTTAGTGAAAAATTCTTCTAATAATTTAATTTTATCTGACTCATCTATATTGACAATTCAGACAAACATTATACATTTTAAAGTAGACGACTTTAAAATGATATTGCCAATATTGTTGAGTTGCGTTCCTGGGACGACTTTACTTATAAGATAGTTCATTCGATTACATGAAATCAACTTTAACTTGAGAATATCCGTCAGAAAACATCATAACATGTAATTCGTCTTTAAAAAGACAAATACATGCCATGATGATAGTAAAATTCTCCTGTTAGTGATTCCATAGTAAATTATGAGGGAAAAACCAGGAAAAAAAAAACCTCATAATACTATCCCGACATGGTAAGTATTTGATCGTGCATTTAGTTTACCTTCAATAAACACCAAATTCCGATTTTATATGTTTGTTATTAAAAAAAAACATAAATAATGTATTCTCTATATGTTACTGACTTACCAATACTGGTATTTTCCTTTTAATAACTTCCTCTTTCAATATGGGTAACCAGATCCTACTACATTCTGCCGAGGAATTCGCGACACAATTGGTCTCATTTAGCATAATTAGAGCCGCTTCTTTGATTTTTCTCTTTTTACCATCCGTTTCTTTTAGGACTATATTTGAATCATTCCATTGAACCCTATGTTCATTATCCCATGAGTGTTTACATATTTGAGATCTATCAAATTCTCTATTTTTAATATAGGATTGATGTTCACTTATTCTAACATTTAATGGCCTTGATGTTTCACCTAAATAAAACTGATCGCATTCACAAGGTATTTTATAAATGCAATTCCTTGTCCTTTCTTGTTCATTGTTAGGTTTGGTTTTGGACAAAATAGATCTCAACGTGTTTGTTGTTTTGAATGTTGTTGAAATGTTGAATTTATTTCCTATCCTTTTAAGCTTTTCCGAAAAAAGGTTTTTAATAGAGTACGATATCAGAAAACTGTTAAAAGAAAAGAATGTGGATAGTCGAGATATACGGGTTATTGTCAATCTGTACTGGAATCAAAAAGCAAAGATTAGAATCGAAAATGTCGATACAGAAACTATAAAAATCAAAAGAGGTGTTAGACAGGGTTGCGTGCTGTCCCCATTGTTATTCATTCTGTACAGCGAAGCTATTTTTAAGGAAGCAATATCAGAGGAACAACAGGGTATATCAATAAATGAAAAAATCTTGAACAACATAAGATTCGCAGACGAGACCGCTGTTTTTGCAGACAGTCTAGAAATACTCAACGCTTAGTAAATAGATAAATAAATGACATATAATGTCACGGAGCAAGAAACCCTGGCATATTTTGGTCGATTATGGCACTAGGCCAGAAGACCCTAGAGTAATGTCAGATTAGTCTAAGGTATCTATTGAAGTCTAGCAGCGGTGGAAGGAAACCTTTTTTAGACATCTGATGCCACGGAGCAAGGCACTCTAGCATATTTTGGTCGATTATTGCACTAGTCCAGAGGATCCTAGGGTAATGCCGTATTAACCGTGTTCTAGCTAAAACCTTAACCACCGCGTCAAAGTGGTAATCTAGAGAAGTACTGTCACCATTTTTGTATATCATATACACCACAGACACACCAACCACATCAATCTATATATCGATAACACAGTAATAGCTACAAGAAGTCTGAATCCAAACTTGGTGAGAATATACCCTCAATATGCGCTATATCGGTTGGAAGATTGGTGTATTCAACCGAAAGTCGTAGTAAATCCAATGAGTCACAGGCAGTCATGCCAAGGGAGGCTGTGAACATCACCACAGACGTATCCAAAAGGTTCGTATATAGAGAAACCAATGAGGAAAGAGTCCTAGATAAAATTCACGAAAAAAGTGTGTGGAATTTTCAATGAACTAATAAACGCGACTTTACGCATGTGAAGAGCATTAAAATATCGTTCCCTCGCGGAAGTACAATTCTAATTATAATATTTGTATGATCAGATAAGTTTTGGACTCACGGATTTTCAAAGCCTGAATATTAGTAATTAGTGTCTGAAAGTTTTGGTTTTCACGATCTTTTGTATAATGTAGTCATTTCTCAAACATATTTATATTTTTAATCTCGGCTTCATATAAGATATTAAGCCTTAGATAAAATTTTAAAATTAAGCACATGAAATACAGTAGTATTAAGGGCGTTTTTTAACATTTTTAGGACCAAATGTGTTGGTATATCCGAACAAAAAGGCAAGAATATACTGTATAAATGAAGCTGATAGACTTTTAGATTCAAAAGACGTAACTTTCAAGTGGGAATATACTAAAGATAATGAAGGAAAAGGTAAGTTTAATATACGTTTTGTTTTGAGAGTTCTATTGTCCAATACAACAATACAAGATACATACTGAGGAGTTCAATGCACGTTTTCAATGAGAATTATTTGTTAAAACAATTTTCTGAAATACGAAATATAATCTGCATGCCCGATTCGGCACGAATTTGGGATGCCAAGGCCAAATGTGGATCGGAACCAAGATGAATACATTCTCACATCAAAGACGCTGACTTAAAAAACATACTATACGAGAGAATTTGAAGCCTACACGGCAAAAACGATGAAGGTCATTTTTATTCATTTTGTATAAAAGTTAATTTTGAAGTTCAAAGGCTAATTTTAAAATGTTCTAATATAAATTTTAAGTCAAACTGATTTGATGATTTGATCGAAAATACACAAAAAAAATGACAAAAACGGTGTATGTCATTAAAGCAAAAACCAAAACAATGCAAGTTGAAAATAAAATTATGTAACTACCACTACTAAACATAGCAATAATTGTCTTTTTTATATTATTTTTTCTTATCACATTTTTTGCAGCCTGTTTCTTCTTTACAAGACTAACTGTTTTCCCTTGTTCCGTTGTGTTGTGAGCGAGACTATCGAAAAAATGTTTGGCAGCATTACCACAAAACTTCTTTAGGTGTTGCAAGTCCTTCCACTTTTCAAAACTAATTGGCAAAAAATCTGAAAGACAAAAAATGAAAAAAGTGGGTATAAATAAAAATTTATTACCTGTATAACTTCTGTTGGGAAAAAAAATTCTTGTGCTCCTGCCATATCATCAGTTGGTAAAATAGTGTTGGTACGAATCACATAAGTTTCGAGAGGCCCATTGTAGCTTGTTCTAAATGAAATATATTGAGGATGAATGGCTTCACAAACTATTTCTCGAATAGGTCTGATAGCAAATTCGCATTTTGTTTTAAAACTGGATGAAAGAAACTGAGTCCATTGGCGAATTAGGAACTGTGGGCTAGGTTTTGTGTGTGCTCCCTTAAATTCGTCCAACCAATCTCCAACAGTTTTAGCTTTGATCCGCTGGTTAATGAGTGCCATATTCCTGTCACACTCCAAGCATGAATGACCTCTTATTGGAAAAATCATTTTAATTTTTTCAAGTCTTGTGGAAATAACTACGCAATCAATTAATTTAAAGAGGTTGTAGTTTTTATTTTGAACTCCACAAGAGTCGCAGAATATAAGTAAATCCCTTACATTGGAGTCTAACTGCAAAAATGTAAAATTATGCAAAAACGAAATAACTTTATCTGTAGTAGCACGTGAGTAGCCAGCACGTGAATATTAAAAGAATATAAAGTAAGTTGTCTTCTATACTACACGTCGTTGGTTGTAATGTTTGGTATGGGAAGGTTTTTTTGGAAATCTATCGCTATTGATTCGAACTCTTTACTCTTCATACTTCTTTTTCTTGCTTCTTTTTACGATCATAAAATACTTTGGCCTTGCGCAAATGTAATTCATGTTCTATTTCCTTCTTTCTTAGTTCTTGAAGAATTTTCGTGTCATTTTCTGGCGTTGTTGAATCATTTTTTATTCTTCAATAGTCTTTAATATTCTTCTGTTTTCTCAGCAGTATATTTCTCGGAACTACTGCAGGTATGGCTGCGTGGATATCCAAATTTAATGTTGAAGTTATTATTAAAAATTTTGCGATAAAACTCATATGAAATATCTGGAAGAGATAAAGCCTTATACATATTGTACATTTTTCTTATTGTTAGACTGTCTGGTAAGTACACCACAGTAGATTTTTTTCTACTGTAGTGGCTCTGTCGTCCCTTGAAGAAACTAATATGATCTTTTACAGCCACAAATGTGGTCGAAGGCTTTGCACAATGTACTTGTTTATATTTACCCCTCATATCTGTAGGTACCTTACCAGTTTTCTTTAGATACTCCTGAATCGTTTGTAGACGACGTCCAGTAATGCTATGTAATGAAACAAAAGCTCTCATGTAAATTGGCACTTCAATACAGTTACTATGGTTATCAACCGGACGCCGAACTCTTACTTTATAAAAATATGCTTGTAACGATGCTTTGATCGTTTAACAGTTCGAACCGTGGGAGTGTCAATATTTGCGCATCCACTTCTACAACGTGAAGGCGTAGTGGGATTCAAACGGCTATTTAAGGCGTGTGAATAGCGGAATTAGACAGTCTTGTAGCTAGCGCTCTAGGCTCCCTGACTCGCCGGTGTAGTGAACCAGCGAGCCATTCTGGACAGAGATAGTTCCGTATTGAGGATCATACTCTGTCCCTAACCAAGCGGAACCCATCGGTATTGCGTATTGAGCATTACCGTGGATCTGCACAGAACCAACCGGGACAGAGATTTCCGTATTGAGGATCATACTCTGTCCTTAGCCAAGCGGAACCCGTCGACATTGTGTATTGAACATTGCCGCGGGTCTGCACAGCTAAATATTTTGTTTGCGAGCATATTCGGAGCTTTCGCTGAATTGAAGCGAAAGCGAGTATATTAGTAGTACTAATTAATTTCTTTTCTTTTATAGACGTTTGCCGGGGAATTCATTCATCGCGGGACCCAGACGGAAACGTAGAATTCATTTTATTTTTGTTTTATAAGTATACAACGTAGAATTCCTTTTTTTTAGTTTTTATTTATTGTATATATATACTTAATAGATTTATTTTTATTTCAAATCTGTGTTTTACTGAGTCTGTTGCCCCGAAAGAGCTACCCATCACAAACTGGCGCCCGAGCAAAAATTAATACCATGCCGACAGATAAAGACACAGACTCAGTAACAGGTACGTCGTGGATAAATCGACTTTGCAAAGAGGAACTGCAGAGCGAGACCGAAAAATGCGGCTTAGATCCCAAGGGAACCGTCGACGAATTGAGAGCACGACTCAGAACCTATTTTAAAAATCGCGAGGAAGCTACAGGAACAATCCCAAAAGAAAAAACTTCCAAGGGAACAGAATCCGACACACTGACCCAGGAAATTTCGGGCATCCGAAGACTATTACAGGAATTAACAATAACGAAACAAATGGGACAACCAGAATTGCTAAATCAAGTACGAAAGTGGAACACACACTTCGACAAGAAACATTCGGATGCAATAGAATTCTTAGAGAGGATAGACGAATTAAGCTTGGCCTACGAGATCGATAAACAAGATCTACTAAGAGCATTACCTGAATTATTAGGAGACCACGCTTTGTTATGGTACAGAAACAATAACAAAAATTGGAAGTCATGGACAGATTTCAGCGAAGATTTTAAAAAAGCTTTCTATCCCAGGGGATATTTGCTACAACTAGAAGAGGAAATCCGAAACAGAAGACAGAGACAGAACGAACCAGTAGATAGATATATTACGGAGATTCAAACATTAATCAGACGAGAAGGATCTTTTT
Source organism: Diabrotica undecimpunctata (assembly GCF_040954645.1). Taxonomy (NCBI): domain Eukaryota; kingdom Metazoa; phylum Arthropoda; class Insecta; order Coleoptera; family Chrysomelidae; genus Diabrotica; species Diabrotica undecimpunctata. Next base: position 36,322,967 of record NC_092811.1, on the reverse strand, counting down.
CTAAAAACCAAGAACTCGAAAGGATATACAAAAATTTGTTACCAGAATATAAGCTTTATGCTCGCCGCCGGGATTTCGGAAACTTAGCCGAATTACAGGATTTAGCCCAAGAATACGAAGCTCTAGAAGACGAAAAGACCCGAGCAAATCAGATTTGCCGTGGAAACTGGAGACGCACGGAGCAAGCAGAGTACGATGCGAAAACGGCATGCTTTAGATGCAAGATGCCAGGTCACAGCCGTAAAAACTGCAAAAACCCATGGAAAAAGTTTTGTTCGCGTTGCGGCAGAGAAGGGGTTTACAGCAGCGACTGCTGTTTCAGGCGTCAGGGAAACGAATTACAGACTGGAGAAACAAGGAGTCGTCCCAGTCTGTAAAACAAGATTCGACTCCATTCGTTTTCGCCGTTACACAGCCAGCAAGCAATGACATTCGACTGTTCGCATCACTAAAAATAGGGCAAAGAACATACAGAGCGCTCATCGACACAGGAACTACTAAAAATTACGTCGGGGATAGAATAGCTCAGATATACAAGGACTCTCTAGATAGCTACAGCGGGAGAACAAGACTAGCAAATGGAGCGTCAATTGAGCTTAACCAGAAGTTGACAATTGAATGCGAGATCGATAAGTTACAAACCCGACAAACATTCATAGTAATGCCAGGGTTGACGGAAGATGCATTAATAGGAGTGGAATTCCTCAGGAACCATTCTATCGAACTTAAATTCGATAAACATACGACCAAACAATACATACAACATCAAGAAGAGGCTTGTAACACTTTAAAAGACTCCACTCAAAATACGGAGTTAGAAAGGTTCCTAAGAAAAGAACTAAGGGAGTTTGAGAACATAACAGGACCCACCAACTTAATAAGACACGAAATAAAATTGAAGAAAAAGTGCGATCCAGTCAAGCAGCCTTATAGGCGGCACAATCCCGCAATGCTACAGATCATCAACCAAGAAGTGGACAAGATGTTAAAAGAAGGAACCATTGAACCCTCCACAAGTGGTTGGAGTTCACCGATTGTACTAGTTAGGAAAAAGGATAACTCGTACAGATTTTGCATTGACTTTAGAAAAGTCAACGAACTATCAGATAAGGACGCATATCCGTTACCCAGAATATCGGAAATTCTGGATAGACTTAAGGAAGCAAATTTTATATCGACCCTCGATTTGAAACAGGGATATTTTCAAATACCCCTAGAAGAAACAAGCCGCCCAGTGACAGCATTGAGCGTACCCGGAAAAGGCCATTTTCAGTTCAAAACCACCCCATTCGGACTGCATTCCGCAGGAGCCACTTTCCAACGCCTACTGGATAAGGTAATACCTCCCGATATGGAATTCGCGTTTGCCTACTTGGATGATATCGTAGTAATATCTAAAACGCTCCAAGAGCATTTAAATCACCTACATGAAGTTTTCCGAAGACTGAAAGAAGCCAGATTACAGCTGAACTTCGAGAAATGCACGTTTTGCCAGTCAGAACTCAGATACTTAGGACATGTGGTTGGAGCAGAAGGAATAAAAACAGACCCGGAGAAAATCAACGCTATAACCGGACTTACAGCACCGAGAAATGTGCGTCAACTCCGCCGGTTCCTAGGAATAACATCATGGTACCGCCGATTCATAGAGAACTATTCGACAATAGCAGGACCGCTAAACATGCTTCTGAAGAAGAAGATAAGATGGAAATGGACCGATAAGCAGGAAAACGCGTTTGAAGAGCTAAAATCAAAACTTACATCGGCCCCAGTATTAGCATGCCCCGATTTTTCGAAAACATTTTACCTGCAAACAGATGCGTCGAACTGTGGACTTGGAGTTGCACTAACACAGAAATACGACGGCCAGGATAAAGTAATTGCATATGCTAGTCGAACCCTCACACCAGCCGAGACAAAATATTCCACAACGGAAAAAGAATGTCTATCCATCGTGTACGGGATAAAGCAAATGAGGCCGTATATAGAAGGATACAATTTTAAGGTCATATCAGACCATCAGTCCCTCAAATGGCTGAAGAACCTTAAAAACCCGTCAGGTCGGTTAGCCAGGTGGAGTTTAGAACTGCAACAGTACGATTTCGAGGTAATATATAGAAAGGGAGTCCTCAACAAGGTAGCAGATGCTTTGTCACGACAACCACAAGAAAACCAGAGCGAAGAACCAGAGTCGGAATTATTAGCATCAGAACTGGAATCATGCAGTTGGTACGATAATATATATAGGAATGTACTCCAGAACCCAGACGATTTCCCGGATTTACAAATATCAAACGGGAAATTATATAAACACGTTTGGAGCAGCCGTAATTTAGCCGACCCAGAGTTTAATAACCCATGGAAATTATGCGTACCAAGATATAAAAGGAAAGATATTTTGGAGGAAAATCATGACTCGACCACAGCAGGCCACTTAGGAATTGCAAAAACAATTTGCCGAATAGCGCAAAAGTACTATTGGCCTAAGATGTTTAAACAAATTGCAGACTACGTTAGAGCCTGTACGAAGTGCCTCCAATATAAACCGTCTCAAATGCAACCAGCCGGGAAAATGCAACCGTCCACTGTAGAAAAGCCTTGGCATACTGTCTCAGTTGATTTAATGGGACCATTCCCAAGATCTGCAAAAGGAAACATTTTCTTAATAGTCGTGCAAGACCGGTTTACCAAATGGGTCGTCGCTCAGCCAATAAGAGCAGCATCTACGAACTCAATCATCGACACTCTACGATCAAAGGTAGTCATGCAATTCGGTATTCCGAAGAAAATCATCTCGGACAACGGCGCGCAGTTCACAAGCGGAAGTTTTAAGGCGTTCCTAAAATCCTATAACATAAATCACATTCTAACACCGCCGTACTCACCTCAATGCAATCCAGTAGAACGAATGAACAAAGTACTGAAAACGATGATAGCTACTTACGTGGAGGATAACCATAAAGACTGGGACAAATTCATACCAGAATTCTGCTACGCCATAAATTCGTCAAGACACGATTCAACAGGATTTTCACCAGCGCTTCTTAATTTCGGAAGGGAATTAGACACAACAGAGGCGACAAATGGACAAGATATACAGGGGTATGCAGAAAACTTAAACAAGTTAGAAGCGTTAAGAGAACTAGCGAAAGTGCACATGGAACACGCTTTCGAGGACCAGAAGAAACATTACGATCTAAGACGAAGAGACTGGCAGCCACACTCAGGAGATCGAGTCATGAAAAAGGAACACCATCTATCATCGGCTAGTGCAGCTTTCACCAGCAAACTAGCGCCGAAGTACTCAGGACCATACATAGTAACGTCAGTGATATCACCAGTAATAGTAAAACTGAAATTGGCCGATAGTAGTAGCCGCAAGCAGATGACGGCGCACGTAAAAGATTTAAAACCATGGGGAGGAAGATTGTAATAAAGATACCGAGAGGGATAGATGGCATCACGAGGCTGTAGACACCATCTACACAAAAAAAAAGGTATGTTACTTTTTTTTTTCAAAGAGAAGGGGGTGTAACGATGCTTTGATCGTTTAACAGTTCGAACCGTGGGAGTGTCAATATTTGCGCATCCACTTCTACAACGTGAAGGCGTAGTGGGATTCAAACGGCTATTTAAGGCGTGTGAATAGCGGAATTAGACAGTCTTGTAGCTAGCGCTCTAGGCTCCCTGACTCGCCGGTGTAGTGAACCAGCGAGCCATTCTGGACAGAGATAGTTCCGTATTGAGGATCATACTCTGTCCCTAACCAAGCGGAACCCATCGGTATTGCGTATTGAGCATTACCGTGGATCTGCACAGAACCAACCGGGACAGAGATTTCCGTATTGAGGATCATACTCTGTCCTTAGCCAAGCGGAACCCGTCGGCATTGTGTATTGAACATTGCCGCGGGTCTGCACAGCTAAATATTTTGTTTGCGAGCATATTCGGAGCTTTCGCTGAATTGAAGCGAAAGCGAGTATATTAGTAGTACTAATTAATTTCTTTTCTTTTATAGACGTTTGTCGGGGAATTCATTCATCGCGGGACCCAGACGGAAACGTAGAATTCATTTTATTTTTGTTTTATAAGTATACAACGTAGAATTCCTTTTTTTTTAGTTTTTATTTATTGTATATATATACTTAATAGATTTATTTTTATTTCAAACCTGTGTTTTACTGAGTCTGTTGCCCCGAAAGAGCTACCCATCACATGCTTTGTCGCGAAACTTGACATCATTTTCCTTTTGTCGTGGTCTTCGGTTCTTTATTAAAGTCATGGATACAAGACCAGTCAAGTAACTGTTCTGCTCATCTCCGCTCGATGTTCTATTAAATTCCTTAATAATGGTATTTCTTTCAAAAGTCCAATCTTTTGAAAGCATTTGTACCGAGAGTACTTACAATCTAGCGCTATTTCGTGTGAACTTATCCTCAATTGCTTCATAACATCACATAACCTTCCACTACTTCTTTTTCTCTTCTTAGATCCCACGTTTAAGTTCTGCACAGTACTTTCATCACTGCTGTCAGAATTTACAGTCTCTGTCTTTCTTTCCATTATAATATTTTAAAATACACTACTACTTATTTGAAGATGGGCATAAACAAAACAGACTCTAAACTAAACCGCATACTTGCACGTGTACGAGACGAATGACATTTTTTTTAACCGTGCGTCGTATAGCGACCGCGCAGAAAGACTTACAACGTTTTTGCAGTGTTTCACATAGACTTTCAGCGTTTTGTCGTGGATGAGATTATTTAGTTTGTGAATACCACTCCACTAGACTTACAGCGATACTGCCAAGCAGCCCAGGCGATTCGAATCTACTTTTACAAGTAGTTGTTTGATACAATATTCCCGTTTACCATAAAAATTGACTTTCATCGTTTATGTTTGTTGCCGTGAAGGTTTCATTTAATAAAACCGTCAATATCAGCATTTCTTAAAACGGTTCTTGAAAAAGATGACAAAGATGTAAAAGCTGTGCCACTTAGTAACAATACTGTTAGCGGAAGAATATACGAAATGAGTAGAAATATTGAAAAACAACTTGTTGCAAAGCTGAAAACAAAAAATTTCTCAGTGCGAATGGATGAATCACATTTGAGAGGCAGTGAGGCAGTATTGATAACTTACATAAGATATATTGATAAAGATTATATATATATATATATATATATATATATATATATATATATATATATATATATATATATATATATATATATATATATATATATATATATATATATATATATAATACATATATTAAACTAAAAATCTTCTTATATTTTAATTTCAATTTTAAACAGAACATGCCTGCTTAAAATTTATGAAAGAGTTTTGGATTCAGAGATAATTCTTGTGCATTGTGTTATTCATATGGAATAAATTGGTAGCTAAGAACACCTTGTCTGTTCTTAATGAAGTACTAAGCCTGTTAATGCTTTTTAAAGCTATTACCTAGTGTGAGCTAATGCCACGTTTAAGCTATTTTGTGAAGAAAAAAAAAATGAAAACCACGTGAGACTTATACTTCAGATTAAAGTAAGATGGCTATCTAAAGGGAACTGCTTGAAAGGATTTATGGAACTGTTTGGTACTCTTAGTAATTTTTTAAGCGACAAACCTGAGATCAAGTATCTGTTACTTGGATTTATTTATTTAATTGGAGAGTGTTCGGAATTTACCTTTTTTTATTATTACTCGTCAATACTAGAAATGACTTTCGAAATTTTGTCCATCCTCACAGAGAGCAGATGGGAAAAGTATTCGAAGAAAAAGAGAAGGATGAACGTTGGGACTCGACTACGTGATTTAAAGTATTATCTAATGGCGTGATTTTTGAACGTGGTTTACAGGTCGAATTTATTTCTACTACTAAGATAATATCCGGTAATTCTGCCTGCGCATCAAGCGAGTGTGCCGATTTTAGGATTTTCAAAGTTATTCCTAGTTTTGTCAAAGTGTAGCTTGTTATCTGAGAATGTTTTTTTATTGTAGAGTTATGGAACTGCAAGAGGCATATAAATGAATAACTTTATTTAATGCAATAATAAAATCACGATAGTTTTTCAGTAGTTTTTTATATTTAGTAATTTTGTTCTGCATATAAATTTTCGATTTATATGATAGTATACCTATGTCATTCATGATATGCAATGAACTGAGTAGAAATAATGAAGTATGCTAGGAGTTTCTGTTGAGTAGCAGCTTCTGCTTCTGTTAAAACATCACCAAATGGTAATAAGATCCAACATTTTCTTCAAATTTAATATTCGTACATGTTTCATTTTAGGTGAACTTCTACCATTTTCCGAAAATCCTTTAGTTATTCAAAACGCAGACGAGAAAACTACCGGAAACTACACATGCACAAAAATCAAAAACGAAACCTTCGAAAATTATACACACGAGATGCAACTAATAACATTCCCGGTATATAAAATTAAACTTGAAATATTATATTGGATTAATGATAGCTGTTCCTTACAAACAGGGGATATTTTATTTGCATACTTACCGAAAATAATTGGCCCTGTACTCTGTGGTGGTAATGGGAGATTGTGCCACGTGGATATCGGAAGACCTCGTTGTTTCACCAAAGTAAGCTAACAGGAATATATCGTCGGCTTAATTCGCAAACTGCGTAACTCCTATCGGTAAAACTTTTTAGAAAACGCTAAAAAGTGTTTTCTTTTAATTACAAGATAAATATTAAAGAATAAATGAATCTATACTTTGTCATAAAGTGACTAGTCTGTACAGGGTAGGATATGCAATGTTAACCTTATGGGAACTTCGCCAAGACGTTGCCAGTTTTATGCAGTGCGCGATGGCGTTCTCTATTTTCTATCTTTCAAAATAAACGGAATAAACCAGGAGTTCTCAACAAGTCCCCACGTACAATTTTATGTAATTTACAAATATCGTTTACTAATAATTTTACATAATACTATACATTATTTGTTTCTAATAGTATCTTATCAACTTTTATCTTTTATTAGTAGCAGTAGTATAATAAAATGTGCATTAAATAAACATTTTTTTCAAAGTTTAAAATAATTCCGGTAATTTCTACTAACTGCCAAATTTAAAATGTTATTTATGTCCCTGCGGTGCTAATTACTGTGCTAATTACGCCACCATGTGTAAGGAATTTGTAATTTTGATTGATATCAACTCCAAATACTTTCTTCAGTTTAGTTTATAACTAATTGAGAAGCAATTAGAGTAATTCTTGTACAGAATATATTTAAAAGCTTGATACATCCAGGGCCTTAATTAGTCTTTATTTATTCTTCGGAGCGCGTAAACATTACATTACGATTATTTGTACCATCTTGAATGTACTGTTACTATTTTGTTATTGTTATTATTTGTTGGTGGCTGTTGTTGTGATTTGCTGTTGGCAATTATTGTTATTTTCTGTTGTTAGCTATTGTTATATTTGAAGCCAAATTTTTACCGCAAAATGGAGGAAATTGTTTAATGGAAACGTGGAAAAGCTCTGAAACTTTCAGAGAAGCAGATACTAATGAATATTATTAATTATCATCTTAATCAGGATAACAACGATTCTGTATCAAGTGTAATTAGGAAAATGTCAGAAATGAGTGGTGTTTGCGAAAAGACTCTGTTTCGCATACGACAGGAATATTCATCACCTGCTGGATTACAATCTCCAAAGAGCAGGCCCAAGAAGCGAACGGTTGGTAATTATCGGGACAACAAGTACGATGAAGGTGTCAGGGGCCAAATTCGTAGAATAGTTCATCAATTTTTTCGTGACAACATACCACCAACAATAAACACCAAATTAGCTGTTGTAAATGTCGAAAAAACTTTGCTCAACTTTTCACTGGCCAAGCTACATCGCTTGCTGAGTGATATGGATTTGTGTTTATAAAACGTGGCAGAAATTCAATTTTGATTGAAAAACCAGAAATCACCTCGTGGCGTCATCGTTATTTACGCGCAATTCGTAAATACGGTGCAGAAGGATACAACATAGTGTATTTGGATGAATCATGGGTAAATATCGGGCACAGTGTGAAAAAAGAATGGGTTGATAAAACAATTACATCTCATCGCGATGCTTTTGTTCGTGGTCTGACAACAGGATTAAAAGCTCCAACAGCTCGTGGTGCACGGTTCATTTTATTGCACGCAGGATCTACCAGTGGATTTGTTGATGGAGCAGAGCTCACGTTTTTGGCAAAGAAAAATACTCAGGACTACCACGACGAAATGGATGGACCGACCTTCGAAGATTGGTTCGAAAATAACTTAATGCTAAATTTGCCAGAAAAAACTGTTGTGGTAATGGACAATGCCTCCTACCACATCAGAAAGTCAGAACAAATTCCCAATAGTTCAACACTAAAAAAGATATTCAAGAATGGCTTCTGTCAAAGGACCTATTTTTTGAAGAAGACTACCTAAAGTGCGAGTTACTTGATGTAGAGTGTGAATGTGAAGATTCTGAGGCTCCCACCCTATCACTGTGAACTCAATCCCATCGAAATGGTTTGGAGTGAAGTAAAACAGTATGTAGCTGGATGCAACGCGAATTTTAAAGAAGCTGAAATCCGAAATTTAATTACAGCAGCGTACGCCAGAGAAATGGAAGAACCACGTAAACCACGTAATAGCAACAGAAATAAAATGTGGGAAATTGACAATTTGTTGGATGATATCGAACCAATTATTATAAATGTAAATAACGATAACGGAGATAGTGATGACAGTGACGATAATAATGATAATGATGATGATAGTGAAGCAGAAACTAAATGTGAAAGAAAAAGGAACTAAATATAATGGTGTACAATTACGATTACTTACACACGAAATTAAATAATTTTCAACACGAAAATTTATTTTCGGATATTTCCACGTTTTTTTACTCCCAACATATACAGTGCGGTTTTTAAAAGTCCTTTTCCCCTTAACTTTTGAACCGAACAATACATAAATAAAATTTTTCTTTATATTTTAGTTATATTTTATTCGATTTTATTTAAATCTATGAACAAATGGTTTGTATCGCTTGTATATTATTTATGTTTGAGAACCACTGACAGAAGGAAGCCAGGCTGGGTCGTTAGTGGGCATTAGTACTTAAGCTACTCTCAACACAAAAGATGGATTAGGCTAAGTAGTAAGAAGTGACGTTTATTTTAATACAAGTTTGCAAAGAAGTATGGCATCGATGTTGTGCATTTACCCTGTACAGACTAGTCACTTTGAGACAATCAATAGTAGAGGTAATGGATTTTGACAAGAGCTATGAGTCATGCCGATACAGTAAACAAGTTTACCTGTTATTTACAAGGTCACAGCTCTTGTCAAAATCCATTACTTTACTATACTTTACTTACTATAAAGTTTTTGCCAAAAATAATGCAGAGAGGGAGAATGCACTTTGAATTTTAATCATATTAAGTCATTAAAAACAAAATAAACAAGTTAGGTATTTTTCTTAATAAAATTTGTCTATAATTTGGAGATACGTTTTTTTTTAAGCAATAAAACTAATAATAACTCTTACAGAAACAGGTTTATTTTAATACAAAAGTGAATAGAAAATTAAGTAAATTAAGTAGTAAATTAACAATTTTTTTCTAAGTTTTGTGGGGTAGCTTGTCATAAAAATCGTGATAATCACGTTCCATGGATAATTTTAATTGCTGGAGGTGCTGAAACTTTTCGTTTTTAATTTTAAGTCTATTTGTATGTACTTGGGGAAGGGCGATAGAACTATTATAATAGACACAAAATTACTTATATTTAGCCGTACCGGTAAGGTTTGCCAATCTTCGGTGTGACGAAGCTTATAAAAATACCATCCTTGGAGTATTTTAAAGCTTTAAAATCGTTTACAGTAAGGTCACCGACAACAACTTTACCTGTAGGCGAGCGGTTTACCCCTCAAAAGACGCTTAGAAACAGAATATACCGACTAAAATTCTTTTTGCATTTCTAATGCACCAAACCTTTTTTATTCGATTCTATATATTTTTCCAAGATGAAATGTATTTTTTTTTTTTAATTTTTACAGATGGGCCGGCAATTGTTATTAACAAATAACTTATACAAAAAAGCAATTTTACCGAATTGCTTCGGAATCAATTTTTTAGGTGTATCTCATCAAAATAAATACTTTTTCTCTCTTAATATTTTTTCAAAAAATGCTTCCTTTTCGAGTTTTTTGCATTTTTTTGTTGAAAAAATACCTTAATTAGTGATTTTTGGGATTTTTTTTCTAAAAAACTACTAAATGAATTGCAATTCTACAAATAGCTTTATAATCTTTAAACCGTCGAGTACCAGTTAGAATATTTTGACAAGGATAATTTTTTTCTATCTTGCTAAAAACGTGGACCCAAATATTTCGAATATGCCTTTCTCGCAGTCTACCGCTAAGTGTGTACAGCGGTTGCGGCGATACAGGCGTGCGAAGCGTAGAAATATTTGGTTAAATTTAAAAAATTAATTCAATACAAATATTACGTACAATTTATTAAAAAAAAAAAGATATTTCTAATTATTTTTTTATGGACATATTATAATTAAAACAATTAAAATTAATTTTTTGCAATGCTATAATAATGTAATTTTTTTAGGCATATTCGAAATATTTGGGTCCACGTTTTTAGCGAGATAGAAACCATTTATCCTTGTCAAAATATTCTAACTTGTACTCGACGGTTTAAAGATTATAAAGCTATTTGTAAAATTGCAATTCATTTAGTAGTTTTTTCGAAAAAAAATCCCAAAAATCACTAATTACGGCATTTTTTCAATAAAAAAATGCAAATTACTCGAAAAGGAAGCATTTTTCGAAAAATTATCAAGAGAGAAAAAGTGTTTATTTTGATGAGATACACCTAAAAAAATTGATTCTGAAACAATTCGGTAAAATTGCTTTTTTGTATAAGTTATTTGTTAATAACAATTGCCGGCCCATCTGTAAAAATTAAAAAAAAATACGTTTCATCTTGGAAAAATATATAGAATCGAATAAAAAAGGTTTGGTGCATTAGAAATGCAAAAAGAATTTTAGTCGGTTGATGCTCTGCTTATAGGGGTAAACCGCTCGCCTACTGGTCTTATTGATTTAACGAACTGGAGGTGATCATATTTTTTTAAGAAATCTTGAGTTAGATATTCGACATTATAAGGACTTTTATGGCAAGCAGTTTTACATATGGATGCATAATCTGCTGAAATGTTAATTTTTTTATTTCGAATTTGCCTCTCAATGACGGAGTGGATACTGTCCACCTCCATCTGGGTGTGACCTTTTTGTAAATACTTTTGAGTTACCGTTAACCCAGTATCTAAGGCAAAGTTTAATAAACCATTTGATAACGTTGAGTTACGGTTTTGGTACCCGCAACCATCACTCCATAATATGATTTCAGTGTCCTCAGTGCTTTTTTCTGTCAAGTTATACAACTGTACCTGCTGGTTTAGGAAATGAACAATAATACTCGTAAAATCCTTACTTGTGAGCCCTCCTTCCGATTCGTTTCACAAGTAGCAGAAGCGTTTTTGGCGTTTAATATCATAAATTGTGAAGTTATGTACAATTAGTTTGGTTTTGTAATAGAGGCTGGATTAAGTATGCCTCGTCGCTGTGAAGAAGTAATTAGATGTAGAGGTGCAAATACTCGCTATTGTGTTTTTGGGAGAGGGAATTGTTAAAGATGATTTAGGTTATATTTTCTTTAGCTTTAGTTGTATTAAATGCCAATAAAGTTTATCTTTGCTTTAAATGTTAATGAAAACTTGTTACATTTAAAGTTCTGTATAATCTTTGATAATACAGATACCGAGAAATTTTTTTTTACGAAAATCTTGAGAAATGATGAAACTATCTCAAAATAATAATAAGATGTAGCGTTTATTTCTAATAAATTTCACAGGGTGTTGCAAAATACGATGAAAAAACACAACTTTATTTTTACACCCCGTATACGGGTAAAACGGTGATATTTTTCAGAAAACATTAATAAAGTATTTTATTAGAAATAGACCTATAATGTGAGAAAAAATCCTCAAAATCAAGTTACAAAATCAAGTTATAAGTTCAGAAGAAAAATAGCTCCAAACATGAAATATTTAAGGTGGTGCGTTAATTTTGGGCAGTAGTATACAGATAACGACATTGTTTTGTTGACAATAGAAATTAAGATTTATTGCAATCACATCTCTAGAAAGAAAAAAAAATCAGAATAAGAATCGTTTGTACTTTTAAATAAAAAAAAAAACAATAAAATTCTTCCAAACTTAAACATAAAAAATACTACCTAATTAAGAACCTACAAACTTCATAAGAATTTTCGTAAACATTGAATGTACCTAACAAAAAATAAAAATTAGGAAAGCAGATTAATGAATTAAGGGCACAAATATTCCACTTCCTTGTGCTAAATAGTAACCAAATCTGTCATACAGATTTCTCCTAATATTTTGGAGTAGTGCTGGTGTAATGCTTGCAGAGAAATGAAGTATTTTTGCCCTTAATTCGACTAGGTTTGTGGCCCTTTCAAACTGATGCCCATAAATGTTTTCTTTGAGAAAGCCCCAAAAAAAGAAATCGTTAGGCGCTAAGTCACAAAACCTACCGGGCCATTTAATTGTACCACGTGTACTTATCAGTCGATCAGGAAACGTTTGATTGCGGAAGTCAATAGTTGCTCTAGAGTTGAGAGCCGAACACCCATCCTGTTGGAAATAAACCTCCTGAAAATTGTGTAAAAGATATAATCTTTTAGCGAAAGCCGCTCCTGAAAATTAACGGAATGGCGTCGAACTGCCGGAATGATCTCATTCTGTAAAAGTTGTAAATATTTGAGCCCGTTTAGGTTTCCATCGATAAAAAATGGACCGACAATATGGTCGCCTAACATCCCAGTCCAAACATTTAACTTTTGCGTAGCTGCCTTCTCACTGCAACACTGAGGTGCTTATTTTTCCGAGAATAATCCTTTGCAACGGACGGATTGTGTTTTTTATGTAATGAAAATGAAGATTCGTCAGAGAATAAAATATTTTTTATGAAGTGTACATTTTCATTCTGTTTATCTAACATAAATTCACAAAACTCTATCCGCCTAAAGTTATCTTCCGGAAACAGTTCTTGTGTTGGTTGTATCTTAAAACAGTGATACCCATTCCTTTTGAGAACTCGCTGGACAATTCCAGCATTCACGTTAACTTCCCTAGCAATTTGTACACTATTGCAGGGTTCACTAGCTTCCACAAAAGCACAAATATCAATATCCCTGTCTTGACCTTCATGACACTTTTGACAACTGTTTACACATCCCGAAGTTTGAAAATATTTATTGGTATTTTTAACTGTTGTAACACTTGGTGAGGGTCTATTTCCGAAGGCAACAATAAATAAATCAATTAGATACTTCGCGTATCGAATGACCATGTTACAAGTTGCACTTTTTCTTGGACGGTATACAACGTAATAGGCATTTTATTAATTATTTGTTTATTCTTTCAGAACTTCGTTTGAAATTTTTAATGTCAATATGACAATTACGACAATTCGTACCTACTGTGAAATAAATATAGAGGTGGAAACGTGTAACATGTCACAGCGATTGCCATTGTGTTCTATGGTTAATAAAACAATGTCGTGATCTGTATAAGTTTCAACTCTATATAAAGTATCTATAAAATTATCCTCCGAATGTCTACAGACAATCTTAAGTAATTAAATTACTTTCTTTTTTATTTTTAGGAGGACAACACATATTTTAGAGTATCTGTTACAGCTACCATGAATGACATTCACGAAATTTTACCGACAACAAACGATGATAATTGCAACTTGAATTGCAGATTTAAGGCATATACAAATATTATCTACCTGGTTAATAAAAATGCAAAAATTGTTACAAGCATTCCAAGTAAGAATATTTGAGTTATAGTAATATTATTTTTTTCAATTCGATTAAAATCTATTAATTGTAGATCCATACAAAAAGAATAGAATTTATTAATACACATGTTGAATCACGATCCGATTTTTCTTGGTCATTTGTTGGTCTGTATTTATGTCTCGAGCTTTCTCGCTCGATATTATGTAGTGGTATCCTTTCTAATAATACTTCGGACATTATTGGTAGTAGGCTTATAAGTCGATATGAATTTGCTTGCGTTGCGGGTTTACCAGGTTTCGGAATTATAGTAACTTGAGCAAATTTCCATTGTATTGGAAAGTAGCGAAGACGTAGTATGCTGTTGTATATTATTGTTAATAACACCACTGCTTTCCTCGGTAGCTTCTGAAGTAATTCTCCTGTTATCAAATCATAGCTAGGAGCTTTCTTAGGATTTAGCATTTTTGTTTGTTGTCGAACCTCTTTCGTAGTAAATATTGCCTGAGGAAGAGATAGTTGACATGGAGTTTCGAGGTACATTTTTGTATCATCATCTTCATCGTTATTAGTATCTGGTGTTGCGAATACAGTTGCAAGATGCTCTGCGAATACTGTTGTTTTTTCTGCGTTTGTGCCGGTCCAGGTCATATCTGTTTTTCTTAAAACTGAATTTGTTATTGTTGGTCGTTTAAATGTTTTTATATATTTATTTTTATTTTTACGCACAACAGGCCGTTAAGGCCTAGGGCATTTTTTTTAAACATAATCCTAATATTAACTAATTATAATTATTTTAAACAAAACTTTAACTTAAATATGTATATACAATATTCTTAGCTACTCTGAAGGACCTGGTGTACAATATTTCTCCATTCGCTTCTATTTTGTGCTTTTCTTTTCCAGTCCCTCACCTTCACGTGTTTAAGGTCTTCCTCCACTTTACTAATCCACCTCGTTCTGGATCTACCTCTTCTTTTGGGGCCGATTAATTTTCTGGTTATTACTAGTTTGGGCATTCTGTTTGTTGCCATTCTTTCCACATGTCCCAACCATCTGATTCTTTGTGCCTTGACGAACTTGGTAATGGTAGGTTCATCATCATCGTTATTAGTATCTGGTGCTGCGAATACAGTTGCAAGATGCTCTGCGAATACTGTTGTTTTTTCTGCGTTTGTGCGGGTCCAGGTCATATCTGTTTTTCTTAACGCTGAATTTGTTATTGTTGGTCGTTTAAATTTTTTTGTAGCTTTCCATATAGAGTAGTCTTCGTGTGAGAGGTTCGAAACATAAAACTAAAAAGAGTCGTTTTTTTCTTTATGTAATGCTCTATTTAGTCTACAACTTATCCTGTTAAGGTACGTTTTATTTAGTGGATATCTAGTTTGTTGCCATATGCATCGAGCTCTCCTTTTTTCTGCTACAAGTTCTCTTGAAAAATCTAAATGTAATTTAAATTTAATTGCGAAAAATAGTTAAATTTGACAATAGTTGTTCATTTTGTACACTAAAATTATTTTTAGTCGGTGTATTTTAAATTTTTATTGGAATAGTTCTTTTTCATAGTACATTCAAGACTTGATACTGATCTGGACTTTCTGACCAATATGACGACAGTAACAAACGAGCCACCAAAACTTATAACTACTTGCAGAGGAGGCTACGGAATTGAAAAATTTAAACAAAGATTATGTGGTAAGTTTTTGTTAACAACTATAACGTTTACGTTTCTAACATTGTTGTTATTCTAGTCTATTATATTCAGAACAGCATTTTTTTTATTTATTTTGCTTCAACCACTTAGGGTTATTATCATAAGAAAAATACAAAAATGATAAAGACATACATAGGCATATACAAAATATCAATTACATTATAATGTATACAATATATATTTTAATTATTAATGTATTGTATTAAATTTTATTAAAAAAGTTTATAGTTTTCAAGAATTCTGTCAAGTCAGCTACGTATTTAGATTCTCCTAAAAGTTCTTTTAATGTTTTTGGAATGTGGTGATATAGTCTTTCAACTGAGTATATTGGACAGTCAATCAAAATGTGCTTCACTGTCACTTTACATTCACAAACAAAACACCCTGGTTCCTCTTCTTTCTTCAACAAGTATCCATGTGTTGTAGAAGTGTGTCCTAATCTGAGACGTATTATTAGGACTTGATGTTGTCGCTTTGAAGGCCAGAAGTTCCATGGAAGGACGGAAGATTTTATTTCTATCAATTTAGTGGTGCTTCTATTCCATTGGTTTTGCCAAACATCGTGCAATTTTGATTTTAAGTAAGGTTTTAAATCTAAATGCACCGTTAGATTTTCCACTGATGCGGCTGTATTGGTTACTGCGGACCTAGCTAGACTATCAGCCTTTTCGTTACCATCTATTCCAACGTGTGACGGTACCCAGAGGAACTCTACTGTCAATTTGTTTTGGTATATACGGTATAAAATTAACTTAATCTGCTATAATGTTGGATGAGAGGGATAAATCTGAGAAATTGATGTCAGACAACTAAGTGAATCAGATATTATAAGAGATTTGGGAAGTTTTTTTTCTAGAATAAAGGTTAGGGCCTTATTGATGGCAAATAGTTCTGCTGTAAAAATACTTGTCTTCGGAGACAATTTATAGATGGAATGTTCATGGGATATCAAAAAGCATGCTCCTACTCCATTTATGATCTTAGATGCGTCCGTGTATATAAAATGGTAATTTTTGTACTGTGCGAGCACATGGAGAAAGTGAGTTTTAAAAAAATTTGCTATCACGTTATTTTTGAACAGCATTTTTCTTGAGAGCTATCCGGCGTTTCAAGAAGATTGCAAGTAGAGAATTTTCTTAATGAAAGTTTGCAACCTTGAGCTAAGTAGTCAGGTGCTAGGGCTGCTATCTTGAGATTTCCTACTCATTCTTCCATACCTACCCATGTTTTATACGTAGAAGAGTCTCCTTAGCCGAAACGTTCCAGTTTTATGACGCCGGAAACTCGCCGATTATCCTCTATCGTCTGCTACATAACGTACATCCATTGTAGGCCATCTAGCCAGTGATTACACGACAAAGTATTCGAGGATTTAAGAATAGGATTTGCTGACAGAGCTGAGTTCTACTCCTAGAATTGATAGAGAAACGTAAATAATATACCTAGAAATTTATATTGCGTTTGTTGACTATGAAAAGAATTTCCATCATGTAAACAGAAACACTTTATGGAAAATTATGGACAGACGACAGACGGGATTATTTCAGCCATCTGATAAAATAATTATATTGCAAATCAGAAAGCATAATTATTAATAGTACTTGAAAATGCACAACAAAACCGATAACGATCAACAGAGGGGTGAGACAAGGGCGGATGGCCAAATACTTTTACACAAAACAGAAAAGACCTACAACTCGCAACCTACGGAGTAGGCCTGAGCCTGAATCCACGAAACCATCATGGTGGTTTCTTACTTCCATGCTTGAAACAGATATGTGAAAATTATAACCTTAAAATATCTGAAAACAAGACGAAAATTATGGTTTTTAAAGGAAAAGAACTTGTACATTTCAAAATAATAATAAACGAAGTGCCAATAGAACAGGAGCCACATTTTAAATTTTTAAGATATAAGTTACGACTGTGAAAGAGTTATAGTCAATAACTTATATTGTATATTCTGGCCACTTAATGCCAGTAGAGATGTGTAATTATTCGTAAATCTTTATAGAATAGAATAGAAATATGCTTTATTGTCACTGCAAATTGTACGATTTTATGGACTAAGCTTACAAAAGTCAAAAAAAATTGCTAAAATTGCATAAATCGTCAATAGCACAGAATTACAATATAAAAGATAATAAACTATACACTTCATTACAAAATTTAACCAAATTGCAAATCGCAATCGCAATAACAATCAAAAATAACATTGTTATTTTTTGCATTTTGAAATAACTTTTACTTGTTTCATCGTATTTATTGTTACGAACGTGCTCAAAAATATTTAAATTTTAACATGCATTTTATTGTATATACATATACATTAGCAATTATGTTATTTTAATGTTCAATTTTATTTATGTGTTCAATCTTTTAATTTCTTTACTCCCGATGAAGCTATTAAATATAATTTTTGAAGAAAAAACAAAGATTTTTATTTAATATAGACCACATACCCGATATTTCCAACATACTTCAACGTACTGTAATTTCTTATAGTCTATTTCCATCATATTCATAGCACATTATGTATGCAAATCCCTAAACTGTTGATACGGGTGACTCAATGAAAAATAGATATTTGTCAACAAGTTTACAGAAGTATATAGGAAAACAATTTTAAATTGAGTATGACCACCAGGTATAAAGGTTGAAGCAGAATAGAATACAATAGTTTTGAGGGTTACTAATCCCTAAATAAAGTTGCCAGTGTCGAAGTGATGGAGATTAACAGGTACTAATGAATCTGCAAGAAATGTAAGATGTTTATTTTATTGGTTATATATAAAATAATTTGTGGCCGTAACAGAGCCGATTTGTAAAAAAATGAATATTATTTTAATCAAATTCCATTTCAGATTCACTGCTTTCTTCAGAATCTAAGGAATCTTCAACTCCAATGTTAATTATTACCGGTTCCAGCATTGCATCAGTCATATTATCCAAATTCCACATTTTATTTTCTTCCTTGTGAGCATGACTAACAGCATTTTTCCAATTTTCTGGAGTTACTTTTGATAAGGTATGTTCTATGTGTGTTTATCCAACCATTCGATTATCTCTCCTTTTTTCCATGCCGTTTTTGGCAATTTTTCTGCTAGTCTTGAATGATAACTAGCATTATCCATGACTATGAGAGAATTTTTTGGAATTAAATCCAACATTTGCTCAAAATATTCTTCAAAAACGTCAGCAGTCATTTCCTCGTGGTAATCTTTGGTTGATTTTGAGGCAAAACTTAATAATCCACCATTGGCAAAACCGTATTCGTTTCCAATATGGTTTATTATGAGTCTGCGTCCTTTTCCAACGGGAATATTGTTTATTCCAGTAGATACACCTTCGATGAATGCCTGACGGGAACTTTTCACATTTGTATCAACCCATAGATATGGTACAGTATGACCTTCATTTAGCCAAGTCTCGTCCAAATAAAAAATTGTTTTCCCTTCTTCTCGGTACTTTTTAATAGTTCTTAGATAATCTCGTCTCCAACATACAATGTAATCTTTTTCAATTAAAACGGATTTTCTTCTATTCTTTTGCCAACGAAATCCCATCTCTCTCAATAGTCCCCATAATTTCTTGTTGCTTATGATTGGTAACTCTTCGTTTTCTCTAATTAATGTTTGGATTTTATCCAATGTTGGAAATTCTTTGTTTAAAAAAAATGAGTGGACGCTGCGTCTTATCATGTTTTTATGTATTTCTTCAATTTCCAAGGGTTTACTCCCTCCACTCTTTTCGGGAGATGAAACAGTTCCTCCTTTTCTTTCTTTTAGGAATCTATAAATTGTTGCTTCTCCAACCCCTGTCATATTTGAACACATGTTAACGATTTCACGAACATTACTTAAAGGGCGTTGATGTACAAGTGCATCATGTACATTTAATATTATATTTTTCTCTCTTAGACTGAAGGCACCTTTAAAACTACACTTAACCAGGATAAAACCTGTTGTCGACGTCATTTTTAAATGCAAATAACAAAATATCGACACCAAAAACGTAGGTAGGTAAGACGAACAATGTACATCTACAAACTAAATGGAAGATGCAAACAATTTCTAGTTTATATTATTGGCATAAGCTGTAATGTGGCATAAAAAATACTTAAACTATCATTAGTGAAGCCTTATCAGTAATTCCAGGTAATCGTTCAAAGAAGGTATTCTTTTTGTGTCAGGCGATAACTTGTATAGAAAACAATAATCACCTTTAAATTACTGTTTACATTAATTTATTTCGTGAAACATTGAATTCTCTCGTTAATCACTCGTGTATAATTAACAATAATCGTGTGGCATATATACCGACGTTTTTTACGCACAAAAAAGGTATAGTGAGATTAGTGGACACTTATTTTACAGAAGATTTTTTAAAAGATAATGAATTGTTGACGGCATCTTAAAATATTAATTTTTTTTATTTATTTCAAAACAAGTATAGGGTGACGCCTATGGTTTTTTGACCTGTTGAGGATTTGCATACATAATGTGCTATCAATATGATGGAAAAGGACTATAGTTATTCGTTAAGAAACTCTTCCACCTAATAATATGGTCTTTCAGATATGTAGGTTTTTGTCAATTTACGGCACTTCAGGAAAGAAGTTGTAGATTTAAGTTGCAAAGGTAGATGGTTGTATAATTTTTTTACCGAATATAATATTGATTTCTTTACTAACTCAGTACACGGGATCGGTAAATACACATCAAAGCTGGAATGTCTGGTGGAGTAGTCATAATTAGGTCTTGCTGGAAAGACATGTAGGTGTTTACGAATTAAGCAAACAGTTTCTAGAATGTATGAAGAGGAAAGAGTTAAAATCCCGTGATTTTTGAAGAAGCTTCTGCGATGTGTTATTCTACTAAGGTCAAAAAGATACCGTATTGCTCTTTTTTGTAATTTAAAAATAACATCAGATTGGGCAGAACCCCAAAAAGAAAGACCATATCGAAGATGAGATTCGAACAAAAAAAAATATCAAGAAAAAGACAGTTAAGATTTCATTTCACGTATAGGGAGCTTGCGCATCCGTTTATACGTATTTCAGCCCAATAGGCATCATCAGAACGGCTTTCGCAAGCGCTCTGAACGTGAAATAATTCTTCTCTGTCTTAGGAAGCAACTATAACATGGCTTCGTATAGACGCAATGTAGCGACATCTGATAATAAAATCGTAGACTAATTTTCGAAACCAAATTCAAGAATTCCGCTTTAATCTGTGCCTTCTAAGAATTGCAAGGCAAAAACAGACGTTGATAAAGGTGTTAAGAGAGACATGGGGAATCTAAAACTTGCATTCCACAACATATCTTTTCAACTAAGCAAAATTCTTAGCGAATTGGTTTCTAGTACTCGTACAGAGTATATCGAAATAACAAGAAAAAGACAGTTAAGATTTCATTTCACGTATAGGGAGCTTGCGCATCCGTTTATACGTATTTCAGCCCAATAGGCATCATCAGAACGGCTTTCGCAAGCGCTCTGAACGTGAAATAATTCTTCTCTGTCTTAGGAAGCAACTATAACATGGCTTCGTATAGACGCAATGTAGCGACATCTGATAATAAAATCGTAGACTAATTTTCGAAACCAAATTCAAGAATTCCGCTTTAATCTGTGCCTTCTAAGAATTGCAAGGCAAAAACAGACGTTGATAAAGGTGTTAAGAGAGACATGGGGAATCTAAAACTTGCATTCCACAACATATCTTTTCAACTAAGCAAAATTCTTAGCGAATTGGTTTCTAGTACTCGTACAGAGTATATCGAAATAACAAGAAAAAGACAGTTAAGATTTCATTTCACGTATAGGGAGCTTGCGCATCCGTTTATACGTATTTCAGCCCAATAGGCATCATCAGAACGGCTTTCGCAAGCGCTCTGAACGTGAAATAATTCTTCTCTGTCTTAGGAAGCAACTATAACATGGCTTCGTATAGACGCAATGTAGCGACATCTGATAATAAAATCGTAGACTAAAAAAAAATATGTTATTTTGAAAGATACTAAATTGATTTCCATCGAAACAGATCTTATTGCATAGCAGGCTGAGGCTAGTTTCTTACTTAACAAATCGATATGAAGGGACCATTTAGCTGTTATTAAGAAGTAAGGGTTGAAAAGCTCCGATATAGGATAATGCTACTGTCTTATCCACGTTAAAAGAAAGTAAATTAGAATCTAATCAGGTTTTTATTTTAAGTAGATCAGAAGTTATAATTGCATGAAGAGTTGCAATATTAGAGTTCCTCCAGGTAATACTGGTATCATCAACAAAACGAAAAATGTATCCATCGATTTTTAAGTCAGTGATGTCATTTATAAAGATAAAGAAAAGTAGAGGGCCCAGTACTGAACCTTGTGGTACTCCACATACAATGCTTTTGTGACTAGAGTCAATATCATTTGCTCTTACCAGTTGTTTCCTATTCCTCAAGTAAGATTGGAACCAATTCAAAGAAATACCTCGAATTCCGTAGAAAATTAGTTTTTTATGAAAATCTGATTTAGGCGATCAAAAGCTTTGGCATGGTCTCAAAAAGCAGTGGCAGTTTAAAGATTATTGTTTAGTGCTTATAGACCTCATGTAGTACAGAAAACAAAGCATCGCTGGTACATTTATTAGATAAAAAGCCCGAACTGACTTTGTGATAAATAGCTTTTATAGGTATCTCAATAATTTTGGATAGGACCAAGTGCCTTACTACCATAGGGTAGCAAGACAATAGGTCTATAGTTGCAGACATTAGATTTTTCACCACCCTTATGAAGAGGAATGACAATGGCTGTCTTTAGACACTCTGGAAATATACCATTTTCAAAGAATCGTTAATTAGTGAGACCAAGACTTCCAACACATTCTTTTAGAGATTTAAGAAAAATTTTATGAATAGTCCATCAGTACTACAGGAAGATTTGCTTTTGATACTACTCATTGTTTGAGCTGTGTTAGTTTTATTTCGAAGATCGTTTATTATAGACCAAGTTTCTCTTGCAACATTTTTAGAGCTTCCCAGATGATTCTGATAGTACATTTTTTAGCTGTTTTGATAAGTTTTATATAGGTTCCTCTGTACTTGGTACTTGAAGTACAGAATTTCTTGATGTACAGTAGTCAGCGCAAATCCTTGGCTGATATATGCGGATACCTTTGGTAGTCCAGAGTTTGTGATGTTTTGACTTAATTGTAATTAAGGGGAATGCCTTATTGAAAATACAGACAAGCCTATCTAAAAAATCACTGAAATTATAGTCCACGTTCACAGAGGGAAACCGCCACCCAGAAGTCAAGCACAAATTTTGGAATTTATGAAAGTTCTGAGCGGAAAAGATCCTACCTAAACGTTGGGTTTTTGAGGATGATTTGTTAAAAGTGTTAAACTTGGTATATACTGCTTCATGATCAGATAGTCCTGCATTAACAATTGTAGGGCGTACATCAAGAGATGAGAAATCTGAGAAATTATAATCAATTATCGTATATGTTGTTTCAGTAATTCTTGTAGGAGAATTAACGTGCATTGTGAAACCATACGATTCGAATATATTGACCAAGGATAATTGGGTAGCACAAGCAACAGCGTAATTAATATTTATGTCACTGCATAGAATCTTTCTGGTTTTATTGGTCTAACAAATTTAACAGGTTCTGAAAAAATCGTCCAATCCAGCTGTTTTCCATATTGCTAGAATTTTGTTATGCCGGACCTTATCAAAATCCTTTTCAAAATCGATTGCACCTATAAAACCATAAAACCAACCAATAATTAATATATTTCAATAAATTTCAAATAAATCCATTTAGGAAAAATCAAATTTATTTATACAGATCACTTGAGATATTTAAAAAATTTTCATCGAGAACGTTTTTGTAAGAACCTGTTAAAAATTAAAATATTAGCAGTTATGTTACTTTTTGTAGATACAGTAATTTCTTTTCTCTACTAAAGTGAACTATTTTTTAGTTATTTGTCCTAAACATACATTTAGCCCAATTGAGGAAGCTTTTTGTAAAGTTTGTCCTGCCGGACAATACCAGCCTCATATGGGATCACAGGATTGTATCCGGTGCCTCTCCCCACTTGATGATACAATGTGTCTCAGAATGTTGGTAGGTAAGATTAAAAGAAATAAAGAATAATAAATATATGTGTTTAAACCTTTTAGTGTTAACTAGTTTAATAAATTTAATTCTTCAAAATCATCGTCTTGTATTCTTCATGTTAATATGTTAGAAATGGTGGTAGTCAGCATAATTATTATACTTTGTTTACTACATCTCAGCCTACTATTATCTTACCAAAGATAATCAATCAGGGATCTGAAATTTTACCGGACGTAACACCCAATGAAGTTCGAAGGTCAGTGCAAGAAATGAAAAACAATAAGTCCCCCGGAAGCGATGAAATAGTGGCAGATGATTTGAAAGTGGCTGGAAAAAGATTATGGCAGGTCCTTGCCAAACTATTCACTAGATGTTTGCAGGAAGCAATAACACCAACCCAGCGGTATAACGCAGAAATTATCATACTTCATAAAAAAGGGGATGCTACCGACCTCAGGAATTACAGGCCCATAAGTCTACTTTCACATATTTATAAACTATTTACAAAAATAATTACGAAACAACTAGAAAATAAATTGGAATTTTATCAGCCCATAGAACAGGCGGGTTTTAGAAAAGGCTATGGAGCAAGCGATCACCTACTGGTAATAAAAAATCTTATAGAAAAATGCACTGAATATAATAAACCACTAGCTTTAATATTTGTCGACTATGAAAAGGCATCCGACACCGTAAATCAACAATAAATGTTGGA
Organism: Diabrotica undecimpunctata; assembly: GCF_040954645.1. Classification (NCBI taxonomy): domain Eukaryota; kingdom Metazoa; phylum Arthropoda; class Insecta; order Coleoptera; family Chrysomelidae; genus Diabrotica; species Diabrotica undecimpunctata. The sequence continues at coordinate 36,298,503 of NC_092811.1, read as the reverse complement.
AGCCTTGACAGAATGCCGAATTGACTATCGGTATATAATTATAATTAAACACATATACCAAAACGCAACAGCCAGTGTTAGAGTGGGGGATCGTCAAACCCAGAAATTCCCGATACAACGTGGAGTACGCCAGGGGGACACCATATCGCCGAAACTGTTCACTGCGCTTTTGTAATATATATGTAAAAGGGCAAAACTGACCGACAAGGGCATAAACATAAACGGAGAAAAGCTTAGCCATCTAAGGTTTGCAGATGATATTGTACTAATAGCTGATAGGATATATGAGGCCAAAGAACTTTTAAATCAGCTCTACCTTTCCTCGCTAAAAGGGGGATTGAAAATAAATATATCTAAAACCCAGATGATGACAAATCTTGTAGTCAGCGTAGGAACAAGATCCATAGACCAGGTAATGGCCTATAAATACCTAGGTCATGAGATTCGCATAGGAAAAGATAACCAAACCGTTGAGCTTCTTCGTCGTATAAGACTGACTTGGGCAGCCTTCGGCAAGCTGAACCATATTTTCAAATCGTCTGATATACCAATATGCCTTAAAAGAAAAACGTTTAATCAGTGTGTTTTGCCAGTGTTAACTTACGGTGCGGAAACGTTGACCATGACAAGGAGAACAGTTCAAAAGATCCGTGTGTGTCAAAGGGCGATGGAGCGTGCTATGTCCACGCTCCCAATATATCCATATTTCACTACGCGACAAGATCCCAAATCGCCAGCTACGACAAAGAACAGGAGTGGCTGATGCAGTAGAGAGAGTAGCAACACTGAAATGGAACTGGGCAGGTCACGTGGCTCGAATGACAGATAATAGATGGACAAAACGGATACTCTGGAATGGAGACCAAGAGATGATGCCTACCGAAGCAGGGGTCGTCCACCAACACGTTGGACTGACGATCTAAAACGTTGTCATAGGAATTGGATGCAAGAGGCACAAGATCGAAATAGATAGAAAATTATGAGGGAGATCTATGTCCAGCAGTGGATAAGCGAATATTAAATGATGATGACTACATTTTAGTACAGATCGACAATCGTATTGATTCATATGTATAGGGAAGACCGGGGCAGCGAAGACTAGCTAAGCATAATGTCTTTATATAGTTTCTGTTTATTGTTGTATAATTATAAAAAAATACTGTGTAACTCTATGTAATAAATATTTTATTCTGTTACAAAATGGAAAATAAATTTTAACATTTGTAAAAAATGTTAATGACCATGTCATGTGGTCCTCCATGCCCCATATGATGGAGCAAGTAGGTCCACCATATTAAAAATAGGTAAGAAGGTAATGAATATAAAGACAATTCACAAGATAATATAAAGACAATTCACAGATGAACTCATTATTGTCCTCTTCTGTCCCAGCACATTCTTCGTGGGCCCAACGATGACAAGTTTGATACCTAATCCATCCTTCGCCTTGTTTGCTTTCTTTATAAGAGCTATGACAAAAATGCACAGACAACTGTCTTCATTCTCGGTTTTACTATTACTGCATTGATCACTTTTCTTAATCATTTTTGTATTCTTATTCTTCCTCATTATTTTATTTTTGTTTAAAAGTGGCTTTATAGAAATATTTCCTAAGCTTTTTTCTTTTTTGGAGTTAAAGAAAACGCTTTGGTCTTCTAAATTTGTTTTTCTCTTTACTGCTGCTAGTTTAAATGTGTATTTTCTTCTTTTGGTTTTTGTTTCTGAAGCATCCTTAATAGGTGTGCTAGTAAGGATTGTGGAATTTTCTTTTCTCTTACTTTGCCTCTTCTTTTTGTTATCTGAAACTGAAACTCTCGATACGATTTGTAATACTTCTTCGAAATGATGAAGACTTTCGAAGAACCCGGTCCTGCACTAAATGAATGAACTTAGCCCTGGTTCATTTGGTGAAAGAACATTTAAAGATGTTTGTGTTAATGTAGTAGTTTCGTGATTTTTAGATAAGTTTTCTACATTTTCATTGACAGTCCAAGGCAGGAAATCAGATTCTTCGAAAACATCCGGGTTAAATGGATAGATGCCACTTATTTTAAAACCTTTGGCAGCTTTACCCACTAGCCACTATCTGGAATGCTCTGCCGCTTAACTTCACCATGTCAGTTTTTCTTTATAACTTGTCATTTAGAAATCGCATTCACGAGCATACTAAGCCTTGAATGGTCCAAAAAAAGTTAAATCAAGTGACTGCATTCGGTGACTGCAATGAGGTGGGATAGTCAGCATTACTATATGATTTTCTCTTGCTTTCAACACACCCTCAAGCTGCTTATGGCTTATGTGCCCGTTCAATATTATTAAAACTGGCTTTTCCTTGCTGGACTTAATGCTCTATAAAATGATCTAAATATTTTTTTAAATTCTCACTATCCATCCAACCAAATCCATTCGCAAAACCGACAGCTGCTGAAGGCGCATCTCTTAATAATGATGGAGCTAATCTCTTTCGAGGAAACAGATAAAATGGGGGAATGTAGTTTTCAGTCACTGACACTGAAAATGCACATATCATTGTATTGTTGGAACCTCTTTCGCCGCTAACTATTTTTCCTACTTACTTTTGTCCCATCTTTGCCAAAAAAAATTTAAAAAAATATTTATTGCTGTCGATTGTAAAGCCTATGTTATACCATGTTTTTTTAATACTCGTTCCAAAACCAATGTAACCAATTTGCGAAACACGATGTTCCAATTCCTTTTCTTATAATTTCTAACGTATTTCCTTAAATTTGACAATATATTAATAGTAACAATTTGCTTTTTAGTATTCGGATACAATGTCTTTTAAGATATATGTTGGTGCAGCATTCGGACTTGTCATATTATTAATAGCACTCTTACTGCTTTGGAACAGCAGTATTTCGAAAAACGAACCTATCTACAAAAAGCCCTCCAATCACTCTTACCGCCATAGAATGATCAAGCGAAGACTCGTTGCAGATGAGGAAAATCAGATGTTGGAACCACTTTTACAGAAAAAGAATGTGCCGCGAAAAACCCCACCGGCCATACCACCCCCCGACTTTTAGTAAAGTTCGTAATTAAGTTTTATTTACAATTTTATATTTAGATCTAATAATAAACTATGTATACATTGTTGTTGTTTTATATTACATACATCATTTTATTATTCCGTTAGATACCTACATGATATGGGAAGCATTATTGACGGGAGACATTTTAGCAGCATAATACGCGTAAGAACTATGAGAGGACCACATGCGACACAAACCATTTTCTCATAAAGACCAAGCTCGAAATAAGAATTGCAATATGGATGAAGATATAGAACAGGGAACCAAGCAGCATCAAGTAACAACTGAGAAAATCAACAAAATTGATTGTTATCAGTGAGAATCGATTATTTGGAACAACGGTTATTTTAAGATATTGTAGGTTACGTCCAATATTAGTATTTATAGGTAATTTATACTTTTATTGTCTGAAAGTAGTTTAAAAAATATCGTTCATAAAATAATTATGCTACTTGGTTCCTTTTTAAAAAATTAAATTTTAATATTTTTTAGACAATTTTAAAAAGAACCACTCACTTGGTTCCATGTATAAATATGATTTTTTTTTTTATAAAGAAACAAAATATTTCGATTGATAAAGTAGCAACGAGTGGGTCTCAGAGAACACAAGTAAATGTCAAGTCACCAAATAAAACAGGTTTATTTTTCAACAAAGTAATGTGGTTCCTTGTACAAAAACGTAAAAATAATATTTTAGAGGTTTTTCAGACGAGGATACTGTATGCGAGATACTGTATGCGAGATACAGAATTTTCGATGGCGGCTGTATCGGATTCTCGGGCATGCTCGTCAGTACGAAAATAGTAGCAGTGCAGTGCGGTTATATTTTTGGATTATGGATGTATAAGAGTGTGTTATGCTGTGGTACATATTAAATAAAAAGAAACTGAAAAGACGACGTAATTTGTGGGTTCATCCTATTGTAGAATTAAGAGAAACCAAGGGAACGTATAGTTTGCTGTATCAAGATTTATTGCAAGATCCAAGTTTTTTAATTATTTTCGAATGTCTGTGAAGTCGTTTGAAGAACTTCATAAAATTTTGGAAATTCAATTGAGTAAAAAAGACACAACTATGCGTAGAATTATTTCATCAGAAGAACGGCTTTCAATGACTTTTTAAAGTTAAAGTCTATGACTTAAATTTAAAATAAATATGTGTACTTATCTCCAATTTGTAAATTGTTTACCTCGCCCTAAACAAAAAATTACCGTATTCCTTTCACAATAATGTAGTTTGATATTCGTTAAATAATCAAAATTCCAATTAGCAAACTTTTAAAACTAAACTGTATACGTATGAAACAAAATATTAAACTATTCTACTATGTATTTATAATAAAAAAATGTTTATTTCTTACCATATTCATTTTGCTGTACTGCAGTCATGGCCTCAAAATTGTCGCTTAGAATTTTCGACCCAGCACTGCTGCTTTTTATTTCTATTGCAGTAATCTGGCGATGCTGTATCCCATAGACAGGGATTTGATTATACCAAACAAATAAATTTGTCATTATCAAATACAGCACGCTCCATTATTTAACTATATTCAGAAAACACCTTCTTTCTTTCGTTGCTCATTCACAATTATTCGAAAGAAAATCGCGCGTCTCTGGAATGTGGTGCAAAAGTATTCGTGTCTGAAAGCGTTCATTTAACGTAATGGTTCTTCTGTATCTGGCATACGCATTCAGTCGTCGGCGACAAAAAGGTCCGAGATACTGAATTCGGTATCTCGCATACTGTATCCCTCGCGCGTCCCGTCTGAAAAGCTCCATTTGAGTCTATGTAATATCTGCGTCTCGGATACATGTATCTCGGATACAGTATCCTCGTCTGAAAGGGGGCTAAATGCTACTAACAGATATCAATAAAGGTAAAAGAAAATAAAAAAATGGTAATAAATATTTTTGATAGAGCTTTTTAACAAAATCTGCCTCCTTATTCAGTTTTAAACTCAACATCATTATAACCATCTACATCATCTATAATAGCGTCATTAGCAAGCAATGACGTAAAAAAGTTTTGCTCTTTTTCAGGAATCAAATGCCTAATAGATTTAATATCATTTAACTTGGGCGCAGAAATAGATTTTCCAGTTAGCCATGAAAGCTTCAAGTCAGTTGTTAATGACAGCTGTGGTTTACCTTTAACTTTTGGTTTTAAATCAACTTCAATAAACTGTTCATCATCATTATGTGAGAATTTAAAAAATAAACTAAATGGACGTTCCTTCTCGATTTTAATTTTTCGAACCAACAACCAGTTTACTTTTTGTCCTATAATATCGGTTCTTCTGTTGCCAATCATTTTTTCTAGAGTACTTGAACTTAAGAAGTCACTGGTATTCATGGTGTTCACTATTATTGCATTTTTTTCCTGCAGCTTCTTATAACATTTGCATAATCTTCTGGCCTATACAATCTTTGCTGAAATTTTATGGTTTTTTCTATTTCGCTAAAATCAGCGTCATTGGGCAGAAAACTGTGGCCCGATTCAAAAAAATATTTATTGTTATCTTGTTTAATGTAGGGTGATTATGTTAGGCATGCTTCAGCAACAAACATATTTTAATGTTGCGGTTTTGGCCGCCACATGCATCTCACCAAAAACGAATTTCTTTGATCTCGGGGCCTAGATGGAGATCTATAAACTTTTTTAAACAAGATCCAATCCTCATCCGGCAACACCTTCTGGCCAAATAAAACAGTGGACTTTGTTGTTGGTGGCTGTATGTATCCAGAGGTTGTACAACCAAATCTGTCGCTTGTAGAAAATAATGTTGGTTGGAAGTTTTGGCATTGGTAATGTTTTCTCAAGATCAAATGTTATAGTTTCCACAAGTTGATTAGATTTTGCTTTATTAAAATCTTGTTTCATTTGCTTTCTAGCTTGTTCGGCTGCTTCCAAGTGTTCATAATGTCGTTGGTTAAAATTTTCTACATCACTAACAATATTTGAAGCCGCTGATTTTGCAGAAAAAGTATCACATTTATTACATTTATCCTTTTTTAAAGTTTTACGTGTAATGTTAAACTCGGTGTAGAAAATACGCCTATAATATGAGAAGCTTACAGGACTATTGATTTCTGATTTATAAAGGTTATACATTTTTTCAAGTTTATGTCACTAGGTCAATCAGTAATGAGATTTATACCTTGGAATTTTGTTAATATGTACCATAAACTCTGCCTTTTTCATTTCAGTCAACCTTTTATGATGTTGATGCTTATTGCGGTTATAATATTCTTTCTCTGTTTGAGTTCGTCAGTAATGAGATTTATACCTTGAAATTTTGTTAATATGTACCATTACCTCTGCCTTTTTCATTTCAGTCAACCTTTTATGACGTTGATGCTTATTGCGGTTATCTTTTAAGTCTAATACTCTTGATTTTTTAAGTGCTGCATTTACGCGCTTAGTGGATATTCCTATGGTTTTTACGAACATATCGCGGTACACCGTAAACATTCCGTAAATTCATCGTGTATGACCTTGAATGCAATCTTAGATGACTACCTTGAATATGGTTTCTTGGTCTGTTAACTGCATTTTTTTAACCAAAGCGATAATAAGTGATGTTTGAAGATCATAACTACCAACATTCCAGTATTTCTCAAAAATTTCTCTGCGGATGTCACTATTAATTTTTGAGTAACATTTTTCTTTACAGTTACATTGATAGTTAATAAACTGTTTAGAATCTACGTGTAACTCTCTTTTAGAAATATATGGTTTATTGGTGTTTTTTAAAGTTGTCCAAATTGTTTCTGTTTGTCCAGTGTACTTCCGTTTTCTTCCTTTTTTTGGTCTTCCTTTCCAATGCTCTTCTTGGTTTACTTGTTGAGGATAATTTTCAGACACGTTAGAATTGTGTCCCGTATTTGCACTGCTGTCTGATGAATCATCGGTACTTTTTGGATATGAGGCTTCATCATTTTGAAAATCAGGATCTGCAATATTGTCGTCAAAGTCAGTCTCCTCAGATGAATCGGTGTTCCGGCCTTCCATAGTTGTATTATGAGCCTCAGCTCTAATATTGTCCTCACTTGCACCATTTTGCTTACCATTTGGATGACTATCTTTGTTGTTACCTAAGCTATGATTATCCTTAAACAAAGTTATAATAGGTAAGTGGCGCATTTATACGGTAACCAGTATTTTTTTCAAACTGACTATAAAAAAACGGTATCTAAATATATTTTGATTTTTGATCAGATAAAAGGCATATATCGAGCACAGTTTAATTAAATCTTGCCCAAGTACTTTCGATCCCTAGATCATCTTCAGGGGCATTTCGTCAATTGTGGCCTATCCGGCAAGAACAAGATGTCATAAACATATAAATGTACATTACACTACACTACAAATGGACAAACAAACACTTTAAAATAATTTAAGAAAGGCTACATTACTTGAAGAAGCCGGAGACAGAATGGCTCCTGATCTAACGGAAATGAAATATTTTGATTTATTACAAAACACCAAAGTAATTATGTCTGACTACCTAATTTGTGTTCATCGAATAAAATGATTAGAAATAAATATTATTGTGCAAATCCTACTTTAAAACACATCTTAGCAAAATACGAAAACATCTAGGTACCTATGTACACATCACTTCGGATTCCGTAAATATCATATTTCTGAACAACGAACCAATAAGAAGAGAATCCATATTATTCCTACTAGGCATTTTAGAACATGGAACCAAACAACAATAAAAAGTACCAAACCCCCACATTTCACATAACTTCATTATTGAAAAAGGAACCACGTAACATATTTGAGGTTATAAAATCCATATAAAAATGTAATAATTTGTAAACTTACCTGCTGTTTATTATGTGCATTGGATGGTCCTGGCAATACTTCAGAGGCTTTTAAAAGATTTAATCCACGCGACATTCTTATAAACTTTCAGATTATTTCGAAATCACTAAAGCGTGGTTTAAAAACTGTGGATCTTTGTTCTAAAATTACTATTTCGCGAAACTGTACAAGAACATAGACCTTTCGTCAATAGATGGCGCTAGGGGTATTATTTAGTATGTATATTCTGGAGCTGGGTGCAGGGGTATTGTGTAAATCTATTTAACGACAGAAACTAATATTTCAAAATTTGGTGGTTAGTTCCCTGTTCTATATCTACATCCACATAGACAAGAGATAAACAGACGAAAATCGAGAGGTGGAGTGTGGCGAAGATGGAAGAAGATTGGGGAAGACAATATCAACTAGAAATAAGAAGCAGGTATTAGGTTATGAAAATAAATGAACGTAAAGGCGTACATCAGCAATGGCATTCCATTAAAACAACTATTACAGGAGCAGCATGTAAATCTATCGAAAGTTACTGTATCGAAACAAAAATCTAATACCATCATTATGTTTTATTACTTTACTCCGTTTGGAGTACTAGAAACTGAATTCACTATGAATTTTGACATGATGAACGGCAGGTGGAATGCAATTTTTAGATTCCCTTAATTTAGATTCCCTAAATTGCGTTATGCCATTCAAGTTGACAATTTGTTTACTAATTATAATTTGCGTATCTAAAGTACCTAGGATATTCTGTCTGCAATTGGAACAATTCGCGATAATCGGTTGGGTAATACGTGTCCACTGACAAATAAAGCATATTTTCTAAAAAATCCAGGGGTACCTCAGAATATATAATACATAAAGACGACGGAATACTATTAGTACGATGGATGGATAATGCAGTGCTGACTGTTAGTTTAACTTCTTCAGGTGTTTTACCAACTTCGTTAGTAAACAGATACTTCATGTAGCAACATCGTCACGTTATGATAAACCGTCCAAATTTTAAATCTGAGTACAATGAAAATATATGCGGAACTGATCTTCAGGATCAATGTGTGGCAAACTACAGAATAGGTGTTAGGGGAAAGAAGTGGTGCTGGCCTATATTTACTTGGACGATAGATACAGCACTAAACAATGCCCGGATCTTGTCCGGTTTTGTCCTCGATTTTCGTCGCGAAATAGTTCAGGTTTTTTTGACTTGATATGGCGTCAAATCGACAAGTGCTGACAGAAAAAAGGTTTACACGGAACCTTTCGCAGAAGTAAGGTATGACAAAATCGATCATTTTGTTGCTCCGTGTAATAGAAGACGTTGGGCTGGAGTTGGTTGTACTACATTTGGGGGGACACAATGCATAACATGTGATGTCAAACTATGCGTAAAGTGTTTTGTTTTGTATAATTCTAACTATTTTTTTTGTAAATTGGATATATTATAAGTTTCCAGTGATACCATATGGTACCGTATTTTTTTTTCTAATTAAAATTTGACAAAAAATCATATGTTTCCTTCTAACTTTAGGTCAAATAGACTTGTAATAATAATTTCAGTAAATTTTATAAAAGAAATGTTAATCTGGGCGTTAATGGGTTAATTGAATTCTTTCTTCCAGTATTCTTCATCATCTTCATCATCGTCGTGGATGTGAAGAAAGCAAACTCACATTTTCTTAAAAATGAGATAACTGCAGCATCGCAATCAGAAAGAAAAATGTCATATTGTAGTGACGAGGTCTAAGTGAATATATTGTTTCAAATAAAGTGTGAAAAGACGCCAAGTGAATTCACAATCCTTATTTTTTGGAGTGAAGTGATCTATGCCACTTACCACCATCAGGTAGTGAACATATTGTCAGTGGTGAACAGAGCTATCAGACGCTTAAGCTTAGTATGCAAATAACAACAGACAGATAAGTTATTATGACACAGTCGATTAGTCACCTTATCGTTAGCTGGGGTTTGCTGTTAAAGCAAAATCTCACGGTACTCGATTGTAATAAGTATTAAATTTATAATTGATAAATTCGATCGTTACTTGATGGAAATTCATTTTATGTAACAATAAAACACTGAAAACTTTGTTTTCAAAACTTCCACAAAATTTATTATAAAAAAAAGAAAGGCACTCTGCCGAAATAGCTGTAGTGATTTTTTCTGCTCTAAAAAACTCTGCCGAAGTTTTTTCAATAAATTTTGTGGAAGTTTTGAAAACAAAGTTTTCAGTGTATATCTAATAAAATCCCAGATAATCAAAAGGAGGTAGTAATCATATTAAATCACTACCGGTGATTGATTCTCACTATTGTCGAAGTTCAACCAAAAGGAAATACTTACCTTCTGGTTTGTCTGAAAAACGACTTTACTAGGATTATTTAAAATACTGCGAAGAGCATCAGAAAGATTTAGTGTCGTTATATTATTATAAACATATATTCAGCACCGAATTTAACTATGGTTTCCATAAACCAAAAAAAGACCAATGTAGCTTTTGCACGCAATTCACAAATAAAACCAAAGACGAAAAAGAAAAACATCAAGATGAATACAATCTACATCAACTTCGAAAGAAGGAAGCTAGAGAGCATAAGAAAATTGACAAAGATCGTGCTAAAATTGATAATACTTTCAGCACCTTTCCTATGGATATGGAAAAGCTTTTACTGACTCCCCAATTAGAAGTGAGGCAATTATATTATAAACGGAAACTAAAAACCTACAATTTTAATAATAATAGTAGTCTCCCGTTTTATACCGCTGTCGCGGCTTTGGGAGTATAGCAGGGTAGTCTACTATATCTAGGGCCTACGGTATTCAAGGAAGGTAACATGGCCAGTGCTACGCTTCAACCGTCTATTATTACCCCTGGTTTTACCCAAGGTACTCATTTTTATTCAGGCTGAGTCGACCTGGGGCCTATAGACATTTTTAAAATGTCTAGATGTTCTTGCCGGCGGTGGGATTCGAACTCCGGATCACCGGCTTGCGAGGCGAGCATCCTACCGCTTGCGCTACGCAGGCCCACCTACAATTTTACGGTGTATAATCTCAAAACTACTGTTGCTATTAACTATATGTGGCATGAATTGAATGGTACAAAAGGATCATCAGAGGTAGCAACATGCTTATGGAACATGTTTTCTGAGCTACCATCTGAAGTGAGTGAAGTAACATTTTATTCTGATACTGCAACAGGAAAAAAGAGAAATTCCATTTTATCTGCAATGTTTATAAAAGCTTTGTCTTCTTTTGATAATTTCCAAATTATTAATCAAAAGTCCATGGAATCCGGACATTCCGAAATGGAATGCGACAGCGTTCATTCTGCGATTGAAAGTAGGGGAAAAATAAATATGTATGTACCTGACGGGTGGTACACAGGGGCAAGAACAGCCAAATTTAAATCACCCTCTATACGTTGTTAAGGAATTAGATTACAGCCATTTTTTAGATTTTAAAACTACAGCGAAAAATTAATTATTAACAAAACGAAGACAGTCGATGGCGATGTTATAAAGTGGCTAAATATCAAATAGCTGCAATATAGAAAAGAACACCTTGATATAATCTATAAAACACAACTTAGTCAGGTAGACTTCAAACAATTGTGCATTCGTAGAAACACTCGAGTTGAAAACAATGTTTTCAATGAGGTTCCGAAACTGAATCCTTGTGCTTTAGGAAAAGAGCCTAAGAAACCAAAAGATCTACAAGATCGTTGTAGGTCAGGTACTATCCCAGCCACCTATTATATATCATGATATATGATATAATCATGATATATCATGATTACTATTACTACCTCCGACTTTTAAAACCAATAGAGAGAATCGCTGCAGACGATTTGGAATCCGAGTAGCGATAAAATAATAAGATTTCGGTATATTCAATGTTAAATAATATTCATGTTATAGACTAAAAACTAAATTGAATTTCTCATCCTTTTCTGTTATTTTTGTATCTAAAATTAAATATTTTAAGCATAATATCACCTTATATTATTTAATTTCGTAGACTTAGATTTTTTCACACAACAAAAATTAGTATGACTCGTGAAAAGTTATTTAGTGGGGAATGGAGCCAAGTGAACGAAACCCTTCTACCCTCATATAAATCAATGTTTTATTAGTGTTTGGTTCAGTACAAAGTATGTAACACTTTGTTTGATAAATCCTAAAAAAAATTTAGGAATAGTTCAATGAACAGGAAAGTTATAAGCTAAAATGCATTTTTTCCTGGACATTGTAATCTAAAATGCTCATTATCTCGAAATTGACTTTTGTTGGTTACCTTTCTTTTTCTTCACATCCACGGCGACGACATACATCTTTTACAAATTTTGTACATCCAACAAGTTTTAATTTTGTAAAATATTTACGCTGTATGTGCTGTTTGCTATTCAGGTTTAAATTCTTGACACACAATATGTTTTCGCATACGATTTATTTTAAAATTGCTAACTGACTCGATCCACTAGACGTTATCTGATACTGTTTTGTTTTTTTATGCTAAAGTAAGACTGCGGGAATCACTTAAAGCTGGGATTTACTTTCTTGCGTCCGTGTACCGTGTAAATTATGAATGAAATAAAATTAAAAGTGAAACTCAAACAAACCATGAAGTGGAAATATCCAGGAGTGGCTAGTATACCTGTTGAATACAAAGCATGTGGTGTTCGTGTGTATTAAGGTATAAAAAAATTGCTTATTACAAGCTTAAATTTTTATTTTAAGAAGATCTTTTTGATTTAAGAAGATGATTTTATTCCGAAAAGATCTTCTTAAAATAAAAATTTAAGCTTGTAATAAGCAATTTTTTTATACCTTAATACACACGAACACCACGTGCTTTGTATGAATGAAATAGGTTGAATGAGGAGCCCGTTTAACAACAAGCTAATAATTGTCTCAATTATTTTGCAATGTAGGCATTATGTATGTAAAGTACATATCATTTTCTTGGCTTTGATTTTTATTATTATTTCATTTAATTGTAGGTTTTGTAAGTTTAATTAAAGCCTCATTACATTATTAGGTTTAAGAATTTGCAATGTGTCTATATGTGTATGAACATTTCAGTCAGCTATGCTATGTTCATCAGTCCTAGCTTTCGTAGACTTTCGCAAAGGCTTCGATACGGTAGGGTAGAAATTATTAGCGTATAGCGTATTGAGAGCGTTGGAGGAAAGTCGCATACATTATTGGTACTCCAAACTGATCCCAAATATATATACAATAATGCAACCATGACCGTAAAATTACACAATGATACAAAATGTATAAAAGTTAAAAGGCAAGGAGACACGTTATCTCCCAAACTCTTTACGGCAGATTTTGAACATGCTTTCAAAAAATTTGAGTGGAAAGCCAAGAAATCAATGTCGACGACGAAATGATCTCCCACCTATAATTTGCGGACGACATTGTTCTTATATTAGATAACTTAAAAGAGATTGGAACTATGCCTCCTGAGTTATGTGCTACCTGTAATAAGGTTGGATATAAATTTTACATAAATTTTTGGTACATAAATTTTAGAAAGACAGAATACATGACCAAATCTGGTAGCAAGCGAAAATCAAAAAGTCGACTGCAACGAAATAGGATTAGTTCATAAATATAAACACTTAGGTCATGAAATCCAAATTGCTAGGGAAAACCAAGCTGCTGGACTGCAAAGAAGAATTAATTTAGCATGGGCTGCATATGGAGTTCTATCAGACATCTTTAAGAGCAAAATGCTAAATTATTTAAAAAAGAAGACGTTTTGACTGTGTGCTTACAGTCATGAGTACGGTACCAAGACACTTTCCTTAACACAGGATACAGCAATCTAACTCAGAGTATCCCAAAGACGAATGGAGCGCTCGCCACTTGGACTGACTCTCAGAGACAGAGTTAAAAACGAAGAAAAGAAATAGGAAGGACAGGCGTCACATATATCATAGAGGATCATATGGCTAGAATGAATGACGGGCGATGGACCCAAAAAATTACAGTGTGGAGACCACGCGCTGACAGAAGACGCAGGGGTAGACCACCTACAAGATGGACAGACGACGTCAAAAGAATCGCTGGGAATTGGCTACAAGAAGCTCAAAACTGACAGAACTGGAAAAAATTCGGGAAGGCCTATGTTCAATTTTGGACGCACAAGGATGGATGTTTGTGGTGATAATGACCTGATGTATATGTGGTGGTAGAGAATATTTGAGAATATTATTTTATGCAGTTGATGTAGGAGCTCTGTGATTAGAACATTGAAAGAAATTTCCTTTTTTGTGTATGGTGCCCAGTATTCCAGTATTTCTTCACAAAAAATAGGAAAAGATGTAATACGGACCAAAATGGGTATTGAGACAAGAATAATTGATTTTATTGGGGTATAATGATATAGTAATGCGCAACATATACCCTCTCCTATTCAAATGTCAACCTCACCTGTTCGTATGATGATCTAGATCTCGATGATCCAGAACGAGACTCTGACGTCTGAGTGTTTGCCGGAATAAGCAATCCACCATTTACTGGCCAACGACTTCGAGCAGATGAGCTGGTAAATGAAAGGCACTCTGTTGTCTTGAGATTGAGAAATTGGTCTCGAAGGCGTAAAAACCAATCAGAATGCAGAAGGTAGCGAGAAACAATTGCAATAAAGGTCCCTGATGACATCTCTAGTAAAGCAATCATGGCAATCATGGAAACAGCTACTAATCATGGAATACGGAAGCCAAGATTCGGCAAGGAAGGTGATCTACCTTTAGATCACATGGCCTCCCAGGCCGTAATCCAGAGAAACTCCTGTGACGGAACTAGATAAGTGTCTCTAAAAACTTCAAGAGTTGATTATTAAAATATGTACCTGGAATGTGAAGACAATGTATCAGAATGAAAAACTTCATAATAGCATTCAAGAAATGACCAGAGTTGGAGTAGGTATAATGGTCATAAGCGAAATAAGGTGGCCAAATAGTGGTGGTTGTATTGTTGACAACCATATGGTATGGTTGCTGCAATTAATTCTTCAAGGAAAAGTAAAAGAAAAACGGAGACCAGGAAGGCGAAGGATCTCCTGACTGAAACATGTACGTACGTGGTTCAACACAACAACCACAAATCTTTTCCGAGCAGCAGTTTGCAAAATACAGAATGCCATGATGATCGCTAACATCCGAAACGTATAGACACTAC
The DNA here is from genome assembly GCF_040954645.1 of Diabrotica undecimpunctata. NCBI lineage: Eukaryota > Metazoa > Arthropoda > Insecta > Coleoptera > Chrysomelidae > Diabrotica > Diabrotica undecimpunctata. Next base: position 36,283,430 of record NC_092811.1, on the reverse strand, counting down.
AAGAAGAAAAAATCAAGAGGTTGAGATTATACGTATCTGTAAGCTGTATGAATGAATACAGATTTCCAAAATAATAATGAAGTAGAGGCCAAAGCAGAGAAGAAGAATAGAACGCCCAAGAAAGATATGGATAATCGTAAAATTATTTAGTTCCTCGACTAGAAAAAAATTGTGAAATTCCAAATATTAAGAAAGTTTTGTTGCTGAATAATTGCAATAATGACAATGGTTCATCTATAAATAAAACCATAAGAGATGGTGTGACAGTAAATGCGTCCTGTCTAGACATTATAGCGTGCATAGAGAAATTGTGAGTGAGGTTGACCTAGAGAATCAATTGGTAGGTTTAAACGGCTTTTTTGGTACCTTTGGCAAATAAAATGATTGTTAAAGGACAACAAATAGCTGCTGTACGACGTTTATCTAAGAAAGGAAGAGTGTATATAAAAAGAAAACTTTTCAAAAGTGTATCATTACATCTTCTAATTAAAGGAAACCAAAGAAGACGATGTAAAAGGTACACGTCATACAAAGGTAAATAATAATGCGTTGGCATTGCACTGAACCTGGTGCGTGACGTAGCTGGAATAGGTTAGTTACGCAGTTTTAGGATATCTAAAAGAGGACAGCAATTTTTTCCGTAGGTACACCAAATGTAGCAACCACAATTCCTGAGTATTGAGGACACGTACCGTTAGACACTGACTTGGTAGCCAGAGGCTGGATGGACAGCTGGCGAGGAAAGCAAACACTGTTTGTCAATTCGACAACCGATCGTCCAGCACACACAAAACTTCAGTGCGGAGTCAGAGAGCAGCCCCAAAAACCAAGGTCACTGGCTCGCTAGATGGGCACACATTTTGAGAAGAGGTAAATCTAGAGAATTCACAAAAATAAAGGCAAGCCAGGCAAAAAGGAGCATAATGCCACCCCTACTAAAACAATTATAAAAATGTAATTTTTATTAGAATCAATTGTGTCATAATTCTATATTAAAATAATATTTAACAAAGATATGGTTGAAAAGCAGTTGCCAATGAAGTGGAATACCGGTATTATTGTACCATTACATAAAAAGGTTACCAATTAGAATGTAAACACTTAAGTGGAACTACGTTGTTGAATGCAGCATATAAAATAATGTCCAATGTCATTTATGAAAGTCTTGACAAATGACATTGGAACTTCAAAGACCAAATGGTGGAAAATAGTTGGCAAATAATAATAATGTAACTTCTGCAGACAGAAGTCAACAATAGATCAGATATTTGCTCTACGACAGGTCCTCCAAAATACAAGTGAATAATAGATCGACACACATCCTCTCTTCATAGACTTCGAAAGCGCATATGAGAGTATCTATGAACCGAGAATTATTCATAAAAACAATGAAAATTTAATATACCAATATAACTAATAGTATTGATAAAAGAAACTTAAAAATACAAAATTAGATCCGGTTACAAAACTAATTAACGGAAACCAAAATAAGCAAACAAGTATTAGTAGGAAAAAGAACAAATGAAGATCAAAGCGAATATACATCGAACAAAATAGAAAGTGGTATAATAACCTAAAAAATAAAAAATTGGAGAAAGAAAGCACGGAGCAAATCAGATTGAAGGAGAATCCTAGAATATACCAACTGACGACGATGATTTACATATACCTACATCATTAAAGGTTTCTTAAACATTTTTTTCTACATCCTTACAATAACCTATTAGAATGGGAATGAAAATTATTAATAGGTAGCGGGTAGGAAGTCCTTTTCGGATAGTCCTATCGAAGAAAGTGAATCGATCCCTGCCTTCCGCAGATTCCAGGTGTTTCCTGACCCGGAAAACTACCTACTAAGGGTCCCTTGACCAGCGTTACGGTTCAAGACCACAACGGCTCGGGGATCCAATGGCGAAGGTGGCAACCCAACCTTTAGGGGGTGAAATAAAAGGAATAAAGGGAAGAGAGATCTCTTTGAGCCGTAGAGTAGGCAACCGGTCTAGGAGCGGCACTCCAAAATCAAAGCTTCGGTCCTCCAGGATGGGGGTTGAGGCATCGGGTTAATCCCTCGATACTTGTTAAACACTTTAAAGGTTAAAACTTCCAGTAACAGGCCTCGAAAACGATTGAACAAACAAAGACGACTGAAGCTTAGAAAACGAAATATGAATATTGGTACTTGGAACGTTCAAGGGCTCTCCAATAAACTCAACGAAGTAATTTCGGAAGCCAATAAATCAAAAATGGATATTTTAGTACTTACCGAAACTAAAAAGAAAGGGCAAGGCTCAGAAAACCTAGCAGAATACGACTACTTTTTCTCAAGAATACAGAGAGATAAAAGAGCCCAGCAAGGAGTGGCTATACTTATAAGAAAATGACTTAGAAGGTGCATAACATCCGGGGAAGCAGTGAATGGCCTGACCCTGCATGGTAATAAAGTCACCATTCTTGGCATCTATGCAGTAAACGAGTAATATCAAAAATAGGAACATCAAGAGAAATACTCTTATTAAAAGACCTAAATACGAGAACGGGTAAAAAAGTTAAAGATAAAATAGTTGGTCAATTCGGAGAAGTTACTAGAAATGACAATAGAGATAGGCTTATCAACATATGTGAACAAAACAACCTGAGAATACTTAAGGGCTTTTTCCAGCACCGAGAAATACATAAATTCACTTGGGTCCAACAATCAAGAAATTTGAAATCCATTATAGACTATGTCATCGCCCGACAAAATACGCAACTTAATATATAAGACGTTTACAGGAAGCATATGTGGAAGCGACCACTACTTAGTAAAGGCTAAAATAATGCCCATACGACTAGCCAAGAAACAAGAACACAACGAGGAACAACAGCAAAAAAAAAAGAAACCAAATACAACTTGGATAGCCTCAACCATGAAACCACAAAGGCACTGTACAAAAAGCGACTCGATGATTATTTTTTTTTTTTTTTTATTTAGAATTAACGTGTCTCAACATCTTAGGTCATTGACACGGGAGCAAAGGTTTACAATAGTACTTACAAAGTTATGATACAAAGTTTACAATTGTGAAGAATAAAAATATTATGTAAATTATAATTTGTTAAACAATTGAGAAGTCTTTAAAAAGTCTATTATGCTCTTGAGTCGGCTTGAACAGTTCAGAAGTTCTTCTAGACTATGGGTTATATTGTTGGCAATTCGGGTGGCCTGGTAGTGCTGACATTCTGTGAGGATGTGTTTGACGGTGATAGGAATATCGTTGCAGTGAGAGCATAACTGTTGGTCTGTAGAGGACATAAGATGACCGTGTGTCAAACGTGTGTGTCCTATTCTCAATCTTCGTATTGCTATCTTTTCTTTTCTGTTCAGAGATGCTAGGGATAAATAGCTGTAAACATTAGGTTGTATTTCTCTGAGCTTTGTGTTTTTGGTGATCCAAAGTTTCTGCGACTTGTCTTGGATATTCCTTTTGAATTTTGATTTTAAGTATTCTTGGAGCTGTATGTTGTAGACAGGTAAGTTGGATGTAGATGCTTCTTTTGCAGCGCTGTCAGCCATCTCATTTCCTTGGATGCCGATATGAGAAGGCACCCATATTATTGTTATTGAAGTCCCTCGGGAAGTGAGGAGATGGATCGATTCTAATATTTTTTGTACTAAATGATGTTGATTGTAAATATTTTTTAACGAATGAATTGCGGATAAGGAATCGGTACACAGGGCTACACTTTGATGATTGTCAAAAGGGAACTCGAGAGCTTTTGAAATACTAAAGAGTTCTCCTGAAAATACGCTACATTCGTTTGATATTCGGTATTGTCGCAGCACTGTATCAACTGTAGTGACAGAACAGCCAACTCCATCTGCGTTTCGGGATGCATCGGTATAAAGCACTTTATCATAGTGGGATGTATTCACAATATCTTTGAAAGCTTGTCGAAAAAAGATATTATTTGTTTGTTGCTTATTAAATTTACAGAGAGAAGTGTTTATAAAAGGAGGTGTTCTAGACCATGGCGGGGATTCTGATTTTATAGATGCAATTGTTTGAGATAATTTTGTGTCTTGGCACAAGGGTTGTAGGATCTGTGGGATTGAAAGTATACATCTGGGCGAGATTACGAGTCCAGGTCTTGGCGAAGTCAGAAGGTTAAATACAGGGTTAGTCGGATTCGACGAAATTCTGCTAGCATAAGATAGGAGTAGTTGCTGCCTCCGGAGGTAAAGGGGGAGTTCATGAGATTCACAATAGAGACTTTCAGCGGGACTGGATCGAAAAGCTCCTAAGCAAATTCGGAGAGCAGTGTTGTGAACAGAGTTTAAAGATTGTAATAAATTATTAAATATAATTATTGGATGCAGACAAGTAAACTATACAACCATAGTCTAATTTGGATCGGATTATAGCTCGATATATTTTGAGTAGTACACTTTCATCGGCACCCCATTGATGGTGGGACAATGTCTTTAACAAATTCATTCTGCTTAAACAGATGCCTTTTATTTCATCGATATGACGTCGCCAGGTGAGTTTGTTATCGACAGTTATTCCTAAAAAATTGTAATGATCAATTGACTTTAAACTTACTCCGTTTAGTGTTATTTTGGGTATTTTTGTGCTGTTGTATCTCCTGGTGAATTTAATTATTTTGGATTTATTGGAAGAGAACCTGAAGCCAGTTTTCTCGGACCATGTAGTAAGGGACTCGACAGAATTTTGTAATAAAGATGAGGTTGCAGCTGTGGATTTTCCTTGGCAGTATACAATAAGGTCGTCTGCGTATAGGGCAAATTTAACAGGAGATTTTATATGAGAGCAAATATCATTGATGGCTAGCAGAAAGAGGGTAGAACTCAAAGTAGAACCTTGAGGTACACCATTTTCAGTGACATATTTGTCGGATAATACTCCGTTAACTGTGATTCTGAAATTTCTGTTATTTAAAAAGTTGTTTATAAAGCAAAATATGTTGCCCGTAAGATCATTTTCTACCAGTTTTTTAAGGATAACCGACTTACATGTTGTATCGAAAGCACTTTCTATATCAAAAATTACTGCAATTACGTCTTGCTTGGAGGCCATAGCATTTGCTATATCTGTTTGTAGGATCACTAAATTATCAGTGGTGCTTCTATTAGGTCTAAAACCTGATTGAGCAGGGTTAAGGATATTGTTTTTTTCTAGATATCATATTAATCGCTTATTGATCATTTTTTCCAATAATTTGCAAAGGGTACATGTTAGGGAGATTGGCCTAAACGAGTTTGGAGAGTTGGGAAGAGAGCTGCTTTTTTTTATAGGAAATATAATGGATTCCCTCCATTTGGAAGGAAATTCTTGTCGGGACCAGATTAGGTTGTACAACTCAAGCAATTTGTTTATGGTTTCTTCATGGAGATATTTGAGGAAAATTGAGGGGATGTCATCAGGGCCAGCAGCTGAATTTTTTGTAGTGGATAGAGCTAGAGTCAATTCTTGTTTAGAAAAGGGTAGGTTTATTGGGTTGGAAATATCGTTAGTTTTACCACTTGCGATGTTAAAAGAGTGTAAAGGAGACTTATTTTGGTTTAGCGTTTTCGATTGAAAGTGATGCGCAAAGATCTTGGCAATACTTTGACTTTGAGTCACTATTTTGTTGTCATGAATTAAGGCGGGGATTTTGTAGGCGGTGCTTTGACCTTTCATATGTTTAATTTTGTTCCAAACTTGGCTTGGAGGTGTGTCGGAAGAAATAGAATTAATATAAAGGTTCCATGAAGTCTTTTTGCTTTCCTTTATGATACGTTTTGATTTAGCTTTAGCTAATTTAAACTTGATAAGATTTTCATTAGTTCTTGTTCGTCTATATTTATTCAGAGCTTTCTTGCATACACGAACTGCTACAGCACAGGAGTCATTCCACCAAGGAACTGATTTTCGTGTAGGTTTAACAGAATATTTTCCTATATATTTTTGAGCGGAGTTAATTATGCAATTAGTGAACTGATCAACTAAGTGGTCTATGTTATATTCATATTTAATTGAATTGACTTGATCTCGGACGTTTAGACTGAAATTCATCCAGTCCGCTTGTGCAATACGCCATTTACTTATTGGGTTGTACGATTTGGGTTTATTGTCTGAGATTAATATAGGGAAATGATCACTATCGAAAAGACTATCTAGAGGACACCATGTTAGAGATGGACCTAGTTTTGGATCACAAAGGCTGAGATCGATATTTGAGAAAGTTCCTGAAGATAATTGAAGTGGGTGCTACAACCAGTATTGAGTAGAAATATATCTTCATTGCTAATTATGTTTTCTATAATTTTTCCTCTGCCAAATGTGCTGTTAGATCCCCACATTGTGCTGTGAGCATTAAAATCTCCTACGAGGATGAATGGGGGTGGGAGTTCTGCTATTAGTTTAGAAATTTCTGTATGATTTATCCCCTTATTAGGTGGTAAATATATATTGCAAATAGTGATTTTATGAGGACACCAGAATGAAACAGCTACTACTTCTAAATTAGAAGTGATGTTAAATTTTTCGGAATATATATCTGACGATATAAAAATAGAAGTACCGCCACTTGCGCGTAGGGGTGTGGATCTAATCTGATGATAGCCTATGTAATTTTTTAGGTACGGATTTTGGGTTTCCTTTAAATTTGTTTCTTGTAGACAAAGAATATCTGGAGCGGTCTCTTGGATAAGTTGTTGGATGCGTTCTAGACGGGCGTAAAACCCATCACAATTCCATTGTATTAAAGAGAAAGATTATTTTAAAGAGTTTTGGGAGGCAAGGGAAGTATCAGAGTAAGATTCATCGTCACTGGGATCTGTTTGTGAAAGACATGGTAATGTTATTGTATCGTTATTTTCTGCAGATTTAACATTGCATTGATGTCTGATTTTTTTCATTAATCGTGTAAATCTGTTTTTTATTGTTCTTTGAGAAAGATGCGGGTAGATAGAAATCAAATTGGTAAGGAGTGTATTGATGTCGTTTGTAAACTTTAGGGCCTCATGATAGGGGTCACTGCTGCCTTTAGTATTTTCTAAAAACGCAAAAAGATCGTTTAAGGAGAGTATATTGTTTTGTGGATTTTTGTTGTAATATTCGGTAATGTCAAGTTTAGTAATATCAGAGATACTGGTATCATCCGTTTTTCGCTTTTTCTTTTTGGATTTTCTTTTAGTTAATTCATTAGGGATATAAGGCGGTTGCATTTCAGAGGTTTCAGCTAACGGAGTTGTAGGAAGACTAGATTCGTCATTAAGTGATTCCGAAGGAGGTCTTTTTTGGCCTATTACTGGAATGTCTTGAGATGATTGGACGCTTTCATTTGTATTCGTGCTAGGTTCATTGTTAGAAATGGGAGCTCGGGTTTCTGACTGTATAGGAATAATGACCGATGAGGGATTAATGCAGTTATTTGCAACATGTCCTGTTTGCTTGCAGATAAAACATTCCATTCTATCTGTAGAAAGAAAAATTCTATGTTCATGACCATCATATGGAATAGTTATTGATGTTTGTAGTTCGTAGTTATCAGAAGGGGGAAATATATCAACTTGGCGCCTGAAGCTTAAAACATGACTGTATTCATCTCCAGGGATACCTGCTTTTAGAAACGATATGGGGGATGCTAGTTGTAAGCCAAGACTTTTTATAGCATTTTCAGCTAGATCATGAGGAATAAAAGGTGATATATTTGACATTACAATTCTTTTAGTTGGAGATATAAGTCTCCGAATATTTAGTGAAAATGTATTAATTTGAATGAATGGATGAGACTTTATCAATTTTTCGACAAGTTCAGAATTAGATAAGTAAATACATTACCCTATTATTCGATATCCTGGATGCGAAGCAAATGTTCTTGGCCCCAATGATAGTTCCGATTGCATGTACATAATCGTATAGCTTTAAACTATTCTCGGCATGAAGAACCACGGCCTGATCCTTTTTTGGGAACGTTGGTCTAGGTGCTGATTTTACTGCAGCCGTGTAAGATATGTTACTGTTGGTGGTTGGGTTTGTGTTGGTTACAATTTGGTTTGTTGACATTGTTGGATTTGAAGCATCCTCGTAGTCAAAGACAGCTTCTTGCAATTTGTTTGTATTCATTGTTGAGTGTCAGAAGGCGGCAACTTATCATACACCATAGTGATGGAAGTTGCCTAAATATGGAGCAACTAGTGTAATGTCCAACAATGTTGTTATTTTCTTGTAAGGTTATAATGCACTTAATGAAATATTGTTTATACAAGTTTAGCGATTATATGCACCCGCGAAAGTACACGTATATAGTTACACTGCACTTTGTTATTGTCTGGAACAAGTATAAATCGCAAAACAAGTTTAAAAACTATTATAAACACTGTAAATTACGAGAACGGCAAAAACGATGTTTACTCGTTCAGGCACCGAAGTGGAATCCCTCGATGATTATTATGAATCAATAAAAATTAATTTTCTAAGCGCATATCTTTCAAATTATATACTTTTTTGAAAAAAAAAAAGAGCCGATAACGTCATCACTGTAATGTGTATCACCTTGTATAATGATATTTTATTGTAAAATGTAGAACATTAAATTTAAAAATCGACGTGTTTTAGATTTTTTTAAAGGCTTTTCATTTAGGAAATATCGAAGTTATTCCATACTTTACGGACACACTGTATGTACTGTGCTCACACTTTAAAGAAATATTTGATTGTCGTTTGCTTTTTCTTGTTTAGACAGTCTGTCATTGCTTGTTCTTGTATCTCCTTTAACATAAATTTTTTTTTCAAAATCTCTCTCTCGCACCAACGCATTAAAGTGTTTACAGCCAATATGGCATCGTCACAATTGACGGTGAAAGATTTTTCATCGTGTGCTTCCTGGGTCACGTGTTCATCAGATTCTGTCATTTGTTAAATTATTTCTTTATCTGTTAAGTCAGCATTGAGATTGTCATCTAAATCCACTCTTGTAAAGCTTCTCTTGATTCTGATGAATTAGTCATATCGTTGCAAATTTGAAGAGCAGCATCTAGAACAACTTGCACAGGTTGGTCATTGGATTCTTTGTTAACTTCTATTGGAAGGAGTGAATTGTTGGATCAAATATTCTTCCACGATTTAATCAGTGTAGTAGGCTTGACTTTCTGCCAGACAAATCGCATCTTTAATGTTACAGTTGACTTACAATATCAAGAAGGAGTTATAATATTAAGGAGTTGTTTCTTGTAGTGTGCCTTGAGAGTTTTAATAACGTTTTGATCCATGGGCTGAATCAATGCAAGAGTATTTTTTGGTAAGTACATTGCCTCGATATATCCATCGGAACTTTCGATTTTTTATTCGTCCTTATCAGGATGTCCTGGAACATTGTCTAACAAGAGGAGGGCTTTCACTGGCAGTTTTTTTTCTTTGCTCATCTTAAAGTTGTGGAACAAAGCTATTCTTGTGCCAATCCAAAAAAACTTCTTTTGTCACCCCTGAACGGTTTTGCCACATGTTAGTAATTGTAGCTTCTCAATTTTAACATTGAAGGCACGAGGTTTTTTGGACTTACCACGATTAGCAATTTCAATTTGTGGGATCCTGATGCATTCGTTCATACCAAGAGAGTGAGATTTTCTTTCTGAAGTTTTACTAAAACTTTTTTTCGTCTGAAGTGACAAATGTCTTTATTGGAAGTTGCCGCCCGTTTAGACCGGTTTTATTAGCGTTATAAAGTTGTTCAGAAATTTGGTCCAATTCGGTGATCTTTTTGCTCAAATTCTAAATAAATTCAGATATCTCAGACTCATCAGAACTCAACTTTTCTCCACTCATTTGCAAAAATCGTATTCCGTACCGTTTTTTGAAGTTTTCGAACCAGCCTTGACCAGCACGAAAATCAGTTTTTTTTTGTAAATTCCTTATAAACAAATTAAGCTTCATTTTTTAAAATGTCACCTGCTTGCTTGTCTGCTTAAACCAGATGTGCAGAGCTTCTTCAACATGAGGAAATTCACTCATTTTAAGAGTTTTTCATTCCTTAGAATCATCCTCTACAGATTTCATAATTTTTTCGATTTTGTCTTTGTTTTTCGTATGTCGTATACTGTAGCTCGTCCAATATCATAGAATCTAGATATCGCAGTCGGAGTTTCACCACACTTGCATCTCTTAATAATATCCCATTTATCTTTTGAGTCAGCGTTTTGTACTTTCGTTTTGAACTCGCCATTAAACTGAACTTTCTCAACGAATTAAAAAAAGTTTGGCAATACATATTATTGTATCTAAAAACCCTATCGAACCGAACTACTCACGAAAAATACACAAAATGAAGGATTCGGTAAGAATGAGATGTGTCGTGATAGGTTTCAGTAAAAGTAAAAACGCAGAAATAAGGCAGCTACAAAATCTGACAATAGGAAGAATAGAGAAAAAAACTTTACATATCTAGGATGCTTAGTTTAGTTTGATAAGAAAATTGCAGAATTGAAGAGGATAATATTCATTACCAATAAATATTACCATCATACTACTAGGAGGATAGGTGAGAAGATTATTAGCTATCCTCGAAAGAAAAATCTTGCAACAGCAATATTAAAGGCACTAAAGAATATGAAATTTGGCGAAGAAGATAAGACTTGTGGAAAAATGAAAAAAGCGAAATACCAAACAAAATAAGCAAACAAGTAACAATAGAAAAAAAGAACAGATGGAAGACCGAAGCTAAGATACTGAAACAAATACAAAATGATATACCACCACTAAAATAAAAAATTGGAGATATAAACCATGAAACAGATCAGAATGGGGAAGAATCTTTGAACAGACTAAGTGGAGATATAAACCATGAAACAGATCAGAATGGGGAAGCAGGGCCGTTCCTGGCGGGTATGCAATGAATGCCCCGCACGCAGGCGCTAAATTTTAGGGGCGCCAAATATTTGGTTACCATTACAAAAATATTCTCACTTCTAAAACAAAAAAGTCAGTGTTCAGTACTTCCCCGGTAAGCGCTAAAGCAATCACTTCATCCGATTGCTATTCCCTATTATAATACCAAAATTACTAATAAAATTACCACCCTACAATTTTATTAGTGTCAGCACACGAAGCGCCGTCTAATGCCGCTCGCCGCGTTTGAGTAAAGAATGTACTATTGATAAAGAGCAACAAAAATATTATGAAATTGAAAAACAGCGATGGCGTGGAATCATTAAAAGAATGATTTGTATTATGCAGTATTTACCTGGCTAAAATTTAGCTTTTAGGGGTGACAGTACGAATCTTTATGAGACTAATAATGGCAATTTTTTGAAATTAGTTGAAATGATTGCTAAATTCGATCCAATTATGATGGAACACCTGAGCAATATTCGAAGGTCTAAAGGGTTATGCAAAAATATGCAAACATTAGTTTGCATTTTGAGAACGATTTCCGAAGTGGAAATTGATACGTCAATAAACGTATTTTAACCTTTAATTGTGGCTTATTCCCATTTAAATAGTAATTAATTTAAAATGCCACAAGAAAATAGCTTCAGAACAATATTAAGAGATATGAACACGAAACATTCAGCAAGGTAACTATTAGACAAAATTAAAAAGTTCAAATTCATTTTTTCTATTATAATTTGGCATGATGTGTTACCAAAAGTTAATATAGTAAGTAAAATGGTCCAGAATCCAAATAAAACTTTAAATGAATGCCATACAGAAATAAAACATCTTATTATTTATTTTACTGAAAAAAGGTCAGACAAACATTTCGAGATTTTCAGGAATGAGGCTGTAGCAGAAGCAGAAAAAAGTGATGTAGAGCAAACATTTCCATTATTAAGACAAAGAAAGATGAAGCTTCAATTTTCGTATGAAGGTACAGATGAAACAGTATTCGATCCAAAACAAAAATTTAAGATCAGTTTTTATTTTCAAATTTTGGACACAACAATTCAATTCCTACAAAGACGCTTTGGGGGAATAGATAAGTGCCACGATTTATTTGGATATTTGGGTAATTTTCAAAATCTAGATTCTGATGTGATTAAAAGGTCATGTATGGATTTGGATTTAGCTTTACAAATTCAACTTGAAGGAAACGTATGCAAAGATATTGATGGTCTTGATTTGCATAATGAAATTCTGTCATACAAAGTTCTTAACCCAATCACAGACTCTAGCAAAATTTCGGATTCGCCCATAGATATTTTAAATTATATAACTAAGAAAAATTTACAATCCTTGTTTCCAAATCTATTTATAGCCTTGAGAATATTCCTGGCCCTTCCAATTTCGGTGGCATCTGGCGAAAGAAGTTTTTCAAAGCTAAAGCTCATAAAAAATTATTTAAGAATGTCAATGTGCCAAGAAAATCTATCAGATTTGGCAGTCATTTCAATTGAAAATAAAATTTGTGAAGCCATTAATCACAATGAAATGATAAATGAGCTTGCATCTGTGAAAGCACGACTTATCATGTTGTAATTCAAATATTTGTTATTTAATTATTTTTCACTTGGTATATATGTATTATTTAATAAAGTTTTTTTGCATTGAGAGTATCTCCTTTCCGTTATTGTTTCATGTTATATTGCAGAATGCCTTATTAATTTGCGAATTGAGTGTTTTCTTTCTTACTGTTAACTTACATAATAATATTGTTTTAAAATGACCTTTTTTCTTCATTTAATTTTGAAAATAAAACCTTTTTTTCAAACATGGTTCGTTTTATTTTTCTTTTTACATTCATATCGTATTTTCAATCATATCACAAGAACTTGTTGGGATATAGGTATCTTAAAAACATAATATGGGGGCGCACAAAAAATCCTGCACGCAGGCGCTCACTACCCTAGGAACGGGCCTGTGGGGAAGAATCTTTGAATAGACTAAGTTCCAAAAAGGGCTGTCGAGCCACTGATGATGATGAAACATCTACCTAAACACAACAAAATTACAAGTTTTATAAACATTTTTTTGGTACATCCCTACAGTAAGTTATTAGAATGGGTAAAAAAAAGAACCAAAATTTATTTTATACTCATTTTATTTTTATTTGCAATACTAACAAAGTAACACTGTTAAAACTTATTAAATACATAGTATTAATATGCATTTGCAGTAAGTAGTATTAATATTTGCTAATTTTGCCTAGACCTTTCATAAGCGTCGTTGTTAGGATTCAGCTGATTGGCTCTGTTATCTCTCTCCTGTTGAGTATGTCCATCACCACCGGTTGAGGAAGAATCTGAAATAAATAATACCAATATTATGTGTGTGTGTGTGTGTTTGGAGAGTTGGCTTGGAAACTAGTCCTTTAGCCACAGAATTGTAATGTAAGATATTAGTTTTTAAATAATGTAACCAACTTTAAATAAAAAGTTACATATTAGTTCGTATACTTCTCTACTATCTAAGGAGAGTAAATGGGTGATGTTTATGGGAGTCTGAATTTTAAGTTCTGATAGTTTTGAATACAGCTGATCTGTTTCATACCTATGTTTATCGCACTTAAAAAGAATATGGTTGATGTCACATTGTGATATATTATCGCATGAGCATACCCCAGAAGGGATAATATTTAACTTAGCCAAGTGAGCTGGGAATGCACCGTGATTAGTTTTCAGTCGAGTAATTGTGGCTGTCAACTTCTTTGGCATTGCATATTTGAAAATATAGTCAACATCTTGTGGTAGGGTAGGGTGGATAGTATAATATTGATTATTTGAATTCGTTGCTATGTTTTTCCATTTTTCTTTCCAATTTATAAAAATTTTGTTATAATAATGTTGTTGTAAGTCCTCCAATGTAAATATGGGAATATAGAGTCCAACATGGGTCGCATCTTTAGCAAGCTGATCAACCAGTTCATTTCCCTCGATACCTATATGACTTTTAACCCAAATAACTGTAATATCTTTACTATATATTTTATTTTTAATAGCACAAAGAATATTATTTCTTTTATGTTGAGTCATATCTGAGTTTAATCCTTTAATGACCGATAATGAATCTGATAATATTACTGCTTTATTTAAATTGTGTGAATCTAGCCAATCTAATGCTTTTTCGATAGCTACCGCTTCAGCAGTATATATTGAACAATGTGATGGAAGTTTAATTTTCAAAGATTCGCTTTTATGTGGAATGTAAACTGCGCAACCTGTGGCACCATCCTCTTTTTTGGAACCATCGGTATACATTATTACGTGATCATTATAGTCACTCAATATGGATCTAAGTAAGACAAAGTTTATTTGTGGGAATTCTGTGTACTTTGGTATAATGACTTTTGGTTTATTTAATGTTACCTGAAAATTAGCTTTATATATTGGTAATCTTTTTTCTTTGCCATAGATATTAGGATACTCATTAGTTTCTAAGAAAGCATCAGCAAGTGGAGGAGAATTTTTTATGCGCCAGTATTTATTTGAGAGGTTTTCAATAGATAACTCATACAGTTGACTAAGTAGATTATTATTATTTAATCTTAGCTTCAGGATATGTTTAATTGCCATAATTTCTCGACGATTTTGAAGAGGTATTTCATTACTTTCAGCAAGTAGTACAGGGCAAGGAGTAGACTTCATGGTGCCCAAGCATATTCTTAGACATTTAAACTGAATGCGGTCTACAGTTAATAAGTGTGTGTTACTGGCGGCACCATACAGAATGCAACCATAGTCTACAATAGATCGCACGTAGGCTCTGTAAAACATCAATGCAACTTTGGGGTCAGCACCCCATCTTCGATTAGTAACACATTTAAGAATATTAATACCTTTTTCACACCTACTTTTTATATATTCCACATGTTTTGACCATAAGAGTTTGGGATCAAGAAGAATGCCAAGATATTTGTATTCTTTGACAATAGGTATATCATATCCAGACAACTTTATTTTGTCAGGCGTACGAATCCTATGTCTAGTGAATATCATTGTGGCTGATTTGTCAGGGGAAATGGTCAGTCCATGATTTTTTACCCAGTTATTAACGTTTTGCATGATGAATTCCAGAGCCTCCAGGCAGTCAGTATACGAGTTACGCTCTGTATAGATGCATATGTCATCAGCGTATTGGATGCAATTGATTGTGTTGTCAAAAATGCCATGAATACTTGCTGAAAATATGTTGAACAATAACGGACTTAAAACTGATCCTTGTGGAAGACCTGTATGAGCAATTCTAGGACCGTGTAGTTGGTTTAAATGATCTTTAATATATATAACACGATTATTATAAAGATGAACAATATTAGTCGCTATATTTTGAGGTAATCCTATATCATATAGTTTTTTGTGTAAAATGGTTAAATTAACAGAATCATATGCCCCTTTTAGGTCTAAAAACAAACAAGCAAGATAATTGTTTTTGGAAAACGTTATTTGAATGTCGGTAACTAAACGTGATATTGCATCCAGTGTACCAACACTAGCCCTAAATCCATATTGTGTACTTGGAAGGATACTATAATGTTCTATAAGCCATTCTAATCGAGTCTTAATAAGTCTTTCAAATGTCTTGCATATGCAAGACATTAATGATATCGGTCTGTAAGAAGAGGAGAGTGTTTTATCTTTATTAGGTTTAAGAATTAAACAAATAACTATTTCTTTCATATGATCCACATATCTTCCATTGAAAAGCCAATCGTTGAAAATTGTTAGTAAACTTTGTTTAGCTATAAGAGGTAATTCATATATTATGTTATAAGTAATTTGATCGCGCCCCGGAGCCGAGGACTTTGAAGACTTGATTGCAGCCTCAAATTCTATCATATCAAAACTTTCCTGGAAAATATTGTATTTACAAGTTTTACTGTTATCCTGAATAGGAAGGTCAACATATGGCGGAGCAAATTTGTCGAGCAACTCTTCTATTAGTTCATTTGGCAGGGGATATCGTCTTGTACGGTAATTTTTATTCACTAGTTTATTAACAAAATTCCAAATTTTACTGATGGGAGTATTTTTGTTTAAAGTATTTACAAAGTTAATCCACGAACTTTTTTGTTTGTTTGTAAAGAGGAGTTTACTTTTGGCTTGAATTTGTTTGTATTTAATATAGTTTTCAAAATTTGATGCTTCAATGTATCTTTTGTAAGCAACTTTTCGTGAAATGATCATATTTTTGCATTCATAATCCCACCAGACTGGAATTCGAGATTTTGGCTGAAAGGAATTTTTGATATTCATAGAAAATGAGGCAGCATCGTCAATTGTCTTTAACAGGAAGTCAAAACGTTCCGCTGAAGTGATATTATCGGTTATATTTTCGGATAATGTTTTTTCTATATGACCTTTAAAGATATTCCAGTTTGCTGAAGACTCTTTCCATTTAGATGAAGGAATTATTGTACATGGGTGATAGTCCAAGTCGATAGTGATTACTATAGGTAAGTGAGTTGAACCCAGAGTATCGGGAACAGGATCCCATGTGGTGTATCCAATTAGATTTGGTGTAACAAGGGATAGATCCACCATTGATGGAAGTTCATTAGGTCTTGTTACTTTGGTCGGTCTACAGTCGTTTAGCAGAACTAAATTACTGTTATCTAGCGCATCTACTATACACTTGCCCTGAGCGGAATCCTTCAAGGAACCCCACCTACTGTGGTGTCCATTGAAGTCCCCACCAATGACAACCCTACCACTAAATTGAGTTAAAATCTTTTCCCAATCTCTATTATTGACTATTACTTTGGGTGGTTTATAAATACAAACGATTACCAATTTAATTTGTTCTATAAAAACTGCACACGTTTCAATACCATTATTAAAGTTTTTCTTTACATTAATTTCAGTAAAACAAAGGTTATTTGATATGAGGATGGCTACACCACCGTAACCATCAGGTCTATCGCTTCTGATAACGTTGTAACCTGTTAAACCAAAATTTTTATTTTTAGAAAGCCATGTTTCATTAAGCAGAATGACATCAACAACATTGTGCTCGAGATAATTAAGTAAACTAGGTTTATGTTTATTTATAGATTGACAGTTCCACTGCAGTATGTTAAATGTCCTGTTGTTCCCCATCGCTTTCAATATCTGTTAGGTTGTTCAACATTTTTTCAATTTCTTCTTTTGTATTTTTTTGTAAGTTAGGTAAAAATATTTTAGGGTTAATTTTCTTGATGATATTTTCTATCAAGGCTGGAATTTCATTGATTATTTTACATTCTATTTTTTCTTTATACGCCATAAACTCGTCCCTGTATGGATTAGGGATTATAGGTTGGGATGAGGTGTTTGTAGCATTAGGGAATCTTGGGAAAGTTGGTGTCTTTTTGATCGCAGTAGGAGAGATAGCTCTACGCTTGTTTCTTGTTTTTTTAATGGTAGGTACATAGGATTGATTTTGATTTGTACCTTCGGGGATGTTAGGGGTTAAGGCGGGGAAATTTTGTATAGTATTGAGGATATCGAATCTATTATTTGTAGTTACCTTGGCGTATGAAGGATTGTTAGCTATGGTTTCTGCCTCTTTAAAGGTAGTGTTTTCTAAAGCCATTATTGATTTTATTTTGTATTGGTGTTTAAATGCAGGACACTGTTTAGAGAGTGAGTTGTGTTCAGTGGAGTTGCAATGTAAACAAAATAGAGAGTTAGTGCATGTTTCATTATTATCATGAGTTTGACTACATTTTTTACAACGATTTGATGTTGATTTGCATTGCCGAGCAGTATGACCGAAACGAAAGCAATTAAAACACTGAACAACCGGATATATATATTGTTCAACATTAAACCTAACCAAGTCTAAATTAACAGTCTTAGGAATGCTATTTCCTTCAAATGTCAAAATGACCATCTGGCGAGGTACAAGAATTGTTTCATTATCCGAATCAATTATTTTCCGTTTTAACCTTTTTACTTCGACAACATTTTTATCTGAAACAATATTTTCTAAAATATACTTTTCATCCAAAAACGTATCGACTTCCCTAATAATTCCCTTCTTTTGAGTAAAAAATGATGGAATATACGCTACAAGTTTATTATCCTTAATAAGCTCATGTTCAATTAGAGAATTTGCGCAAGTATAAGTTCTAAAAATTACTTTTACCTTATTTCTGCCAACAGTTTTAATGTCTAGTACATCGTGTTTAAAATATTGGTTTTTAAATAGATAATGACCGACACGTACTGGTGATAAACGGGACAAGTTTTTGTCTGTAGATTCTACAAAGACATTATAATACCCTGAATCATTTATTTTATATCTGTTATTTAAATTAATATACCTTTTGTCTTCCGTATCCATTAATGATATATTATTCTGGGGTGGCTCAACACCACCCCCCGATTCACTCATAATAATAAATAATTAGATCCTACCTTTTTTGAAGATCGGTTGGTTTATTTTCAAATTAAATACCTATTAATTTGATAATAGCACTAGTTAAGGACCCGGCACAGATTTATCGAACGATGTTCACCTGTTAACTGTCCAATGAATACTGTAACACTGCTTAAATCTTTTAAATTCGCAAGGAACTTTATAAAAAGCGTTTTTAAACTTTGACAGTTATTTGACGTATTGATACCAATATTAGTTTTTAATGTTAAATTTGAATCACTTATGTGAGAAACCTCATGTCATAAATTTACCAAAATAGTTGTTTTCAGTAAAATGGACTTTTAAACTGTAACTACACATTTTTGTAAAGAAACGCCTTCAGTCAGTGCAGTCGTAATCTATCTACACTAGTAAAACTGAAAAATTAACGAAAATGAGGTAATTGGGACCAGGATGTAACGATAAATGTAACAGAAAATGTAAATCAAAATTATCTGAAAATGGTAAGGACTCAATTTATTTAATTATTTTTGGAAAATAGCTTATCATGATAAACAGAACGAATATTTATGTAGATATGTTCTCAGATAAGAGATAAGAGAGAAATGTTGCAAATTTAAGAGTCAAAAAGAAACTGGACAAATGAATTTATACAGTTTTTACAGTATAATAGACATTTTTAGACATTTTTTTAAATTAACAAAGCTATTTAAAAGATTTTTAAATTAACAACGCTATTTAAAAAAATTGATAGAAAGGTAGAGGCTTTATACCTGGAGATATGCGTGGTCTCCATAAGAACAGAGCAAATGCTGTAGAAAAAAAATATTAAAAATTCCATTCGTACCCATATAAAATCTATTCCAGCAAAAGAATCCCACTACACAAGAAAATAACAACCAAGATGTATTTTGATGAGTCTTTAACATTTCCCAAATTGTATTAACTGTATAATGAATGGATGTTATGCGATAAGCCACCCACCAAAAGTCACTATAGACACATATTCAATAGGGAGTTTAATATCGGCTTTTTGTATAAAAAATAATCAGTGTCTCACTTGTAATCTACGTAATACTAAAGCAGAGAAAGACCAAATAGAAAATTTACAAAACAAAAGTTATACAATTTAATTTAAAACAAAATGTATTATAAAAATGAATTTTAACTAATTTGTACCCAATGTAAAGTATTAACCATGTAATCATGAATGTACATTGTACCTGTGTCAATGATCATTAGCTGTCGAGACATATTTTCGAAAAAAAAAATGAAAATAAACTTGTATATAAAGCAATAAAAATTACTTTAAATATAAGAGGACGAAAATAACTTCACTTTGCATAAACTACTTAAAAAAAAAGGTACAGAAACTAATTTTTGTAGACAGAAGTGAAGGAAAGGACGAATTCAAAAATCGATGCAGAAAAAATTAGAACTTAGAACCATCTCAAACAAAAAAAAAAGATTATTCTCATAAATATGAAAAGACAAAATATAAATAAGGAAAAAGAAAACAATTATTAAAGTACTTACTCTTCCAATTATCTGGTCTGGAATCAAGCCCTCTACTTTGATAGTATCGGTCATTATTCTCATTCAGCTGTGTGGCACGATTGTCAGTATTTGCTTTTGAATTGCCTCTGTCAGCCATGATTAAGTTTCTGGTTCTGGTAGAAAGTTTAGGTTAAACAAAACTGAATTTAACTACTAAGTAAGCTATAACGTTAGTTAGAAGTTAACTGTGAAGTTTTTAAAATTTTTTTTCGTTTATATATGTTCGTCTCGGTCACATATCGGAATCACGCGAAAAAATTATATAGGGGTGAGCGGGGCATACTGTAAGAATTTATATCTTAACTATGTATCTTAATCTTAGTTCATTACAAGATAGCTATAACAAACATGTGGCACTTTTAACCACACGTTCATTTCAGTTATAATTAAATACAAGCAAAGGAAATATTGTCTCTTGTAAGACATTTTATGTGTGCTACATATTACAAAAAATACATTTCTTCTCATTTCATAATCTTATTTCTCTACTCTGATCATTGTGCCCATTTACTATTATTATTTACAGATTTGGAATTTTGTGGAACCATGCTTGTGCCAAATGAAACCTTCAGCCGTGAGCTGTGCTTATGACATTGTGAAATGCTATTTGAAAAATCTGCCACAATAATTACTGGGTTATATGTTCCTTATTAGCTGCATTATGGACAAGGCAATACTGTTTCTAAAATTTAAACCAAAACCCTTTTTATTTGTTTTTTTAGTAGTACCCCATTTTGCTTATTTAGAGTACGCCGTAGCGTGTTTAAATTTAACTTTAAAAATCGAGCGTGTTTTAAAGTTACCATGGCAACATCAACAGTTTTAAATATTTATCTTGTAGCATTTCTAAAATTCCTTTATATATTGAAATTCCCTCGTATTTGCTAAAGTATCGAAGAATATTTTTAGTGTATTTCAGTTCCTATCGTACAAGTTAAAATACCCAAAAGTGTTTTCAATCCTTTTATTTCAGTTTATATGTTTTGTTTATACTAAATTGGGAAGCGAATGATTTTTAAGAATCGCATCACTCTCGCTGAGGCGTGGTCAAGAGCGGTAGGCTTAGCTAGCCATAAAGATAGGTACATGGAACGTTAGAACAATCTACGAGGCGGGAAAAATCTATAATGCCATCCAAGAAATGGAAAGACTCTCGATTAATATTATGGGAATAAGCGAAATGCGCTGGACAAATACGGGATACCAAGTTATCAAAGATCACAAAATATTCTACTCAGAAAATCTTAAGAACGAACATATAAATGGAGTGGGCCTAATTATGAATAATAAAATCGCCAACTGTGTCAGTCACTTTGTACCTTTATCAGAAAGGATGCTCTTAGTTGAGCTAAACACAACTCCCATAAAAACAAACATTATTCAAGTATACGCTCCTACAGCGGACGCCCCAGAAGAAATCATAGAAGAATTTTACAATGACCTTACTAATATTGTCAAAAGGATTCGGAAAAACGAAACAATACTAATTATGGGAGACTTTAATGCCAAAGTTGGCAAAGGACAAAGTGGAAATTTAGTGGGATCCTTTGGTCTAGGGGAACGTAATGAACGCGGAGACCGTTTGATTGAATTTGCAACTGAAGAACAGCTCGTAGTGACAAACACCTTTTATGATCTTCCTCCAAGACGACTATATACGTGGAAATCTCCCCAGGATAATCCAGATCACAGAGTACGAAATCAAATAGACTATATTCTTATTAACAAACGATTTAGAAACTCTATAACATCTGTTAAAGCGTACCCGGGATCCGACATAAATTCGGACCACAATCCACTTATCGCCAAAATGAAACTTAGTTTAAAGAAAGTTCAAAGACCAAAAATTATGAAGTACGATATTAACCAACTGAAAAATAAAACAGTAAAGGAAAAGGTACAAAAACGCCTAAAAGAAAAAACGTGGGCTCGTACAGAAAAACCATGGGCCCGTACAGAAACAGATAACACAGATGTAGAACTAGAAAATTTGCACAAAGTAAGTCAAGAAATAACAGAGAAATACTTAAAACCTGAAAGAACAAATAAAAAGGAATGGATGACGGAGGAGATTCTATGTATATGGAAGACAGAAGAAACGCTAAAGATAATAAGAATTACTACAACAACATAAATAACGAAATAAAAAGGGCTATTAAAATAGCAAAAGAAAATTGGTTTAGCTCGAAGTGTACAGAGATAGAGTCATTACAACAAAAACATGATTCATTTAACCTCCATAAAAAGATTAAAGAAGCGGCAGGCTTATATAAACACAAGAACACTGGATTCCTGACAGATAATCAGGGAAACATAGTACTGGAAATAGAGCATAAAAGAGATATTTGGATTAAATACGTAGAAAAAACTTTTGAAGATATACGAAGTAACACTGGTATTACAACAAACACCAATTGCGAATCTGGACCACCATTTACAGTCGAAGAAGTAAAATATGCCATCAAAAGCACCAAAGATGGTAAAGCAGTAGGCCCTGATAATTTTCACTCAGAATTCTTAAAACTTATGGACTATGATGGCATAAAATGGTTGACAAATATATTTAACAGTATATATGATATGGGCGTGGTTCCCCAAGAGTGGTTAGTGTCAACTTTTATAAATCTTCCAAAAAAACCCAATGCGAGAAAGTGCGAAGACTATAGAATTATAAGCCTATGAGCCATTTACTTAAAACATTTCTAAAGGTCATTCACAAAAGAATATATACAAAATGTGAGGAACAACTAACAAGAACACAATTCGGATTTCGTGATGCTCTGGGAACACGGGAGGCCCTTTTTGCTGTACAGGTGCTATTTCAGAGATGCAGGGATGTGAATTGTGACATATACGTATGCTTTATAGATTACCAGAAGGCATTTGACAGAGTAAAACATGCCAAATTAATGACTCTAATGCAAGAAATTGGAATTGTCAACAAAGATCTTAGAATTATCAGAAACATTTACTACAATCAAACGGCCAAAATCAAAATAGAAGACCAGTTAACTGATAAAATTGCAATAGAACGTGGAGTACGACAGGGCTGTATTTTGTCTCCATTGTTGTTCAACATTTATTCTGAATGGGTATTTAAGGAAGCTTTAGACGGTTGTGCAAAAGGAATACTAATAAACGGTGAATGGTTGAATAACATTAGATATGCAGATGACACTATAGTTTTTGCCGATAATCTGAATGACTTACAGATATTAACAAATCGCATAACAGAAGTCAGCAACAGATACGGACTAGCTCTTAACATAAAGAAAACCAAATTTATGACAATTAGTAAAAAACCAATACTAAACGCTCAACTTACAATCAACCAACAGAATATCGAAAGAGTCGAGCAATATACATATCTAGGCACCAATTTAAATAGCCAATGGGACCACTCAACAGAAATTAAACAGCGAATAATAAAAGCAAAAGCAGCATTCGTTAGAATGAGAACCATTTTCAACAGTCGAGACATATCATTAAAAACAAAATGCCGTCTATTGAACTGCTACATATTCACAGTTCTGCTCTACGGAATGGAAGCATGGACACTGACTGTTGCATCTATGAATCGGCTCGAAGCTTTCGAAATGTGGATCTTACGTATATCCTGGGTTGACAGAGTTACTAATGTGGAGGTCCTGCGTAGAATAGGGAAAGAATGTGAAATTCTCATGACCGTCAAAACTAAAAAGTTGGAATATCTAGGACATGTAATGAGAAATCAAGAACGTTACGGCCTTCTCCAGCTGATTCTCCAAGGGAAAGTAAATGGTAAGAGAGGAGCGGGAAGAAGACGCATTTCCTGGCTTCAAAATTTACGAAAGTGGTATAACACGACTACCACTGAACTGTTCCGCGCTACAATAAATAAAGTAAAGATAGCCGTGATGATCGCCAACATCCGGAACGGATAGGCACTTTAAGAAGAAGAAGATGGAAATCTAGTGTTTTGTGGCAGAGTAGTAGCAGTTTAACGTCTAGTTGCAGTCTAAGTGAAATTTTGAAGATAACTACATGTTGCCATTGTGTTCAGTTGTACCTGTTCCCGTTTTTTTAGGAGACGAGTTTTCCAAAGTTTGTGTTACAGTGCTAGCTTCCACCCTCATTTTTTTGTCCCTGGTCAACGTTCCAGATTATAGATGCAGTTTTGTTCGTATGTCAGAGATTCCCAGCCATTGTTGAGGTTTTAAGAAGTCCAGTTTACAACTCAAGTATAATTTTAGTGAAAATCAAGGTAACTTTTTTTTTTGTTCAAATTTAAAGTAAAGATAGACTTTTTTAATAATAATAATTGCTTTCATCATTTAAAAAGATAATTGTTTATTTGCAATCATTTATTTCTGCCACGTTTTATAGCCCAGTAACAATAGTAAGTGTTTCTCTTTGTTATTTTTATTTACTTTTGTGACTATGAATATTGTAATTTTGTATTGTCTATTTTTAAGTATTTTCGTATTGTCTATTTTTGTAACTGTTTGTGGTATCTTTAATTTTATTTTTTTTTTTTTCTAAACCATTTTGTTTATTTTTCTTAACTAACTCCCTAACCCTTTTTTAAGTTTCATTTAAAAAGATATATTTTTCATTTCTAATAATTATTTCAATAGTTACAACTAGTTGTTGTAATCGTTATAACTTCCCACCTCGAAGCGGCGTCCTTATTTCAAATAGCTAGAGGTCTGTCTTGTTGTTTTTATTTGTACAATTGTCCAGGAGATTCATGTAAGTACCCTCTTTTTGTTTCATTTTTGTAGTTGCCCCAATCCAACACCATTACCATTCAACTTATCCACGACCCAGCTACTCCAAATAAACCCTGAGTGCCGTTCGCATAAGTTTGATTTATTTTGCTTGCCGTATCTCTGCCCCAGTAACTTCTGTTCCAATTTGCAACCCCCTATAATAATACCCTATGTGGTAGGCAAAATATTTCGTTACAATCTGACCTGACAGGTGTACATAACTTGTAACGTCAAATAAAATATGAATAAAATATCACTAACAAATATTTCAAAAGCTTTATTGAAATATTTTTAAATATTAATCTTTTAAATGAATGTGAAAAGTGCAGTTGGTTTTGTTTGAAATATTTATACTTCCGTTTTTTAAATCAGAGGATATGCTGTTCAAATTAATACTACCGACATTCTCGGAAGCCAATCGGGTTGTACTTCCATTAATGGCATTCCAATATTGTTTGAAACATTCTTCTCATTCTTCTTTTAAGCAATATACAACCAGTAATAACAATCAATCTGATATGACAGATTGCAAATTAATTTTTGTTTGATTTCCATAATAACTGGTATACTGATGTATATAGTAGAAGAAAAACAACCGGGGAGATATGATACCGAAACAGCTAGGCAACGGAATACGACCATGGAAAACGGAAAAATAAACACAAAAGAAGGGCAACACTTTAATGATATAATAAAAATTTTAACTTGGAATGTGAAAGGTGCTTATGAGCAGGGAGCTTTAACAAACTTAGACCAAATTATGGAAAAATATACAATAGATATCCTTGCCCTGCAAGAAACGAAACAACTGGGAAATGAAATAATAAAAATAGGAAAGAGCACACTATTCAAGAGTGAGGAGACCAAGAGATATTTTGGAGTGGGATTCATGGTGTCGGAGAAAACAAAGCAATTGTAAATTTTCAACCAATATCAGACAGAATATGTTACTTGAGAGTAAGAGGAAAGTATAGGAAGATAAGTATCATTAATGTACATGCACCCACTGAAGATAAAGACTTAGAAACCAAAACAGAGTTCTACGAAAAGCTAAGCACTCTAATAGAGAATTTACAGAAATACGATATAAAGATAATCATTGGTGACATGAATGCGAAAGTCAGAAAAGAGGAAATATATAGAAGAATAACAGGGAGACGAAGGTTACATAAGGAATCAAATGAAAACGGGAAAAAGTTAATAGAATTTGCTACAGAGAACAAAATGAAGATAGTTAGCACAAGGTTTGATCACAAAGACATTCATAAGGTAACATGGATCTCTCCTGATGGAAAAATAAAAAATCAGATAGATCATGTCCTATTTGAAAGCAAACATAATACGGCAACAATCGATTGCAGGAGTTATAGAGGGGCAGATACCATAATAGCAAAACTAAAACAAGAACTACCAATAATACCAAAACCTGCCAGAGATAGATCAAATTACCAGTTAGAGCGGCTTCAAGAGAAGCAGGTTGTAAACAGACTAGAGAAATAAATAAATAAAAAACTAGAGAATCCAGTCAAACAGGATATAGATGAAGAGTGGCAGACCATACAGACAGCCATGTCGGGAGCAGCGGAAAAGTGTATAGGAAGAGAGCATTATAAAAGACGGCAAGACTGGTTTAATGAAGAATGTAGGCATGTTTTGGCAAGAAAAAACAGGGCAAAACTACAAAGAGATAAAGAAAATACCCAAAATGCGATCGCAAACTATGTGGCAAGAAGATGGGAAGTGAAAAGAATTTGCAGAACAAAGAAAAAAGAACAGCTAGAAAAGCAATTCAAAAACATAGAAAAGGCCTACAGAACCAAAGAGGTAAAGAATTTCTACCAAGAAGTTAAGAAATCCGGAGAAACTACAAAGAATAATCCACAGTATTGCAGAAACAAAGGCTTACTTCTAGGTGAAACAATAGAAAAATTAAACGGATGGGCGGAATATTTCGAAGATCTATTCAATACAGACCAACAAGAGGAACTTGAGGGAAATGAGAATTGGCAAAAAGATAAAGAAGGGACGTGTGAGAAACCAACTCTGAACGAAGTCAAAAAAATAATAAGACACCTAAAAAATATCAAAAGTGCATGAGAAAGTGGTATCCCAGCTGAGATTTTTAAGGAAGGTGGCGAAAGATTGAAGGAAAGGATATTTCACTTGACACTAATAATTTGGCAAAAGGAAGAAATGCCAAAACAATTGAATAGTGCTCTTATTTGTCCTATCTATAAAAAGGAGACAAAACGTAGTGCCAAAACTATAGAGGTATAGCACTATTAGAAGTAGTCTATAAAATACTTACAAAAATTATTAGGAAAAGATTAATAAAATATAATATCAAATTGATTGGAGAATACCAGGGAGGTTTTAGATCAGGAAGAACGATTACTGATTAAATAAGTACGTTAAAATTAATACAAAATAATAGCTACGAACAAAACTTAGGATTACATATGCTATTTATCGATTTTAAACAAACATACGACCTTATAAATCGAACGATGTTATATGAGGCCCTGAGAACATTAGAAATATCAGAAAACGTTATAACGCTAGTAAGAATGACGCTCAGGAGCACGATGAATAGGGTAACAATTTAAGGAAGCTTTTCAAGACAGTTCATAGTGAATAGAGGTTTAAAACCAGGGGATCCACTATCAACGAATTTATTCAACCTACTATTAAAAAAAATCGGTTGCCTGTAAAGTCGGTTTTACGGGCGAAGATTTTACGTGACAACGTCTTTTTATATATTATTTTATATATTATATATTATTATATTATTATTTTATATATTATTTATATTTTATATATTATATTTTTATATATTATTTTATATATTATTTATTTTATATTATATTATTGATCTTATTATTTTCTACAAAATTTATTTGAAAATTTTTTCGATATATCAATTAGTTGCGGAGATATCGATCATTGAAGTTATTGTTTGCTACCAGTATATTATATATTTATTTTTTTCAGTTATAAAAAATTACTATTTCCAATTGTGTCTACCAAGTATGGTCACATGTATTTGCCTACATATTAAATAATAATAAGTACAGATAATGTTATGTGACGTTCACTTCTGATTATATATATTTTAATATTTTTAATTTTAAAGAATCAATTTGAAAATCAAAACACTTATTCAGATCGAAGGTTCAAATTTTTGCTAAATAAATTTGAAATTAATTTAAATTTGTAAATGTAAATGGTAAAGTTGAAAATTAAAACATTTACTAAAATTGGAATTTGAAATTCTTGCTAAACACAGTTAAATTCTAACTTCGCGCGTGGTGATTGGTCGGTTTAGTTCGTTTGTTTGGTCGCCCTGTTTTGACAGGTTAGAAGTTATAATTTGTTATTTTAAATGTTTGACTAGCAATACGCGCTGTTTCTTCTCAATCGACTGAATTACGATTGATTGCAGAGAGATTTAAACTAATAATTTACTTAACACTATCAACATTTGTCAATAGTATGACATAACCTATAAACTCAGTTTCTCAACTTTTGTGTCAATCTAACAATTAATCAATCAATCATAGTTTACGATAATGAAATATTAGTGTACAATTATTTACCTTTATTGTTCTAGTTGTTGTAAATGACGAATCTAAGCACTCCACATTTTCACTACAGACACAGCTGACGATACTTTCAACGATTTTCAACTTTAGCGATTCAACGCGCCTAATTCTCTAGTGCCGCGTGCAGCGGACCGATCATGTTTGAGTGGGAGAGAGACGCAAGGCATTCGCCGGTCCGGCGGGCCTCTCTCTCGTTCGGCGACTCACTGTAACAGACGTGAGCGGGCGTTACACTTTTTCTTAAATGACTCCGAGCCACAACCTAATTTAAGACGTTGTCACGTCAAAAAATCGGTTGCCTGTAAAGTCGGTTTTACGGGCGAAGATTTTACGTGACAACGTCTTTTTCTCGGTAGAATATTTATTGATATGAATATTATTAAATTGCACAATAGGAACAAGGAATTGCCGCTATAAACTCAGTTTCTCAACTTTTGTGTCAATCTAACAATTAATCAATCAATCATAGTTTACGATAATGAAATATTAGTGTACAATTATTTACCTTTATTGTTGTAGTTGTTGTAAATGACGAATCTACTCACGAATTGAAGACAAATCTCACGATCTCACGATTAAGGTCTTACATCTTACGATTTTTAAATTTTTTTTAAATTTCAAGTGCTTCTAATAAAATGCATGGGAGGAAATCAGCTTTTTTTAGATTGTCACCTTGAAATATCCATAAATTAACTGTATTTTTGTATCAAAGTGGGCTACTCTAATTAACTCAATTAATATACACAAAATAATATAAACAAAGCTTAAAAGGTTCTTTATGCTTTGAAAGTGGTTTATAAACAACTGAATTGTAATGTATATTTTACCGCCTTTAATAAATATGAAGTATAGACTAAATTTTGTGTAAAGAACAAACATTCAACAGACCTAATAGTAAAAACATATTGATTTAAGTGTGAATTTGAGATAATGTGCTGACAAAATGTTAAATCCTAAGAAAACAAAATTATGTTTTTATGTATATTCATTATACTTAATACTCTTGGGTAAAATACCTCATATCATATATGTCTTTAGACACAGTTAATAATTTTCATTGAAGTTTAAACTATAAAGAATGTTTACAATCATTGCTCAATATTAAATGGATAAATCCATAGCAATATTATAAAAGAATATAGGTCCCTAGGTAATTTCCTAAAATTATATCTGATACTGGTGGTTCCCCCTAAAATAGGACACTGTAAGCACTCCACATTTTCACTACAGACACAGCTGACGATACTTTCAACGATTTTCAACTTTAGCGATTCAACGCGCCTAATTCTCTAGTGCCGCGCGCAGCGGACCGATCATGTTTGAGTGGGAGAGAGACGCAAGGCATTCGCCGGTCCGGCGGGCGTCTCTCTCGTTCGGTGACTCACTGTAACAGACGTGAGCGGGCGTTACACTTTTTCTTAAATGACTCCGAGCCACAACCTAATTTAAGACGTTGTCACGTCAAAAAATCATAAGAATGTCAAATATAAGCACAAACCTGACTATTTTCAATAGCAGGGAACAGTGCATAGCATACGCGGATGATGTGGTGATACTAGCGAGAACAAAAAAACATTTAGAAAAAGTTACTGATCGTTCAATACTGAACGAGGGAGAAACAAAAAAAAGAAGAGGACCCAAAGAAGAAATGGTTGGAAGCAGTAAAACAAGACTTGTCAGAAATAGGCGTGAGAAATTGGAGAGAGAAAGTGAGGGATCGAAAAAAATGGAGTAAAATAACCAAGTTTTTAGAAGCTAGGGGCCTACAAGGCCTGTAGCGCTGTTATATATATATATATATATATATATATATATATATATATATATATATATATATATATATATATATATATATATATATATATACTGATGTACATCACAAATTCAACCATTTTGCATTAGTAGCTCTTCTTTCAATTTTTTGTAGTAATAATACATGATACATGGTTTCAAAGTGTACCAATAAAAAAAAATAGCGTAAAGTATTCGTGGACAACTGCTCTATTTCGAGCACTCCGTCTGCGCCGTCGTGCTCGTAAAATCTCGCGTGTTTTAAAGACCTCAATATGCATTTATACTTTAATATACTATTTTGTAACAATATTGTGTTTCTATTTTGATATTTTTCTTCTTGCTTTTCTGAAGACTACATTTGAATTATAGCCCCGGGATCAAGACATTATCATTGTCTCATGGTTCTTTATTCTATCGAAGATATATAGGCTAGCATCACAGCTATTTTTACTTTATTCTAAATCTCTGAAAGTACAACGAGATGCAATAATTGTGCCAATAGGTCTCTGAGCTAGGAGACTCTTCTTCTTCCCACACTACTTTTATCCATGTGTAACTTTTCACTGTATAATATATATGTACCCCAGGTTTTTTTGTTTTTTTTACGACTAGTATTCCAGCTTTCTATGACTACATAGTCATATTTTTGCAGAGACTGTAGAACTTTTTTTTTCAATCCATTGATCTACAATTTTTTAACACCACATCTCACAGTTTTTCATATTCTTCATATGATTCACCTTCAGTATTCCATCCCGTATAATATAGTATAGATAAATAACACCTTAAGAACCGGAGATTCATAGCACTTTTTTTAAACTGGGAGTCACACAGAGACGAACGGAGCGATGATAGGAATAACTCTACAAGTCAAAATAAAAAACGAATGACTGACGTCATCGAAAAAATAGCCAGACTAAAATGAAGATGGGCAAGACACGTAGCTAGATAACAGATGGGTGATGGACAAAGATATTATTGGAATGGACACCAAGGGAAGACAATAGAAGCGTCGGTTGATCACCTACACGATGGGCTGACAATTTAAGAAGGCCAAATAAAAACTGGATGAGAACGGCGCAAGATAGATGGGGTTTTAAACACGAGGAAGAGTCCTATGTTCAGTAGTGGTCTTTGAGGCTGGATGATGATGATCATGACTCGTTTCACAAAGTACCATATTAAAGGTATGTAATGTAATGATAAACTAACATAGTCATAACAATTATACTTAAAAGTCCAGGGTAATTAATCTAAACACAGACCTGTGATTACGTATGGCGGACTAATATGGTGGTCTAAATGACAATAAAAGACCACCAAACAAAAGCTAAATAAGAGTCAACGACAAGCATACTTAATCATAACAGGAGTGATGTTGACTACCCCAACCGCCTCTATTGAGGTCGTGCTTGACCTCTCTCCATTACATATATGGATGGAGTGAGATACCGGGATCAAATCTGAAGAGATAATTAAAAATCACTCAGACTTAAAAATGGTACCAGATGATAATTTCGAAAGGCTATTTACCACCCTATTTTCAGGAAGGAACGAATTTTAGTTGAATAAAACGAATTTCATAATGACAGATCAATGCTGGTATAGAGACGGGTGTAAAACCGATGAAGGAGTTGGAGCTGGGGTATACCGAGGGAAGTCAAGTCTAGGCATTAGTGAAAACTTAGGTAATTTATACTAAAGATATGTACCTACAGGAACTACTGTAGGGACAGATCTATAAAAATTATATCTGATAGCCAGGCGGCATTAAGGACATTGGAATCGATTCAGATTGATTCTGAATGAATAATGTCTTCACTTCTCTTTCGATCGCTCAGCGTATTTCCTGTAATTCTTCTCAGTACTCTCATCTCTGACGTTTCCAGTAGCCTTTGCGTTGGGGCTGTGTTGGGTCTTGTTTTTGATGGATATGTCATTATTGGTCTTACACTGGCTTTATAAATTAGTGACTTCATCTCAGTGTTAATGTGTCTGTTTCGCCATATAGTGTTATTAAGGCATCCGCCAGTCTATTTGCTTTTTGTACTTAATTTCTCACTTCTTTGTCCAGGTCTCCATTGCTAGACAGTGTAATTCCCAAGTTTTTTATTTCCATTACTTGTTTAATACCGATGCCATTAAGTTCTATTTTACATCTGGTTGGTTCTTGGCTGACTACTATTGCTTTAGCAGACTATCTTTAGCTTGGGCTATCAATATTGCGTCGTCTGCGTAACAGAGTATTTTTATTTCTTTGTTGAATCCTCTTGTCTTATTCCGCTACCTATTTCTATAGGTTCTGTAAGTTGTCCATCTATTCTGACTTCCATTTTGTTGTTTTGGTAGATGTTTTCGATAGTTTTTATAATATTTAGGGGAACTTCTCTATAAGTCTCCTTGTGTTTAAAAAATGTTCTTTAGTGCCTCTGCCAGGAACAAAGAACGCTTGGTTCGGCCGTAGGTGTAGTGGGAGGTAATATTTGAAAGGTTGTGATATAATCTGCTGCATCACATTGCTGTTATGTGAAATAAGCGCTGTGGTACAATTATTTTCGTATATACTTTTTGGACCTTTTTCTAGGTGACATATTTTATGAAAAATATTCTTCGTTCGCCATAAATATACACCTACATGTGACAATATTGTCCACTCCAGGTGATTTGTGAGTTTACCAATTCCAGCACTTTAATTTGGACCGTCACTGCACTTAAAAAACCGCTGACGGAAAGTATCAAAAATGTATCTCTTAAAACTGAATTGGGTACACAGTTCACCATTGAGCTTAAAAATAAAAATTTCGAAGAAGATTTGCCACTTTTTAAGTTATACTAAAAACAGTTTTCCGCAGATTTATGAAGTTATACAAAAAATTTAAAATTTTTTTTTGACATAAATATTTAAAAAGAACAAGATTATTGCAACATTATGAAAACATTATTATATTTTTTTTTTTACTTTTCGGAAGCTGTCAATGTCAATCCTCTTGTCTTCCACCTTCTACTCATTCATGATATCCATTTTAGAATTCTGGAAACCTGTACAAATCAACGGGTCACTTGGTGGTCTCCAAAAACTATTTTCCACGTGCGATCTACTATCTCGTATTGATTCATGATGTGCTTCACTGTTTCAGATTCTCTGCTACAGTGTCTGCAGCTAAGATCTTCAAGAAACATTCCCATTGTATGCCGGTATTTATTTATGGTGCATGCCCAATTAGGGAGTTGGTTATAACTGTCAGGTGATTTTTGCTTGTTTTCCACAGTACTTCAACCCTATTAAGGCGTGTCGGTTTAATTTACATT
The DNA here is from genome assembly GCF_040954645.1 of Diabrotica undecimpunctata. Taxonomy (NCBI): domain Eukaryota; kingdom Metazoa; phylum Arthropoda; class Insecta; order Coleoptera; family Chrysomelidae; genus Diabrotica; species Diabrotica undecimpunctata. Next base: position 36,250,139 of record NC_092811.1, on the reverse strand, counting down.
TTGACATATGTTTGACTGGGTATACCTTTTCAGTAAGTATTATATTATGTTCGGATCCAGCCGTTTGACCGTGGTGCTCGCTAACCTGGAACCCATACCAGTGTAATACTGGTATGTTCCACCAGTGCGTCCATTTCTTCTCGGCATTCTCATACTAGCCTTGAGCTTTTAAGTGTCACCACAGCTGTTAGACTATTTCTACCCATATTGAGCTGCTTTAGCTTGAAAACCCTCACATTACTATCTATTGTATAGTATAAGATTTCATAAATCTCTACCTGGAATGCAGAGGTATATTCTTTTCGTACAAGGGAAATGTTTAGATCTTTACCACTACTGAATATTTTTGCATCCAACCTTCTTCAGTTTTAAAACCTTCTGCTTCATCTCTCACTTAAACAGATACTTAAGTCCTGTATCTAGATACGATATAGCCATAAGTCATCATCCATTCGGCATATCTGATTTCATTTATGATGTAAATATGTCCTGATTAGGTTGCTCATAGTGTAAAGGAGGTAGTCCAGTAGGGTCTCCTTCGCTGCTGTTACCGTACTCCTTAGAACTTCATGATTCCAAGGTCAGCATGCCTTTACACTTTGTGTAGTTTAAGGACGACACTTTTTTACATTTTTTCTTGATTTTGTCATTTAGTTTGTTTAGGCTAAAATATTTAGGTCAAACTCCTAGCCTAGACCATGATGTATGTCCTGGCTAAGTCTGGTTGTAAGTTGTTATCTCCATGTTGATATTCTGCAAGAGAGATCAGACTCCCCTGTGACAGCCTCTGGCTACTTGTATATGTCACGCGGCTTCTGAACATGCATATATTCATCTTCAGTTTACAGATTATTGGCGACAACAAAAATATTACCAAAATAGAAGTTATCTTATCTTGCAAAAATAAAGCATGTACATACGTCTGTCTACATTAAGATTAAGTCTTAAAGTAATCTATCTGGACTAGGTGTTTGTAGCAATATAAGCATTTTGCTTTTATTTTTAGGGAAAAATTTATAAAATGACAACGTCTTACTGTTGACTTCTGCCTTAATACCTGAGTTTGTCTGCCTGAGTTTATGTTGTGTCAACTAATAGTCGAGTTGAAAAAAGCGAAGAAAAACGTTGGTTAAATTTATGTTGTTGTCCCAAAACACTTAATTTGCCAAATTGTATAATCTTGAATTATCTCTCCACAAAATGCAGAGTGTTCAAGAATACATTTTATTAAAAAGACATGTTTTATTGTCAATACTTTACTTACTGGAACTTAATTGAATATTTAGCTTTGTATTACTTTTTGATACTAAGAGTAGTACTTGGAAATTAACGAATAACATTTTTATTTAATGGTAAAAATATTTTAACAGTAAATAATTATTTTATAGAATATAATACCGAAAAAAAAAATTATTACAAATGAGCCGAAACATTTGTGAACATATACAAATTTCATATATGTATATGCCAGCAACGTCTGGACACAGTGGAATCTTCTTCTTCATGAGTTAAATGTTTTTCTTTTTTGTTATAAAACTTATTTATGTCTCAATAAGAAAAAAATATTTCCGTATTTGGTACTATTATTGTATAAAATCTCCCGAACTCATTATATTATTAGCACTACGCTCCCCTACGTACTGTATATCTGATTTACATAGATAAAAAATGTTTAGTAAGCTTCTAAAAATATCGCAAATGTTATCTGTAAATCACACAGCTGCACACTTGTGAAGTACCTACAATATTTTTACGGCACTTCGATCATTTTTCTGTTTCATTTTTCTCTTTTATGTTGGCGATAATCACGGCAGTTCGTATTTTTGATACTACTGCTCGAAATAGGTAAAGTTACATTTAAAAGATGATGGTTCTCCACTAAATTTAATTGTTTAACCAGAATATAATTATTATTCTTTCTTGACACCGACTTGCAGTTATATTATAAGGCAAAGTTATAACGTTAGCCTCTTATAAAATGTCCTGAATATTAACCCGGGATAGGTCCCGTTAAGTTACGTTACGTTATAGGTCCCGTGTAGAGATTGTTTCTCACTTTGTAAAAAAAGTTACAGTCAGCATAAAAATGCTATTTTCAGGTATAATTAAATATATTCTTTTTCTTTATATTACAAATTGCAATTACATTATTACAAACCACACTGCTAATTCGAACCACGTTTGGCAGACAAATAAGTATAAGTATAAAATTAAATAAGTATAAAATCAATAATGGCCTTATAAAATTGAACTATAGGGGCTGGTTTTCGAAGATTAAGTCAAAAGTAAATAATATTATACCTCTACAATTTATTATTTATTCAGATGCATCACTCTCAGGAATCAAAATGTTTTTCCAGTGTGTTTTTTGCATATTGCTTTTGTGCAAGAACTACAAGAGTGTTATGTGTATCTATTTTTGTTGGCAGGACAATATGAGCACTTTATTTTGTTCTTTGAAGTTGTCGGTTGTGAAACTGGATTGATCCTAATCTATAGAATATCCTGAATTGTTTGCTTTAGGCTAATGGAAAAAGTTGAAATTGAAGACCGTTTTGCAGTGAACAAGAAGGACAGCAGAATTTGCAGAGTAGCAGAAACACATTGTTGGTTTTAGTTACAAAGGAGACAATAAGAATCAAGATTCTCTATTCGTGTTTTTAGTATGATATAAATATACTAGTGGTATTGACAATTTCTATTGAATTTATGAGTGTATTTTTATTTTCCCGTCTCTATACCGATAAGGGAACAACTAAGAAATACTAAAAGTCACGAATGAAGGTGATTTATATAAAAATTGAGCCCTGAGATTTGTTTTTTGTTTATGTTTTGATTTGCTTAATTAATAATTTTTTTTTAAATTAATTAAATTAGTTGAGTCCCATCAACAGCAACAGGTTAAGATCATAACAATATATATATATATATATATATATATATATATATATATATATATATATATATATATATATATATATGGCCTAGGAGGACAAGCTCGTTAAACTTCCCGTACCCAAATCGGTATCAATAGAGCAGCGGTGCTCAAAGAGTCGATCGCCAAAATTTTTGAAGTCGATCGCGATTTACGGAGAAAATACAGAGACTTTTCTAACTCACGACATGTGCATGATCAAAATAATTGTGATGCTATCTCTTCACCCGACAGTTGCGATAATGCCGGCATATCAACATTTACAGATAAATTATGGCACATTCGTTCAGCAAATTCCCAACTTTTCCAGGATTTAAACAACTTTTCATCGTTGAAAAAAAGATAGCCGCTCATTTGAATTATGTTTATTACGAGACGGAGCTGCAAGTATTATACTTCATAGCGAGTTTGAAAGACGCTTCGCTGATTTTGAAAAAACTGACAGATAATGTAACATTCATGTCTAATCAATTTTCATCTCAAGACGTGGAAAAAATTACCACTGAAATATCCGTTACGTTCATTATGGAGATCATTTCCGTCCAAAATGAGATACTGAAAATAATTTCGGATGTACACCTTAAATCCAGAGCGACCGATACGAAATTTTGGTCTTTCATATCGTCTGAGAAATATCCGTCTTTGAGACAAGTAGCTCTGCAGCTCACAACATTCTTTGGATCAACATACTTGTGTGAGTCTGCATTTTTACAAATGAAGATAGTGAAATCAAAATATCGTAATCGGCTAACTGACGAACATCTCTCTTCATGCTTGCGTTTGGCCCTCGGTAATTACGTACCATCATAGGAAATACTTGTGGATGATATGCAGTGCCATGCATTAACATCCAAATAAAATTAATAAGAAAAACGTGACTTTATTTACAAATCTCTGTAATTACAACTTTTTATCAACTAGAAATGTGCAATAAAGTTTTTTATGTTCAAAATTGTTTTGGTTTACTATGCTTTGTTTTTAAACCAGCAGGAGTAAACTAAAGAGACAGATTCACACCCAAGAAAGTTACTAAAAAATTTACCAAATACATCTTCTTTTTTGGTTGATCATATCGGCCTTCGACGGTAATCCAAAAAAATTGTATTTTACTAATACGTCGCTAAAGAGTTCTAAAAACAACTGTTTTTTATATAAAAGCAGACTAAAAATCTAAAAATTAAAATAATAATGCAGAAAACACAAAAAATCGCCGATATAACTTAATTAACCTATGAAATGCCATTAGTATTAAAATTTCATAACAGTGGAGTAAACTTGCCTGAGGTTGGACCAATTACAAACAAACATTGCGGCGCGGTAAATTTGAATAATTACTCCTCCTGGTTTAAAAACAGGGTAATAGCAGTCGATCTCCGGACGCTTGCAGTTTATGTGGTAGATCCCATGCAGTATAAGTATGAGCACCACTGCAATAGAGTGTTTTGAACTCATTTCAACATCTCTGCTTCATCGCGGGCTGATTCAAATTCATACTCGGAAAGTCCAACGAACGTCTCCTAAAACTTGACCACTGCAGTGGTTAGCGTACAGAGAAGCCATGAACGAAAACTATTTATTAATATAGAGATAGATACAGATAGATATAGAGCGGGAAGCGGCGCCCTCGAAGACAATTTTTACGATTGGGGTGCCTCTAGTAGGTATCAATATCCGCTGTTTCTGTTTTAATTTGTAATATAACTGTGTTACATTCCTCAATTGGCCTAAAAAATACAGGTGTAGTTTTCTGAGATCCTTAACTACATTATACATGTAGGATTGTTGTGCCCAAGAATCCTACATAACGAAGCAACAAACAACTCCCATACACTTTAGATTTTGGGGTAAAATAGTACCTACTTCAGAAGTTTACTTCTTTTGAAACTATTCTGACTGCCATTATGTTTCTCTTGATATTTAAAACAACTAATACTCCCCTATCAGATTATTTACAAACAAAAAATTTAGATTATCTATAGGCATGGCACATGGTATCTCGTGCACAAATTAAATTGAAAGATCGGTAAGATAGTTTCGAATTTTTTCTATCAGATGTCGCTATTGCGTCCATAACAAAGCCATTTTATTGTTGCTTCCTAATAAGACAGAGAAGATTATTTTTCACGTTAAGAACGGCTATGAATAACTATTTTGATGAGACTTATTAAGTCGAAATACGTATCAATAGATACATAGACGCTTTGAACGTGAAATCAAATATTTTCTGTCTTTTTCATTTTTTTCATTAAATTGAAAGAATTTGAAGTAAGATTCTAAAGTACTGGATGCCGCACAAAACTTTGTTGAAGCATTAACTGAAATACTTGACAAAAAATTATCAAAATACCATCTTGAAAACCACATAAAATTTTCATCGAAAACGAACTACCGTGCAGGAAACGAATAATTCGTAAAACATGTCAGGTGGAAATCTTAATAATGATACTGAGTAGAATATTAAAGATTCTTTCAGTACCAAGAATTTTAATGTCATCATTGATCAGATAAATACTAGCATGACATCAAGGTTTTCCGATCAAAAGCTTGAATTGAAAAGAGGTATACCAAAGGGTGTTTCAGAAAAAATATGCACTTTACTTCTAATAATTGATCAACAAAAACATTCAGAGGAACTACAATCTCTTTCTGATCAACAAATGTTATGCGAATGAAGATTCAGATCACTCGGGTCAAGAAAATCTCGAAGAAGATAGTAGTCAAAATGATTCAGAAAATAAAGATCTAATAATATGTGTTACTGAAAAACCATGTAAATCTTGTATTAAAAGCTCTTATAAGCTCATTTATCAATGTACAGAGCTTAACAAAGCTTATATAAACTTAACAATTTCTCGCACTCAAGTAAGTTGTGAAAGAGGTTTTTCAAAATTAAAATTATTAAAAACCAGGCTTCGATCTTCGATAAGAAATAAAAATCGGAAGGGTCTTGTTATGATGCAATCAAAAAGAGTGTATTGCAAAATTGATAATGATCATATCATAAATGAACTTTGTAATCGAAGTACTTAAATCCGTCGACCAATAAGTTATTAGATATAAATCATCAAGTTTAGTCATTTAATCGAACATTGTTTGCAGTTGGATAAAGATACTTTATTTTGTCACAGAATAATTACAACATTATAAACTAACTGTTTAAAATTCAGATACTTAATGTCAATAAATCGCGATTTTTTGCCGATATGATGCCTTCTGTTTAGTATTTTCCTTCATAGATTTCATAATCTTGTGCTGTATCAGCGCTGGACCTTCTCGATGGATTCTGAATCTCGAGAAGAACTCCAGAAATTAAAAATGTCACCCTTTTTCGGAGTAGGACGGTTAACGTTCCGACCCAAAGAAGGGAAGACAAAAACACGAAATGAAAAGCCAGTAGCAACTCGTTCCAGTGAAACAGGGGAGACCTCCCTACATATGGAGGTTCAGGACGAGGAACAACCTTCTTCGGGTGGAGCTGACACACCCATAAGGACTAATGTCCAAGAGTGTGTCGGACCCACGGAAAAAGGAATGTCCACAGATCCAGAACCGGCCATCTCTTCACAATGAAGAGAGAAATAAGGCTCCTGCAGGCCAAGCTTCAACATGCAAAAGCCGCATCGGCAACGCTAGTTAGAAGATTGGAACAAGAAGGCATTGATGTGGCTCTCCTGCAGGAGCCTTTGAGGATAGGTGAGAAGATTGCTGGCCTATCAACCAAACAAGGTAAGGTTTTATACACACCCAAAGCTATAAGGCCAAGGTCGTGTATAATTCACAGTAATAGAGTAGATTGTACATTAATCCCGGTGCTCTGCACTGATGATATTGTTACAGCTGTTCTAACTTTAACCACGGAAGTAGGAGAGAAGAAACTGGTGGTGTGTTCAGCCTACTTTCCAGGTGATGAAGCTCTGTGTCCACCAAGCATTATAAGCGACATAGTTGCATATTGTCTAGGAAAAGGATTACAGCTCATTATAGGATGTGATGCCAACGCACACCACACCGTGTGGGGAAGCACAAACATTAATGCAAGGCGTGAATCTATTTTGAATTTCATCTTATCTGAACGTTTGGTTATATCCAATACAGGAAACAAGCTAACTTTTGTCACTAAGGCACGCAAAGAAGTGTTAGATTTAACACTCTGCACGAGCAGGATAAGTGATATAATAACAAATTGGGTTGTGTCTGACGAACCCTCATGTTCGGATCACAGACATATACGATTTGACCTTGATATTTTTCCATCGGAAATTAAATACAGGAATCCTAGAGATACAAACTGGGTAGGATATAGGGAGTCCCTCAGTAAAAATCTCGAGGAATGTACGATTTCGTTTAAAAGCCCTGAGGTTATAGATTCGGCAGCAGAAACGATAAGCGAAGCTATTATGGCGGCTTACCAGGAAAATTGTCCAGAAAAAACAAGGAAAAGTACGAGCAGTAATACAACGGCTTAAAGAAGATGAGGTCGGAAGTCCGAAGCCTATTTAATAAAGCCAAAAGTAACCAAGATTGGGATGCCTACAGGTATAAGCTAACGCTATACAATAAAGAAATTCGGAAAGCCAAAAGGAATTCATGGAGAGAGTTTTGCGAGGAGATTACAGATATCCCGGCATGTTCTCGAATCCATAAAGTCCTGACAAAGGATGATGCTACAACCAAAGAAGTAGGTTTCCTAAAGAAAGCCAATGGCAAATTTACGGACACCAAAGAGGAAAGTCTTAGAGAACTAATGAACACGCACTTTCCGGGCTCAACAATTCTGGATGATGCAGATAGGCAAACCAACATAGACCAAAGGCTCACTAGACCAAGGTCTACAGATTGGAAAATAGCCACAGCAATCACAATACCAAACAGAATTAGATGGGCTATAAATAAGTTTCGGCCATATAAGTCTCCAGGGACAGATGGTATATATCCAACACTGTTGCATATGGGATTAGAGGTATTGATACCACACCTATGCAAGCTCCTCAAAGCCACTTTAGCATGGGGGATCGTAACGGAAATATGGCAAAAGGTCAAAGTCATATACTTGCCTAAGGTAGGTAAAGTATCAGACCTAACACCAAAGTCATATAGACCGATAAACCTATCTTCTTTTCTATTAAAAACGCTGGAAAGGCTTCTTGATAGGTACATCAGAGACGAAGTGCTAAAAGATAATCCTCTAAGCAATCGTCAATATGCATACCAACCTGGTAAATCTACGGACTCTGCGTTGGATGATCTAAATAGGCTTATCTCAAAGTCAATGGAAGACAAAGAGATAGCAATGGCGGCTTTTTTAGATATAGAAGGGGCATTTAATAATGTTACCACCAGCTCTTTGATAGGGGCTATGAGTAGACGAGGCGCACCTGCGGTAATATGCAGATGGATAAGGGCATCCCTGGAGAATAGGACAGTAATGTCCACTCTGGGTAAAGCAACCATCAAAGCAAAAGTAGGTGGAGGTTGTCCACAAGGAGGAGTTCTGTCCCCTCTACTTTGGGCAACCTTGGTAGATGATCTCCTCAGAAATCTGTCCACATAAGGCTTTTGAAAAGCAAGGCAAAGAAACAAAATACCTTGGGGTATATTTTGATCATAGGCTTGCATGGAATACTCACATTCTACAAACCACCCAGAAAGCTACTATGTCCTTGGGCAGATGTGGAAGAATGTGCGGTAAGAATTGGGGACTTAACCCCAAAATGACTCTATGGTTATATACAAAGGTTATTAGACCCATGATAACCTATGGCTCGGTGACGTGGTGGACAAAGACGCAGCAAGTGGGAGCAATAAGGCTGCTAGGTAATACACAAAGGCTAGCATGCTTGTGTATTACGGGGGCCTTAAAAACAACTCCTACTGCATCGCTGGAAGTCCTGTTGAATCTACCACCACTTCATATCTTCATACAGGGCGAAGCCAGATCCGTGATGCACAGATTAATCCATAGTCAGCGACATATAAGCCAGATGCATGGTACTGACAACAGAAAGCTAATCGAGGAGCTAAAAGCCGATATTGTGATGGGGAAACCTATCGATGCAACAGTTACAAAATATAGCTTTAACAATAAGTTCACAGTTAAGATACCAGGCAGGGAAGACTGGAATAAAGGTGTACCCATACAAGCTGCTGCTACCTGGTACACGGATGGCTCAAAAACATCGGAGGGTGTGGGAGCCGGCATAGTAGGGACAAATCAAGGGATAAGTTTCCCGGTAAGTCTATCTAAGGATGTGACAGTTTTCCAGGCGGAAATAACTGCAATCCATCACTGCGTGGAAGAAATAGAAAGGCAGGAAAGAACGTTCTGTTCAGTTGCCATCTTCACAGATAGTCAGGCAGCGCTTAAGGCACTCAATTCTGTAGAGGTCAATTCTAAGCTAGTATGGGATTGCGTGTGTGCCCTAAATAAACTAGGAGACCGTAGCAAGGTTATGGTAGCCTGGGTACCGGGGCACGAGGGTCATAAGGGCAATGAAAAAGCAGATGAAATGGCTAAACAAGGCTCATCATTGCCATTCATTGGAACGGAACCCTTCTGCGGAGTTGCTAAATCAGTAACAAGAACGGCTACAAGGAAGTGGGTAGCTCGCAAATCTCTGGAATGGTGGAGGAATTCACCAGGACAAAGACATGCGAAACAGTTTATTACAGAACATTCGCCAAAATTTACGGCAGACCTAATAAGCAAAGACAGGAAAACAGTCAAGGTCATAGTAGGTCTTCTAACAGGGTACTGTAAGCTGAATAGGCACTTGAAGCTGATGGGATTATCAGATGATGACCTGTGCAGATTCTGTCACCTCGAAGAAGAAACAGCAGAGCACATTTTATGTCAGTGTGACAGTCTGGCAAATGTGCGGTTCTGTGCATTAGGAGAAGAAAATCCACCGGCAAATAGTTACATGGAAGGTACAGTCTCGAGCTACTAGACTTTATAAAAAGGGTCAGGCTAGAGAATGTTATCTAGGACTAGAGGACCACAATAGATCTGAAAAGGTCGCAGTGGAATAGGCCGAAAGGCCACCTCTCTTAATCTAATCTAATCTAATCTGTATCAGCGCTCTAATTAATTTAGTTCACTATATATAGTAGAAAATTAAATAAATGTCCCGTTAAAACTCCTTCAGAGTGTATTCAATTAATTAATTTATTTATTTAATTTATTTTAATATTTATTTATTTATTTATTTATTTATTTATTTATTTATTTATTTATTTATTTATTTATTTATTTATTTATTTATTTATTTATTTATTTATTTATTTATTTATTTAGTTATTTATTTATTTATTTATTTATTTATTTATTTATTTATTTATTTATTTATTTATTGATGACAGATGACAACCTATCTTCTTGACTCTTTGATTTCTACCACATGTAGAGTTTTTAATCCATTCAACAAACCTGACATGAAAGCCTACATTAATTTATTTGCCCAAAAATATTTTTTGATCTACACGGTCAAATCCTTTGGAAAAATCTGTGTATATTACATCTACTTGTTTACAGTCTTCCATTTGAGATAATATATCAGATTGATAGCAAACCAAGTTTGTTGCAGTGGATTTTTTGCCATGAAAATCATGTTGTGATTGAGATATCAAGCTTTTACATAACCAAGAAAGTGGCTTTACTGTATGACAGTCGAAGAGCTTAGGAATTGCAGATTGTATACAAGCGCTACGATAATTTTTAATATTGTCTTTCTGACCATTTTTAAATATAGGAACAACGTAAATTTGGAGAAGGAAATCAATAACAAATCCATGGAGAAGGAAATGTAGAGGTTTCTACAGCTCTAATAAATAATATAACAAACGGCACTACAAGGATACAGAACTTTTTTAATAAAAAATTAGGCACATTCTTAGAAAGACAAATATTTGTACTAAAGTTGCTATTTAATGGATGGATAGGTGTTACTTAGGTTATGACTAGATCGCTTATCGTTGATGTAAAGTACTACCATACTTCTATCTAATTAGCCTTCTTTGGTCCACATTTGGGTATAGGCCTCCCCAATCCTTTTCCATTCTTCTCTGTCTGTCGTTATAGTCATCCACCTAGAGCTCACGTACTTCTTGATATCATCTGCCCATCTCATTTGGGGCCTTCCTCTGCTTCGATTATATTCCCACTGAGACCTTGGAAATAAGCGAAAAAAGCGAAATTGGTCATTATAAGCTCAAAATTTTATCTTAAAATATTTCAGCAATCCTCGGCTTTTTCGCGGCCTATTATTTATCAAATATAAGAAGCCATAACTGAATTAACTAACGCACAATAGTATTACTTTTAATGTGCTTTGAAAACTGGAAAAGTTTTTAGAAAAACAAAGCAGCAAAATTTTGTTTAAGCTAACCTTTATGGTAATGATAATAGAATTCATCTACCTTAGCTGATAATTGGGTACATTATTTTAAATTATTTTCTTAAATTAAAATTAAACTTAAAAAATTCACAAATAATATTGATTTAATTTGGAGTCTGGCGTATTTGTTTAGAGTTTGGGTTGGCGCCTTTTTTATGAAACACTTCATTACAGATATGGTACAAATGAGTCACCCATTTCCAAAATCAGTTAAATCCACTTGAAAAAATTTGTGGGAATAGGCCAATAACTAGTTGCGTACCTACCGTCATAGGGAACGTGATAAAGTTGTTATCAAAAAAAAATTAAAAAATAAAGCTTTTTCCTAATAAAAATTGTATAAAATTAAAGAAAAAATGTAGGCACTGTAAAATATTAAAAATTTATTATAGCTGATTTTGGAACAGTAATAGGATTTAACTACTTTTGAAACTATTATGTCATAGTATTATATTGTTGTGAGGGCAAAATTTTTGCTTTAGTTAGATTGTTACAATAATGAAGCAATTTTTACTGAAAAGTTTTATTCGTACATTTTTTTAATAGTATTTGGTGTCTATTTTTTTAATCAATAGATTCGTCCTCAGCATTCAGTTCAAAATCATCTTCTTCGTCATCTACAGGATCGATTGGTTGTTGCAACATTTCCTCAAAAAACTTTAACTTCTGGTTGTTTTTCCAGTCTGTTCCATAATGGAGATCCAATAAACACTTTATATCTTTAATTTTCGCGTCTTTAACTGCCACACCTTCTGGTATTTCCGGAACAGCTTGATTTCCGAAAACTTGTCCTCTTTTTAAAACTGACTTGGGCTCACCCGTTTCAAAGTTGTAGTTGGCCTCTCCTTGGATCAAAGCTGTGTTTGGATTTCTTGTAGATCGTGTGAAAATGAATTTTTTAGCTTTTTGAAATTGGAAATGCCACTGTCCTGGAGGTTTTACCACAGCTTCTGTGACACTTTTCCAGTTACTGACAGAGCAGTCTGCACCCAGCTTTATCACAGTACAGATATTTTTAATGATATCAGTGTATTCGTCTGGATTGTTGATAACACTGAAATTTTGAAACTGTCGTTCTAAAATTCCAAAGACTCGGTCTGGCGGGATGAACGAATGTCCGACTACAGGAAAGTATAGTACCACCTTATTCACGTTACGAGGAGCATCCTTAATAAGCCAACTGATAAGCATACCAACAACAATGGTGTTTTTATTTTGTCCCCCACAACCATCAGAAAAGAGTTTGACTGTGGTGACATTTTCAAAGTTCGAGTTCTGTAATCTATGGTACAAAGCAGATCCTATTTGATTGGATCCCTTTTGATACTGGTTTTCTGTCCAAAGATAGGAGAATGTGTTGTGGCAATTTCGTGTGGCTTTGGAGTGCCCCTCACATATAACAAAGTTATAAAGATACAACTGACGCTTATAGTACGCAGCCTGATCAGGTATTTTAGGCAACACCAAGTTTTTTTCGCAGTCATAGCTGAACACAAGCTCGTTATCATTGTTCTCTCGTAAGAACATATAAAATTTCTCAGCACGAACTTTATGGACTTTCAACTCCAATTTTAAAGCTGCTCGTTTGTCACCATCCTTTTCGGTTGCTGTCTCGCATTCAAGTCGTATACATGTAGAACACTTATCAGTGTATGGGGCATCAAACCCGATATTAAAATTGGTGGCAAACACGTTTCTGAAGAAATCATACTTGCATGTTAATTTGGGAGTTGGATGTTGCTCACTGTACATATACCACATTTTTTTAATGCTCAGTTCACTCGGAAGATATTGTCTGTGTTTGTTCTTTGCTCTACAGTAGTGTTTCTGCACTGGTACAAAAGATTTAATAAAAGTTTTGATGCTTTCTTTCTTTGTGTTAAACTTTTCAACGTGGCGGGCTCCTCCACGAGTTTCAGATGGGAGTACACCTGTCTGAAGAAATTTTTGGCAAAGTAACTGCACCCGGTTTCGACTTTCTTGGAGTATTGCAAGTAATGCCGCTCGACACACTTTAATATTTTCTGTTTTATTGTGTCTTTGCTTAGGTAAGTAGAAACTAGTGCTTACCATTCTTTTTGAGGTTGTTATCAAAAAGGTACGTTCTGGAATCCGGGTTCTTTTTGCAGAAAAAACCATAACATGTTGCAGAATAAATTGTGTCTTCGATTGTAGGTCCGCATCTTTGTAATATCTGCGATGGATTTTTGTTACGTCTTGCAAGGAAAGCTCTGAGCATCGATACTTGCTTTTGCTTGGATGTTTGCAGTTTGGCATTTGAGGAAATCCCTTTGGACGGTGCCTAAAAAAACAAATTTGTTACACTTTCAGTTACCTAATCGCTTTCGCTGTAGTTGACGTTATGAGAGTTTAGGAAAGATTAGCCTGAATCTAAAGGTATAAGTAAAGACGAATAATAACGGATTATAAAAGGTGTCTCGTAAATGTGCCAATAAATTTCAGGGGATAAAAGTATACCTCTAAAAAACATTAAAAATGGTTATGTTAACATACCATTCAAAATGTGTCGTTGTTGAGATACTTTTTTTGTATTGTTTGCCGATATCTCTTAAAATTTTAGTACCTACTGTAGATATGATGAAAGTTTGTATACTAGTACTACTTGATAAAACAAGCATTTTTTTCTAAATTGATCATTTCCAGAGGCGCAGATACAGAGTAAATTTTGGGTTTTTATCCCAATAACTTCTACGTCACTGTAAAATAATGAAGGTTGTTGGCATATTGACGAAACACTGTATAAATTTTTATTATAATAATTACAATTAACTTACCTAGATACTTGTGCAATGGTTTTTTTCCAAGTGGAAGGATTGCTTTTTCGTTTTTTAGCCAAAGAACCAGTTGCCTCTGCTATTACTTCAACATTATCAACGATTTCAGGATTTTCCGCTGGCCCCTCCATGATATTAAGAACTGTATCGTCCAGTAAAAGCACCTGTTATGGTTTATTTTAATGTTTTGAAAAAAAAAAATAGTGTTATGCTTTTAGGTTTGTCTCAATACTACAATACAAGCGCTTCTATTTCTCACAAAAAATGTTTAACTACCTGCTTCGGTGGTCGATTTGTAACTAACAGTGGCTGTGGCACCGAACTCATGGTCATGTGGGTTTAGTATTTCTTTTAACTTGTTTTGACACCGTGACAGATTTAACTGGTTTTGAAACCGACCACCGAATACATTTAACTGCTTTTGGAACAGTCCGAACTTTTCAGCCGGTATTTTCAACGCAATGTAACTGAGTTTGGAACAGTTTGAAGATACACACATGTAAGGAGACTAACAAAGAATTCATTGAAATCATAACGTCCATTTTTTTAAATTTTGGATTTAACTGATTATGGAACTGGGCGACACAAATGATGCCTCTCTTTTGTGTTCTGGGGATCTGCTGCAACGGTTTTATTTGGCAATTCTGATATTTTTGCACTGACAAGTATATCATTAGGGTTTTACCCCTTTTCTTTGCGTGTTATATTGCTTGTGATCCTTTGAGACCTTTTTTTGTATCGCTATTATAGGTAAATAGTCCATAAAAGTTAGAGACAATATCTAATAATAGCGTTAATAGCTAAATAGCTAAAAGGTAGCATCTAGCTCTAATGTTAAATTAAAGAGTAGAGTATACCTTTGATGGAGTTGCTTAAACCGTCAAATAATTCATCTAAGCTAAAATATTTCCATGCGATATTGTTCGTCTTGAAACTATTATTTTACATATGTAAAATTCACCAGATTGATGAAATACATCATTAATTTACCATCACTACTCGGATTAAATTAACTGTCTGAATCATCATTATCAGCAAGGGGTATCAATAAAATATGTACGTAATTTTATACGTAAAGAGTTTGAGGAAGCACATCCCGTCATGGCAAGGCCAAGCCGCAGACTCCAGACTAATATCCGCACCCGCACCCGCAGTGAAAAAATAACGATATCATTATAGAAGTTTACGGAGTGAACGATAACGCCACCTCTGCCATAAAGATAAATTCTACCAATAATTAAACGATGAAATCGTAAAAATTGGAACTGTCTACTGATTTTTCAGTCATGCTGGATCTACTGAAACCCTACATCGATCTACTGAAAAATCTGTAATAATAAAATCATGTTCAAAAAATGATCATTATATATCAGTGGCCAATTATAAATACACAATGCAACAACGCATCAATTCTGAAATGCATCAAAAACCGCTTCCCTTCCTTCTTTATTATTTTACTTATTGTAGGAATAACGATCGAATCAAAATCCGGTACTTCCTCGACTTCGTTTTTATTTTCGGGGACTTTACACTGTCTGATGAATTGATATTTTATATGTCAATAAAATAATTTTTTTTCATTATTATTATTAATATATATATATATATATATATATATATATATATATATATATATATATATATATATATATATTGTTATGATGTGTTGTTTGTTTGTGAATGATGAGCAATGAGTATTTTTAATAATATAATATATAGGGTTTTTATCGCGGTTCTCAAAGAATTAGTTTGTAAGTACTTTTTTAAACTATCTTTATTATAACTATTATGAAACACACATATATATCTAACCTAGCCAATGTAAATTTAAAATAAACTATCTTTAAATTGATACTCTTATAAAACTAATTAAATTCTATAGACAATGTAAAATTTAAACAAACTATCTTCAAAATTGAAATTGTTATGACATTAACTAAATTATATTAACAAAATTTTGTACCTTTCTTTCACTGAATGCCTAAATGAACTGTTTTCCACTATATAGATTCTAATCACCACTGAATGTCTTCGTACTTCGGTTATCCTTGTTTTTGTGAAATTACTTTTTCCAATTATCAGCTTCTACCAATTTAAAATATATTTTTCTTCACCAGCATTTATAAACCACCAAGCAAACCAGCAAACAGCATTTATATTTATTCTTCTTTTCAATATACCAATATCCAATTATTATAAGTTGATTTATACTAATCTCCAATCATAATATAATTTTAATTTCTTCCAATATCCAACCAATATTCTTCTAATATACTTTTTTAATCTTCAATAATTATTTGTGTATAATTATAAATGTGCATTAAAATATATGCATAATTTTTAATCTTCATTTAACTCACTATATTAAACAATTGGACTATTTGTAACTGATTGACTAACTCCAACTAACTTTCATATTTCTTACTAAACTGCTTGACTGACTGACTTACTAAAAACTGTCATCTTGAATCCAAATCACGGGTATTTATATTTTTTTGGATGTTCCAGAACCATCTGGTAAGAGATCATGTTCGATTTAGTTCTATTTCTTCTATATGGATGTTCTCGAAAAAAGTATCTGTTCGATCCACCGACATAATCATTATTCCAGAATGTTCCAGCATAAACAAAGGTCAAATTCTGCATTCTGGAGAATTCGTTAATGTTCTATTGATAATTTTGTTGACATTTAGGCTTTTCAGATCAGAATAAATATTTAAATTAGTAACTAACACTCTAATTTAATAAAATACACATTTTAAACAATATATTATTATAACCCCACTTTATATTCCCAATTATTTCCTAAAATGTCACTTGGAGAGTATGTATAGTTGGTTGCCTAGTCACATGGCTTACTTAAATATATCTACCACATTATAATTACTAAAATACAACTTTTTACAATTATTATATGCTAATTTCTTAAAAATGCCCTCACATAAATATATTTTTATAAAATTCTCTAGTATATAACTTATTAAATTAACCAAATACTTTTAATATCTAATATTATGTAGTATATAACTTATAAATTATTTTCTATAAACCCCAATCGTATCAATATATATATATATGAGTTGTTTTTGTTAAGTATTTTTAAATAAGAAAAATGTATTTAAAAAAAGAAAAATTTATTTATAAGTAACAAAAAATACATACATATTCTGTAAAAACGTAAGAAATCGTTAAGAAAACGTAAGAAACGTAAGATCGTTTAAAAAAACTGTCCGAGGAGGTTTGTTCCTTCCTCCCTTTCAGAATATTGCGTAAATTTGTTAGGCAAGTTTCGCTGAACAACACCGATGCACGACCAGTTGTAACTTTTTCGGGGTGATTTTTATCCACAAACTCTGCAACTTTCTCCCACATTCCCAGGATCTCTTTTATATCTCTTCAGCTCTCTAGCATAATCAATTCATGACTCTTTCTGAACTACTTTCCTACTTCTTGGAAAGTAGCAAACACAGGCATGATTCCCAAACCAGGGAAACCCCCAACCAGCACTGAATCCTACAGAACTATTCCATTACTTAGGGCCCTAGGTAAAGTCTACGAGGGGATCTTAAAAGAGAGGCACTGGAGGCACGTACTCTCCCGAGGAATGCTAACCTCCGAAATATTAAACTCTTCCTTATGGTTTCATGGTCCTCAATTTTTAAATCAACTTCAGTTGAATTTATTGAAATACAACCCAAAGAGTTATACCTCCAAGTTGCCTGAAAAAAGGAAAGTCATTCTCCAAGCTCGAAATGATCAAATAGATTTTTTACCTCACTTTCTAATAGGTTCTGTATGTTTAGATTTGTTAATAATGCTAAACCGCTTTTTTGCAAGTTAACTGATACCCTTAAAGTCAACGAAATTCAAAACGCTGAACTTAAGATTATTAAGATGCTCCAGTATTCCAACTTCTCGAGTGAGATTTCTAAGCTTAAGAAAGGTGAAACTTTATCTAGTGTCTTTTACCCCTAAATCCATTTTTAGATGAGAATGATATGGTCTAAGTGAGAGGGCGCCTTGGAAACTCAGACGTTACCTTCAATCAAAAAAACCCTATTTTCACCAATGTATGGTTTGTTTCAAGTTTCGTATCAAACCCGCTACCCAGATTATGGCAGATTTACCAAAAGAACGTTTACACTCCTCTCGAGTGTTCACTTATGTCAGATTAGATTTTGGCGGTTTCTTCCAGATTAAAAGCTTCCAATCTTCGCAAAACTCCTTTAATAAAATCTTATACTGCTCTTTTCATTTGCTTGTCTACTCGAGCTTTTCATATTGAAGTCGTTTCCGGTCTCTCTACAGAGACGTGTCTTCTCGTTCTAAAACGCTTTATTGGCCGTAGAGGCCTCCCTCAGACAATATTCACTGACAACGCCACTAACTTTCTTGGTACTCGTAACCAGTTGTTTGAAGTCTATAAATTTTTAAAGGAGAAGGAAAGCTGCCATCCTATTAAATAATTTTTGGCCTCGTCCCATATTCGCTGGAAAACTATAGTTCCTCGAGCCCCTCATCATGGTGGTATCTGGAAAAGTGCTAGAAAGAGCACAAAGCATCAAATGCGTAGGCTCCTTGGCCATCTTAAGCTTACGTTCTCAACACCACAGTTCTCGTTCAAATTGAAGCTGTGCCTGATTCCCGGCCTTCTTCCTTGATGTCCAGAAGGTTTTCGATCAGGTTTGACACACAGGCCTGATCGAAAAGCTCCGCCGTACTCCGCCTATCCACTTCGTAAAAATAATCCACTCCTATCTCTTCAATCGGACAATCCAAGTCGCTAACACGCTATCAACACCATTCACTCCACAAGCTGGACTCCCCCCAGAGCTCAATTCTAGCACCAATACTATACACAGTCTACAGCAGTGACATCCCCAACACGTTAACTAGATCAGAGTCAATATTATTATTTGCTGATGACACTGCACTCTTCTCTGCAGGAACACACAGTGGAACGCTGAGGCAGGCGTCTGTGTTCGATAGAGCACAGGACCAGTTGAACAGAATTGTCAGGTGGTTAGACCAATGAAGACTCACACATAAACCATGCAAAACTCAATTAATTTTATTCAAAACTCCTCATAGCGATGCTGGTAGGAACCCGGTAGGATGCTGGTAGGAACCAGATAACCCTAAAAGGAGAAACTTGATTTCAGGACTCCTACGTGGGACATTGACATCAAAGACTTCCTAGACAAGGTAACAAAAAGAGCCAGAGTCCGATCTCTCAGCAAAAGATAGGTCCTCTGTATAATAGCTGGCTCCATCAACAGTGCTAATCAGACTTTAAGGACTTCTTGCACCACCGAGGATACATACTCACCAGGCTTCCCCTAACAAAAATTCCATTCCCCCCAGCCAAGCTTCTACAGTTTGCTGGTAACGAACTTCTTGATGAGTACTACGAGATCCTCGAAGCAACTCCTGGCAAATATCGCAGATAAATTACCTGCACGCCAAAAACGCTAATTCAGAGCCGTTTCTAGTGTGGCTTGTAACATTAGAGGCACCTTTTGCTCATGGCTTGGTTAGCTAGTCTAAATTCTTTTTCATAGCGCTCCTTTTCTACATCACCACCATTTAAGCTCCAGCTCCATAGCCGCATACCACTCCAAAAAATACTACTCGCAACTAACGTTGCTTGCCCCCCTCAAAAGCTTCCACAAAAAAGGGGAGCAGCCACGCTTTGAAGAAGCATAAGCATACGGTTCTCATGGTTCTAACGTTCAGATTCTAATGCTAGGAGCACAATTATCTTGTATGAATTTCTAAGAAATGATAGTCAGTAACTCACTAATGTCAAAAATTGTTTAAGAATATTTTTTATTTGTTGTAAAAACACATCGACAAAAAATCTACCATAAGTAAATATACCATAAAATCAAGTTCCAAGGAAAAACAACCATATAAAAGTTATAGAACAATTGACTAATTTGTTTATGCTGTTTATTGGCAAAAATATTGATTGTTTGTTATTTTTTATCATGAATGTATACAATATTATTTTTAACTTATTGAACATGTCCTGTAAACATTTTCAGGTACCACTGCGAAAAAAAAATATTAATGCAATGATTTTTGCCAAACCTTTCTTTAAATTTATTTTATACGAATACCAAAGTTAAGAGATAAATCAATAATCTTATTTTGTAGCAGTAATAATTGTATTAAATACAATATTTATCGATAAAGATGATGTAAGTTTCTAAAAATATCTGAAATATTATATCTCAAGTATCTGGGAATTACACAGCTGCAAATATCGAGAGGTCGTCTGGATGTCACGAGCTGCGATGTTGACAAAGTTCGTGGAATAATCGGACCGGAGGGTTCCCAGAACTGCATATTAGTGCGGTAGACGGCATACAAAAAAATCAAATAAAAGAAATTCATTGGAGGAAACAGGAGTAATAAAGATAATGGATATATACAGAGTGGCCCAAAAGTCTAGAAACGACTAGACATTGTCTATCAGTCATTATTGGAATCTACTATTCAATACGAGTTCAACCATATGTAACACTTATGATTTTATGTAGTCTGGAAGGTCTGAAATACATAAAACAGAAGTCTGGCAACGCCTAAATATGTAAAATACATAAATACAAAATACATAAAACAAAGCAAAACATGTAGATTTTAATAAATTTAAATATTTAAATGTAATGTAAAATACGGGAGGGTTAAAATTAATCATAGACTACACAATCATACGACAGAAGACAAATATGATTGTACAAGATGTAAGAGTATTGAGAGGAGCTACCTGTGGAAGCGATCATCACTTATTAAAAGCTAAGATTACATTTGGAGTAAACAAACCTAAAGAAGAAAAAGAAGGAAATGAAAGGGAGAAAGAAATAAGAAGAGGTATAACCTAATCAGCTTAGAACAAGAAAGCGTGAGAGAATTATACAGAAATAGATTAAATCAAAAGTTGGAAAATAAACAATTTAATAATAATGAAGAACATTAGCATATTATTTAATCTTAATAAATTATCTCACAAAGTGGATTAAAATTGTTCCATTGCAGTCCAAAACATCCCAGTCAATAATAAATTCGTTTAAGACTATGTCTGTCACTCATAGGATTCCTTTGGAAGTTGTATCTGATAATATGCCTTTTCGCTCTAAGGAATGTCAAGAATTCTCTAAGGAATGGAACTTAAAATTTGTGACATCTAGCCCTAGATATCCTAGAGCAAATGGTCAGGCAGAACGAGTTGTCCAGATAGCTAAAAATATTTTCAGGAAATGTGAAGATCTTCAGTTAGCCTTTTTAGAATATAGAAACACTATTAGGATCATATAAATCCCCAGCACAACTCTTGAATAGTCGTAAACTTAGAGGTAAACTTTCAGTTTAATTAAGTGTAGGAGATAATGGGGTTATAAGAGAAGATGGGCAATGGAAACCTGCTGTGGTTAGACGATGTTTACAAGAGCCAAGATCATAAATGTTGTTGATAAAGAAAAGCGGACATGGGTAAGAAGAAATAGCTATCACTTGAGACCATCTAATAATATGCATTAACATCATATTAACGTAGGAGATGATTTTGATCACAATCAGAATGACAAACCTTCAACACCAATGGCCTGTGAGAGTGAAATACCGAATCAGTTTCCTACCAGAAGTAAAAGATTAATTTATTAAACCCCATCGAGATATAATGATTTCGAGATGTACTAGTTTAGCACTCAGTATTGTTATTAGTTTTTTATTTTAGAATGTTTTTATTCTTAGTTTATTGTTATAAGTTCTATGTTTTATTGGAAGCAAAAGATGTCATGAGACTGAATAGCTCATGAATGTAAAGTCCTGACAGGACTATGACATGGGACAGGCACCACGAGGTCTCATGGCACAAATAGAGGTTAAGCACTTTAGGAGGTTTTCATCACATTATTTAAGATGTTATCATCATACTGTATTACTGAAAATAATAATAATAAAAATAAACAACAGTCCGTAATGAACATTATAATCTCCACATACGTATCCGAAAGGTTCGTATACAGAGAAAGCAAAGATGTAAAGATCAACAGAAATTAATGAACTACGATAAAACCAAACCAGCATGGCACACAAGATCCAGACACCAATTAGTATGGTATCAATACTAAGAGACAATGAAGAAAAATGAATGACAGGTGCAAGTAGTTAGAATAGGTTAGTGAATAAAATAGGATAAGTAGTTTCAGAAGTAAAATTAATCAGCGAAGAAAATATCGAAATATTTGTCCTTTTATTCAATCGCATTTATGATACAGGTAAAATACCCCAAGATCTCGTTCCCGGCATGGGAACGAGAGAAGCCCTGTTCAGTTTACTAGTTCTCGCACAAAAATGCTACGACCAACAGAAAGATATATTTATATGCTTTATAGACTTCGAAAAAGCATTTGATAGAGTAAGACACGACCTACTATTAGAACGTTTGCAAGAAGTCGGTTTAGATGGAAAAGACATCAAATTCTTAAAAAACTTGTACTGGAACCAAAACGCCAGAGTTAGGATCGAAGGTTCCACATCCGCAGAAGTAGAAATTAGGAGGGGAGTTAGACAAGGATGTGTTCTGTCGCCTCTGCTGTTTAATCTTTACTCCGAGTTTCTATTTAAAGAAGCATTGGAGGATTCCAAGGATGGAGTCAAGGTGAATGGCGTAAATATCAACAGTATCAGATACGCCGATGATACAGTGTTAATTGCGGATTCCGACGTAGGTCTACAACGACTCATCGACAAAACCAACTCGACCTGTGAGCAATTTGGTATGAAAATAAACATTAAAAAAACCAAAGTGATGTCAATCCGAAAAAATCAAAACGTACCTCAACCTTGCACAATAAATGGGCACATTTTAGAACAGGTCAATAGATTTAAGTACCTGGGATGTTGGATCGATAGCAGCCTAAATCCTGATCTAGAAATAAGATCGAGAATAGAACAGGCCAGAAAATCTTTCGAAAAAATAAAAAAACTGCTTTGTGATTCTCGAATAAAACTCGAAATTCGACTACGTTTATCAAAATGCTACGTCTGGTCGACTCTTCTATATGCAGTTGAAACGTGGACCCTAAAAACATCAACCGTAAATAAATTGGAGGCCTTTGAAATGTGGATCTACCGGAGAATGCTCAAAATTTCATGGACATCGCATACCTCAAACGAAGAAGTGCTGCATAGAATAGGCAAGGAAAGAGAACTTTTTAACACAGTAAAAGTTAGAAAAACATCATACCTAGGCCACATACTGAGAAATAATAAGTACCAATATGCCCAACTTATAGTGAAAGGAAAAATCGAGGGAAAGAGAGGCCTAGGAAGGAAAAGACTATCGTGGCTCAGAAACATCCGACAATGGACAGGGCTAAATTTTGAACAGCTAATAAGAACAGCTGAAGATAGAGAAGATTTTAAAATTGTAGTAGCCAACCTCCATTGAGGAGAGGGCACTTTAAGAAGAAGAGTTTCAGAAGAACGAAGAAGACAGAAAAAGAAAGAAGAAAAATCAAACAAATCAATTCAGATCTAGTTCTTTATAACTCTTTATATAGTTTTCTCATCTCTTTTATTTTCCTGGGAATTCCTAACAATTGCCACGTCTGTTTACTCTCAAATTTCTTTTCTGGGCAACTTTTTCAAGAATTAAAATTTTAGTATCTCTCTAATCAGATTAGCTTTATTTCTCCAAGAGACTTCCTTTTATGTTCGAGGTCATTTTGTCTTTTATTTAAATCAGAAGCTAAATCAAGTTTCTCCTAATAATCCACCATGATTTGTGCCTATAATTAAAAAATCAAAAAAAAATAACAAAAAGAAGAACTGAAACAAGAAATTAATACAAACCTAGGATCCATACCGGAATCAATTGATGGTGATGTAGAACAACCGTGGCAATTCTTTAAAAATGCAATTATCGAACCAAGTCGCAGAGAACTCACAACAACCAGATGCAAGAAAGGAGATTGGACGACAGAAGAAATCTTGGAAATGATGGAGGACAGAAGAAGGCAAAAGAATATCAACATAACTCAGTATCAACAGGAATTCGCTGAATATTTCGCTGGAAAATGCCAAGAAATAGAAGACTTACAAAACAAATATGATAACTTCAATCTCAATAAGAAAGTTAAAGAATTAGCTGGGTTAGCAAAACAAAAAACCTCAAGCATACTATTGGACAAACAAGGAAACATTTTAGTGGGGACAGAACAAAAATTAGGAAGATGGAAAGAATATATAGAGGAATTATTCCATGACCAGAGACAGGAAAATATATATGAAGATAATCAGAGTAAAGACGAGGGACCTGAAATAACAAAGTCAGAAGTTATGCATGCAGTAAAGTCCATGAAAAATAATAAAGCTGCTGGTCCAGATGAAATACCAAGTGAATTGCTAAAACTGGTCAATTAAAAAAACATAGATCTTTTAGTCCAACCACTGAACACAATATATTTCACAGGAATCATTCCACGTGAAATTACGACATCAACATTTATTTGTCTACCAAAGAAAGTAAATGCCAAAGAATGTAGTGATCACCCATAATAGAATACACGCTAAGCTGGAGATGGATATTAGTGATTCCCAATTTGGATTTCGGAATGGAGTGGACACTAGAGAGGCACTATTTTCTTTTAACGTGCTGACCCAAAGATGTTTGGATGTTAATCGAGATCTTTATGTATGTTTTATAGACTACAACAAGTCATTCGATAAGGTAAAACATGACCGACTTATAGAAGTACTCAAAAACAAGAATCTGGATGTGATGGATGTAACATTGATATCAAATTTATACTACAGCCAACGATCAAATGTGAAAATTGGAAGAGAGTATCAGAAGAAGTGGAGATAAGGAGAGGGGTCAGGCAAGGTTGCATACTGTCGCCGTTATTGTTTAATGCTTATTCTGAAGAAATCATACAAGAAGCTTTGGTAAACGAGACAGTCGGCATAAAAGTGAACGGAAGTTTAATTAACAACATTAGGTATGCCGACGATACAGTCATAATAGCTGACAAGTTGCAAGACTTACAAAGAATTATAAACAAAATATTAAGACATAGTGGAGAATACGATTCTCTCTTAACATTAAAAAATCCAAATTCATGAAAATTAGCAAGAACAATACAAACGAAATATTAACGGTAGGCGGCCAGCAGATTGAGAGAATAAAAAGATATACTTACTTGGGAACGATAATCACAGAAAATAACGATTATACTGCAGAAATAAGAGTCAGAATTGAAAAAGCACGTGCCAACGAGAAAATGAAAAAGATTTTATGCAGCAAAGATCTGACATTGGCCCTCAGAATAAGGCTAATTAAATGCTACTTACACAGTGTACTCTACAATGAAGCTGAATCATGGACATTAAACCGGAATACAATAAATTGACTTAATCCGTTTGAAATGTGGACATTTAGAAGGTTGTTAAGGATTCCATGGGTAGATAGAGTCACGAATACAGAAGTGATAAGGAGAATAGGCAGAGGGAGGGAAATGGAAAATACAATAAAAGAAAGGAAATTGCAATATCTCGGACATGTGATGAGAGGCGAAAGATACATCTTAAGACTCATAATTCAAGGAAAAGTAGAGGGTAGGAGAAGCGTAGGAAGAAGACGCATTTCCTGGTTGAAGAACCTGAGACAGTGGTTTGGTTGCAGCTCAAGACAAGACAAACCTTCGTCGCGGAGATGGCACTTAAAGAAGAAGAACAAAATTTTATAAAAATTATTTACTAAGTTCCAAAACAATGCTGTAAATTTAGAGAAATAGGGAAAAATCATGTTATTTGTTGACAAACATATTTATTGTCTTAATCATTTATTAAATGGTTTATGTATGCCTAACGTCCTGTATGTATTTTTATATAAAACTATGATATGAAAAAAATATTAGAACAATGTATCATTATAATTTCGTCAGAAAAACATTAATAATTGTATTCAAACGCAATTTAGTTATCAAGTAAGTTCCAAAAATATCTCCAATGATCTCTGGGAATCACAGAACTGCAAAAGTATGTACCAAAAGATATTAATAGATTATTATCAATCATTTTTCTTCAATTATGGTGAACAGATTTACTAATATTAACTAAATATGCGCAACTATTTTTCACAACTTTCGCACATATTTAAGAGATGTTGTTAACTCTGTTAAAATCTGGCTTACAAGTTTTTTAAGTATCTTCTAAAAGTGTCGTGAATAGCTTTAAAGAGGCGGTGTCTACTTGCTGTATTGCCGTCAGAAACAACATAATACACGCTAACAGGTACTTCTTGGGAGCGAAATCGCAGACACTAAAAACTAGTGCTATGGCCTTATGGTTTTCGAAGACAAATCTCACGATCTCACCGTTGAAGTCATATATCTTACGATTTTTTAAATTTTTAGGATGTTGCTAAATATTATAGATTAAGATAATAATAGGATGAATACTAGATACCTACCTAATAAATGATATAATCAACACCCTTTTAACCCTCTATGCCTCTACTGCATGAATTATTCAAGCATGCAAATTATTCAAAATAACTCTTTTGTCCTACATCTAGAAGTTTTTTTGTAAACCCATATATGGTTTCATGTGCAATAACTACAAACTGGAAGATTTTTTGAAAATTTATATGTGGTTTCACATATGTATATATACATATTCTAATAAAATGTTGGCATACAAAAATACATTATTAGTTATGAAATTGTGATAGACAATTCCTTTTTTCATTATAACATAAAACTTTACACATTATACATTTGGTTTAAGTTTTTTTTGTACATATTTGACACTGTTGGCGATATTTTTGCCATTCTGGCATGTGTCCAATGTTGTCCATACGCACAAAATTTAATGGTATTTCTTGGTGATGTTCAAGAGGTTTTATTGTTCTTTTTGTTGGTGTTGGGATTGTTCCATTGGTTAACACAGGTGGAATTCCTTGACGACTAGATATAGGGAGTTCCTTGATGTCTAGATGTTGCAGACCCATTTTGTCCTACTGGACGACCTCTCTTTCTTGGTAGTGACTTCCCAGATTTACATAAATGTTCAGAAACGGCTCGTTTGAGGTCAAATAATGGCATATAGCAATTTTGTTCATTTTTTCTACGTCAGAGTATCCACGCATTTACAACACATAGATCCAACATATGAAAAAAAGTTAGATGGATTCTTACATGGATTCTGTAACGCCCCATTATCGAGTCTAATAAGTCCACTCCTCCCATTGGCTGATTATAAACTTCAACAGCTTGAAGGCATGAAATTTCTTTGTACGTTTTTTCTTTTCGGAAGTACCCACGTTTTGTATCTTCTAATTGGGTAGGTTTACTACCAACGTTTTTTTTTTAATGGCATAGGCAAGTACCATACAGCCAGTCACAACATGAAAATATTCTACCCAGAAAGAAGATTGTGTAGTACAATATAAAAAGATAATATAAATTTCAAACTTAAGTAGCATTACAAATTTTAAGCATTAAAATTATTATTAAGGATAGGATAGAGATAAAACATGGACACTCGTTTCTCGTCTAGGGACCCATCAAGACATTTCTTTTAAGACAAACTAGATTGGGTCACGGATAAAAGGTGATACCAAATGGGGTAAAACAGAGGTTAGGATTCTAATTACAGTTAAATATTAAGCTTACTTTTGCAAATAAATTCCATCAAACATTCATTTACAACTCTTATATTTAGAGATAGCAGATAGCACATATTGTACGGAGGAAAAATTTTGATGTTGACTAAATTTTTTATTAGAATTTCAGTTTGTTTTGTGTATTTTTTACATTCGAAGAAAATGTGATTTACGATTTTTAGTTTGGACAGATGACTAGGATAGCAGGCGTGTTCAAATTTTATTCTAATTATGGATGTTATATACCTTCGTGGAACAGAATAATTTTTAAAATAATAATCACTTTGGATTAAAGGCTGTATAGAAGCATATTGCGAGGAAGACTGCGTACTATATATATATATATATATATATATATATATATATATATATATATATATATATATATATATATATATATATATATATATATATATATATATATATATATATATATATATATATATATATATATATATATATATATATATATATATATATATATATATATATATATATATATATATATATATATATATATATATACATATATATATACGGGTTTCTTGATAAAAATCGATACGTTCACTTCGAACGTCAGAGCCTAACTGAAAAGTGTCACTCTTCTGAAATAAAAGTATTCATTTTACCACCAAAGGAATAATGACACTACCACGATCTTTCGAAGTTGGTAGTAGATATCTATGTGACATTTTTCCTGGTAAAAGTATAGGATATTTGGAGTCAATTTAACAAGATAACTGGAATTATGCATTTTTTGAGTTGTGTCACTTTTCCTCCGGATGAGCGATATATGGTTTGATAATATAAATTCACTATTTCGATTAAAAATATTGCTTCATATTGGAGTCATAAGGTACCGTTCATTCACTATACGTGTAGAATACAATCGAATGAGAATGAAGTTATGACAATCTTTCTCTTGACTGGTAGGCAACCAAACATGCAGATGCGTAGTATAATGAGTACTATTTTTTTAGCTATGATGTAGTCAGAATAGATGGGTGGTGGATATTATACATACTACAACACTTTAAAATTTTGTAACCATAACAGGTTTCTTATGCGGTAGAGGGTTAAGTCGTTAAGTGCTCTTACCTTGAAATATTCATAAATCGACTGTATTTTTTTGAAGTGCGGTAATCCAAATAACTCAATTATTAATATACACAAAATAATATAAACAAGCTTAAAGGTTCTTTATCTTTATTGCTTTAAAAGTGTAATATCGGTCCATAAACAGCTGAATTTTTTGTTTATTTTACAGTCTTTAATAAATATCATTAAACGGAATTTTGTGTCAGATTCGGCTCGCATATGTGTACCCACCTTTAAAGGATCAACAGACCTATATAATTATATTTTCTCACTTAGAACACTTCTCGGCAGATTGAATTGAAATTTATACAAAACGTAGTCTAAACAGTTTATTACAATATGGCTAAAAGGATTTAAAGAAAGTGTTAAATCTTTTTTGTCAATATATATTTACTAGCTGACCCGGCGAACTTTGTTCCGCCTTAATGGCAATAAATAAGCAGATTGTGTTTTTTTTTATTGGAAAAAATACAAAAAAAAATTAAATAACTACATGAATCATTCATTATTATTTCTGTATTTTAGTACAAAGGTTGCTCTTCACTTAAGTACCTTGTGATACACGACATTTTTTGTTTTATTATCAGGCGCAAAAACAAACAACGCAGATGGTCTTCCGACCCGTGAACATGCCACGTATAATTGACCATGGGAAAAACATGAATGTTCTAGATTTAAACCACAAACTTTTAAGGATTGGCCTTGTGATTTGTTGATGGTCATGGCAAATGCAAGACGTATCGGAAATTGAAGTCTTTTAAATTCAAACGGCATATCGGTTGGGATCATCGGGATCCTCGGAATGAGAACTTCCTCACCTTTGAATTTTCCTATCATTATCGTAGCGTAAATTACATTGTTCATCAATTTACTAACCACCAAACGCGTACCGTTGCACAGTTTTGGTTGGTTTATGTTTCGAAGCATGATTACTACGGAGCCAACCTTTAGGCGTAAATTGTGCGGTGGTAAGCCAGGCACGTCCAAAGAGTTTAAAAATTCAATTGGATAGTTGGTGGCTTCATCTTCATTTGTGACGCAGTCAATAGATTTGAATGAATGCATTGTTCCAATGATCTTATTTTGAATTATGTAGTTCAGGTCATCTACATCTTTATTCTTAGCCGCTAAAATTGCTCGCTCACTCAACCATTCATTATTTTTGTAGTTAGAAATAATATTTGGAAATACATTGTTGATAAGTTCGTCTTTTGATGAGACAAAATTACAGAAATTATTTGGAAATGATATTAATCCGCTCGATTCATCGACAGGTACTTGACCATTACCGATAGTCAGCAATTGCTCCGAGAAATCTTCAGCAGATGTATCATTAAGCAATGTAACTCTCATGTTTGTTGTCAGCTGCAGTTTCTTCACATAGCGCCATAGATTTGACGATTTGAGGCAAGCGTTTATTTCATCGGCAGCCGTAGATCTTGAAATTACTGGCAGTATTTGGCGAAAATCGCCCGACAGTAAAATCATTGATCCTCCAAAACATCTCGAGTCATTGCGTAAATCTTTTAATGTTCGGTTAAGTGCTTCTAACGCACGTTTATGCGCCATTGTGCATTCGTCCCAGATGATGATTTTCGATGCCGCTAAAACTTTGGCCATTGCTGAGTGTTTTGCAATATTACACGTTGGTTCTTCAATAGTTTGAAGATTTAACGGTAATTTGAATGCTGAATGAGCCGTACGGCATCCTTCTAACAATGTGGCTGCTATTCCAGAAGAAGCAACTGCAACCGCTATGTTGGATCTCGCCCGAACAGTTGCTAAAACTTATGACATAAGGAATGTCTTGCCAGTTCCACCAGGGGCATCTAGGAAATATAAACCACCATTTTCATCAGCGATTGCCTTCATTAAAGTATCATAAACTTACTTTTGTTGGTAATTCAACAGGGGTACATTCCTTTGAACTACTAAATCTAATTCCTGGTGATCATATTCACGTTCCCGTTCCAATTCTCGATTAAATGCGTCATTCATTTCACGAGTTGGCGCTGGCATTCCTAACCTGATTAATAAATTACCGCACATGAGGTAACACATATCTTCGATCAAGAGTAAAGCACGATTATGTATCTCCTCATTCATCTCAATATCGTGATTTCTGGAACTGACACGACTTTGATGTAAAATATCTTCTGACATACTATCCTTTTATTTGTGCTACAGGTTACATGGGTTTGATGGAAAACATGTCGAAATTATGATAGCGAATAATGTGCGTATCTGACTTGGAGATGCAGAGATAATGGCTTCAGCGATTGTCGTATCCCAATGGGTATCGTTTTCTAATAAGTTCAATTCTTCACATGCAGCACGATATGTTGGGAATATTACACCATTAACAGTTCGTAGTGTCTCAAATGAAGTTGGCCCACGCACATTTACCAGCAACAACCGCAAATAGAAACATTCATCATTCTTTGGATGAACTGTATACATACGACCAAGAGCATCAGTAGAACGCACATCTGGATACCCAGGAACCGCATCACCTTGCTTCCGTCTTTGAAAATTCTTGGATGAAGCATTCCAAGTATAATAACGTGGCATCTCCGAGTAAAGCAAAGTTCGTGCAAACTGATCGCTTTGGCAGATTGCAAAAAAACTGGTCAATGTAGTTGCTGGAGGTGTTTCAGCACGTTGCGTAGCATTCGAAGCCGTGAAATATACTAGTTGACCATTCTCCAGATGCACCGCCAAATATATAACAGTAGGATGACGTTCGTGAATTGGAAATGCGAATATACGCCAAATCGCTTCATTACAGTTCACATAACGACCACCTTGATAGCGTGAAATTTCATCGTTGGTATTTGAGGATTGCAATCCAAAAACCGCCATATCACTGCCTTTCGTGACATATTTGCAAATATATTTTATGGACTTAACTGAATTGCAGTATTCAACGTTGCAATGTGTCTTGAACGTTTTAGAAATAAGTGGCGAATATGGAACAATCCAACTGTTGTCGACAACGAAATCCATTCTTTTCACTTTCGTTGTGACAGTTCGACCGTTGTCATCTGGTGATCGACGCCGATACAGCGGATACCCATCGTTGCCAGTGACAGTCTCCGCCGTTAATTTCCGTGGATATCGTTTAGAGCACTTTCCATCGACCATGCAAGGTGATTGGGGATTGATGGCACCACACGGTCCATGAATCATATTAGTAGTAATAACATCATGTAGGTCTGGATCGACTTCATGATCAGGAATCTCGGCACATATGATATCATCTATTTGGTCAGGCTGAATTCTTTCCACTAACCAAATAAGAATGTGTGCGTGCGGCAGGCCTCGCTTTTGCCATTCGATTGAATACATCCAGCATCGAGTATCTCCAAAGACGCGTTGTTTAACAATAAAGTTCATCAGGGACCGAATTTTTTGCCTGAATATACGTGCTGTGATGTCGTGTCTATCATTTGATGTTTGTCCGGGAAGCAGCAATTGAGTAATTTCTATCCATTTTGGATTACAGGTAAAAGTAATAAAGAGATCTGGCCGGCCGTAATGACGAACATATGTCATTGCATCTTGTGCATATTCATGCATATAACGTGGGCTACCAATGTACGTCGCCAGCAGAATAGTTAATCGACCAATATTAGCTGCATTTCCTTCAGTACTAACTGCATCACGTAAATGGATGTACTCCTCAGAACGCAGTTTGGCTTGGTTCAGCCTAATAAATGTTAAACGTTCCGTTTCTATTTTTACATACATGTCAACGCAATACTGCTAAAACAATCGACGAAACCGCAGCAAATAGTTGTCAGCATTTTGACGAATCATCAAACGATATGCATAATAATTCATTGAGCTAACTTTCTTTGTAGTTTCTTCACCTGAAATTAAAAATTTGATAATTAACCATTTCAAAGACAAATAATACAGACATTAACCATTATTAAGATACTGATACTTTATCATTCAATGGATTTATCATTTTAATATTAAAATAATATCCATCTTCTCCTTGCCAAAACATCAGTGGGTATTGCAATGCGTCATATGATCGATGAGTTTCAGATATTTGTTGCAGTTGCCCAGTATCGCGACGTGTAAGCACAATATCGCGTTTTTCCAATTGTTCACCAACAATCAGGATGGCAACTTCGTCTACTGTTGGAGCATTAAATGTGCGTTCGTGTGTTCCAGATGGTCGTTTATCTGCTTTGATGACAACTTTATAGTCATCATTTGGCATGCGCTCTAAAGCACTCTTAAACAACCTGACCAACGCATGATGTTCATGAAGCAGACACTGCAAGTCTTGAATAATTTCTCGCTTCATTCCTGCATTGATCCCTAGGCGTCGATCAAGTTGTTCTTCCATGTTGCCCATGAAATATATTTGTAAAAATTTATTCTGTGTATCTTCGAAAGGTAGTAATGATCCAATTCGATGGTGAATCTGTCCTTGTATCTACAAAATAAAAACCAGACAGTATTAACTGGGTTATAAACACTTTTTCTGTGGGAGAGTAGAGTTCAGTATTAGCAAATATCATACATACCAATAGATAAAGTAAGTTATTCTTTAACTACATTCTATGTAAGTACAAAAATAACTTAAATGTCGGATTAAATCCTCCTTCTTCGATAATGTCTGCCCCAAATGACGTCATTTGGAAACAACTATTGTATTTTCGAGTATTTGCAAGAAAGTGGCGTGATTCTTGTGTTTCGCCACAAAGCAATGAATCCAATGGCTCATGTGGCGGAGTCAACACTGGCAATTTCACTTTACCATTAAGGCAGCATAATCCAGGCGTTTCTCCGGAAAACTTTAATGCACCACAATACTCGCAAACAACGTCGATTTGCCCAATGCAAACGCTAGGATGCAAGCTGTAATCATTGCTGCAATCGTATCGAAACGCTGCTCGATTCAAATCAGCTAAATATCTTGTTCTGCGTCGCAAATTATCTATTTGTTGCTGTTTTGTATAAAACTTAATGAAGTCGCTGGTTAAATGATAATCAATGAATATTAATAACGAAAAAATAAAATAATTTGTTTGTAAGTAAATTAGCGAAAAATAGCAAATGTTCGTAAATAGATATGTAAAATAAAATGCAATTCAAATAACAATTGGCAGATTTAATATCTTATTGTCAATTCTATATGAGATTCACTTACCTTTTGTCTGTGGTTGGGCTTCGCTCGGAATCTAAGGTCTTGGTAAAAATGGGATGCACACCCGATGCTGGTTTTTCTTGCGTCTTTTTACGATGAGAGGTTCTTGTAGAGTGGCCGATCATACGAAACAAAATATGTATGTACGCGAATCCATTGGGGTGGTTCTTCTGTTCTTAGGACCTCCGTGAATAGCCGTAAATTAAGCTTAAAGTGGCATTTTAAATTTTCTACACAAAGAATGGGTACGTTTCCTTAAGAACTCTGAAGTGTTTGGGTTGATTAATGTTTCCCAAAAACATGTTGTTTTCAGACAAGTGAATTCTCAGAACTTGACAATAATTAATCAGCCAATTTGAGAATTTAAAGGATGAACTAAAGCCATATTATACTTAGCTAATATACTATGATTGAATAAAAGATTTAAAACTAAATAAGGTCATATTCTGAATATTAAAAATAAAATATTTAAATCAGTCTTGATACTTTTCCAAACATTCTCCGCCCCAAAACGAATGTTTTTAAAAACAACTACACATAAGGATAAAAAACAAACACTTAACTATTACTATAATAACAATAGAAATGAAGAGAAATATAGTTGTTAACAAATAGGTAGTGGACAGATCTTGACCACCGGACGTTGTAGGATGCCATCTGAAGCTGTCTTCAGACTAACAACGCGTACAATACCGTCGGTGCCGTAATGCAACTCAATGATTCTGGCCAATTGCCAGCGAAGAGGAGGCTGTTGTTCATTTTTTATGAGGACTAGAGAACCTTTAATGAGAGATGGGGTTGGACTATGCCATTTAGATCGCTCTTGAAGAGAATGAATATACTCTTTAGACCATCTTTTCCAAAAGTCCCCTCTTATCCTTTGGATTAACTGCCAACGATTCAGACGGTTAATCTTTAAAGCGCTTAGATCTGGATCGGGAATTGAATCCACTAAGGGTTCAAAAACTAAAAAATGACCAGGAGTCAGTGCCTGCAAGTCATTAGGGTCAGAGCTTGCTGCACACAAAGGACGGGAGTTAAGAACTGCCTCGATTTGAGTCATAAGAGTATAGAACTCTTCATAAGTCAAAATTTGTGTACCCAAAACACGATACATATGGTTCTTGAATGATTTGACCCCAGCCTCGGCTAACCCATTAAAATGAGGGGCACCGGGTGGATTAAAATCCCAGGTAATAGAAAGAGTCTCAGCAGCAGATTGAGCTAGTTTAATGATTTCGTTGCTGGCTCCCTTAAAATTGGTACCTTGATCACTCCTAATGGTTAGGCACTTACCGCGTCGAGATACAAATCTACGAAAGGCAGCCAAAAAGGACTCAGAACTAAGATTTGAAGTTACTTCCAGATGAATGGCCTTTGTACTCGTACACACGAATACACAAACATATCCTTTATATGTTTTTGCACCTCTATGTTTGGACATTAATAACGAGAATGGTCCTGCAAAATCCACACAAACAGACAGGAAAGCACGTAACGGAGTAACTCGGACAGTTGGCAAGTTTGCCATAAAGGGGTTGTAAGATTTAGGTCGGCATCTAAAACAACGAATGCACTTCGACAAACAGCGATGAATGGCACTTTTCGGAGACAGAATCCAAAAACGTTGAAGCAATAAATAATGCATAGCCTTTAAACCAGGGTGCAGATGCGTTTGATGAGTCCATTCGATGATTAAATCGGTGAGACGATGAGTTTTGGGTAATAGCAATGGATGTTTTACATCAAAAGACAACCGAGACTTTTGTAATCGACCTCCTACTCTCAAAAGACCATATTCATCAATAAAGGGTGCGAGTTTACGAAAAGGTTTGGGTAACAGCGAATTTTGT
The DNA here is from genome assembly GCF_040954645.1 of Diabrotica undecimpunctata. Lineage (NCBI taxonomy): Eukaryota > Metazoa > Arthropoda > Insecta > Coleoptera > Chrysomelidae > Diabrotica > Diabrotica undecimpunctata. Next base: position 36,214,223 of record NC_092811.1, on the reverse strand, counting down.
TGAATTTTGAGGAAAATATCCGAAAAAACGTCAGCTTGTACGTGCTTAACAATGTATCGTAACGCAGATTCCATCTCTAAATGACTGTTCAGGGAATCGAAAGATGCAGCATTGTTTTTTCTTTGAAGTTTAGCCACGAATTTTAAGACGTAAACCATGACTTTCTGAATTTTTATCAGGGATGAAAATTTTGAAAGTAAAGTAGAGATGATATTATCCGAAATGACCGGTATCAATGATAATACAGTGGGCAATTTTTCTTCTAACATTTCCGTGGAGTGGGAGGAGTGAAAATTAACTTGAGAGGGCCAACACTCCCTTGACTTCGAAAGAAAATCAGGACCACGCCACCAGAGTGAAAATTGTAGTAGTTGTGCCGGTGTCAAACCACGACTAGCACAATCAGCAGGGTTTTGGTTAGATGGCACATAATGCCAAGAAGAACATGGTATAAGTTCTTGTATGTGTCTTACTCGATTGGCAATAAAGGTTTTCCATTTATGCGGAGAAGAATTAACTCAAGTAAGAGCAATCGTGGAATCCGACCAAACATGAATATCGGAAAAAGAAAAGATATGCTTAAACGACTCTTTAATGAAGGCGACTAGATCCGCCAGCAATACAGCTGCCAACAGTTCCAATCTGGCAATAGATTGTGTCTTCAGAGGAGAAACTCGACATTTAGCACACACAAGTACAGTTTCAAATTTATCAAAAGTACTAAATCGGAAGTATACAACGCTGGCGTATCCTAGCTCTGAAGCATCGCAGAATCCATGAATCTCAACTTTAGAAGATTTATTAAAGCCGAAGTGTCTAGGGATTTGAATGTTTGCAAGGTCAGGTAACTCGGTTTTAAACTGATACCATACCTGTTGTATTTGTTCAGGTGGTTCATCATCCCAAGATACATTGGATTGCCACAACTGTTGTAGCAGACGTTTGGCCCTTAAAAGACACGGGGAGATGAAACCAAGAGGATCAAAAATACGACTAATTTCCGAAAGAATAGCCCGCTTTGTACAAGTTTTGTCAAGGGGACAATAAGAATAAGAAAAGACGTCAGTCGACGGGTCCCATTTCAGGCCTAGCACCTTAATAACAGAAGGTTCCTCTTTATCAAACGAACAGGATGTCAGAATATCGGAGCCAAAATCTTGGAGTAGACTGGGATGGTTGCTGGCCCATTTGCCTAGCTCAAAACCCCCGAGCTTTAAAAGTTGAATGAGCTCTAACTGTAGAGAGCGGGTAGATGACAGAGAATCACTTCCTAATAGACCGTCGTCAATATAAAAATGTCGCGTTAAAGCTTGTGAAGCATTAGGGAAACGAGACTCTGCCGACTCAGCTAACTCTTGTAAGGTTTTTAATGCGAGATAAGGTGAAGAAGAAACACCGTACGTAACAGTACGTAAAAAGTATTCTTGGAGAGGTTTAGAAGAATCCGACCTCCAGAGAATTCTTTGATAATTCCAAAATTCTCTGTTTACGTTAATTTGTCGATACATTTGCTTTATATCGCACGTGAAGCAGTAACGAAAATATCGAAAATTAAGTAAAAGCGAAGAGATGTCCTTTTGAAGTTTAGGACCTGTATATAAAGTATCATTGAGAGACACACCTCGAACGTCACGTAGACTGGCGTCGAAGACAACACGAATTTTGGAAACAAGAGACGAATTAACAAGTTGTTTTTTGAAAACTGCGTGATGAGCAAAATAATACGAGGTAGGCGATTTAAAATCGGATTCAGGAACCGGGACCATATGTTGGGAAGTAATATATTCATTCATAAACTCAACATATTTTTCTTTGAGATCCGGAATTTTCTTAAAACGATTCTCTAACATGCAAAAACGACGATATGCTTGAGAATAAGTATCGCAAAAGACAGGATTGGGTTGTCGAAACGGTAGAGGAACAGAAAATCTGCCTGTTGACTCTCGGAAAGTAAACGCCTTATAAATATTTTCACAAACTTGATCGTCATGGGACAAAATGACAGGTTTAGATATATTTTCGACTTCCCAAAACCTTTGTAAAAGACTATCTATGTTTGTATCCATAGACGTATGTAGAGCGGTAAAATTACAATTTGAAAGATCCGTAGAGACTCGCCCTTGTAGCACATAACCGAAAATGGTTTCTAAAGCGACAGGTTGGTTTGGTTCGCCAAGAATTCGACCAGACTTTAAAAAGAGAGGAACTAATTCAGCACCTATCAGCATGTCTATCGGACCGGGTTGATAGAATGTGTGATCTGCTAATTTCAGGTCACGTATATGAATAAGATCGTGAGGATTGATAAATACCTTAGGTTGATTTGAACACACCTTTTTCACAATGATTGCGTCCAACGAGAAGATCGGGCCGTCACGATCACACGGTTTAATATGACAGAACGTGGTACCCTGAGTGGTACACGTCGACATTCCGTTTAGACCTTCCACTGGGATTGATAAATTATTACGGGAAAGACCTAAGCGTCGAAAACAACTATCTGAAATAAAATTAGCCATCGAGCCTGTATCCAGTAGGATACGAACTATCTGAAAATTACCGTAGACATCTTTAATGTGTATCAAACATGTTGACAATAATACAGACGAGAATGTTAAACGTGATTGTGTGGAAAAGTTAGCGTTTATTAGAGACGTCGGCGCAAAACTAGACGTTGAGGTTTGAGGCGTCTCTAATGTAGGGTTGTGATTCTCATTAGAAGTTGGAATTTGAGGAGGCGGTTGACTGAATAAACAAGATTCGTTGGAACTTGGGTAGAAATGAAGAACAGTGTGATGTCGTGATTGGCAAACCCTACATGTTCCCGAAGAATTACAGTTCACGACGGGATGAGATGTACCCAAACAGTTGAAGCATAAATTATGGCGTTTAACTAACGAGATACGTTCTTGCGTCGTTTTAGCGAGAAAGGATGAACATCTATATAAAGGGTGAACATCAGAACACAAGACACATTTACCCCCTTGATAAGTTACCTTCGTTCGATTGGTGGCACTGACGAAACTAGATGTAAACGGTTTTTTATTAGAATGATGAGCAAATGATCGCGAGTGAGACTGGGTAGAAAGGGTTAATGAATTAAACTGAACAGATTCCAAAGCTATACATTGTCTTTCTAGAAATGAAATCAATTGCCTGTAAGTGGGAATGTCACAGCTTCGACTGTTTTCTAATTCAAAATCTGTACGAGTTTTATTGTCCAATTTGTTCGACAACATATTGAATAATAGGAAATCCCATTGCTCAACCGGGAAATCAAGAACACGTAAAGCAGCAACATTTTCCGTGAAAGTATTTAAGAGATTTCTTAAATTAGAAGAAGTGGAATTTTTAATAACCGAAGCGTTGAAAATATCGTTATAATATTGGGTAGCAAGAATTCGTTTATTCTGATACCTTTTCCCTAGAATCTCATAAGCAATCTGATAATTTGCATCGGTCAGGGGAATGCCTTTAATAAGAGCCAAAGGTTCTTGACTAATAGACGTAATAAGAAACCGGAATTTTTCCACATCGGACAAATCGTGATTGTGATGAATTAAACTGTTAAATAGGTCAAAGAAACTAGGCCAATCTCGAAAATTGCCTGAAAATGTTGGTATATTAAGCTTTGGAAGTCTAACTGAAGGCCTTGAAGATTGTGCATTGGAATGTGAGGAGATATTCGAAGAAGAAGACGAATCCCTAATTAAAAAATCACTCTTGATGGATTTTACTCCGTAGTATGCCTGATCGGCGGCCACCCTAAACTTATCTTGCTCCGAAAATTCCTCATCGGTTATTGATCCGATGATTAGATTGTGAGCTGTATGGAATTCTTGGTAAATAGCATCGATTTCCTCTGCCCTGGCTAAGAATAACGATTTGACAGTATCATCCCTTGAGGCTTGAATGCCTGCCTCATGGGCTTCCCTCAATCTAGAATACGCTGTTTGACGCGCCAAGTTGGCTTTGTTTATTTTGCTGGACATTGTAAGATAAAAGAAACGAAAAAGAGGACAATGCAAACAAAATTAAGCAAATCGAACACTAAAGAAATGCCTTAGATTGAAAGAAGAGAAATGCTCTTCTTGGTTTCAGACAAAATTCTGAACAAACAAGTGAAGTATCGATAAAAAGCTAACTAGCGAAAGGTATAGCGACAAAAGAAATCAAAAGAACTGTGTTTAAATTATTATGCAAGACGTAGAGAATAAGTTGGAAAGAGTGATAAAAGTAAAAATCGACACAAAAAAAATGTAAAAATGTAATACAACGTTAATAAATCATAAAAGTGATATATATGAATAATTAATATATGTAATATAAGTCAAAATGTGTAATATAAAAGTACCTATTGATATTATAAATTATAAAAGTCGAAATAAATTTAAAAATTGTTACGTAAATATGACCAAATTTAATTATGTAAATTAAGTCTAAAAATAATGCTGAAGGACCGAAGAAGTTAAATTGAAAAGAAACAAAAAACAATTAATTAAAATGATTTAATTGAAACACAATGAAATTAATTGAATCAAAGTCAAAAAAAATTATTATTTATCATCCGCGCTCGAAGTAACCACTGTTTTGTATAAAACTTAATGAAGTCGCTGGTTAAATGATAATCAATGAATATTAATAACGAAAAAATAAAATAATTTGTTTGTAAGTAAATTAGCGAAAAATAGCAAATGTTCGTAAATAGATATGTAAAATAAAATGCAATTCAAATAACAATTGGCAGATTTAATATCTTATTGTCAATTCTATATGAGATTCACTTACCTTTTGTCTGTGGTTGGGCTTCGCTCGGAATCTAAGGTCTTGGTAAAAATGGGATGCACACCCGATGCTGGTTTTTCTTGCGTCTTTTCACGATGAGAGGTTCTTGTAGAGTGGCCGATCATACGAAACAAAATATGTATGTACGCGAATCCATTGGGGTGGTTCTTCTGTTCTTAGGACCTCCGTGAATAGCCGTAAATTAAGCTTAAAGTGGCATTTTAAATTTTCTACACAAAGAATGGGTACGTTTCCTTAAGAACTCTGAAGTGTTTGGGTTGATTAATGTTTCCCAAAAACATGTTGTTTTCAGACAAGTGAATTCTCAGAACTTGACAATAATTAATCAGCCAATTTGAGAATTTAAAGGATGAACTAAAGCCATATTATACTTAGCTAATATACTATGATTGAATAAAAGATTTAAAACTAAATAAGGTCATATTCTGAATATTAAAAATAAAATATTTAAATCAGTCTTGATACTTTTCCAAACAGTTGCCTTCCGTTGTTCGCTCGACGATTCTGCATTGCCAACCGAGCTGTTTCACGGGCTGCTTCACTTTGCTCTCGTGATTGAGAAGCACGAAGTCGAGCCATACTATCGCGGCGCTGTTCACGTGCAATTTCTTGTTCTTCTTCAGTCCTTTGTTTGCAGTATTTTGTATTCTTCTTGCATTACGGCTTTGTCGGGAAAGATTCGATCGTCTTGGTCGCGGTATTATTAATTAAACTTCACTTCACTTCAATTACGGCTTTGTCGGGAAAGATTCGATCGTCTTGGTCGAGGCATTATTAATTAAACTTCACTTCACTTCAATCCACTTGTTAATTATTTATTTAATAGAAATAGTTTTAATATTGATTTCTTACAAATATCAAATTGTCATCCATACGTCATTACATAGCTGTCATTTTACGTCAATTACATAGCTGTCATTTGCGTTTTGTTATTCCAAGTCTGATTCTTTTTTGTTATACCACGTTTTATAGTGACTGACGTTTCATGTCAAGTCACACGGGAACGCTGTCGAACGGGATAAAAAGTATCCTATGTCCGTCTCCTGGCTCTAAGCTACCTCCCTACCAATTTTCAGCCAAATCTGTTCTGCCGTTCTTGAGTTATAAGTGGTGTAACTAACACGACTTTCTTTTATATATATATATATATATATATATATATATATATATATATATATATATATATATATATATATATATATATAGATTAAAAATAGGTACAAAAAAAAAAAATTATAGTTATTGGACAGTTTATTTAGTTACAGGACACTCAAAATTAGTTATAGGAACAACTGCTTTAATACAATAAAAAACTAGAAACAAATGAAAATTACAAGAAAAACCAGAGATTTCTGTGCGGTATGGGGTACCTATATACAGTTGATACAATTAAATTTTATAATTGCTTCTGTGCTTCTTTGTATTGAGTGAAAAGTTCGTCAATGTCTTTATGCTCACTGTCTTGATTACTGTTATTAGCATCGGAATCACTATCCTTTGAATTGATTTTGAATTTGATTGAAGCAGTTGTGACATATAAGTAGATCACCATACCATCGTTAGGTATATGCTGTCTATGCTTAACAGGAATACAACATTCGTGATAATAAACACTACAGTCATTGCTTTTTAATTTATTCGATTGAATATCATTTGAACAAATAGAACATTTGACTTTTTTGAATTCTTTTTGTTGCTACACTGGTTTTTGGTTAATTTTTCTTCTCTTTTCCGTTTCCTTTCTTGTTTTTGTTTTTCCTGATTTTCTTTTAACTCCTCCTTTTTTAGTAACATTTCTTGATATCGTACAGATGTAATAGCAAAAGGAAGTCGTTCCGTGTTACGTTAATTTTTTCTTTCCGGTACAGTAGAAGAAGTTAAAAAATTACCCAACAATTCGTGTTTAACAATAATTTTACTTGTAGAGGGTAAGTCATAAACATTAGTTTTATATTGTTGAATATGGAGATCATTGGTACTACTACTCTCAGAAATATTTATATTTTCAATACCGCTTTGTTCTGATGTTTTTATTTCGATAATTTTAACGGGTGATGTGATAGGTATATTTTGAATAACAATAATGTTTGTGTCTCTATTTTTTAGAACCATTGGGTTATCCGAATGTTTTGGATCATCTTCAAAAAAAATTCCAAATTTTGAACAAATTCAAATTATCGCCGCTAGGTAGATTATTCTTTGGATTTTCTTTTAAATTCTCTAAGCTATGAACTTTTTCAGGACCTAAGATATTTACAAAAGTATTATAGTTCATCTTGAGTTTCTTTTAATGATCTAAAATGATTAAATTTTTTACTACTTCTTTACCTAAACATTTTGTGTAGTCAACAGCATCTGCTTTAAATGGAAACAATCTGCAAACCTTGAAACCATTTACAATTGTTTCAGTTTTACAGCTTTTTTTCTAGCTTGATCCAATATAGAAGTAAATACAAACTTATTCCTCTACTACCCCTCCTGGATGCTGTTCTTCGCATTATCTCACTGACTGCTGCCAAGCTTCTTTTAGTACTCAGAAAATAGAAACGTCACATAGTTGTAAAATCCTTATGGTGTTAGGATAAAGTGCAATTACTTCAATCTGCAGTTCATTATACAATAGACTTAATTGGCAACTTAAGTGACTCTTGTGCCCATCTACAAAAAGAACAACTGGAAGCTTAATATTATTTTCAATTAGGTGGGGGTCAAAAACATTCGCAATATACTGATAGAATGTCTCTACCGTCATCCAACCATTATTGCTTCTGCCCACACCCCATTTAGGATTAATGCCTTTAGCAACTTTTCTGGAATACATTGATGAGGATAAATAACCATAGGCACGCAAATTTTACCGTCTACTGAAAACGTAAACATCACAGTGACGTTTTCTTTTGAACAGCTCTTTTCAACATTATAAACATTTTTTGAACCTTTCATAGCAAATACTTTATCAGTAGATGGACATATTTGAAATCCTGACTCATCTATATTAAAAACTCTGATGGATCAGTTAGAACTTCTTCTAGATGTTTTTTTAACATAGTTTTCAATATTTTTAAACCAGTTTTTGATGTCTTGTTCAGATACACAAGCGCTAGCTGCCGTCACACCTTTACTTTTCCTTTTAGAAACATCTGGATGTCGCTTCAAAAATTCCTAAAAAAAATCAAACGATAAATACAGATTAAAATGCATTTTTTTGGTGACTTACTGTTAACCATCCATCTCCAGGTCGATTATCTTTAAAGTTATTGGGGCGCGGATTTTCAGTTAAAAATTTTTGCACGCTGCTTTTTAAATCGTTAGCCTTTTGGAGAAATCTTTTGAAATGGTTTCTTGTATCCATCTGGAATATTGAATGTAAAATCAAATAATGCTATGGATTAAGATAAATTTAATGAACGTACCTAACCAGAGTATTCTCCTCCTCGCAAGTTAAAATAGGAGACGGTTCAAATGTATCTTTATGTTCCGGATGTTTTAATTTAAATTCTATAGTGGACTTCGGAATTTCATATTTTTTTCAGCTCTTCTATACGATTCAGTGCCATTTTGGACATCGTTAACAGCTTCTATAAATTTAATCTTATCGTATTTTCTAAGTTTAGGCATTTTACTACAATCTTAAAAAATCAATTTAGTGATTGGACGGTCAAATTTAGTTACTGGACAGCTGTCCAATAACTGTCAAATCGATAATAAATAATTTTACTATCTACAATTAATTACACGTAAACCCGTTGAAAATTGTAGAAATATGTGGTAACTCTGTTTTGGTAAATGATGATATTAGGTTTTGGCGTGCAGTTTTCGTACCATGTGTTGTTTGCGTAGTACTTTGCAAGTAGGATTATCATTGCTTGTTCATTGTTGGATATCGAATATATTTTGTAAGTTGGGTAAGAATGGACGTGGAGAATAGGATTTTTTAGGATTATAAGCATACTTGTCTGAGTTATACATATTACTGAATGTAAGACTTCTAAGAGTTCATAGGGGTGTTCTTCATTAAGTATTAGGGCGTCTCGAAGATAAATTGCGAGTAGTGTATTTCGGAGATTGAGTATCTCATGTAGGATAAGAAGTTCGATATTTGGAATATTGGATTGAGAGATTGTTTTTGTTCTTATTAGTTGTTTGATATATTCATTTATGCTTTGTATTTCTAAAATTTCATTAATTATGACTAATTGTTTGGAAACGTGATCTAATTAATTTGATAGTAGAACATTGTTATCAATCACCTTGAAGTATGTCGAATCTGGTGTTGAAGGTTTCGCTATAAGAGATTTGATTATTATACTTTTTATAATTTCGTTTTGTTTAAGCTCGACTGCAACGAGGTGAGATTTGAGGAGTTCGAAGTCTGAGTCATCGTGATTGCCGGTAATCTATTTGATAGTTGTGCCTAAGAAGTTAAAAAGACCTCGTTTTTGTATTTTTTTTCGAGTGATTTTGTAAGTTATCTTCTGGTTCTTTTAGTAGGTGTGTAAATTGGTTTTTTAGAAGTTATATCGTAGGTATGTTTGGTAAGACGTTGTTGAAGTTATCGCTACGTTGGATGATGTTTGTTCGAGTTTGTCTAAGTCAATCTGTAGTATGTGTTTGTGGAAGGTTTTTGACCAATGCTTGCAGATGTTGAAGGGCCATCCTGTAAAGAAGATTTTTTGTAGCGTTTTCTTTGTCTTTTACTGTATTTTAAGCGTGTACTAGTTTTGTTATTTTTTGACGCTATGTCGGTAATTTTTGTTTTGTGAAGTGTGGGTTATTGTCTGATATAGAAGATCTAGTTTGGGTTGAATTTTTTTTTCTCTACATAAAATTTTTGTGTGATTTTAGGTATTTCTTCTGCGTCTTTGTTGGTTTTTTCTTGAGATTTATCTCTTTTTTCTTTTGTTTTTGTTTATATGTGTTCCAGTATAAATTTTGTATTATACGCCGGTCTTTATCATCTATTTGGGCTTTTCTTAGAACATCCCTCATTTTTCGGTGTTGAACTGCGTCAAATGCTTTTTTGGAGTCTACAAAGCAGATATAGATATCGCAAGTCATATTTCTGCATCTTTGGAATAACACCTGTAGACTAAACAGTGCACCTCTCGTACCTACCTACGCCTTTCATGAATCCAAACTGTGTGTCTTGTATTCTCTCTTCGCATAGCTTGTATATTCTGCGATGTATAATTTTAAGAAAAAGTTTTAGTATATGGCTCATTAGGCTTAGCCTATATTCTCCGCACTTTTTTGCTCCCTGTTTCTTTGGTAACGTAATAAATTCTGAAACTAGCCAATATTTTGGAATATTGTCTGTGTAATAGATATTATTGAAGATTTTACATAGTATTCTTAAAGATTCATCATCAAAAAGTTTAAGAAATTCAGACTGTACTCCGTCTGGTCTTGGAGCTCTCCCTTCTTTTAGTGATATTATGGCTGCTCTTATTTCTACCACTAGTATAGGTGGTCCTGTTTCCGCAGGTATTGGAGACTGGTTCTCCCTCTCATCAAAAAATAAATTTCGTATGTAATTTTTCAAGGTATTATCAATACTCTCTTTGTCCACGATTACCTCTCCGTTGTTATTAACAAGTTTACTTACTCTTTTGTTTTTACATTTGCCTATAATTTCTCTTACCTTTTTATGCACGTTGAAGTCGTCATATTTACTTTGAAGAGTTTCGATTTCTTGGAGGATTTTTTTCTATATCTTATTGTAATTTTTTATACATAGAGTTATTGTTCTTGTTTTTCCTTCTTTCTTCCATCAGCTGCAGAATCTCTGTCGTGATCCATGTCTTATTCTTACCTTCTCCGTTCTTCATAAAATTGTCTTTAATGTCGTCTATCGTTTTATTAAGAGATTTTATCTTTTCTTCTGTGCCTTCCGTTGTATTATCGATTTCTTTGAATTTTCTATTTATTATTTTGCTGACTATTTCTTTTACTTCACTACATTTTAGTTTTCTCATGTTATGTTATTTTACAGTTTTTCCGCGTGTTTTCTTTAACTTGGTTCTATACATGCCCACTAAAGGATTGTGGTCAGATTGAATATCAGCGCCTGGGTAGGTTTTAACACTGTTGAAACTATTTCGATATCTTTTGTTAAGTATATAGTCTATTTGGGTTCTTATAATAACGTCTTCTCCGTTGTCTCTAGGTGATTTAAACGTATACATGCGTCTAGATGGTAGTTTGTAAAATGTGTTTAGTACGATTAAGTCATGTTCAGCTGCAAAGATACTCATTGTTTCTCCTCGATGATTTCTCTGTCCTAAACCATAAGGACCAATATGTTGCCCTTCTTTTCCGTTACCTATTTTAGCATTGAAATCTCCCATGACTATAAGGAGTTCATGTCTCGGTATATCTTTTATAAGGTTGCTTATTTGGTGGTCTACTGTGGGTGCATAGACATATAATATTAGTGTTCATCGGTGACGTATTGTTTGGCTTTACTTTTATCTGTGATAATTCCGACTCCATTTTCATATATACTCTGTATTCTTCTATGTCACAATAACTTGAGTCAACAAGGTTGGAAACAATGTGAATTTTTATGCTGAATTTTTGGCTTGGTTTTAATATTGCTTTCAATGCATCTACAAGACAGTCTTGCCAATTATCTGTAACGTAAATGGAGTATCTATGTTTTTTAAATATTTTTTTGTAGGTAACGTCGTATTTTTCGCTGTCAGGTATAATTATTGTTTGGATTATTTTGAATATTTGATGGATTCGACCGTTACTTGATGGAAATTCATTTTATGTAACAATAAAACACTGAAAACTTTGTTTTCAAAACTGGCAGCCTATCATAGTATGTTACATAGATTAACAGCAATTCCTATGTCAAAATACAATTTTGAGACAGAATTAAATATCATTAACGGCGGGCGAACTTTCGACACCAAATTGTCTTTGTACCTGGGGTAATCGAAGGGTCAAATTTTATTATAGGAAATTTCGACACCGTGGCGTTAAGCAGGTAGGTAGGTAATTAGCGGCGATGGACATTTGCACCCAAGCAGGACAAGCGGGTTTTCCCAATATTTATTGTCACGGCGGGGGGCGTGGCACTTGTGTACTTGTGACTAAATTATTTCAGTTGTAATTTATTTCTTGTTTGACGTTGACTTGTGCACGTATACGGATATTTAAAAAATGAGTTTGATAAAAAGTTCCCGTGGTCGAGATTTATTAGTGGTGGAGTATCATTCGTTCTCGAAACAGAAAGTGTTAAAAAGCGGCGAGATATTTTGGCGCTACATCCAAAGAAACACTAAGTGTTCCGCAAAAGTGTTTACAATAGGCTGTGAGGACCTCACCATCACAAGAAGTGATTTGGTACATAATCATGAAGCCGATCCAAAAAAGCTTGAAGTAAAGATGGTAACCAATGCATGTAAAAGAAAAGCCCAAGAGGACATATCGGAAAAGCCTGCCAAAATTACAAGAACTGCTGTTGCTGAGTGTGATGCCAATTTGCTGACGGTTCCTGACATAGCTAGCATAAGAAAGAACATTTACAACTGTCGTCGTAAACTGTTACCAGGTCCGTTACCAAGAAGCATATCAGAAGTCCATAACGCGGTTAGTAATTATTCTCCTAAAACCTGTCGCAATGAAAGTTTTTTGTTTTTAAATCATCCTGAATTAAATGTAATTGTATTTTCATGCGAGACAAATATTCGTTTGTTGTGTAAATTAAAAACTTTGTATATGGATGGTACATTTTCATACAGTACCAAATATTTTCTACAATTATTTACTATACATGGCTTGGAAAATGGACATTATGTTCCTTTAGCATACTGTTTGTTAAAGGACAAATTGTCAATGACATACAAAAATTTATTTTCTTTATTAAGGTCTAAGATTTTTGAAACATTTCAATTGTCATTAGAGCCAACTGAAATATTTGTGGACTTTGAAAAAGCAATTCACTGTGCTTTATTGTATATGTGGCCCAATGCAAAAATTAGTGGATGCCGTTTTCACTTACACCAAAACTGGTTTAAAAAAATTCAATCTTTGGGTTTGGTACAAGAATATAAGGATACAAATTCAGAAATTGGAAAATGGTTAAGGCATACGTTTGGTTTAACTTATTTAAATCCAGCAGAAGTTGAAGAATGCTTTCTTTATGATTTAATGTCATATAAACCTATAAACGCAACACTTGATATATATGCAGATTATTTACTGGAAAATTACATTTTCGATAGCGCTCTATTTCTACCACACATATGGTCTAATCAGAATCCGTCTATTGCGATGACCACAAATGCCTGTGAATCCTTTCATTCGAGATTTAATTCTTCTTTTTATTCAACACATCCTTCTATTTTTATTTTTATTGAAAAGTTAAAAGAATTTCAAGTAGACACTTATGTCAAAATAAATAGTTTACATATACCAGCAAAAATCAAAGATACTACTGTTAAGGCTAAATTGGCATTTTTGGAGAAAATGATGGATAAACTACGATCCCAACAAATACGTAGGTTAGATTTTATAAAAGCTGTATCTTATCATTCCTATAATAGCAAATAAATCATTGTATACAAGTATATTAACGGTAAAATGTACAAAAATTAGGTACTAGTTGTATTATATTTAGATATTATTACAGTTATAAAGAAATAAAATGCACATTACTTTTATTAAAATAAATAAATTAATTAATTGTGGTATTTTATTTATGTCGCAGCTATATTTATTTGGTGTCGAATATACCTGTAAGATAAAAACGGGAATTGGGGCTGGTGTCGAAAATTGCCATTAAATTTTAGTCGCTACCTGCTTAGTGTCGAAATTTCCTACGCCCATCATTAAGCAAATAGCAGTAAACAATGGATACAACGAACAAACAATTAATAAAATGTTAAATCAAAAACTACACAAGAAAGCCCTGAACTTAGTATTTCCACCACCAGAGAAAAAACCCAGTACCTTCTGCTCGATTACATATACAGGCAAAATATCAACAAAAATAGCCAAACACATAAAAAAGAAAGGAATAGCACCAGCTTTCAGAACAAATAACAACCTAGGCAAATATATTAAAAACAACAAGAGCCAACATAAAAAACACTTACACAGTGGTGTGTACAAACTTAAATGTGGCGACTGCCCAAAAACTTACATTGGTCAAACAGGTAGAAATTTTAATAAACGAATAGCAGAACATAAAAGGGCTTTCAATAATAAAAAAACAGATTCTACATACGCACTTCACCTTCTAGATCATAATCATTCTTTTAATGACGAATTTAAAATTCTACACATTCAAAATAAAGGCCTTAAGCTATCTTTGTTAGAATCTATGGAAATCAACAAATTAAAAAACACAGATATAATTCTGAATGACCAGCTTGAGACAAACAGTTCTCCCCTCCTCAACCTATTTCATTAGAGACTATAAAGTGTAAACCCATGCCAAAAACAGATCACTTGAGAAAGGCAATCAGCCGAAACAGCTGTAGTGATAAGAATTTAAAATAAATTTTGTGGAAGTTTTGAAAACGAAGTTTTCAGTGTTTTATTGTTACATATTTTGAATATTATCAAATGTCTCTAAGAATTCGTCTAGGTCAAAGTCGTTAGTAGTTGGTAGTTCGGCTATAATTGAAGATACCGTAAAGACATTAATTTGTAGTCTAGATAGGGTTTCGCTACCTTGATTGTCGCGACCTCGATGATATTTAACTTCGAAATCATAGTCTTCTAATTTTTATCGCCATCTTGCTAGAGGAGATGCGGGATCTTTTATTTTGTAAATCCGTATTAAAGGGTTATGTCGGTTTTGACTATAAAACGAGTTCGGTAAAGGTAAGGGCGAAAATATTTACATGAACGGTTGACGGCCAACAGTACCTGTTAAATCATAATTGGGGTCAGTATCTTCGCCATCTCCTCCAAACGGGTCCGACCCTGAAGAAGATAGACTTAAATCATCAAGTAAGACATTTGAAGATGGACCAGGTAAATCAATTGTTAACTTATCTTCCATCATAATATTATGTAATAATGTACTAGGTACATCAACTATGGTTAGCAATGGCTCCTTCACTTGACCGATATTAAGTGAATCGGGATGAACTGATGACTCAGATGTACAAAACTGAATTCTTGAAACAACGTGCATTGAAAATAAAAATGACACATCTGCTTCACTAGTAGATGTTTTCATTACTAACAGATAAGATGGAGGTACCAAGTTTTCACACCTGGTCATTAAAAAACGGACATCTTTTACATGGTTTGCCACATCTGAAGTTGATTTGTAGGATGAGTTTTCAACAGTTATTTTCTTTTTTGAAATGAAAAAAATAAGTCGGTACTACTTTACAGTTTAAATGACACAAATTTTGTGCTATGAAATAATTGTAATTAATGTAAGACCAAACGAAGTATGACTAAGAAACACATACTATCTACTGAAAAAAGTATTTTTTATAATTACATAAATTCATATTACAAAATATTTTTAAGCAATGGTTAATAAGCGCGATTTTTTTATTATCGATTTTACTTACATCAATAGAGACGGAATGACTACAGAAGAAATGTCGCAGAAAAAGTGTATCTCCAATGAAATCCTATACTAACGTATTAGTATTGTACCAAAATTAGTGCAAACGCACTTTATTCACACAGAATACAGTTAGAACAATTCTAGATCCATCACTAATAAACTGAAAACAGATATAATTATTCCAACTGCTGTATTTTTCTGAACATTAGAGGTGAGTTTTGTCTCTTCTTTATTATGAAGAAATTTTAATATCTTGTTATAAATTGACCGTTTTTGTACATATATTATTATCCGATTGATACTCATGTTGCAGACTAGTCCTTAAAATTTATAAATTTTTTAGAAAGAAGATTTTACTATTTTAGTCTCGTCATTTATACCGTTAAACCGTACCTTGGATGTACTCTAAAATATATTTTTGAACCATAAATGTCCATTCCATTCAGATCATCAAGTCTTAACGCAGATATAACAACATAAATAGGATGTTTTAAATGCTCATGGATCACGAAATGAGTAAAGGCACCAGGTTCAAGTCAAGTCAAGTCAAATTTATTGATCACATGCGACATTATACAAAGTATATGTATGAGACAAGTCAAAGTTATAGACATACATCTTAAAAGTATATAAATTAATAAACACGATAAAACATACTTAAAAGTTATTTTTAGAATATGGCTCTAGCTCACAAATGTATTGATGTACACACCTCCGAAAGTTTGGCTGATGTAAATTCATTCGTATATCTATTGGTAATTTGTTAAAGAAACTTATGGCTGCATAATGTGTACTACCTTCCGACAAAACAGAACGATGTTGTGGAAGCATAAAGTGATTGTCTCTGAATCTTGTTGAATAAACATGGTTAAATTGAAATTTATTAAATTCATAAATTTTGCTATGTAAATACATTATACACGAAAATATATACAAACCAGGAATTGTTAGAATATTGTTTTGTCTAAAGATGCCTCTACAAGAATCTCTAAATTTCATTTTATACATTATCCTAATAGCTCTTTTCTGAAGTACGAATATCTGCTCTAATTCAGAGGTACAACCGCAGACTTCAATGCCATATTTGGCTATTAAGTAAAAATGGACAAAGTATACTGTTTTTAATATTGATGTATGAAAGAGACGTGAAAGAATTCTCAATGCATGCGCTACTTAATCTGGATTTCAAGTTAGAAATGTGATTTGACCATTTACAATTACTGTCTAGAAGTACCCCCAGCAACTTCGTGCAGTCTGTTTTATCTATTGCTGCTTCTATAGTGGCTTGATGGTTTAATAAATTATTTGGCGTGAAAATCATATACTTTGATTTCTCTTCATTCAAAACTAATTTGTTGGATAATAAATAACTGTTGATGGTAGATAGTATCTGTGTAGTTTTATTTTGCAAATTTTGATCAGACGTTCCTGTGACTAGAATGTTGGTATCATCCGCATTACCTACTGATGATGTTAACCCCAGTCAGTGAATTAGTTATATATATATATATATATATATATATATATATATATATATATATATATATATATATATATATATATATATATATATATATATATATATATATATATAATAACGGATTTATTACGGCTGTCGCCGCTTCTCCGCCCCCAATTTCCATCTTTTTCTGTCATATGCAGTTGCCTCTTCTAAGTCTCTTGCCGCCATTGCTTCATCAATATCGTTGCGCCAACTTCTCCGTGGTCGTCCTCTCTTTCTTCTTTCAGGAGGGATCCATTCCAGTACTCTCCTAGGCCATCTGTACTCTGGCATTCTTTTAACATGTCCGAACCAGATTAATTGTTTTCTTTCTATGTCATCATTGATATTTCTCTCCATTTTCATTTCGTTTCTAACTCTCTCCAGTTTCGATCTACCGCAGCTTCGTCTCAGATAATCCATTTCTGTCGTCATAAGTTTGTTTCTATTAGCTTTGGTGACGTCCCATACTTCCGAACCGTAAAGTGTAATACTTTGGACTATACTACCGTAAATGTGTTTTTTGGTTTCTCGTCGAATTGTTTTTTGCCAGAGAAGAGAGTTTAAGGCACGGGTCGCTGCTCTGCCCTTGTTTATTCTTTCCCTGATTTCATCTGCGCTATTTCCCTTCTTGTTGAAAATGACCCCCAAATATTTGCAGGATTGCACGCCTTTGATTTTGTCGTCTTCCAAGACTAGGTCACATATTTCATCTGTTCCCACTGAGAGATATTTACATTTTGTCATATTCATGTTTAGACCTGCCACCTCATATTCTTCTTGTAGTTTTCTTACCATATAGCTAAGATCGTAGCTGTCTTCGGCAATTACTACCTGGTCATCCGCAAAGAAAAGTGTATATAGCTTGTTTTCTTCCGCCGTTATTCCCATGTTTCTACATTTTTTTACCCATTTCACTAAGGATCTGTCCAAATAGATTTTAAATAAGGTGGGTGACAGACAGCAGCCTTGTCTTAGTCCTTTTGTTGTTTGAAAAGGAGAGGTGATTTCTTGTCCCATTTTAATTCTTGCAAAGTTTTGTTCGTAATATTTTTGAGTGGCGTTAATAAGAATTGGGTTTATTTTCAAGTTACCCATTTCTATCCATAGTTGGGAGATCGGTACACTGTCATATGCTTTTTCCAAATCTATTAAAGCTATATGAGTTTCTCTATTTCTCTGCACTCGTTTTTCCATTGCAATTTTTAATGTGAAGATATTATCCAAAGTGGAGCGTCCGGCCCTAAATCCTGCTTGTTCTTCGGGTTGTTTGTCTTTAATATCATTTTCTATCAGGTTTCGTAGTACTTTTGAGTATAGTCGGCCTATAGTATCAATCACTGCGATCCCTCTATAGTTTTTAGGATCCATCTTTGTGCCTTTCTTGTGTATTGGAGAGATATACGATTGTCTCCATTCTTCTGGAACTTCTTCTCCGTTTAAGCATCTTTCGAATAATTTTCGGATCATCTCAAACAGTTTATTACTCTCAAACAGTGAATTAGTTACCAAAGCTATATCATTAATAAATACTATAAAAAGTAGAGGACCCAATACACTACCCTGAGGGATACCATAATGGATATCCAATGTGTTTGATTCGTTTACAAGTTCATTAGATGTTATCTTTACTTTTTGTTTTCTATTCTCTAGGTAGGAAGTAAACCATTTGAGAACTACACCACGAATACCAATCCCCTCAAGTTTTATTAGCAACAAATTATGATCCAAAGTGTCAAAAGCCTTGGACAAATCGAGAAATAAACCACATGCCTTCTCTCGTCTGTCCAAAGCATCTAACACTAAGCTGACGAAATTTGCAAGAGCTGTAGTTGTAGACTTAGAAGATGTAAAACCATGTTGAAAATTATGCAAGATACTATTCTTTTTTAGGAATGCGTTCATTCTAGTATAAACCAGAGTTTCAATTATCTTTGAAAACACAGATAAGAGACTTATGGGACGATAGTTGTTAAGGTTATCTTTATCACCACTTTTGAATAAAGGAATTATAATAGATAGTTTAAACATACTAGGAAATATGCCTTGTTGAAAAGAGGCATTACAAATATCCGTCAGTGGATCTGCGAGAGTATGAATGCATTGTTTTAATAACTTAGGGGAAATCTGATCAAAACCACAACTGTGTTTGGATTTAAAACTTTCGACTATACTAGTTATTTCCTGTGTGTTAGTTGGATATAAAAACATAGAACAACTATTACGGTTTTTTGATGCTGATGTGAACCCACCTATTTAAGTAGGATCCAAAGCGGCAAGTAACTTTGGAGCCATTTCAACAAAATGGTGGTTAAATTTGTCTGCTAAATTACTGTTATCATTATTAGGTACTTTTGAGTTATTTTGTTTCCCGACTGTTAAGTTTACTAAATGCCAAATACATTTCATTTTATTTGATGATTCGTTTAACTGTCTCATGAAGTGACTACTTTTAGCTGCTTTTAATTTAATTGAATATTCTGCCTTTGCCAAATGAAGGACTGGCTTAAGATTACTATACAGGTTAACAGCAGAAGACTTTTTATTTTTTTCTGAAATTATGCACGTTATTGTGAAGGATATAGGATGTTTATTTATTTAATTTATAATAAAATTTTTAGTTGAAACTAACTTTATGTATCTGATTTCCGTTTACATGAATGTTGTTATCATGAATTACTTCCGAGATAAGCTAGCTAGCGTAGGTTTCATTTATATTCTTCGATTTGTGGAATTTGTAAAATACTGCATATACCTAGAGATATTGGTGAATCTCGCAAAACCACGTGCAGGTTTCGCAACAACCTAGCCCATGAAATATTTAATATAAAAATTACACAAGTACTGAAAGTAATGTCACTGTAATTCTGCTAAAAAATATAATCAATATAGACAATACAAAAAAAGTTTAATTAGTGATTACCCTGTAAATCAACAAGAATTAATTAAAATTAAAATATATTTAATCAGTAAAAGCAGCAGGTGCTTAAAAATAATTAATCACCACGTATATGATGTTATCAGATACGGTAAATAATATATTGTTGATAAGTTCCAAGAAATAACTAAAATGTTCTTTGGGAATCACACAGCGGTAACTGTGTAGAAAATTAACACCTTTGCCAGGATATTTCTACACGATCAATTTAATTTTTATTTGCTTTTTTTATAGGTGTAGGTGAGAATTTCGTACTTAAAACTCTTAGTTTTATTTCTCTAGAAGTCTGTTTTACACCAATCGTACAATTACAAGTCTTTGGGACAACGCAGATCATCATCATTATGGCTTTATAATATTCGAATATTCTCGTATATACGGAATATTCGAATTATCCTCAGAATGGTTACTTCCGCTTAACGTTGAAAAATGCGTTGTTCTACTTATCGGCAAAAATATCCCATCACTACTTTATTAATGGATACCCCTTAAACTCGGTAACCTCCCACAACGATTTCGGAGTGATAATTAATCAATGGTGACTTAAATTGGTGTGATCACATAGTGTCGGTGTATAAACATGCAAATTCTAAACTGTTTTGATCCGTAAATGTTTTAAACATAGACATAGAATACATATATTCTGAACGTTGCAATACATGCCCGTTCCTCCAGGGCAACAGAGAAAACTGCCGTATAGCAGTCCCTACATCTCCTTCTAATTCGCCAGGTTTATCGACCAGTAAGGTAGCAGGTAGCACTCCTCTAAGATCCAGGTAGAACATATACTGCTACGGGGCTTGGTACCCTGATTTATGCTAGCCGCAGACATCCCTCCTTCGTATCATGCGGGTCTTTCCTGTCTTTTCTCAAACTATCCCCTCCAACACCTTGATCTAAATCGATCAACACGTCTTGGCAAGCACGGTATGTTTTAAAATCACGCCATAAAATAACATTAATTATGTCAAATGTCATGTATTACATGTCATTTGACATATGAAAATGAAAATGCAAATGAAAATGTCATTATCTCAAAATGTATTACCCGAGGCAAGTAGGAGCATTCTGCGGTTTATTGCTGCTGTAGTGTTATTTTCAGTGTTGACGGAAGCTCCTTCTTCTTCTCTTCTTCTTAGTTTTATATAGACATAACTCTGTCTGTTTTTCAATGTGCCTTCAGTAGGTTATGGTTTCATCGTTTTCGTGGTCTTCCTACTGATCGTCTTCCTATTGAGGAACCATCTCTTGCCGTCTTTACTCCTCTATTCGTTGTCATTCGGTTTATATAATTATTCCTTTCTACTATTCTAGTTCTTACCTAGTCCAATTTTTTTAAGTGTTTTCATCTCTGCTGTTTCTAACATTCTTTTATCTGTTAATTCTCCCTTTCATTTCTTTCCCGATATTTTTATTTCTCCATATTGTTTCATTCAGGCAACCTGTGGTTCTGTTTGCTTTGAGAGAGTAGTATTGCGTTGTCTGCGAAGCAAATTATTTTAAGTTGGTATTCTCTCATTTTGTATCCTTTTTTACGTCTTATTTTTTTTTATCATTTCATCCATAATCAGGTCTTTCTCCTCATCAATGAAATAAATTGTATTAAACCTGTTCACCATTCAGGTAAAACTGATATAACAACACTTATTATTATTTAAATGAAGATCATTCCTACTACACCAATTGTATTCGATAAAAATCAGCTTGTAAAGAAAACTGATTTCTACAACATTCAACAAATATGTTGAAAAAATAGGTGATGTGTGTCCTCCTTGCTTAACACCTGAGTTAACCATTATTGACTCTGAAATATTACCAGCAACCTTAACTTTTTGACTACGACCTGACAACGAATTTTTGATCCATTTAAAAAGATGAACATGAAATTTCACAGAGAGCAATTTTGCAAGAAGAATTTGATAATCAACACGATCAAATGCTTTACTGAAATCGGTATATACAGCATCTAACTATATTCGATTTGCTTCATAAGCTCAGACTGATAACAAACTAAATTAGTAGCTGCAGATTTTTTTTGTACAATAACCTGGGAACACCATCATGTCAAGAGAAAAACTTATTTGGAGGAGAACTTATGCAATCAAAAATATCAATGAGAGTAATTTCAGAGACATTTTAATTTTTACCAATATTGTTATTGATGGGGATATTGGAAATCTACAGGTTATTACCCCCTAGGGGTATAGACAGTTTCAAAGAAGTCCTTGAACAAATTAGCAATTTCTTGCCCATTAGAAGCAGACTGATCCCTATAAAACATATCATTTGGTAAACTGTGACTATAACGTTTATCATTAACAATTTCCAAAATGACTTGTCTTTCAACTGAGCATCGATACCGATATTGATTAAAGCATATACCAGACAAACGCTGCATTTTGTCCTAAGAAGAGAAAATTTACTATAATTGGCATCGGTACAATATTTCATGTACAATAAGTAAGTATACATTTTCTCACATGTCAAAATTCGAAGTTCATTGGAAAACCATTTAGGAAAAGTTGATATTCCGTATCTCTTCAGAGGTATAAAGTAGAAAATTCCTAGAGAAAGAATTACATAGAACATATTAGTTGAAACATTCATATCATTGTGAGTTCAGCAATGCTGCCAATTAATAGAGCCAAAAAAGTTATTAAGTTCAGTGTCATTGCCATTTTTAAAATCATAAAAAATTCCTCATAAGCTAGTCTTGACGAATTAGATATATTTGAGATTGTTAAACAACATTCATAGTCAATTTGACATTCGCTTTTACAACATTCATTTCTCTATCGCTGGAAAAAACCAAATCCAAAAATACATTTTATTTGATATAGAATTACATTGATAAAATTTTAAGTAACCAAGTGTTTGAGCATCATCCACAGCTGGGTCTCCTCCTGGACAATGAACCAATACACTATACTCATCGTCAGATCATAATCAATTCGGTAAATTTAAATTCCCTAAGTTAAAATCCAATATATGGATTTTAACTTAGGGAAACAATAATATTTTCAACGGAGTGGCAGTGTTGGATATAAGATTAACGAGGCATTTGAAGAGAAATGTAAGCACCCACTATAACAAATTGAGGACCATGGACGTGGCACAAAATGTAAAGCTGTTCTATGTGATCTTCAATAATAGAAATAAAGTGAATCGAAAATTATTATTAATGAATATTAGAACTCCACCTTCACCTCATTTCTTACTCGTTCTACTGTTTCTATCACCCCTATATATGTTAAAACCTTTACACTCTAATTCACTATCCATTATGCTACTGTTTAAGTTACTTTTAACTAAAATAATTATATCATGAGAGCAGCATGAAATACTTTTTAGGAGATCAAAAAGTTTGGTACGTAGACCTCCTACTTGGTAGTATACAATTAGAGACTTGTTTTGTTGTTTAGCTAAAACCACGGTTGGTATACCACTATGATAACGAATAATCAAGTTAAGCTCCCCAGCAGATGTTCTTTTTATTAATTCCTTTTTAGCAGTTCTATACGCATCTTGGTCCATTTTTGTCTAGTCCTTGGAGATTTTGAAATTGGTTCCACGAAGTTTACCTCCAGATTTAAGCGGTAATTCAACTTTGGCATCATTACATATGACTTGGGTTGGTCTGTTCTCACCTGAGGGTTTGCCTACTCGTATAACTCGACTTATAGTACTTTCATTCGGCTACAAACCAAGTCTGTTAAAATCTCACTTACTGTGTTCCTATCATAATAAATACGGTCATTGAGATTGGTTGAGTTACATTCAGGAGTATTGTAAATCATAGAATTATAATATCTTTTTATACGTTGCTGGACTTCATAATAAAGACTACTGGATGTACTTTTACTGTTACTGCCTTCCAGAGCCACAATATTATCCTTTAGTATGGTTATTTCTTCTTTCAACTTAAAAATTTCCGAATAACTATTGGAACACTTTTAAATACGTCCCTACATGTTGTACAAAAAAACATTAGTACCCAGTTCTGCAACACAACAGCCCTTGTCTCAGAGGTCGACAATCCACATCTTTCTATCAAGTAAAATTTAGTTCTACAGCTATCACAAGCAATGGTTTTTTTCTGATCACTACCCAAATCCAGTGAACATTCACCACAATTGTTATTACTGGAAGCAAACCTCATAACCTCAAAAGGCAATCTTAGAATATCAGACCAATCCTCAGACTAAATGCACAGATTTATAGTGCACTGTGAAAAGAACTATATAATCTAACTAATGCATACAATATTATTATATTTAACCAAACCAGCTGAGTGTAAAACAATTAATAACAAAAATAGACCTTGCTGCTATGTTTAAACAACAATGGGGATAGTGGATCTCCCTGACTCAGTCCAGAATTTACGCAGAAAGCATTTGATGTTTTCGGTTCTATTCTAACTTTTGCAAAGGAGTTACTTGCACATATTTGCGTTACCGCAGTTAGTTTCTTATGTATGCCCAGCTCAACTATTGCATTCCATAGTCTTGGACGATTAATTTATTCATAGGTCTGTTTAAAATCTATAACGATGTGATGTACGTCTTGATTATACTCCCAATACTGTTCAAGCAGTTGTCTAATAGTAAATATTTGATCAATAGGCGATCTTTCAAGCCTGAAGCCATAATAGTATTTATCAAGTATTTCTTCGGCGTATGGTAGTGATGCTTTTAATATCTTTGTCACTGAATATATCTCCAAGTACATAGTAACCTATCTAAAACTTATCAAAACAGCTAAAAAGATGTACTATCAAAATCATCTGGAAAGCTCTAAAAATGTAGCAAAAGAAACTCGGTCCATAATAAACGATCTTCGAAATAAAACTAACACAGCTCAAACCGTGAATTTTTTCTTCCAAACCATAAAAATCTAAATAAATACTTCGTTAATGTGAGTAAAAATATAACATCAACTATTTTGCCACAACAAGGTCCTATTTACTATCTCCCTAATTCAAAACAGGTCTCGAATTCATTCTTTATAAGACCAGTTGGTAAATCTGAACTGATCCAAACAATCAGTAGTATTAAAAGTAAATATTCCTGTAGTACTGATGGACTATCCATAAAAATTTTCTTAAATCTCCCAAAAAATGTGTTGGAAGTCCTGGTCTCACTAATTAATGATTCCTTTGAAAAAGGTATATTTCTACAGTACCTAAAGAGAGCCGTTATTATTCCTCTTCATAAGGGTGGTGAAAAATCGAATGTCTGCAACTATAGACCTATTGCCTTACTACCGGTCCTATCCAAAATTATTGACAGACTTATAAAAGCCCGACTTATGTCCTTTCTCATTGAAAACAACATTTTATCACAGTCAGTTCTGCTTTTCATCTAATAAATGTACCGGTTTCTGTACTACATCAGGTCTATCAAACAATACGCTTCAATCAAACAATAAGCTTTACACTGCCACTGTTTTTCGTAACTATGCCAAAGCTTTAGATTGTGTAAATCACAACAATTTAATAAAAAAACAAATTTCTACGGAATTCGAGGTATTTCGTGTACCACAAGGTTCAGTATTGGGTCCTCTACTAACGCATCACTAACTTATTTTTCGTTTTCGTCGGCCCAAATGTGCTCGTTATGATGGTTTGTTGTTCCATTTCTACTGAAGGTAGCCTCGTCGATAAACAAAATATTTCTAATAAAATTAACATTTCGAGTGTTTTCCATTAACAACCAATTGCAAAATCCAATCCTTTTAGGATAATCTTCAACCTGATCCTTCAAACGCCTCCAAACCCTCACGCCTTACGTGAGGAACATTTAGTTGAGCAGCTTTTACCCTTGTACTTGTTCCAGGGACTTCTTTAATGATTTCTAAAATGTCTTCATCAGTTGCATCCATTATTGGACGACCACTATTGCCAGCAACTTGCGGTTGGAATGTACCCGTTTCCCGTAAACGACGATCAATGGTCAGAAATAATCGTCTATCGGGTGTATTTCGATTGGGTTATTTTACTGCATAACGCCTTGCGGCTGCTGCACTATTTCCTTGACATTCACCTACGATATTCTCCATAGTTTATTGAAATCATAATTTAATCTGATCCAACTTACCCAAAATTAAATGCATATCTGCCATTTCCTGAAATGTGTAGGCCATTGTAATATCAAAATTTTTAATATTAATCTTATTCACACAATAAATGATAGCTTCAAATTATTGACTATTATTGATGGAACTGTTTGTAATTATTGTATCCGTAAAAACTAATTGTAATTTTATGGCCAACTAGGAAAAAACTAGTTTTTCGAAAAAGTGATAAGTTGCAAAAAAGTTTTAAAAATAATGTGTTAAACTAATGATGCCACACAATTCATTTGATTTGAACGTACTCAAAAGTTTGGGGGAATTTAGGGCTGCACACCCCCCTTAAAATTTTTTTGTTCGCTTAGATTTTGTTGTTTCAGAACAAGAAAGTAACGTGTCCATTTTTATTACAAAATGTCAAGTATTTTAGGAGATAATGCAAAAAAACAATTTTTATTTTGTAACTTCAAAGGGCTGTAACTTTTTTTGTGTACACTTTTGTAATAAGGTAAGTTGGATTCAATCAATTTATTTTTTACCCCGGAATGCGTGACTTAATTTATGACATACTTTTTTAAAACACCCTGTATATTTGGGTATCACATGCCGCACCTAAAACTCATCAGTTCGTAAGGTTTTATTATGAAATTTGCAGTTTGTTTAAATTTTGTAATGGATTGTGTACCTATTTTATTATCTTTTATTTTGTGATATTGACGATTTATGTAATTTCAGTAAATTTCAAATTGTTATTGTTATTTTCTGACTTTTTGTAAGCTTTGCCCATACAATTGTACAATTTTCAGTGACAATAAAATATATTTCTATTCTATAATAGAATTTAATATAAGATTGGCTTCGCTATTAATTCGGTATTAATAAAAATAAACTTCTGGGATTCCAGTAACTTAAAAAACTGATTAATCTCTTTGAATTAAAAAACAAATTGCTTATCAATTTTTCTTAACTCTGTAAAATACAGAAATATTTGTGTATATATATACGCGAAAATCTAGCATTTATATAGAGTATAACAGATTCGATAAACTGATCTAAACTGGACAGTTTGATAATAATCATACATCATGGGTAACCTATGGTCTTCTGAAAATACTGAAAATTCTTCAAATGGGCAGACAAAAGCAGATCAGGATAACCGTTCCACTGTGATGAACTGGAATAATCCGAAATACTACAAATCTAGAGGACTTCCTGGTAGACCAGATGATTGGCAAGGTAAGTATTTAGTGACTTTTACTCCCTTTTATTCTCTAGTCTGCTAATTTACTAATCTCACGCTTTTTCTATACAATATCCGGTTCTATATGTTTCTCACTTTACATGCTATATATTGTCGCATCTCTCCATTTCCTTTAACAGATTTTACTTATTTTACTAAATCATTGTTATTTCTTATTTCCATAATTTTTGGGTTTTAGAATTTTCTTGTCGTATTCTGTTGTTGTTTTTGGTCCAAATCTTTCTCTTTTTACAACCATCGCTCATCGTGCGGTACTGGACACTTCTGTATTTCTAGACCATTAATGTGAGATGGTTGACTGCCCAGTTAGCACATCTTTTTTCTTTTTTATTCTTTGGATAATATCTGTACCGTAAAATGAGGTAAAATTAATCACTCTAAAATTATTCATTCAAAAATATGATAGTAAATTGTAAAATTCACTACTTATTTTTACTACTATGATTCAACAAGATCTATATTAAATATTTCTCCATAAAAAATGGTTTTTTGATTAAGATTTTGACCAAAAAATGCAAACAATTTCATACTCTCAACGGGGCGAAACTGATCACCCCTTTTTAAGTGAATGAAAATAGCATAATATGTAATGCCGGCCGATTATGTTCACCCCACGTTATAAATATTTTTTCAAAAAATGTATACTAAGGCGAAATTGAAGACCCCGGTGCAAAAACCGGCCAGGTGCATTTCTTATAGTTTTGAGAAAAATGAAAAAAAAGTCACGTAGTTTTATAAAATTTAATAATTTTATATTTTCTGTGGAAAACAGAAATCAAAGGCTTTTATATGTGGTACTTTTTGAATTTGAATTTTTGAAAATAAAGTTAAAAATTTTTTTGAAATTTCCACGTGGACGGTTTTTGCTCCCAAAATCTAGAAAAAACTGAAAATTTAAGGAAATATACAAGGAAAAAAATAAAATATCATATAAATACAAAAAAATAGTAGTACATTTTAAAGTAAAACATTACAAACATGGTGTGATTTTTACATGAAATACAAAATGGCGGATAAATATAGTGTATTTTAGTCATAATCACTATCTGCATCATTTTGTTCTCGTGTAATAGCGTCGAAAAAAAGGAAGATAAGCAGGAGGTACATATTTTTTTACTATTGGTATAATACTGTTGTATTTCTTGTATTTAAGTAGGAGTTTTTCTTTATATGCCAATGGAATCGTATTTAGGTCTATGAATTTACCTGAATTCTTAAATAAAGGGTAACAGGTTACACAAGTAGGATTGTGAGATTCTGTAACGCACACATTTTTTGGCATTGTAGAATCATAAATAAATATTCGGTACTTAGATATTGTAAATGGTTTTTTCTTGACAACTGAAGTATTTTTAAAGTGTGCCTCCAAAAATGAGTTAACATCAAAAATCATTTCTTGTGTAACACGCTCAACAACAAACTTTTTACCGCAGCTTTCTACCATAGAGTACCTACCACTTTTCAGGCAAATATAACATTTCTTTTTTGTGCCTTTTTTGTTCTATAGTACCAAAGTCACGATCAAATGGTAGAAAACTGTGACCTGGCCCTGGAAAATGATGCACTATTTTTAAAAATCGTTTATTATTAACTAAAACTGTTAACAAATGAACCATTACAGCATTTTTGTTTTGCCCAGCGCAGTTGTCAGAAAATATATAAAGGGTTTTTACTTGGTCGCTTATATAATTTTTAATAAAACGCCATAAATACGAGGTAGTCTCTATGCAACCCTTTTTTGATATAGTTTTATCTGACATGTAATTAACCGACTGATTTTTTTTATGCATGAATGGAATAGTTGATTAAATACCCAAATCTGCCGTGCATAAAATATCTCCCCTGTTGTTAAGACAGGTACAGGTAGATTTTGTTGGTATTCAAAACAGATTGTTTCAATAGATGGGTCAACTTTTGCCAGCTCTGTTTTTTCTTTAAGATCATCATAAAAGGCTTACGCTTTTTGCAAGTGAAGTTCTTTTTGAACTTCCAATCTTTTCTTTTCTTCCTCACTTGAGGCAGACTCTATCTGCACTTTCAAAGCATCCCAAGTTGAGCACGTGTCAGTTCTTGGATATCCAAAAGACAGGTTAAAAGTTTCGGTAAAATATCTATAATAGAAATCATACGTTATTTTAGGATTAATTTTTTCGTGCTTCATTAACAAAGTGTATTGTTCTGACTCGTACTTCTGCAAGAAAAGTTCATGCATTTTTTTTTACGTTAAGATCGGCTGAAAGGTATCTTTTTTGAGACTCGTTACGAGAATAATGGGACTTGCGTGAAGGAAAGCTTTTAATGTGCTCATTAAGAGTAGCGACTATCTCATCTGGTATTTTATTAGGCCGATTATGATGCTTTCCCCTTTCATCTTTGTCAGGTAGGTTTCCAGTAGCTTGAAAATTTAAAATTCTTTGAACATAAATATTCTTTCAGAGTACAGATTGAAGATTAGAGGAGACAAAATAGAGCCTTTCACATTTTCACATAGTCAGTGTGTTCACCTTCAACTCGGAGATTTGCAGTCTGATTCCAGTAAAGATTTCTAATTATTTTCAGATCTTGGTTGTTAATTCCTGCTTCTTTTAGTATTTGCATAATCTTGGCGTGCTGTACTCGATCAAACGCTTTCTCTTAATCAACCAGACATGCGTATACGTCGCAGTTGACGTCTCTGCATCTCTGGAATAAGACTTGTACTGAGAACAAAGCCTCTCTAGTACCAATAGCATTTGTGAACCCGAACTGGTTGGGGGAAATTTGACTTTCACACAGCTTGTAGATTTTCTTATGAATTATCTTTAGGAACAATTTTAGAAGACGACTCATGAGGCTTATAGTACGGTTATCTTCGCCTTTTTTTGGCTCCTGGTTTTTTTGGAAGTGAAATAAACTCAGATTTCAGCCATTCTGTTGGTATTACTCCAGAGTTGTATATGTTGTTGAATATCTTTGCGATTATTGCTATTGATTCGTTGTCCATTAGTTTAAGTAGTTCTACTTGTATATTATCAGGGCCTGCCGCTTTGCCATCCTTTAACTGTGTTATTGCGGAATAAACTTCCTGTTGTTATATTCTTGGTCGATCATTTACCTCTTCTTCTAGCTCGAAGGTGTTATCTCTTTGGTCTTCAAATAGTTTTTCTAGATATTCTTTCCACGTTCTTATTTTACTCTGTTTGTCCAAGATGATGTTTCCGTCAGAATCAGTTATATTTCCTTTCTGCCTTCGTCTTAGTCCCCCTGTGAGTTCTTTAACTTTCCTATGTACATTGTAGCTATCGTACTTTGACTGCAGAGTCTCAATTTCTTCGCATCTCTTCCATGATTCTTTTTCTTTCGCTTCTTTGATTTTCGTTATTATTAATATATTTATGGTTTTATATTTGTCTGGATCATTTTTGGCTTCTCTTCTCTCGTCCATTAGTTTCAGTTAATCCGACATCAAGTAGTTGGGTCAAATGTGTTGAGTTTTTGAACAAACATATAAAGCCCTAAGCCCACATTGTTTTGTTTGCATAAAGATACCACTTCATGGGTAAAATGTGAGGAAAGGTTATCTCTTATGATGATTTTTCGTCCTACAAGACGTTTTGGATGTGGTAAAAAGGTCAAAGTAAACCAATCCGTAAATATCTATGAATTTATCCATCCATGATGGGTGCTACTATATCGAGAACCTACAAAACAGCTTCTGTCAGTAGTGTCAGTACAGCAAGGTGATCCTTTTGGACCATTTTCAGTCCATTGTAACCATACATTTATTCTGCTTTATAAATTAGATATGGTGGTAACAGCAATCCTGAAGCCAAAGCACACATCATTATAGTCGTTGCTGCTTTAGTAAAATTAAAAACCCGTTCGGGATATTTGGTGCCGCATTGAAATATCATTTTCTTATTTCCGGGGTTATCTTGTACATTGGTCTCGTCGTAATTGAATATGTTATTAGGTGGAATATTTTCTAATTCTACACGCAGATTCTTGAAGTAGACAAATAAAGTTTCTGTTGAAATATTAGCTCTAGGTCTTTTAATATTGGTCGCCACTTTTTGGAAAATTACTCCTTTATGACGTCTTAGTAATGAATATACCCAGTCAGTTCCAGGTAAATTGTTTTTGAAAAGGGGCACGTCCCCACTCGCTGCATATTGCACCACGCTGTATAACGTTTTTTTTTTTTTTCGTTCGCGGAAATACAGTCTGCCCACCATTTTTTCTTCCATGTCAACCATTATAGCGGTTATTAAGGGTTCCATAGAGAATTTATCTAGGGGGGTTATAGAACAATACAAATAAAATAAATGAATATCAAAACTAGATGGTGCTGTATCCAGAAGTTATCGTAAAAAGAATTTTCATGTTGCTTCTTGAAAGAAAGAATAATTAAACGAGATGAAAATGTAGCGTTTTATAGTCTTTGTGCAATAAAAAATTAAATGATGTTGCCAAAAGTATGTAACAGTCGGAAGTTTTTTTTAAATTGTCAAATTATTAACATATCAACATATAATACTCCGCAAATTATAAACACAGGTGAAATAAGAATTAAAATTATTTTAAAGGAAGTTCAGAATATTTTTTTGTAAAAAGTAAACAAAAAATTGATATATTTGCACCTACATTTTCAATACGGATAATCAATTACAATCAATGTGTTACAAATTTTTGTTAGAAAAATCTAATATTTAATATATAATATTCTAATATGTATTATTTTTAGTTACTCCTCCAACTCCTCGTTATCCATATACAAAGAACGATATAGATAATCGAGCAAATATGCTGAACCCCAACCATGACGCCTATAAAAAATCCAGAGGTATTCTATAACAGTGACTAATGATTCTTATGAAAACTTGATGATTGTCCACTAGTATTGTAGTATTTATTAAATAAAATGTTTGTTATGACGTAATTTTTTATTGTGATATTAAATTAAAAAAAGAAACTTTAAGAAACCCAAATTGGCAGACAAGTCTCTGAAATACTTTTTAAATTGAATCGGTTACAAAATATAAAACTGAGCAGAATATAAAAACATGCGATAAAGAAAGATAGGAATTTTATATTTTATTTATGAATATGTATATATATATATATATATATATATATATATATATATATATATATATATAAATATATATATATATATATATATATATATATATATATATATATATATATATATATATATATTTTATTAGGATTTCAAATTTCTGAAAAGATAAAAAGAAAATGTTGAGAGAAAAATCAAATCCAACACCCTGTACACAGTAATATTAAGTTTGTAAAATATAAACCAGGTCTGAGGAATATTAAGACAATAGCGGTGGTTCGACCATTTATGCAGATAAGAATTTCGTAGACAAAAATTTAATAAAATGTTAAGATGTCTTTCTATCGTAAGGTGTACAACGAATGATTAGAAAATGTATAAAGCCTTAGTGGATTAGTGAATTTGTTTAGGCAGATATTTACTTATCTTTTTTTCTTGTAACCATGTAATGATGTATTTTAAAAATGAAATAATGAAAATCAAGGATGAAATGGTAGAATTGGAGAAAAAATTGGATAAGGACAAGAACTAGAATAAAAGGAATATAGATGAAGTGGATAAAGAGAAAATGGTAGAAATGAATATGGCAACGAAACAAGAAATTAACACCTGGAATTTCTCAAAAGAGACGAGTCCAGAAGAAAAAAAAAAGAAATTAAAGCATGACATTCTTCAAAAAAGTCGGGCCCAGTAGAAGGAACGAGTAAGGAAGAAGAAGAGAGAGATAAAAAAGTCATTCACACATGGGTTGCATGGTGATAATGCGGCCAAAGGAGGCAGTGCAACCATCATCAAAGATCATATATATCATTATGAAGAGTTGGAACAGTACACATAAAAACTAAATTTTTTGAAATTTGTTGCCCACCTAAACACTCAATTAAAAAAGAACAGTATATTGAATTCCTAAAAAGCTTAGGACTTAGCAAGGACTTCAAAAACTTTAGGCCACAGCCACAGCAACCACACATCCCAAAGTTCACCGTGGAAGAGCTGTTCAATATTGAACAACGAGACTTAAACAGTACCAATGCCTACTATGGAGAACAGGCGTATTACTATCCAAATAAGGACCCATATTTAGATGATTACCACGTAGAAGATTACCAAAATGTCCAATACGAAGAAAAAGAAGATGTAAATTTTCCAAACCTCCAAGAGAAAAACGAAGAAACGTAATCGAACTCAATTTCTGTTCAGACAAAATAGAACTTCCGTATATCGAAGTTAAAAATCCTCCCCTTAAACTTCTTGACACAGGGACAACAAATCATTTCTTAACCCCGAAACTGCATCCAAATTTTATAAAAATTTTATCATACATGAACTGTTTGTAGTCAGTTCAATATTTCAAAATCATTCACAAGAATATTGTGCCGAAATTCCAATCTTTCTAGAATTTAACTCCAATATTAATGTTAAATTTGACCTTTTTAAATTCCATAAAACATTTGATGGTCTTATCGGCCTCGATAACTTAAAACTTAATTTCCCAGCATCCACATTAACTACAGCACTCAGTTCTCCCTATCTTTTATTATGAAACCAACAAAACACAATTTTATACAATTCAATTGGAACCCAGAACAATCACACACGTACGACTTCCAATAAAACAAACAAAAGGCACCATACTTATACCAAAACAAGAAATACATGGGGAAATTCTAAGAGAAACTAGCCTGGACCTAAATGATCAACAAAACTCATGAACCTATTCAAGTAGCACTCACAAATCCTCTTAAAAGCAATACAATAGATCTTCATGAATATCACCTGTATACTTCGGACATCATTCCTATGGAAACAGAAACAATAAAAGATAGCGATCCTCTCATCAGAATAGATCATACAAATCCAGAAGAAGAGATGCACATCAGACGTTTATGCAGAAAATTTGCAGATATATTCCATAATCCTGATGATACTTTTACATGTACAAATCAAATAAAAAACCACATAAGAACAACGGATGAAGTCCCAGTTTTCACAAAATCATATCGATATTCACATGTACATCGAGAAGATGTTCGCAAAGAGATAACATCAATGCTGGACCAAGGCATCATCAGACCAAGTCAGTCACCCTGGTCATCTCCAATTTGGGTCGTACCGAAAAAATTAGACGCCTCTAAAAAAATTAAATGGAGAATAGTAGTCGATTACAGAAAGATAAATGAGGAGACTATAGACGATAGGTATCCAATTCCAAATATCACGGATATTCTTGATAAATAAAATGCGTTAGGATTTCACGGCCAAAGAAATTATTGATTTTTCGCCTCGATCTAGCCAGTGGATTTCACCAAACAGAAATGGCAGAGGAAGATATACAGAAAACAGCATTTAACGTTAAAACTGGCCATTATGAATATCTTAGAATGCCTTTTGGTTTGAAGAATGCACCTCTACATTCCAGAGAATAATGGACAATGTGCTCAAAGGACTTATAGGAGACATCTGCTTAGTATACATGGATGGCATTATCGTATACTCAACCTCCCTTCAGGAACACATGGTCAACCTTAAGAAAATCTTCGAAAGACTACGAGAAATTAGGTTCAAGACAGAATTTCTAAAAAAGAAGTTGAATTTTTAGGTCACGTCGCAACTCCCGAAGAAATAAAACCCAATCCCAGCAAAATTAAAGCCATCATAGACTATCATATACCAAAGATTACCAAGGAAATTAGAGGATCTCTAGGACTACTTGGATATTACAGAAAGTTCATTAAGGATTTCGCAAAAATAACAAAACCGCTCACTTCTTGTTTAAAGAAAGATGCAAAGATAGAACACATCGAACAATTCCTTAACTGTATCAAAATCTGCAAAAACCTGTTAACCAACGAACCACTTCTACAATATCCGGATTTTACGAAGTCTTTCAATCTCACCACAGATGCAAACAACTTTGCTATAGATGCTATCATGTCACAGAGTCCTGTAGGACAATACAAACCCATTGCATTTGCATCAAGAACACTGAACGAGACCGAGCTTAAATATTCCACCATCGAAAAGGCTTGCAATCGTATGGACTACTAAATATTTTCGACCTTATGTATTTGGAAGGAAATTTAAAATTTTCTCCGATTACCGACCACTTCAATGGCTATTCTCTTTGAAAGATTCGAACTCAAAACTCGTTAGATGAAGGCTAAAACTTGAAGAATTCGATTATGAAGTCATATACAAAAAAGGAAAATCCAATACGACCGCTAATGCATTATCCTGTGTGGAAATCCACACTTAAGAAGTAAGTACCATTGACGAGCACGTAAAAGAAATAATCAGTCTATTATCCAGAAAAGAAGATGACATATCCATGATCAACCATCCAAGTTCAGTGTACGATCCAGATGAAGTAGCTCCTCCTATAGATGACTTAGACGAAATTATCAAAGAAAAACAAGCATCCGGCCTAACTGCAAAAGAAATGGAAGTAATAGACAAACTTCTACAAGAAGAAAACCAAAATATTGAAAGTCAGCCTACAAGTTCGCTATATCAACAAGACAACGACACAGATGGTACCCAGCATTCTATAGAGGAAAACCCAATACTCGGAATTCCAATCAGCGAAAGACCATTGAACTGTTACAACAACCAAATCATATTCAAATTGGTAAATTACAATCCTGCAAAACCTATAACAGAAAAAAAAGAATGCACTCCAACTAGATAAAAACGACCTAAAAAACGATATTTCCAACTTCTTCAAGAACTAGAAGATATAAGAAGTCCAGAAAGACAGAAAACCATTGTACAAGACTATCACCAGGGAAAGACAAATCATAGAGGAATTATTGAAACAGAAATTCAAATCAAAAAACAATATTACTGGCCAACGTTGAAAAAGGATATAGATGAACATATTAATCTCTGCGATACTTGTCAAACAAACAAATACGGTAGAAATCCTGAAAAACCGAAGTTTATGATAACCCCAACACTAACGAAACCACTGGAAATTGTTGACATAGACACATTTCAAGCAGCAGAACAAAAATTTCTTACCATCATCGACGCATTTTCAAAATACGGTCAAGCGTACCCAATAGAGGGATCAAACACGATCAACATCTTAAAAGCATTTCTGCTATTCATCACCCACCATCGACTACCACATATGATAATTTGTGATAGTGGAACTGAATTTAAAAATGGAGTTGTTCAAGAATTCGTGGACACTCAAAAGATCTTAATCCACTACACAACACCTGATAACACGCAATCCAACGGAATGGTCGAGCGCTTTCACTCCACAATCATAGAGCACCTTCGAATATTAAAAAAAAAAAAGGAAAACACTTATACATACAAAAATACAACAACTCTATTCAGTCAGCTACCAAACAGAAGCCCATCAACATCCTTAATGGTCACATAGATACTCAGGATCCATTCGACATTGACATTAATAGAACACTCATAAATAATTACACACAGGAGCACAAATTGAAATTAAAAGAGATGTATAAAGAAATAAATAAAGCAAGAGAGCAAACAGAAAAACGTTGAAAAAATAAACGAAAAACGACACTCACCTATAACATATAAACCCAGCACGAAAATCTATACTCAAAAAACAGTAAAACGAAACAAACTGCTCCCCAGATTTTCATCCAAAACAGTCAAAAACAACAATCCTGTTACAGTTGATACCCAAGATACTACGGTGCAAGAAAAATATTAAACATCAACCATCAATAAAAACTAACCGCAAAAATACTTTACAGATGTAACAGCAAAAGAAGTAAAAATCTAGGACCTTCGAGACAATCCAGGGATCCTTCCTGTTAAGCTCGGAGAAGCCAGAATCCAA
This sequence comes from Diabrotica undecimpunctata, assembly GCF_040954645.1. Classification (NCBI taxonomy): domain Eukaryota; kingdom Metazoa; phylum Arthropoda; class Insecta; order Coleoptera; family Chrysomelidae; genus Diabrotica; species Diabrotica undecimpunctata. The sequence goes on along the minus strand of NC_092811.1, from coordinate 36,177,215 downwards.
ACTAGCACCCATGATTTGATCCACTATTTCCAATTGGAACCAATAGCACAAGAAATTGAAACATTGGAATATCACAATATAAATCTACAACCACAGCTATAGAAAATGGACTAAGTCAGCCGTACTTCAACAGTCGACAAAACATTGCAGTATCTCCTCAAAACAGCCCAAGAGAAACTCATTTCAGTTTATCCAGCAACCAGAAATAAAAGGGGCCTTATCAATGGATTAGGAAATATTGTAAAATCCATCTCAGGAAACTTAGACCAAGCAGACGCAGAAAGATACGATGCTGCAATTGAGTCACTTGAACTCAATCAACAAAATATTATTAACAACATCAACAACCAATTAAGCCTTAATAAGAAAATAATGAACAACTATAACGAGACAGTGACGCTACTAACCCATAATCAAGAGATAATAGCCGCAGAAACCAACAAAATCCGAACAGACTTAAACCAATTCGTCTTTGATTTCAACCATTACATGGTTGTTCGAAACGTTCTAGACCAGGTGAGTTTAGCCTTACAAACCAGTATACAAATATTAGATGACCTACAGACAGCAATCACATTCGCAAAAATAAAAACTCTTCATAATGGACTTATAAAACCAGACGAAATAAGATGGACTATCCAGAAAATGCTAGAACATCATCCAGCTTCTCAGTTACCATACCTCCAAGAAGAAGATCTGATGAGATATTACGAGATAGAAGAAGTAGATGGCTACTACTCCAACCACTCTTTAGTCTTTATCTTACATTTCCCCATTCGTTATTCAAAAGTATTCACATATTTTCATTTATATTCACTTTCAACCATGAATACCACAATAATTATTCCACCTGCTCTATATTTAGCTTCTACTTTAGAACTTTTCCAATACATGGACCTACCTACCAGAAATTGAAATCAGGAGAGGAGTTAGGCAGGGATGTATTATGTCCCCATTACTATTTAATGTATATAGTGAAGCCATTTTTGAAGAAGCATTACTATCTTAAAGTGAAGGAATAATAATTAACGGAAGATCTATTAACAACATAAGATATGCAGATGACACCGTGATTATGGCAAGCTCTGCTGAACAACTCCAATTACTGCTAAACAAAACAAACAGTTTCTGTGAAAAATATGGACTAAAAATGAATATAAAAAAGACCAAATACATGATAATAACAAAGAAAACAAATATACCAACAAACATACATTTGGGAAATGTACTGATAGAAAGGATTGATAAATACAAATACCTAGGAACCTGGATTTCAGACAATAATGATCAAACAACCGAAATAAGAGCCAGGATAGAAATAGCAAGAAATGCGTTTGTAAAAATGAAAACAATTCTCTGCAACAAAGACCTTAGATTAGAACTGAGAGTAAGAGCACTGAGATGCTACGTGTTTTCGACACTGCAATATGGACTTGAAAGTTGGACATTAAAGCAAGAACACATAAATAAGTTATAGTCCTTTGAAATGTGGTGTTACAGGAGGATGCTTAGAATAGCATGGACACGGAAGTATTGCGAGAAATGGGCAAAGAATGCGAAATAATAAACACAATAAAAATAAGAAAGTTACAATATCTGGGACACGTAATGAGGGGACAGCGATATGAGCTGCTAAGGCTGATAATACAGGGAAAGATAAGAGGATAAAAGAGTATAGGAAGAAGGATAGTGTCATGTTTGAAGAATTTAATGGACTGATTTAAATGCAGTTCTATAGAACTCTTTAAAGCAGCAGTAGATAGAGTAAAGATAGTGATGATGATATCCAACCTCCGATCGGGAGACGGCACTTAAAGAAGAAGGACCTACCATGCAGAAAAAGTGAACCAAAGAAGTTCATCTGTTCAGAGAAGTTCCCATAAGAAAATACAGAAACCGACGACTGAGTCAATCAAATCCTAAAATTATCCAATGTCAAAACGTGCCGATCACAACTAGCACGAAAATTATCCAAAAAGTATCAGAAACTCACTATATTGCTGTTTTCCCAAAAGCTACTAAAATCTCCACCCATTGTTCTACTTCCAAAACTAAAGTACTCAGAGGAACATTCCTCTATCCCCAGGATGTGAGTTTAGAACTAACAACGAAGTTTACATCAACTCCAAAGCAACAATAAAGAAAGAACCCTTAATCCTGCCAAAAATATAAATTAATCTTAAGATCCAACAGTAAAGCCCCTAAAATTAGATAGAATCCAATTAGATGAACTACATAAACTCTCAACAGAAGAAGAAAGACTCCAACGCGTGTCTTTAAAACAATGGATCATTATCATCTATGGGCACCACCAATATATATCCTGGCAAACAGCCCTTATCATTATTCTTGGTTTACAGACTTCGAGAGTTATAGAAAAAGAAAAAAAATGAAGTAGAAAAAGTTACAGCAGATCCAGAATCTATACCTTCAGTTTTGTTCATCCCTCACAAAACTTCCGAATGGGAAGGAGAAATTACGGTGCAGTAACCCTGGAGGTCAGCAATCCCAATCAGCAGTTTTGTCAGCATTTAATTTTTATGTAAAAGAAATACTATTCTAATTAAATTCAGTTATTTTCAATCAATAAAGCAGTGCAGTATAATAGTTGTAAAAGTTATTAAAAAGGGTCTTTTTAAAAAGTACCTTCGTGAGTGAAAACCTTTCTACACGATGGGCAGACGACGTCAAAAAAATCGCTGTGAATTGGCTGCAGGAAGCTCAAGACCGACAGAATTGGAAGAAAGAGGGAACAGAAGAGGAGTGAGCAGGCAGCAGAGGAGGTGAACGGATGATATCAAACACATCGTGAGCAAGACACGTGGAATAATCTAACAAAAAATAAACACTCACTGTTTAAGACTGCTTTTATTTACTAAATATATTAATCAACTACATGTGAACATGTCGACACAGAGTATACAATTATTAGTTTAAACAAATTTATGTTATTATATCATTGTATGAAACAATATTAATTTCTTTGGAATACAAGGAAATATATGCAAAAATATACTGTGTCCCTAATAACGTCACAACTGGGGACACACTGTATATTTTTGCATTTATTTATATTTCATTGTTTGCCAAAATAATGGTTTACTATTTTTATTGGGAATTAATTACAATTATTGTATACTTAAGTTGTGGGTAATTCTCGATAAAAAAAAATAGTAAACAATTATTTTGCCACACAATGAAATATAAATAAATGCAAAAATATACAGTGTGTCCAGAATTAGATCACAACTGGGGACACACTGTATATTTTTGCATTTATTTAGATTTCATCGTGTGCAAAAATAATGGTTTACTATTTTTTTATCGAGAATTACCCACAATTTAAGTATACAATTGTAATTAATTCCCAATAAAAATAGTAAACCATTATTTTGGCAGACAATGAAATACAAATAAATGCAAAAATATACAGTGTGTCTAGAATTAAGTCACAACTTCAGACACACTGTATATTTTTGCATTTATTTATATTTCATTGTGTGCCAAAATGATGGTTTACTATTTTTATTGGGAATTAATTGCAATTGTATACTTAAGTTTTTCGTAATTCTCGATAAAAAAATAGTAAACCATTATTTTGCCACACAATGAAATATAAATAAATGCAAAAATATACAGTGTGTCCAGAATTAGATTACAACTGGGGACACTCTGTATATTTTTGCATTTATTTAGATTTCATCGTGTGCTAAAATAATGGTTTACTATTTTTTTATTGAGAATAACCCAAAATTTAAGTATACAATTGTAATTAATTTCCAATAAAAATAGTAAACCATTATTTTGGCAGACAATGAAATATAAATAAATGCAAAAATATACAGTGTGTCCAAAATAAGTCACAACTGGGGACACACTGTATATTTTTGCATTTATTTAGATTTCATTGTGTGCTACAATAATGGTTTACTATTTCTATTGGGAACTAGTTACAATTGTATATTCAAATTGTGGGTAATTCTCAATAAAAATGATAAATAACATTATAATGTCACAAGAAAGTAGTTTCAGATCAATATTAAAATATATATAGATATAATATGTACCAACTGCGACTTTGATGTTTATCATAAATTTCTGGTTTTGACATAATGAGAGCCAAATAAATGCAAAAATATACAATGTCTATAATGAAAGCACACCTAAGAACACCCTGTATATTTGTGCATTTATTTGGCTATCTTTGTATGTCAAAATCTTGTTTATGGTTTATGACTCATTTTACTCAATTAGAAGAATTTTAAAAAGCAAATACATAGATAAATTTGAAAGGAATTTGAAAAGGTTTAACAATAATATTGTATTGAATTTTACCATTTGTTAAATGTAAAAATATTAGGCCACTACATGACAAATAAAAATTATGACTGCCTGTTACGTACATATAACTAAAATGACATGTTATAGCTCTATCTTACAAATTAATATTTTTGAATGTTAATTAAAAAAAAATCAAATAAACAGTGAAACATTTTTTGATGGGTTTTTGTGTAGTATCGATTTCATTTTTACTCCAAATGGGTCAATTGGACTGCCACCACGTCTTAGGGTTTGGTTTGTCCTCTAGATAACCAATAAACCGGGTTGTTGGGATTCATTTGATTAGATCTGTTGTCGTTATCGCTCTTGGTGAACACATAAGCCAGTGACAATATAGTTGAAAGGACATCTACAAAAAATGAAAAGTGATGTAAGATATTGTAACATTTTTTTTATAATTAAATTAGTAACAAATTAATTATATATTACTTTAAGATTAATTTTAAAAACCCTTTGCAATTACCGCAGCTACGCCAATGGCCGTATCCAAAAATCTTGCCGATATAGTCTTTTATGAGAATGTAACGGTACTTTAGAATTTTGTATCTTAGGTGTTAAAAACAACCCTGTCATTCAATCAATCGTTGAATAGAAGCACTTTGTAATATGGACAATAAATACTGGAGAAATAAGGAAAAACCCATATTGATAGTTCCTCTTAGAAAAATCGCTCATGAATATGAACTGGAACTACAACTTCAACCAATAGGAATTCTGAATGAAAACATTACAAAAAATGAATTCAACCTTATGAATTTTGGGAACTTAGTTAAAAAATTCCATTCATACAAATAATTATTTACAGATGGCTCAACGGACACAATGGGAATGCGGGATTTGGAGTTTTTTCCCCAGATATAAACTATTCATTTTCATCTAAACTACAAAATAATATCCAAATATGTACAGCAGAGGTAACCGCGTTCAATCATGCAGTCCAAATTATACGGGAATATAGCATGGATCCCAGGACACACTGGTATTACTGGAAACTACAAGGCTGACCAACTTGCCAATATAGGTCATTCCCTGAATATTCCCATGAATACCAAGCTACAGTTTTCAAATTTTACACTCTACTTAAAAAGAGAGATTTGGTCTAACTGGGCAGCTGAATAGTATGAAGGATACGGCACAAGTAATTCATTCTATGTCAAAATGAATAAACGAATCCACACACTACCTTGGTTCAATAAATTCGCATATATCAGTAGGAGACATGTAACTACAATCATCCGTATGAGAACGGGTCATTGCCCATCCCCTCTTCATCTATTTAGAATTGAAGTCAAAGATGATCCTTATTGCGAATGTGGATAAGTGGGAGGCTTAAATCATATTGTATTAGAATGTCGCTTAAATCAAAACCCACACTTCGACTTGTATGCCGAATTAGCTAAAACTAAACTTCCCACTCCCATAAATATTTGTACAATCCTCACAAATATTAATGAAAATACAATAAACACCTTATGCAACTTTATTTCTACCTTCAATATTAAATTATAAACTATTATCTTCCTTCTTTCAGTCCTGGGTGGTTCTACTTTATCCGTCGGTAGCATTTCTGGTGTGTGCAAAGCTTGGGGGCTACCCCGAGCGAGAAAAGTTTATACCTTTGTTTTGTTTTCTTACTAATATTTCAGCCTGTGAAGAAAAAAAAACAGCACAAGTAGGTATACATGTAGAATAACCTAACACAAACATAGGAAGAATATGTGTAGGTACAGTAGGTAGACACTGATTGCTGAAGCAAGACAAAAAGTGTCTACCCTCGAAGTAAACTGGGTAAATTGTCTAGGACATAGCCCAAACAAAGAAGAAGAAGAAGATATATTTGGTTGTTGAGTGCTCTAAAGTCTAAACTAAACTAATCATTGCCCGAATTGTTTTTAGTTATTAAATAGAGTTTTTTAGTTATTATATAGGTTAAATAGAGTTATTAAATAAAGAGTTTTTTAATTTTTAATTACAATTATTAGTTATTTAATTATAAATTAGATTTTTAAAATTAAATATATAGTGTAATTAACAAATACCCAGAATAAATTGTTACAAAATAGATCTGTAAATAGGGTAAGTCATATTATTCAATAAAAATAAGACTTTCTGGAAGAAATAATTATAAATATAATATCTAATAAAATATTTATTTAACTTGTAGAACATGGACATCTCTGATATTTCTGACCTTTCATTGTCGAGCGAGGAGGAAAATGTCGTCCCTAGGGTTAATCACAGAACCAGGATGAATCCAATGACACACACAGTGATAGTGAATTCAAACAACTATACAGAGTATCCAAGGAAGTTGTGAGAGAATTAGTGGGACTAATAGATGGTATCAAACCAACAACCAAACGAAACAAATCTATTAGTGCCATTGAGCAGATCTTACTGACAATCAGCTTTTATGCTACGGAGGGTTCCAAGTGACTGTAGCTGATAATGTGAGAGTGCAACAGCATGTCGAATCATCAAGAGAATATCTCTTGCTATAGCTAGGTTAAGGCCAGTTTTTATAAAGATGCCAGCAACAGCAGAGGAGCGCCTGCGGGTTAACTCTGGGTTTTATGCGTTGGCTAAATTTCCAAACGTAATAGGTGCTCTTGTTTGTACCCACGTCAAAATTCAGGCAGTTGGAGGCCCACGAGCAGAATTGTTTAGGAATAGAAAAGGATACTTTTCGTTAAATACTCAAGCTATATGTGATGCACAGCTGAGGATTCAAGACATCATTTGTAGATGACCTGGTTCTGTGCATAACACAACTATTTTCAATGATAGCCACATACATGACGATTTTGAGAGTGATGTATATGGGAAAGATTTTCTCTTGGGAGATAGTGGATACCCTTGTAGAATTTACCTTTTGACTCCATTTTTGCAGCCTAGAACAAATGGTGAGGAAGCCTACAATAGAGCACAAGTAGCCACAAGAAATCCCAGAGAGAGGTGTTTTTGGGTATTAAAGAGGCGTTTTTCCTGCCTGGCTATGGGACTACGGGTAAAATTAGATACAGCCATGAACATTGTTGTGGCCTGTGCTGTATTGCACAACATAGCTATCGATCACAATGACAGCATTGATGATATGGTAGATGTTGAAGCTGCTATTCCTGAGGAGATGTATGAGATTGCTGGAAGAAATAATGAGAATACAACTGTCCATTCATCTCTAGTAAAAACGCATTTTAATAGGTGGGTACATAAACCTTCAAAACACATTTTTTTCTTACTTATTCAAATAACAAAATTTTTAACATTTTAAATTTTCATATTCTAATGTTTTTATTTTTATTTCTAATTCTAGATGTTCATTCTATAACAAACATATAGAACCAGTACAAAAATTCCAGTATCTTGGTTGCTGGATAACAAACGATCTTGACCACAAGGTCGAAATATGTGCTTGTATAGAATATATAAACTCTACGTTATCGTTGGATATCCGATACCAATTTGTAAAAACGTTTATTTATTCCATATTGCTATACGGTGTGGAAACATGGACTGTATTACAAGTATGAGGTGTATAGAAGCCTTTGAGATGTGGGTTTTTCGAAGGATGCTGAAGATCCCTTGGACAGAGCATGTGATCAACAACGAGGTGCTAAGAAGAATGGGTACTGAGAGAGAACTCCTAAATATTGTAAAAAACAGAAAAACGAGTTATCTAGGACATATTTACAGAGGAGAAAAATACAACTTTCTATGACTTATAATGCAAGGGAAAGTGGAAGGAAGAAGAGGTCCGGGAAGAAGAAAATGCTCCTGGTTGAAGAATGTAAGAGACTGGACAGGCATGGACACACATTCGATACTAAGAACAGCTCAAGATAGAGAGCAATTTGCTGTACTTATAGCCAACCTTCAGTAATGGAGCAGGCACCTTAAGAAGAAGATGTTCATTTCTATAATTAATTAATTTGCTCCATTTTTCTATTATTGCACTTCCCAATTTTTTTATATAAAACATCAGTTTTAAAGATTCACTCCCTAAAGTGTTATTTTTCTTTTTAGATAACCTCTTTTCTTGTTGGATCTATATTGGGCTTCACATGCATGGAGATGGTGGTACAGGGGAGCATTGATTTGTTGAGCTCTACTTCAACATATTGTGTTGGTGTGAAAATAAAAAAATATCAATTGTTTTAATTTTAAATATTTAATTGAGAATTACTTACCTTTAGTTAATTAATTAAATAAAATAAGAACTCACTACATGTAAAGTAATCAGCTGCACCATCTGTAACTGTTGTAAGATTTGATTTGGTTGCCCATTAAATCCAACATTGGGAGATGCAATATGCGTAATATGATATCTGCTTGGTATCACATACAATAGATGGCATGAAGAATGTGATAAGGAAGCTGGAGAGAAAGGCAGATGAGGTTGGTCTTAAAATCATCACTAATAAGATAGTAGAGATAAGAATAGGAATAAGTGAACATGGTAAACTATACATCAATCAAGAAGAAATAAAACAGGTTAAAGAATTCTGCTACCTTTACAGGCAAACATTAAACATAGAATAATAAAAGAACAACGGGCCTTTGAAATCGTCTCATATCATATCTCAACATAAATTAGCCAAAACACATTTAATAGTATCATCAAATCAATACTACTATAAGGGAGTGAGACATGAACACTATCAGAAGGAAAAGTTTTTGTAAATAGTGTTATGGAATACTATGCGTTTATTTCTTCTCCGGACTAACTCTTTGTTTTGGAATTAAACAGAATATATTGACATGTATAAATTTATTATATTAGAGGATGAAAATTACACTCTGCTTGTTATTTCTTAAAACTATGAATATATAAGTTCTGTTATCTACAATTATTTAACGATGTTTCTGGATGGATTTGAGTACAAGAGATTGGACTCAAATATTAATATTAAAATAGCAAATACGGATAGCTTATCGAACAAAGAAATAAGAGAAATAAATTATTATTATTCCATAGATACGAAGTATTAGGTGAATAAACTAGCGAAACTTATTTATTCTAAATAGGAAAATATTTATGAAGAGTATTGATTCTGATTTCTAACAGCAAATAATTATTAGTGATTATACATGAGAACTTTTCATAATTGTAAATAACATATACCAGGTGACTAAAAACTATATAGAAATACATAGATACTTTAATTATCTTACATGTGAGTAGGTAGGTACATTACACCTCCTTTTGTAAGAATGAAAATAATTGTAAAATGAATTTTCATTTAAATGGTATAAAACATTTGTATACATTATTATTTTATTTTAACACATTTAAATAGTTTCTTTTAGTCTCGATAGTCTTTCACTTCGTCTTATCGGTGTAGTCTCTGTGAAACTAGTCTCTTCACACTTTTTGGATTCACTATAATTATTGTCTTTATTATGTTTACAATCTATACTTAAATCTGTCTCATGTACATGTTTTCGTTTACTTTGACATATATTTAGTGTTAAACAATTTGTAATTTGTTGACAACTATGTGACGGATTTCTACGAAATCGTCGGTAAAAATATTTAATTATCCTGTATAAAATATAAAGTAACATACATTTTATCAAAAATAAGATTGCATAAGTGAAATAAGAACTATTTTTTATTGTGTCTGAAAAATTAATATTTGTTTCTGAGGTCATTTTCTCTAAATTATCTAGTTTATGGCTTGCTAAATTTAATGCATCTCGATCGAGATTATTTAATTGTAAGGGAACAAGGTGTAATTTGGATTCATTATTTATCTTAATATCATCACAACAGACTTCTGGAAGGGATAAATCTGGAATGATAGACTGAAAATTACTTTCTTTTGGATTTGAGACAGATATCAAAATAGTTGATCCGGTGTAAGTTTTGCAATTATTCGAAGTAGAAAAAATACCTGTGTTTGAAAGAACAATAGATATTGGCGTACTAGTCTGACAGCTTAAAGTTAAATCTGTTGGTTTGGGTAAAACATATATCCAAGAATTTGGTTTGTTTAATTTATGCCAAATTTCATATTCTGTTTGAATTATACGAGTATCGCAACTAGATGGTATGTTTGTTATTGAAGTTAACAATTCAGTTTCACAAATTGGATTAGTGTGTGTAAATCGGAAAGTATCAGGATTTTTGCAAATAAGTTTTTCTTCATCTAATGAATAACAGTCTTCTAATGTATCAATAGTAACATAAATGTTTCTATTTTCTGAAAGAACAAGATATTTGACAGATGGAAGAATAAAGGTAAGTCTCTTTAATGTTGGATGAATTATAGGAAGAGATATTAGTTTAAAAAGAGAATAAGGAGTATTACTAACCAAAGGTATACTAACCGTAATTAAAATCTTGTTATCAAAATATATATATTTAAGTAAAATGATATCGAAATATTTATGAGCATAATCGATAGTCAATGGAAATGGATAAGTCGATGTACTAGGTAAATGCGTTACCGTTTTAGATAATTCTTGAATTAGTTGCTCAGGTGTTATAACAGAAGGATGAAGGTTATTATTTCTTGCAAATAGAATAACGTTTATTAAAGTAGAATATTCTTGTTGTAATTCTGTTATAAAGAAAGTTAGTAAGGTAAAATGTTCTTCAATTTTTTGTTTTAAATCTAAATTAAAATATTTATTATTCATTTTATCTGTGTAATTGGTAATTGATTCAAAATTTTTATCAAAAATCACTTTGTTTCGGTCTAGATTTGTAATAGAGTTATTAAAATTTGTAATCGTGGCTTTTACTACATGAATTTGTTGTTTTAGTAAATCAAGAAGATGATTTTCGTTACTTTCAGCTTTGTTAATAGCATTATTGAAATTTTCAGCATCATCACTGTCTAAGGTACCGAATAAGGTCCTGAAAACAGATCCAATTGCATTAAATAGAGCGCGTTTTGGTCTAAAATGTTCATGCAGAATTATGTTTTTTAAAGTTTGTTCATCTTGAAAGAGTCTAGGTATGATTTGTCCTAAGAGTTTTAGTGAAGTATCGCATAATCGTAATTCAATAAGAACTGGTTTGTTTTGACACAGTCTTAATGTTTTTTGATAGGTGAGATCTACAAAATTTAATTTGTCTGTAAAAGGTTGTAAAGGAATATGACTTAATATGTTCCAATGAGTTTCAATAAATTGAACATTTTTTATGTGTTCGTAATAGATTCCAGGTGATTTGTTGATAGGAGTATTGGTATATTTCTTGTGAATTTGTTCACTATTTGTCAGCCATATTATTGCATACCTGAAACAAAAGCATGTTTCAATCTATTCATGTGAACTTTTATTGGTTTTTTATTTACTAAAATTGTGCAATTGACAGGAGAATTTATCTCTAGAATTTTATAAGGTCCATTATAATTTTGTGTAAGTTTTTTGGTTTGACCCTTCTTTGTTTGCTCATTTTGGAGATATACTAATTGTCCTTCTAAGAAAACGGTGTCATTAATCTTTTGGTCATAATATTTTTTACTGACTACTTTAGATTCTAATAGATTCGTTTTTGCTAACTCATGAGATTTTCTAAGCTTAAGTGTTAAATTATCTAAATAATCTTCATATGTATATTTGAGTTCTACTGGTCGTATTATACTGCTAGGTAGATTAGGTGTATATCCAAATATTAGTTCATATGGTGTGAATTTGGTTGAAGTATGATTAGTTGTATTATATGAAAACATAGCAAAATCTAGCCATTCGTCCCAATCGGATTGATCAGCTTTAATATAATGTTTAAGGTAGTCTGCTAAAGTAGCGTGACTCCTTTCTAATGCAGCATTTGATTCTGGATGATAAGCAGTACAATTTATATGTCTGATTTTAAAAAGCTTGGCGATTTGAGAAAATAATTTGGAAGTAAAATCTCGGCCTTGATCAGTAACTATTATATCGGGTTTTCCAAACTTGCAAATAAATCCACGAACCAGATTTTCAGCGATAGTCTTGGTTTCATGATTCGGAATTGCATAAGCTTGAGAAAATTTTGTTAAGTCATCTTGTAATGTTAATATGAACTTATTACCTGACTCGGTTAAAGGTAAAGGACCTACTATATCTAAAAATATTTTTTCTAATGGATTTGAGCTTGTTGTTGTTATCTCCATGGGCTTTACGAATTTTTTTCTAACGAGTTTATTTTTCTGACAAGATTCACAGGTTTTTATAAAGTTTTTAATATCATTTTTCATATTATTCCATTTGAAATGTTTTTTTATACGATTGTATGTCCGATGAAAACCAGAGTGTCCAGCCGTAGGACTAGTGTGATTCTCTTGTAATATTGTAGTTATTTCCTCAGGTTCAGGATTTGTTAGTATATCATGATAAATGATAATAGATATATCAGTTTTTCTAAAAATAAATCTAATCATAGATCTAATTTTTCCCCAACTTAATTTATCGTAGCTAAAAGTTATTCTGGGTAGGCAAATTTTTAATATTTTATCGTTTAATAACCAGTCTCTTAATTTTATTAGGGAATTAAATATATCTTCATAAGAGGTATTGTCCCAATAATTATTTTTTATAAATATGTAATAAAAGTTTTTATTTTGATCAGAAATATATATAATGTCATTTAGTCTTGGATTTTTGGCTTTCAATTTTTCTATATGACTGAATTGTTTATTTATTTGTTTCTGAACGATCTCATTAAAATTTAAATCTACGGGAACAAACAATGCTAAATTTTGTGAAAATGATGTAATCTTTTCATTTGTTTCTTTTATATTATCATTTGTTATTAATATAGTTTCGGATTTAGATAAGAACTGTGAATAAGTGTCATTATTTTCTTTACTCATTTTGTTTATTTGTAAGGTGATTGTTGCCGGGTTTTTGTTTTCTTCGCAAATATTTGTTTCAGATATGGTTAAAGGAGGACGACTTAAACAATCAGCATTTTGATTTAATTTACCTGGTTTATAAATAATTTCATAGCTATATTCTTCTAATGCTAATCTCCACCTAACGAGTCTTGATCCGGGATCTTTTACATTAAATAGCCATGTGAGTGGTTTATGATCCGTATAAATGAAAAATTTATTTCCGTACAAATATGGTCTAAAGTGTTTAACACTCCATACAATTGCAAGTAATTCTTTTTCTGTTGTGCTATAGTTTGATTCCGCTTTGTTCAAGGTACGACTAGCATAAGCAATAGGTAAATCATCTGGTACTTTACCTTGAGAAAGTATGGACCCTATTGCATAATTACTAGCATCCGTTGTTAAGACAAAGGGTTTGGTAAAATCTGGATACTGAAGTATTGGTTCTGAACAAAGTATTGATTTCAGGTTCTCAAATGACTGTTGTTGAATGCTTGTCCAATTAAATTCAACATTTTTCCTCAGCAGTTTTGTTAAAGGTTGTGTTAAAGCACTGAAATTTTTTATAAAGCGTCTATAATAACCAGTGAGACCCAAAAAGCTCTTAATATCTTTTTGTGTTCTGGGTATAGGAAAATCTGTAACAGCACATACCTTTTTTTCGTCCGGTTTGACACCAAATTCAGTTATTAAATGTCCTAAATACATTACTTCGCGACGAAAAAATTCGCACTTATCTGGTTGTATTTTTAAGTTGAATGTAGACAATTTTTCGAATACTTCTTTTAATCTTTTATTATGATTTTCTAATGTATCGGCATGAATGACTATATCGTCGAGATAGACAAAACATCTGTAATTTTGTATTCCTGAGAGGACAGTATTCATTAGCCTTTGAAAAATACTGGGAGCATTTTTTAATCCAAATGGCATTCGTGAATATTGATAATGTCCAGACGGAGTTGAGAAAGCAGTCTTTGGAGAATCCTCAGGATCCATTTTGATCTGGTGAAATCCTGATGTTAAATCTATTGTTGAAAAATATTTTGAATGACCCAATTGGTCTAATATATCGACTATATTCGGAAGTGGAAATGAATCTCCTATAGTAATATCATTTAGTCGTCGATAGTCTATAACAATTCGCCATTTCTTCTTTGCTGAAGCATCGGCCTTTTTTGGCACAACCCAAAGGGGCGAATTCCATGGCGAAGTTGATTCTTCGATAATACCTTGATCTAGCATACCTTTTATTTGAGTTTCGACTTCATGTTTGTGTACTTCAGGATACCTGTATGATTTAGTGCTAATAGGTACATTAGAATTTAAAGGAATTTTGCAAGTTATGGCATTTGTACTGGTAAGTTGATCTCCTTCCAGATAAAAGATATGATTGTACTCCTTGCAAATAGAAATTAAAGATGATTTTTCTTCACTATTTAAATGATCTGTTCTCAAGGCATTTTTTAATTTAGCAATTCTGTTAGAATTCGTATTATCTTTATAAGAAGACATTTTTCGTATATTTGCATTGTTTTGTAAATTTGGAATTTTTTCTATTGCTACTTGAATATCGTTTAATTCAACATCCGTTTCAGTAGTGTTTACGATTGAGGTTAAAAAGAAATCATTTTTTACTTTAACAACACTAGGACATAAAAATACACCTTTAAAGATTTCGCGTTCGGGACATAATCCTTCGCTTAATTCATTATTTATTACTTTAATTTGAACAATTGTTTCAGTTCTTGCGGATAGAATAGTTTTATTACTTCTTGAGTTAGAATTAGAGTTTTGATTTAGTATAAGATCGTCTGAACAGGATTTTTCTTCTGAACAGGATTTTGATTTATGATTTCGTGAAGAGTTACAAGTTTTATTTGTGCATATCTCAGTGGATTTTACACATTTTGGACTTGAATTTTCTTTGGATTTAGAGTTAGATTTAGATTGAATTGGATTGGATAGTAGTTCTTCACTACTTAAGGTTATTTGGATATCATTGGTTTCTAAATAAGAATGATCCTCTATGGATTTAGCATCATAAGGAAATATTTCATCGATATTAGAACTTGTCTCGATATTTTGATCTCTCAGAAATTCGTCATTGTCATTGTTTAATGGAGATTTTATATATTCGATTGAAATAGAACAATTTTTAAAGTTTAATTTATTTTCTTTATAATCAATTTGGCATTTATTTATTTCAAAAAAATCGCTACCTAATATACCGTCGAAATGAAGAGGAAAATCGTCTTCTACGACATAGAAAACATGAGTTTGGACAAAATCTTTTATCTTGAAATTTACGTTACAACTACATATAGTTTTATTTGGATTTAAGACATTTTTATCAATGCCTCGTAGAGTAATAGACTTAGAATAAATTTTTGGAATGTTTAGTATTTTTGAATATTTAATTAAAGAAATATCTGCGCCTGTATCGATTAGAAACTTGCAAGAGGATGGATTAGAATTATTTACTAAGGGTAAATCTACATAGGAAGTGACTGAGAAGTTGATGGTTGTGATACGGCCTGAACTGAACGAACTCCTCGAGAATCGACCGTTGGTTGTCGAGGATTCTGGAAGTTTAAAGAATTTGTTGGATTTTTGTTTTTATTGTTAAATTCGCGTTTTCTACATTCTTCTATAACGTGACCTGGTTTTTTGCAGTATCTGCAAAAACGTTGGGAAGTGTTGGTATTTTCTTTTCTTAAGTTTGGAGGAAAATCAGAATTGGAATTTGAATTTGAAGGTTTATAATTTTGATTTTGAGAATTTGACCTTTGAAGATTTGAATTAGGATATTTTGGGTTTTGAAAACTAGAATTTTGAAGATGTCTAACATTTCTATCTGAATTGTTTTTATATCGACAGTTATTTGAGGAATGGTTATTTCGTTTGCAAATATTACAGAATGGTCTGAAAATTTCTTGTCTTGATAACTGTTCTTGTTCTTCGGCAATTGCTATAGCAACAGCTCTTTCTAAGGAATCTGGATTTCGGGCTTTGATTAAAATAGAGAGGTCTTTGTTTAATCCTCTAATAAAGACATTTAGTGCTTGAGTTTTTAAGAGTTTAGTACATGCATTTCTTGCATCTGGAGATAAGTCTGGATCAAGTGTATTTATTAATTTTATATAGCAATTTTCAACTTTATTTGCAAATGACATTACATTTTCACTGGGCATCTGACGTAAGGAATGTAATTCCAATTGCCACTGACCTTCAGTTCGGCGTTCAGAATAAGCATCTAATAAGAAGTCTTTTAAATCTTTCCATTCGTCAAATGTTCTGTTTCTAGTTATGGCCCTAGCTTTATCGGTTAATTTAGTTTCTATAATGGCTAATAAGATGGGTTTGGATTGCGGATTTACTAAATTGTATGCTTTATCACAATTGTCTATGAATTCGTATAATTTTGATTTTGTACCATCAAATCGAATGAGAAGTTTTTCAGCTATTTCAATTGATACTGACATTTTATTTGAATTAGAAGTAGAAGAATTTGAAAGAGAATTTGAGTCGGGAGAAGGTATTTGTTCGTCAAATAAGTTACTTATATCAGGATATAAAGTAGACATACGTTTACAAGATTTTTAAAATATGAGACAGAATTTAAGATAGAATGTACTTACAAGTAGAATATTGTTGTTGGTCGCATAGTCTATTATTCCACGGGTTCACCTCTACTTCCGATGGAACTACAATTGGGTTATGACTGGAACTGGATTTCGAACTGGATGTACTGGACCCCAATGTAATTAGTTGTAGTGGCGATTTTTCCACACTGACAGTTTTTTTTTGAATGATTCCTCGAAGGAAACAAGTCAATTCAAAAATTCCTCAGCTCTCCTTCTATCAGCAATCAGAGGAACTCTGCTACTAATATCCCACTTCTGACACCAAATTTTGTTATGGAATACTATGCGTTTATTTCTTCTCCGGACTAACTCTTTGTTTTGGAATTAAACAGAATATATTGACATGTATAAATTTATTATATTAGAGGATGAAAATTACACTCTGCTTGTTATTTCTTAAAACTATGAATATATAAGTTCTGTTATCTACAATTATTTAACGATGTTTCTGGATGGATTTGAGTACAAGAGATTGGACTCAAATATTAATATTAAAATAGCAAATACGGATAGCTTATCGAACAAAGAAATAAGAGAAATAAATTATTATTATTCCATAGATACGAAGTATTAGGTGAATAAACTAGCGAAACTTATTTATTCTAAATAGGAAAATATTTATGAAGAGTATTGATTCTGATTTCTAACAGCAAATAATTATTAGTGATTATACATGAGAACTTTTCATAATTGTAAATAACATATACCAGGTGACTAAAAACTATATAGAAATACATAGATACTTTAATTATCTTACATGTGAGTAGGTAGGTACATTACAATAGATTCCCACGAAATATTCCAAAGATATATTGGCCCAACACCATAACAAATGAAGAATTGTGGAATGCATTAAGACAAAGAAGAGTTTTAAATGTTAAGAAAAAGAGCATAAATACAACTAAACAAAAGAATGGAATAATTAATTCTTGGATAATATAATGCACTTAAGAAATAGACAAATAGCAACATTTTTATGAGTAAAACCAGCAAGCCCATTACCCATGGATGATGAAAAATATATTAATGATTAATTGTATTTTATGGATATTAAAGGGCTTAGAAGAAGGGATGAGTAAACAAATACACACACCAAAAATAAATATAACACTTATCAAAGAATGTTCAGTAATTGACATTTAAGACAAATGAAAATATGTTAAAAGAATTTCTATGCTCATGGTGAAAGTGATCTATGTAGGTTTACAATGTAACATACACAGTTAAACATTAGGAGTTTTAAATGTTAACAAAAGGTCATAAACAGTAAAAGATAATATTTTTTCTACAAAAAGTAGTTACTTCTGGTCCTGGGGTTTTCATGTAACCTACAGAGCTATTTTATCAAATATATAGGCTATTGAAAGATATACTATATCACAATATATTCTGTAGTAACTAGTATCAACCAAAGAATCCTAAATCAATTATGTAAATTTACTTTTTTGAAATGAGTACCTACTTACATATTGTTTTATATCAATTTAAAATAGGATATTAAATATAAAAAACTTACCCATCCATCCCATAGGACGATCCTCATACCCTCTGCTTGTCCAAAAGGCACCATTGTTAGGATTCAATTGATTTGCACGATTATTATCCATTTTGTTCAAGGAATATTGTCAAAATGAAAGTTATTTTGAGGTCACTGCTATATATTTATAAAATTACGGGATTCCCAGAGGCTCTAAACAGGTTAACGGTAGTTTTCGGGGATGACCTAAATAATACAACCTTGATAATAATTAATAAAAATACCAGATATATCTGTATAATAAAACCATATCATAGATATAACAACAAAAACATTTTATTTGTTTACGTCAACAGCTGATCCTAAAAAAATATCAAATTACCTTTACAGCTGTGAGGAGTCGTGTAATCAGTGTTGTCTAGTTTGAAATTTTTTGTCTCCTATTGATTTATAATAAAGTTATTTATTTCGTTTTTTGATATAAAGGTCTAATAAAATGGTATTAATTCAAATATTTATTTTATAACCTTAACAGTTGTCTTAATCCATAAAAAGGAGTATGGCTCGGATGAGAAATGAAGAAAATATATAAAAAGAAGGCAACCATAACTACAATTTCTGACTATCGCAATATTGGTATCCATCATTACGCTGCAGTTATTGTGGAAGTGAGCATGGATCACCACAACAGCAAATCGCACATTTCGTAGCGAAATGCTTACAACACACTGCACTCCAGAGCAACAATTAATATTAACTATAAATGAACCTACAGCTCTGGTCTTCTACCTACTTATCCATCCTCTAATGCCAACTGTTTGGAGATTCTCTTCGACATCGTCGAGAAATCTTAGTCTAAATCTTCCTCTAGTCCAGAGTTCATTCTTAACACGTGACCAACGCATATTATAAGGTTTATCTTTACTACTTTTACTATATGTGAGTCCTTGAGAGTATGAGTTATCATTTAAGCCATATACCGTTTTCATTTATGCCTACAGAAAGATGCTTATCCGATGAACTAGAACAGCTATAGAGCATTACCAGACAAATAGAATAGAAGAAAAGAGGATACACAACAGAAAAAAAACGAAATCACTAAAATAATGAACTTAAATATATAGAAAACTTCAACAGAGAAAGAATTCAGAGCATTCTGTAAGGAAGTTAACGTCAACAGAAAAGAATTCAAGGCAACCACAAGACAATGCAGAAGTCAGAATGGCGACCAATTAACAAGAAAATATGTATTGAATAGGTGGGTGGAATACTTTAACCAGGCACTTAATATAGAGGAAGAAGAAGAAAAACTGAAAAACGAAAGAGATGAGGTAAGGGGAACAGACGAGAGGAAAGAGGAACCACCAACAAGTCTAGAAGTTGAAGATGCAGTTATAAAACTAGCCAGAATAATGGACACAGAAATCCCTCCCCAATGATTGGAACACTTTGCACCATACACAAAAAATAAGATATCTTTAAACCAGTGGCGGCTCGTAGATGCCGTTTAAAGAGCCGGCCATTACACTTGCACCATCGTAATATTGAGCAATCAATTAATTTTTGTAATCATATGACTCAAGAACGTTTGTAATTAAACTATCTAGAGCATCTGCGAATCTGTCTTCGCTAATATCAAAAAACCCCAAAAATCTTTCTGTTATCTCACCAATTTTGTTAACAAAATGGATTGATAAAATAATACACTGTGATTTTTCGGTTATATTAGTAGTATTGTTCGCTATTATAGAAAAAAATTGAGCTTTAATAATTTCGCTTGAAATTTCATTTTTTTATGTACCTAATCAGCAAAACAATCTATTAAATCGTTTTGTATTGTTTTTTACAAACCCGTGAACACCCCTTCTGTTTTTTTAATATGATCCTAGATTTCCTGATTCGGCTTAACCGCAAAATTAAAAATTTCTTTAAAATTACCCATATTTGAAGAATGATGGCTCTCGTCCCGACGGCGAAATGTTCTTGTTTTGCTAAAATATTCGTAACGTCAATTTAAATATGAAAATAAAATTCTGTTTTTTCTAACTTCTTCATTATATAGCTTATTGAATTAAGTAATATGCACAGCTAAAGCACTGTCAATAGTTGGCGTATTTTTTTCTAACCTTTTTAAACCTAAACAATTGTTTAAATGTTTTTTCGAAGATTAATTTTTTTGACACTAGCGGATAAATTTTTCAAATCTGAATATCCCTTACTCACCCAAACATTTTGCAAGCAGTAGATAAGACCAACAAAACAGTGAATTTCTAAAATTATTACCGCATCATACGATATTGTTTTAAACTATCTCAAAAATGGTCGATTATCCTTCTTATCTGTGGATAAAATTTGTAAATGTGGCAAAGGAAGGCTCATTACAATAATTTCTAATCTTTCTTGATTTTGGTGCCTTGAAAAAATCGTTTCAAACTGCAGATTAATCGTTTAAAATATTCATAGCCCGAAGCAGTCCGGAGGCGACCGAAATCATCGCCTCTGAAAACGATAAAATCACTGACTAAAATAAGTAGTAAAATAAATAATAATATAATATATATATTATAATAAATAAATATAAAATAATAATAATAATAATAATAATAAGTAAAATAAATATAAGTGAAGCCGTGTTGCTTCTGGGTAAGCGTAAGACAGAGATACGGATAGACGTTGTATTCTCTTTTTAGGCGAACAGCCTAAAGCCTCTCTGAAGAGCCTCTCAACTACTACGAGGGGCGCAAAATAATTATTTAGGAGAGAATGAACTATGGAGAGAATATAATTCTCTTTTATTTTAAATATGTATTATGTCAAAATTTATAAATCACAATTTTGAAATAATAATTTATAATAATAAATAATTTATTATTGTACATTTGAAGAGGTTAGGCGGTGCCTACCTTGCCTACCCTGACGGGCCGTCCCTGCTTTAAATGCTTTAAGAGGAATTATGCTTCTAAATGCAGCATATATAATATTTTCCACAGTACTATGTGGTGAATCGACAATTCGTCAGATTGCAACCCTCAGGAAAATTTTAGAAAAAACACTGGAATATGGCATAGATACTTATCATTATATTTATAGACTACAAAGCAGCCTACCACTCTGTGAATAGAAGGGAAATGTTCAAAGCAATGAAAGAGCTAGGAATACCAAATCAGTTGGTAAATTTAACAAAACTAACTCTTGAAAATGTTGAATATAGAGTATGAATTCAGGGGGAACTGTCTGAACCTTTTAAAACAAATAACGAGCTGTGCCGGGGAGACCCTCTTTCCCGTATACTGTTCAATCTGGCTCTGGGAAAAGTAATACATATGTAACAAATCTCAACGAAAATAATCAGCTACAAAAATGGATTTAATATCAAACACCAACAAAACAAAGTACAGTAGACTCGTCCCTCTATAACGAAAACTGAAATGGCAAACTAATTACCTCGTTATAAGCCGATCTCGTTATATCAGACAACAATAATACTGCGCATACATATGAATATGTAGTTTTCTAAAACATTAACTTCCTATAGTGAAGCCATTTGGAGCAATATAAGATGCTAATAAATATTGTTTGAATGACGTTTTTGAAAAAAAGTTGTTTGCTTTTATTGTCAATGAAATAGGTTAAAACAAAAAGAGTTGTTTACTTTTATTGTCAATGATATTCGTTAAAACAAAAAATCTGTACTTACATTTTTTTCCAACTGCATAATGTATAAAGCGTATTTTGAAGGATAACATAAAACATTGCTTCTGCAATTGAAAGAAGTCTGTCATTTTTAACTGCTTTAAATTGTCCAGTATTATTCTATCTATAATATTTTCTAAAGATGTGAAACAGTTGTATTTATTGTAAAGAAGTTTATTGCGGGGCAGTTAAAAGGGTATTTATTTATAACCACGGTTGGGTCGAAAACGTAAAAAAACACGTTTTACAATTTTATTTTCTCTCGTTATAACCAAATTTGCCTCGCTATAGAGGGTTATAGGTCAATAGAAATTTCACGAGACATCTAATGTACCTCGTTATAAGCGAAACCTCGTAATAACCGTGTTCGTTATAGAGGGTGTATACTGTATATGAAAAACAGCACGCAACAAATCCTACAACCACTTGTTATAGAAAACGACGTCAACGAAGCAGTGAACGAATTTGTATACCTGGGAGCACAGAATTTGCACGGCCAACAGAGGCTATTTAGGGGCCAATCTCCTGCTTAAATCCACAATTATATCGAGAAATGCAAAAATAAAACTCTACAAAACTAATACACCCATTTCTAACATATGGTTAGAAGAGACCTGGACTAATACAAAAAGTAATGAAAACATGTTAGGATGTTTCGAAAGAAAAGTACTATGGCGAATCTATGGAGCAGTGAAAGACAATGGAGTTTGGAGAAGAGGATACAGCTTCGAACTTTATAGAATATACCAGGAACTAGATATTGTAAAACATATTAAGATAGGATATCTTTGGTGGATAGGACATGTAATGCGGATGTAACAAAATGAAACAGGTAGAAAAACCTTGATAGATCATTAGTCAAAGAAGAAGAGGAAGACCCAGAACAAGGTTTCTTGATAACATCGATGAAGACATGAGAAATATGGGAATACATGCTTGGCAGAGGAAGGTGATGGATAGGGAAAACTAGAGAGAAATTTTAAAGGTTTTGTCACATGACACCCTTTGCTATTTAAAAAAATTAAGAGTATGGCTCTCACCTGAAGGTGGTTCATCGAAATACCGAAACTTTGATACCGTCAGATATTAGAAAAAGTTTAAAAAATCGACATGACTGAGCAATTTATCGTTAAAATAAACAATCTGTATAAATAAAAAGTAAAAAATCCACAAAAACATTTTAATATTCTCTTACATTTCTAAATCTTAAATTTACATACAAAATATTTTACATTTTTCGTTACATAATACATTATCATTAAATAAAAGTATCTACTGATAATTTAATGGTATCAGTATAAAAATAAATAAGAAAATATTAAATTAAATCAGCAACATTCATCGGCATTTCATCAATTTGGGTTGAGTAATATTGTTCAATATCTCTCAGAATTCTGATGTCGTCGGATTTCACGAAGTTAATGGCTACACCCTTTCGCCCGAACCTACCAGATCTACCGATACGATGGATGTACAATTCACGATTGTTCGGTAAGTCATAATTGATAACCAAACTGACTTGTTGTACGTCAATACCTCTAGCCCAAACATCAGTCGTGATTAGGACCCTACTCTGTCCCGATCTAAAACAGAAATGTTTAGTATATGACATTAATTATCAATTTTGTGGTCAACATAATAGTATAGTGAGTATAGGAAAGAGAAAACGCATGAACAAGAAAGGAACAAGACAAAATATAATACCAAACACACAGAAACGTAAGAACTCTGGAAGGAAAGAAAAGAACTCTGAAGAGTAGACCAAATAAAAACAGATATATTAGAAATATTAGAGATGTGGAGAGAATATTGTACCTAGAAATATATGTGAGAAAGAAACTAACAGACACAGAGGTCATAGAACAAATAGCAGCAAAAGAAAACCAAATGGAAAAATAACAACTGAAGAATTAGGAAAAGCAATAAGTAAAATAAACTTAGGAAAACCTTGTTGACCATATAACATTGATCTTGAAATGATAATGTGAATATGGAAAATAATGATTGGTGGAACATTGAAAAACAAAAAAATGTAATAGAATGAGACAACTTACTGATTTCAATACATAATGAAGGCAAAGTCATGCAAAAACTATAGAAATATATCTCTATCATCAGTAGTATTCAAAAATGATGTGTTTATGACAAAATATAGTGTGGCTAAATAATTGTATATGAGCTAAAAGACCTGGTGAAAAAAGTCTTAAAATAAATACATCCTTCATAAATACATACCTAAACTCTTTCATAATATTGTCACGTTCCTTTTGTGGCATATCTCCATGCATTGAACTAACTGTAAAATTGTTTTCCCTCATTTTCTCTGTCAGCCAGTCCACCTTCCTCTTTGTGTTACAGAAAATGACAGCCTGAGTAATGGTTAATGTATCATAGAGGTCACAGAGGGTGTCAAATTTCCATTCTTCTCTTTCAACTGCCACAAAGAACTGTTTTATACCTTCCAATGTCAATTCATCACTTAAAAGAGAAATAAAAGATATATTTGGTGGATAATAACATTGTATGCAGTGGACAAGATAATAAAATATATCTATCTTGAAATACTTATATTCATCTTAATTTATGAATAATAAAAAATTATGTTAAATAAATAATTAAAATTTGTTAAAATAAGTATGTTGACGCAAAATTTTCATATATCATCAAAATTACATAGTATCAGTTGCTATCTTTATTTTAAAACTCACCGTTTTACCAAAATCCTAATAGGATCTGTCATAAATTTGGAAGTAATTTCCAAAATTTCGTGAGGCAGTGTAGCTGAAATGAGTACAACTTGTGTTGATGGGGGAAGGAATCTATATACATCATAAATTTGTTCTTTGAATCCTTTATTTAACATTTCATCAGCCTCATCTAAAACCAACATTTTTACAGATCTTGTTCTTAGAGCTCTTCTTCTGATCATATCTAAAATAAACAATTTTAAAATTAGTCATAGCAGTTTTTATTAAACATACTTGTATGCCGTTTATATACAGCTTTAGAATATTTGTAAAAAACATATGATTCAGAAACATGGACTATTTTTAAGACGCATCTATGTATCTTCAAAGATACATAAGTAGATGCACATCATCTATGTATCTTTGAAGGTATGACAAGAATATTTTGTAAAATCTGTGCTAATAAACCACCCTCCCTGATGAACTATATATGTGGTAAATGGTAGCAATATATGAAGATTATATCCAAAACAATCAAAGTTGGGCTGGTTGTGTTTTCTGAGAGAACAAACAGTTAAAATATAATCAGATCTTAACGCTCCAAGATAAAAATAAGTGAAAAGGCTTACAGATGTAAAGAACGAGCTATGTCCCCTAGAACTAAAAAAATAATATTCAATTTGTTACTGCTCTCTAAAATATTATTGTAAAAATATAGTCAAAGCATACAGTGAGGATTAATATTTTATAATAAACAGGGACTTCACTACAAATACTGTGTGACTTCATATTGTTAATCTTCAACTGACTAAGTATATTTCCCATAGTTTCAGTGGCACCTCAATATAAAAAGAAGCTGAAAGATTTACTATAGGTGAACATATTAGTCTCATCTGATTAGAACCCTTCTCTTGACCACTAACAGCTTAGAAATATACATACCATAAACTCTCCCAGGTGTTCCACTAACCACATGCTGTCCATAATCAAGTTTCCTGATATCTTCTCCAAGATTTGTACCTCCAATACAAGCATGACATTGAACATTCATAAAATCACCTAAAGCTAGAATAACTTTTTGAATCTGTACAGCCAATTCTCTAGTAGGAGACAAACATAAAACTTGTGTTTCTCGCATTGTTAAATCTAAAGCTTGTAAAATCGAAATAGAAAAGGTGGCTGTTTTACCAGTACCAGATTGTGCTTGAGCTATTACATCTCTGCCTTTCATAATAGGCTTTATTGCTCTCTGTTGAATGGCTGAGGGTTTTTCAAAACCTATAAAGAAAAACAAGGTTAGTGAGAGTACACAGTATGACCTACATTCTAGACTTACCATATGCGAAGATACCACGAAGAAGTTCTTCTTTAAGATTCATGTTTTTAAACTTCTCGATAACTTCGACATCTTCACTAGTTTCAAACTCTACATTTGATAAGTCCTCAAAAACTGAGGCACCTCTTTTTGGAACTGCCATATTTATAAAGTTCTTTGTACCTTAACTTAAACCACAACGCTGGTACAACTTTTAGATTTCGGTAAAGTTGTGTTACTTCACTACTTTGGAAAATGCGATAATTCTGTTATTACTACTTCAGTTTCAATTATAATCGGATTATGTACATACTTCTTTCCACACACGCCGCTCAAAAATCAACTACCTTGACCATAGTATATACCCCCCCTAGTAAGGTAAGTGCCGGAGAAAAAGTGGGGAGAGAGTTTCTAGCGCCAAATAAGTTCGGAATCGGGAACTAAAAATTTAGCGGCAAATTCAAAATGTAGGTTCTAAATTTAAGGCGGGAAATTCAAAAAGGATATACTGAATTTTAGGCGGGAAATTCAAAAAATAAATTTCTAAATTTTAGGCGGGAAATTCAAAATGTTCCGAATATTATATAGAAAACAAATATAGTCATAAAATAATAAATAAAAACTTATTCTATGCCAAAATATATTCTCTGTCCAAAAATGTAGTATACACTTATGCAATTTTGTATACCATAAATGTATAACATATCAGATAGAGACATATGTTTTGGCACAGGAAAAGTTTTTATTTATTATTTTGTGACTATATCTGTTTTCCATTACATTAAAAAAACAGATATTCTTAAAAATTTATTTATTTCTGTAATTTATAAAATTTGAGGAATCACAGAGATATAATAAATTATAAAGATCGTCATCACTGCCATTGTGGTGGTCTTCACCTGTATCCACGAAACTAGGCTCCATTCTGAACTTAACCATCTATTCACTGCAACCTGCAAAATGATATATGGAATTACACACAAGCAGCAACACCGAAATAAGTAAGCCCTACCTGCGGAGACTTGCATACCCATATGGACATTCAGGCATACAATTCATTGAGGTGAGAAAGACTGGTCCTAGTAAATTAGGGACCACTCCTTCGAGCCCCAATGCTCCCCAGGCTTTCCTCACCCTCCCCCCCATACCACGCTGATGTGCTATGGGAGGCTAGTTTCATCTATATATTTACTGAATAGTGCAGAGCAGCATGAGGCTCTTTAGTCTTGCTATGCTATTTGTATGTTTGTGTATATATATATATATATATATATATATATATATATATATGTGTGTGTGTGTGTGTGTGTGTGTGTATATGTTGTGTATGTGTGTGAGATTTATTATGTATCTAATGTATTTTACACACAAACATATATAAATAAAAAATAAACTATGTTTATGAGTAAAATATGTGCCCATGTATAATTAAAGTAAAATATGTACCTATGTACTACAATGGCGAGTGAAATATCTCATTCATTTACAATTAAAATGTTTTGAAAACCTTTGTAAACAAAGAGTAAGTAACATTCTTTCCAGAACTTACATCAAAGGAGAATTTTTAAATACACTGTGTTCACAAATTATATGCAATTTCTTTGAATTTCATGAATTTGTAACTAAGTATAATTAAAGTAAAATATGTAACTATGTATAATAAAAGGAAAATATGTGATTATGTATAATTAAAGTAAAATATGTAACTATGTACTACATTGGGGAGCGAGACAAGGACATAGCATTTCTCCCAAACTGTTCACCCTTGTTCTATAAGACAAGGTAGATACAGATGAAAGCAATTGTGAAAGACCTAGATTCAGGAGCAGATGGAAAATGTTTGATGATGAAGATATATGTAAAACAATAAAAAGAATTTTAAAGATTCCATATGAGTCCAGTAAATAGAAAACACAATTTTATTTGTTTACAACAAAATGGAAATATGAAACTGTAAACAAGAATGAATAACATACAAATTGTACAGTTTTATACTGGAAATAATTTAATTACACTTATGACCTGTACTTACAAAATTGTTTTCTCCTACTTTCATATTTTCTGTGAGCTACTAATTTCATAGGATCTATCATAGTGTAGTCTGGTTTATTTTTAAGTAAGTTAATAAACTTCTGGTCTCTGCCATTTACAATTGCATTTACACTTTTACACCACATATACAGAGAAAGTCTAACAATAAATTTACATATATTTATACCTGTATTTGAATGGATTTTACAGTTGAATGGTGAAAAATTTAAACAATTCAATTTCAATGAAATCTGTATCCTCTTTCTTTACTCTAAATAACATATTATATTTACATTGCTCACAGGAAACCTTCAATACTTTCTTTGCTACATATCCTGCAACATAGGTTACAGTACACCTTCCCACCTGAGTTCTCATAACATTTGAAACTGAAAGAGGAAGTGAAACATTCACTTCAGGTGCCAAAGGTTTACAACCTGGTAATACCTCACCTGTTAAAAAAAACCTAATGCATCTAATGCTCCCTCACTATCATTTTCACAATTGCTTTCAGGTGAATGAAAAGATATAAAATTATTTATAAGCAAAGCTTTGAAAGTGGTTATAGCATCTGGCACACTTACTGAATGAAAAATGTAAAGACATATTTTTATAATATATTACCAAAGAATATAGAATATTTGATATTACCATGTACGTCAATAAACCTTATAGTTTGAGTTTCTTCTTCTTCAATATCTGCTGCATTCTGAGAGCCTGAAATTTATAAATCTGTTGGACTAATAAATAAACAAGTACTAGATATCTTGATCTTTATCATCATCAGAAATGAACCCAAATAATATGTTGCCCAGAAGGCCCATCAAAATTTATAATAATTAACTACAATTAATATTCATAATACTTATATTAAAAATCAAAGTCATATTTGCGGAATACAATTAAGTACAATTAGATTTATAAGTTTTGATGATTTTAAAATATATAAGTAAGATTCATATGATAGGATTAACATTAATTTAAACAATAACAGTTTAAACATACAAAATATTATTTAATTTAAGTTTGCTAACAAACATTTGCTATGAGGTACAGTGCTTACCTATTGCCGGTAAAAATCCACTTTATCTTCGTCTGTAAAATGTCTAGAGCAAACACGAAATTTATTGTAAACAGTAAGAGGTGTATAATTGTTTAATACTCCTCTCTTAATTACTTTCAACCATTCCAACGTGTCCATTTCATTTTTCGGATTTGGAAAACAAAATCTACTGCTTGTGTGGTCCTTACAACCAGGAACACAACATGGTTGGCTTTTTCTTTTCTTTTATTTTGTTCCATTTTAACGATCAACAATCATCAACAATCAATAAGATGATTACAACAAAGACAAAACAAAACAAAATTCAACTTGCAATATTTCAATGGCGTACAATACAAATAATACAATACCATAATACCAACAGACCAACACAACACCAACCTCAACTTCAATTCTTCCACGGCACATGCGTCTCATACCATACCCCCACCTAGAGTGACTGTAGCGCCGCCGCCATTACGTACGACTGGAATCGTCCAAACAAACTTCCCCGCTGCCCTATCTCTCTTGCACTACTATTTCTTTTTATGTACTATGTACCTTGACAATGACATTTGACTTAAACAACCCATATCAAAATGTGTCAAAATAGAGATGGAAACAGAAAAATAGTCTCAATGAAAGAATCACGGATCCGTTATTTACTTTCACATTAGAAATATAAAAAAGAAATTATTAAGAAAATTCTATTATGTATTAACCATCTGTTTTAACTTGTTTTTAAGTTTTGGTAAAATAAAATGGGTAGCTTTTAAAAAATGGTCTTATTGTTTCACATCATAAAACACATCGATCATAGACCAAACGAACACTTATTTGCAGAGTAATGAAAAAGAAGATAATGATTACTGGACTGGGACCAAAAAACGTCAAACATAAAGATAACCTAAAACCTATTTTATATTGAAAACTGAAATTCATCAAATTTTCCAAATTCTACTAATTTTATTAACAAAATGAATAGAAAGGAGGCACTATCGACTTTCATTCAACAAATTCATGGTAGACCTGTTGTGGTAAAGCTAAACAGTGGTGTGGATTATAGAGGTATAACACTGTATTATTATTTATATACTATTAATTAGTATCTTATTGAGATCTTTTTTTACGGCTTAGCTACGGGGCGATTCGTCAGTTATTGAGATTGAAAGAAATATGAAGAATCATAATACAAGTTATTACAACTTATTCAACCTGAGGGGGCATTTGTAATATCTGCACTATAGTACTCTATAATGTATATAAGCTTAACAATTCTTCTTATTGTTAGCCTTCTATCGTCCATTTTTGGGCATAGGCCTCTCCCAACTCCTTCCATCGATCTCTATCCTGAGCAACATACTTCCAATTTGCTCCTGCTATTGTTTTATGTTGTTTACCCATCTCATCTGTGATTTTCGTCTTGGTTGTCTACCTGAGCTTAACAATTATTAAATTATATAATGTAAATATATCAAATTATTTCATGTGTTTCTAACTTTTTAGGTGTTCTAGCCTGCCTAGATGGATACATGAACATTGCTTTAGAGCAGACTGAAGAATATGTTAATGGCCAGCTAAAAAATAAATTTGGTGATGCCTTTATCAGAGGAAATAACGTTTTGTATATAAGTACACAAAAAAGGCGGTACTAATTTTTGTTTTAAGCTATATAAGTAACATGTAACCTGCTAAGAATAAAATATTTTGTAAATTTTGTAAAATGTTATTTTTTAATTATTTATATAGTAAGGTATTTATATATAGCAGTATGAATAGGAACAAATCAACTGAGATATTAGTAGAATCATATTATCATCATTATACATACATATGTATATCATCAGTATATGATGTTTTTAGTAGTTCTCTTCAGCTCATTCCTAAAATTGTGTTCCTTTTTGGTGTTTCCATGATTTCCACTATTTTTTTTATTCTTTCATATCTTTCTAACTGCTTAGAGTGGTTGTGGGATTTTTATGGATAATATGACTTTTGATCCAAAATACAACAACAATGATGATAATTTTGATGAAAAATGTGTAACATTCAATTTTTTAGATAATGCTCCCCTCGATGTATGGGAAACTGATTTTAATCGTCTAATTGCCCAAAATTTACCATTATAAAAAATGGAAAGTCTCTTTTTTGCCTGTTTTCTCTGTATCCTGAGTAAGCTGAAGAAGCTTTGAATAAATTTCACATATTTTTAAAGATTTACACAAAGATGCTACCAGCATAACTTATTCAACTGAAGATGAAGAAAATGTTCTCACGACACAATTTTTAAGGGGCAAATTTATATAACATCTCCCAATAGATGTCTACATCAGGATGTCCTGTTTTGGCAAGCTTATAGTGACGCATTTACAAATGAATCTAAACGAAAAGTCTATTAGTTAAAATCAAAGAAAGAAAATCTTTGTATAGATACAAGAAGGCTGGTAAAGGTTTTAAAATTAGCAAATATACACCAAAATCCGATAAAACAATGTATAAAAATCCCTACGACTACGAACCTACGATGGCTAAAAACTCATCACCTAAAGACGATTCGTTGTTTTCAAAAACAGATCAATGTACATACAGACTGCTGTCCATTTAAGCCCCGATTCATAGAACAACAAGGCGATTGTCTAGGTCTTGCATACCCAGGTAGATAAATTATACCTCCATATCCTGGCGTTTTTTCCATTCGACATCGAAGTGGCTGCATTGCATACAATTCACTTCTTTCAGGAATATTCAGGGAAGAAATTACAGTCTAGGTGTAAAAATGTGTACATATGGTATAGTTTTATCAGAAAACGTGGTACTCATTGTAGTGAATGCAATAATAAACCAAATCCCCCATAAAAAACAATACATGGTAAAGGATTTACTAAATTTAGTGATTTGCCCGGATATCCTACAGGTATACCAATGCAAATCGATATGCTTATATGCAGGCTTATATGGACCCTTTGCAAACGAACTATTATATGCCACACTGGCCAAGATCCTGAAAGAAGTCCAGAATAAAACCAGACTTGTTATGAGTATTTTCTAGTCCGTATGATAAAGAAAAACTACTCAAAGTAGATGGTCCTCAAAAGGCTATTGACAACATTGTTAAGCTTATGTGGTAGTATCGACATCTCCAGGGATTAACAGATAGTTAGAAAAATAAAACGAAGATTTCCAAATAGAAGTTTGAAGTGTTGAAATCCAAGAAACAATGGTAGCGAGAAAATTAGGTCAAAATTAGATAATCATCTTGGGCTATAAAATAACCTTGCCGTGGTAGAAAAGGCTAGTCATCAGTCTTGGTCCCTCTATTGTGGGATATATCCCGGGGAGCACGACCGATAAAGCTAAGTACAATCCAACTAACGTCCAGCGTCTGTGTACCGGGTGCACAAGACACTACATTTTTTTCCAAATTATCCAAACACATTTCTTTAATAAAAATCTTCATTTCTTCCTATATAATAAAACCCATCCTACAGTAGGATGAGCGCAGATGAGCCTGGATTGGTCACCGTGGCTCATCTCCGGCCATCCACCAAATTTCAAGTCAATTTTATTAATTAACACTTTTATTAATTTAGATTCTTAACATCCATACAAACGGATATGCATAGGGCAGGCGGCTATGCATAATCCTAATATACCGCCTCCCTAACCTCAAGGTGTAACACCATCGTGCCAAAGAGGTGCATGGCCCAGGGGTAATAAAGTGGGCTACAAGCGATGCCCAAGGGAGGTGGCGAACCTGAGGGGAAAACAGCCTTGGTGGGGTAAGGGCGCACTGCCCCACTGGACCGATCAGCACGACCCAACTCGTGGGAAGAAAGATGAGAAAGAAAAAGAAAAATAAAAGAGACGGAAAAGGGAACAGTGGAGATGAAGAAGAAAGTAGAAGAGGAGGAGTGAAAGAAAGGGATGAAACTCAAGGGAAGAAAAACTGGAGAAGAGAAGTGGAAGAAATTGTAGATAGAAATAAAACAAACAGAAATAGCAGGAAGGATAGGGAAGAAAGGGAAAATCAGCAAACCAAGAGAGAGGAAGAAATAAAGGGAGGAGAAAAAGAGAAAGGGGAAAACAGGCAGAAGGAAGAAAAAAATAAAATGAGGGAGGAGATTTTAAGGAAAGAAAACGAAAGAAAGGAAGACGAAGCAGCAAGCAGCTCAGACAGCAGATGCAGCTTTGACGATGAATGGAAAAAAAGGAGGTCAAGAAAAAGAAAACCAAGCAACAGGACAGAAACGTCCAGTTTAGAGGAAGAGGGGAAGCCACTGAACTACAAAACTAGATCAAAGTTGGAGCGTCTCCAGGACAGCGTAGCGGAACTCGGGAAACTTATGAGAAAGGTGCCAAATACAAGGCTATCCATAAAGAGGGAGGTCGACATCTTGAGAAATCGGATGCTCGATTATATCGAGGAAGTGGAGGAAAATAATGAAGAAGAGGCTCCAAGAAAGTCTGTATGCATGACATCCAGAGGTGTGCAGATCAACATGGAACCCTTGAAAGTTAAGAAGTTGGCGACAATGGGGGTTCAAGTGGATCTAGAGAATCCAGAAGCCATTAAACGAAGGGTAGACGCTATCACAAATAAGATGACAACATGTAAGGAAGAGAAGGAAACAATAGAATTTCTAAATGAAGACTGGCCAGAGGAGGTCTTCACTAGGACTATAGTGAAAGAAGGTAACATCTCAGAATTAACAGGAGACGTGGCAGTCTTTGTCACCAACAATGACGAGGACAACAAAGCCATGGAAAAGGCCAAAGCTATGTTTCCGCAGCTACCAGGTGCTCCAGCGGAGGTGGATGAGGAGGGCGGCCTGGGAACTACGAAAGTCACGATGTCTGTTCATAAAGATGGAACGTGGATCCACAAGGAGAAGTATGGATTTAAACTTCTCCCAAACAAAAAGGAAGAACCTGTGCCGGTGAAGTTCCTGAAAACATGCAGGAAACTGGTACAGAAGATGGAGGAGCTGGGAAGAGAAAACCTGGGAATCCACACACCGGCAGCACTGGGAGTTGAGACATCGAGAAAAATTATGGAATGGGCTGTAAGAGGAAGAGATGTAACGATCACGCTCCTAGGTAAAAAAACAACAAGAAGGTGGACCAATATCAACACCAAGTCCAAAGAACAAAATGGAGTCGTAATCATCAATAAAACCAAAGAAAAATCCTTTGTGGATTTAATGACAGAGGTAAAAAACAAGCTGACAGGAAGAAAGGACATTGACATTAAAAGGATCAGACAGACTAGAGACCAAGGAATATCACTAGAGTTGGTCGGAGGACGGGAAAAGGCAGAGGAAGTGAAGAAACTTCTCTCTGATAATACATGCGTGTCGAGAGCAGTGGCAAAAGGAGGCATCGTGAAGAAAAGACTCTTAATACAGGAAATCCCACCCAATACAACAAAGGAAGAGATCCAAAAGGCCACAGAGGAAGCAGCTGGAAAAGAGCGGGTCTGTGACATTATAAAAATTTGGACCGAAACACGAGGCGCAGTAAGAGGGATGATGAGTGCCGTGATCGATGTGGATGAAGATGTTGCCGAAAAGATCTTGCAAATGAAAAGAATAAAAGTAGACTACACATCCTGCCGAGTGATAAAATCAAGGTTAGAAATACCGAGATGCTTGAGATGTCTTGCCTTTGGACACAAACAATGGCACTGCAAGGGGCAGAACAGAAGAGGATGTTGCTTCCGATGTGGCAAAGAGGGTCACATAGCGCTGGAATGCAAAGAAGAAACAACCAGATGCCTCAACTGCGACGTGAATGGGCATGTGGCAAATTCAAGAATATGCCCAAAGTTCAACCGACTGGTTGAAAATAGAAATAACTGAGGACTAGTCCCAAGAGTATGAGAGTGTAAAAGAGAGCGCGAAAGAAATCCAAGGTTTAGAAATGGCAAACAAAGAAAACATGACTCGAGAGCTGAGAGTGCTCCAAACTAATGTGGGAACGGCAAGACTAGCACATGATCTTGCTGAGACTGCCGCAGTAGAAAAGAACATCGATGTGCTGGTGACGGCGGAACCAAATCCAACAGCGGTGAAAAGAAGAGGATGGTTTGTAGATACGACCGGGAGAGCTGCTGTACGAATCTACAATAGGAAACTGCGAGTGTATGAAATTAAGCCGAAAGAAGGATATGTGATTGTTCGGATGGAGGGGGTGCGACTGGTCTGCTGTTATATTTCTCCAAACGTGACGGTGGGCGAGTACGAGATGAAGATAGACGAGATCATGCAGGAAGTGGGAAACACAGGAGGAGAATACGTAGTGCTGGGAGATTTTAACGCAAAAGCAGCGGACTGGGGATCTCCCATCACCGATGCTCGCGGCAGGATACTAACTGACTGGGTGGGTGCTCTAGACCTAGTGGTTCTGAACACAGGTCTGGAACCTACGTTTGTTAGGAGAGGTACAGGTACGTACATCGACGTGACCATGGCGACACAAGAAATAGCGGCGAAAGCAGTAGGTTGGAAGGTTTTGCCAGACTACACTGGAACTGAACATCAATACATTGAGTTCTCGATATCTGGAAAGGGGACCACTAACACGGTCCGTGCATCCGGGACGTCGATGGGCAGATGCGGCGATGGGAATGACTGGAAAGTATACGAGGAACTAATTAAATGGAGAGTGAGCATAATGCAGGGTCAATCACCGACAGTGGAAAGCCTGGAGAGAGTCATTAAAGAAGCGATGGAGGGAAGTAAGATTGGTCGCCAAGATGTCAACAGGATGCCATATTGGTGGAATGCGGACATCGAGGCACTAAGAAATGTGTGTATAGCGATGAGAAGAAGGTTAACAAGAGCAAGA
This sequence comes from Diabrotica undecimpunctata, assembly GCF_040954645.1. NCBI lineage: Eukaryota > Metazoa > Arthropoda > Insecta > Coleoptera > Chrysomelidae > Diabrotica > Diabrotica undecimpunctata. The sequence goes on along the minus strand of NC_092811.1, from coordinate 36,141,308 downwards.
GGTAGAGCAGGAATCAACCCTGAGATCATCGAGGAGATCGAGGAAGAGTACCGCGCAAGGAAGAGGGAACTGTACAGGAAAATCCGTACAGAAAAAAGAAGGCACTGGAAAGAGTTGTGTGAACAGCTGGATGAGGACATCTGGGGTCAGGGGTACAAGATCGACATGAAGAAGTTCCATGCGTATTCTCCTTACGAAATGCCTATGGATAAGAAGCTTGAGGTAACAAGAGAGCTCTTTCCGGACGGCAGATGTCATGGTGTATGGAGGGATGAAGGAGCTGAGCGAGCTGTACCCTTTACCATGGATGAACTTATCGAGGCATTGGGTTCACTGAAGACTCGTAGATCCCCAGGACTAGATCAGATACCACCTGAGGCGGTGAAGGGTCTAGGACGGGTGGAACCTGCGTGGCTTCTGGAACATATGAATGCACTGCTGGAAGCACAAACTTTTCCTGAGCCTTGGAGGACATCGAGGTTAATACTGCTTCCCAAAGCTAGGGAAAAGTATCGCCCCATCTGTCTGCTTCCATGCATCAGTAAGCTGTATGAAAGGATGCTGCGAGTACGCATAGACGACATGATTGAGAAGTCAGGTGGTTTATCAAGGAGGCAATTTGGTTTTTGTAAAGGGAAGAGCACGATTGATGCAATCATGAGTGTACTCGAAGCATTGCGCAACAGAGGGGATGAACATCGCTGGGCGGCTCTGCTGTTGTTTGATGTTAAGAATGCATTCAATACGTTGCAGTGGAACGAGGTAATGAAGGCAATGGAGGAGAGAGAATGTCCTGGTTACCTGATGAATGTGGTGGCGGAGTATCTGTCCGAAAGAAGGATTATGGTGGAAAAGGGCACGATCGTGGACGTGACGGCCGGGGTACCCCAGGGATCTGTCTTGGGCCCGACGCTATGGAATCTGGCATATGACGGGGTTATGCACTGTGAATACGGAGAGGGTACAACCCCCTTCGCATTCGCGGATGACCTCGCTGTACTGGTAGTGGCTCGGGATGAGCCAGATCTCAAATACCGGGTTAGAAACGCAGGCGGCGTCGTAAAGAAATGGATGACGCAGCACGGACTGAAACTTGCGACAGAGAAAACCGAAGCCATCATTCTGAAGGGGACAAGGAATAGGCAAAATATTGAACTAAAATGTGCGGGAGCATGTCTAACACCTAAGAAACATGTAAAGTATCTAGGAGTGACATTGCACCAGAATGGAAAATGGGGAGAGCACGTGCGGGAGGTGGTCCGGAAGGCTGCGAATAGTACGGCTGCGTTGGGGAGGGTGATGCCGAACATTGGAGGACCCAAATCCGAAAGGAGGAGGGTCTTACACGGTGTTGTACAATCGATCGTCCTCTACGCGGCACCAGTCTGGAGCGAGGCCGTAGAGATAACTGCCTGTAGGAATCTCATGACACGAGTAGACAGAACAAGTCTGTTGCGAGTGGCATGCGCCTACAGGACTGTGTCTGCGGCAGCCTTATGGACCATCACTGGATGTGTTCCGTTGCATGTTTTGGCGGTGGAAAGAAAAGAGCTGTATGAGAGAAGAGGTCCAAACCTTACTGTGGCCGAGAAAAGACAGGAAAGGGAAAGGTCAGTTGAAAGATGGCAAGAAGAATGGAACAACACGGAAGATGTGGCACAGTGGACGAAAATGCTGATCCCAAACATAAGAGATTGGGTGGACTGTGGCCACAGGCGACTGGATTATTTCCTGACGCAGGTGCTCACAGGACACGGGTGTTTTAGGGCCTACCTCTATAGGATCGGAAAGGCTGATACAGATGAATGCCTATACTGTGGGTACTCGGACACTGTGACACATACGATGTTAGATTGCAGCAGATGGATAGTGGAAAGGAACAGAATGGAGAGAGAGACAGGTGTGAATTTTGTTACAGTGAGAGAAATGATTGAGAGAATGATTGAAAATAAATTAGTTTGGACTAGTGTACACAGCTATATCCGTGCAGTAATCAAGAAAAAGGAAGAGGAAGAAAGACTGCTAAACCAACGCTAAAGGTAAGAGTGAATGATGCTGAAAGGTGAAGCTAGAAAAGTGGGTCACACTGTGTGAGTTGGAATGCGTGAGTCAGACTGTGGGGAAGGAGGAAATGCCCATCTGGAAATAATGCCGAACTAGGAGCGATGAGTGTCTTCTACGCGCTACCTGGAACGAGACAGGGAACCTCCTTGCTGATGAATAGAGTGTGGATGTGTATGAATGGAGAATGAATGAATAAAGGTAGTGATTCGGAAGTGATGCCGGCCTTACAGCGGCCATTCCGCTTCCGGATCGCTGGATGACAGAGGAGGGTCTGGTTTAGCAGGTAGGCGTTCGGCGTAGACTCGGCGACGAGAGGGCATTTTAAAGTACCTCGGGAACTATCGCCGGGAGTACGAAGAACGAATCCTGCACTAAAGTTAGTCAGGCGGCGCCCTGGACTAAGATGTCTTTTGAAGATTCCAGACCCCCCCTCTATAAAGACGAAAAAAAAAAAAAAAAGAGTGGTTGTGGGAAGTACCTACACAATAAATAGATTTGAGCCTAACCAACATTGTTATTTGGTTTGCTTATATCTGTTGTAGATCTGCCTTACATAAAGTGATTTTTAGATATTTGGTACTTTATGTATTTGTCTATTAAATCTACTCTCACCCATATTTTAATGGTGTAAATAAGTAGATTTATGGCCCTGTAGTTTGGGAATTGTTGAACATCTTTGTTTTTGTAAACAGGTACTAGGTAATTATATTACTTCTCTATTTGTTAGCATTTTAACCATTTTTGTTCCATATTTATATTAAATAAACATGTTTGCCACTTTGTTCCTGTCTCTCCTAAAGCTTTCCACACTCGCTTAGGAATATCACAGTAACTTTAGAGGGAACTAACAATCACCATGTACTACTACACATACTCAGTCACTGACTAATTTGTACAGAACAATCTATGACATGTAATTCACTATATTTGTACTGTCATTTACCAGAAGTAATAAAAGACAAGATGGCACCATTGTTTAAAACTGCATGTTAGCTTTTAATTTAGCATGTTTTAAACTCTAAGACCAATTATATAGCTTTTTTGAGTGATAACCCACAAAAATTGAAATGAAATAATCACAGTGTTTTTATAGTTATTTACTATCATATACGCAGGGCCTGCGTAGCGCAAGCGGTAGGATTCTTGCCTCGCACGCCGGTGGTTCGGAGTTCGAATCCTACCGCCGGCAAGAACAACTAGACATTTTTAAAAATGTCTATAGGCCCCAGGTCGACTCAGCCTGAATAAAATGAGTACCTTGGGTAAAACCAGGGGTAATAATAGGCGGTTGAAGCGTAGCATTGGCCATGTTACCTTCCTTGTATACCGTAGGCCCTAGATATAGCAGACTACCCTGCTATACTCCCAAAGCCACGAAGCGGTACATAAGTCCAACAAATGAAAAAATAACTTTACTTAACTACTGGGAAGCATGTTGGTTTTGTCTAGTCCCCATATTACAATTATAATCCAGTATATATTCTGGTTTCTAGATAGAAACATTTTCCTTGGTTTTTTTACCACTATCTTTCATGTTGCTGGAGTGAAGTGTTGTAGTCTTAGCATTGTTACTGGAGGTCTATCTAAAATCTAACCACTTCAGATCCTGCATATGTAGTCTTGTAGCCAACTACTTGACTTTATGTAGGTTTTTCGTCATGGGTGGCATAGGTTGTCTAATTTGATTTTACCCTTCCACACGCACATAGGTAAGTAACACACGCGTTAGTTTTATCTTTATATAGCTTGTCAAATAAAAGCGGATTGCCTTACCAGTTCACCAGTTGTCCACATACAACGTATGGCCTTTATTCAAGTAAGGCTCAATCAACGTATGTACATACAATATTTCCAGAAATTTTTAGGTCTTTTTTGAAGATTTTAATGTCAGTATAAGACCCGGTATAAATGTTAAAGTCTAAAATGTAGCCTGTCTCACAGTCACATAAAACGTAAAATTTAATTCCAAATCTGTGCCTTTTATACGGTATATATTGTTTAATATTCCCTTATACTTAAAGCATCAAACTTTCTAAAAGGATACAGAAATCTACGAAAAGCGGTCTTTAAATGGTCTATAACCATTAGCAGCTTAAAAAGTGAGTCTTCTTTGTCAACGGTATTGTTATCTGAAAAATGTAACATACGCGACTCGATACGCAACAGCATTAGATGATAGATATCTATCACATAACATAATTTGGGAAAAAATGGGTGTAGACAGGTCAGTCAACCAATAAGAATTTATTTATTGTTTTCGCTATTGAGGCACAGTACGTGACAGTACCTATATTGCTAAAGAATTGTTGGTTGCAGATCTCCCTTTTCGCATTTATATTTAACGGAATCTTTCCACATTTACGACATTTATCTTGTTGAAGAGAAGTAGATTCCAAAGTTAAAGCACTATTTTCACTAAATTCTGTTGATGGTGGTAGAGTCTCTTCATTATCATTTTCCCAGATTCATCACTACAGATTCTTAAAGAATACTTTCATATAATTCACATTCGCTGAGATATTTTCGGTTACGAGCCATTTCACTAAGCAATTGCTTTTATTATTCAAGAATTAATCGACTTTGAGCATGACGTCATAGAGAGACAAAGCCAGGGGACTTATATGACAATGTATTATATTTTAACGATTCATCATATGGCAACGTTGTTCCATTACTGTAATGAACAACTTCGAAACTTAAACTGTTAACGGTAAGTATACTTACCTCGATGCCATATCCTGCACTAAGAAGTCATAGTTACTTTCTGTGAAACCGTGGTTTGAAAATTAATAAGTAATTAGTAAAATTAATTAAAGAAATATATGAATATACGATTTGATTGTGTGTATTACAAACAAAATAAATATTGCTACAAAACATAAATTAAATATAAAAGGCCGGCAAAATGTAAAGAATTTGACCATAAAGGAAAAGCGGGTCATACTTGAGACTTTATGAATATCATTTATTAGATATTTATTTTACAATCTTTTTTTTATTATTTTTTTCCCTTATATGACGCATCAACCACGCAGGGTTATTAGCGTGTATGGATTGTGATACAGAGTTAGAACTTAACAATAGAATCTTAACTATAGCAATACATAAATAGAAATAAAACTAGCTCTATACACAGTAAAATATTAGATTTTTGATATCAGCTTGCAGTCTTTGAGAAAGGCGAAAATATTTTTAGTATTACTGTCTTTTCCAAGAGCACTGTTTAATGTTGATGGTATGTTATACATTTTGCATTGCACATCGTACTTGGGGCACTGCAATAAACAATGTTTTACCGTTAAGACAGTTTTACACATGTCACACACAGGTTTATCAGTACATTGTAGTAGGTAGTCGTGTGTTAACCGAGTATGGCCAATCCGGAGGCGAGTGAAGGTTACTTGTTGTCTTCTATTGTTAAATTTTGGGAATTTTTTATGACTTATTTTTTATTTATTTTTTATGATTATCAACTTCGTACAGCTTGGTTGGGGAGTTCTTCCATGTATCCTGCCATATTGAATTAATCCTTTCTTTAAAGAATGCTTTCAGATCGGTGTGAAAAACTTTCGTATTCTCTTCTGCGTTTGGGTTAGTAGGTGCATTTTTTGCTATTTTATCTAGGTACAACCCCGTTTCCTTCGATTCCAGTATGTGACGGTACCCATATAAAATTAACTTTAATGTTCATATTTTCTGCATGTTTTAGTTCCTTTTTAATGAGAAGGAGTGGTGGATGATTACAGTAGACTTGGTTTAATGCCATTATTGAGCTGAGAGAATCTGTAATAATGATATTTCTCTTTTTATTTTTGTTAACTATCAGAACTAGTGCTTTTAGTATCGCATACAGTTCAGCTGAGAACGTTGTTGTATATGAAGGTAATTTGTAAGCTTCTGTATAATCTGATAAGTAGATTGCTGCCCCAGTTTCGTCTTCGTTTTTGGAGGCATCGGTGTAAACTTTGAAACAGCTACCATATTTGCTTAATATTTTTAGAAATTCTTGATTAATTTGACTTGCTGGCGTTTCTGATTTGTTTAGGCGCAATAAGCTGGTGTCAGTAGAGGGAAGTCGAATTGTCCAAGGAGGAGGGGTTTGAATTGAGGAGATATCGTAGGTGTCTGGAAAATGGATACCCATTGTTAACAAGTAGGTATGTAGGCGGTAATAGAAAGGGTGATCAGTTCGATTTGAAGTTTGGAAACGACTTTTGAAGCGGTCAGCGAATACGTTGTGTATAACAGGATTATCTTGATTAGACGATACTGCTGCGGCATAAGAAAGACTTAGATATTGTCTTCTAAATGCGAGTGGAATCTCTCCAGTTTCCCAGTATAGAGTTTGTATTGGACTTGTGTAGTGTGCTCCTAAAGAAATTCGGAGGCCTGTATTTTGAATAAAATCTATTGTTTTTAAGTACGATTTTTTGGAGGAGTTGTAAACAATTGAGCCGTAGTCCAGTTTGGAGCGTACTAAAGCCTTGTAGATATGTAGTAATGTAGAAGAGCCGGCGCCCCATTTTTTGTTTGCGAGTGATCGTAACAAATTTATTCCAGGCTGACATGTCTTTTTTAAATATTCTAAATGTTTCTTCCAAGTTAGTTTTTGGTCAAAGATCATACCAAGAAATCTAACTTTGTCTACATTTTACAATCTTTGTGATTTTTCTTTTGCGGATATTGTAATTATCTTAAATATTTTGATTTAGAATTCGTGTTTTAAAATACATTTTACATCTAAAAAAAAAGTAATTTTACATCTTCGTTAACATTTACATACTATTGTATTTTGCAGCTTCTATTAAGTTTAAATAATTTTTTGTTATTTTTAATGTGTCGCCAGTCGCCATTATAACTACGAAAAATATGTTCCAGTTCACTAGTTCACTATATACTACATACATCCAAAGTAACTTTTTTTAAAAACCTATCAAAAATAAAGTATTAGATACTTCAAGTTCTATTAAAATGGCCATTAGTATATATTATTATCTATAGAAACATTTATTATTATCTATAGAAACATTTGCTCTGCTGTTAAAGTGTCTAAAACCAAAATACTTACATGTTTTTTAATATATTTCTTTTTTCCATTCTTCTGTTGCGTCTATTTTCAGGCGATGTTTTAGCGCTTGGGGATTTTATTAAATGAACTGAATGTTTTCACCACAAAATTTATATAACAATATAATATACAAAGTCTCTACTACATCAATGAATAAATAAAAATATCATTCTCTACGTTTTGAAATACACAGGATAGCAAACTCGATTAATCCAGCAATATAATTAACATTATGAGCATTTAACTTGCCGTCATTAAAGTTGTCTCGGGCTTACGTCACAAGAACATGCGCGTTGACTTATCTTGTTTTGTTATAGTATCAGGTGCTTATAGTGACTAGGGCATATTTTGACAGATTCATAGCTGAAAATCTGCAACACGAAAGTTCCTAGCTCACAGTCTTAACAGCTTAAATAAACTTTTATTACAGACTTCTTTCCTTGAAGAAAGAAGAATTATTATAAATAGTCGAAGTGTATACTAAACCCATAAAATTTTGGGTAGTATATATTTAAAAAATATAGTTCAGTTGTTACAATTTAACATAACTATTTATTATATGGTGCAAATAAATAAATATTGAAATCCGTAAACTAATTTTCAACTGTCTTGTTTCCTTCCAAATAAATATTGATTGCCGGTAATTCGTAAAGTTCTATTTTATTTACTATTTGGTGAGTTTACTATTAATATTGGCTATGAGTACGTGTGCTTGGTTGTATAGTAATTTCCAGCCACTTCTAGTCTGTCAAAAAGTAACAAACTTCGTAAAAAAATAATTATGAAATTCACCAGACAGTTCGGACTGGGAATAGCGAACCGAGTATAGTACATAATGCTGTACAACGGAAATAATCTCAACATCATCAAGTCTGTAATTTCCGTCTTCTTTGAATATTCATAAAATACCTATTAATATCGTAAAAGGTATTTCAAATGGTCAAGTAATATAAATTCTTTGTATTATAGAAATAATCTTAAAAATTTGTTTTGACAACAATAAGTCTTTCATTTTCGTGGAATTTGAATAATATTAAAATATTTATATCCTATAATGTTTTCCTAAATCTCAGGTAGTAAATAAAAATCTTTTAACAATGGGAGCCTTACCTAATATGCCATGTCCGTTAATTCTAAATAGAATATTTATTTACAGTGAGTACCTACTTGTATTTTAGTTATACGAAAAGTAATAATTAACCGAGGTAACAGACCTTGTTCAACTGTTAGTAATTTTGTTTTTGAAGATTTTTCAGCCTCTTATTAGGAGTGAAAAAACCCAATATATCTCCTGCTGCAATTTTGCGGCCCTCCTTTGCCATAATTGTGATGCTACACACATAAACTCCTGAACATGCCACCCAAAAATCTCAGACTATTTACTATTATTTATATTAGATTATTTATCAACTTACCGGTCATACTAATACTAGTCACCATCTAGTCACACGCTCTTGTACTTTTATAATTTCAATAATAGGTTTATCAGCGGCCGTAATTCACACAATTGAATTCTTAAACTAAAATAAATTGAAATAAGCTGCTAAAAAATATCGTACATAAATACGGCGAAAGAGAATCCTAAGATTTTACAAGTAAATCCCTGATAGTGCGTGCATGTCTGTGTAAAAAGTGCGGATTTGTACGGCTCCCGCAGTGAAGCATAACATTTTTAAAATGACAAAAAATTCGCATTTGGCTTATTTCTTGACATAAGCCTTTAACCAAGTTTGGCATATCGGACTACTGAACAAACTGCTAAACGTTATTGGACTGTCCATTCCCTTTATCAAACTAATATATTCGTATCTCTCAGACCATGGTGTCCGGGTATATTTTAATATTGATCTCTTAAACCCATTTACTTAAGCTAGTTTTACATTATGCAATTTTATTGCTATCCAAGAGATACCTATGCAAGACAGATTGTGCAACTGCGTATGCCCACAGGATATTTCAATGCAATATCTGTGCTAGACTAAAAATTAGAACATGTTCTATTTATGATGCAATTTGTTGTCAAAATTCGTCTTGTCAATACTCGTATAACAAAATTTATAGTTTAGAATAAAACTGAACCTTATTGTGTAAATATATATATATATATATATATATATATATATATATATATATATATATATATATATATATATATATATATATATGTATATATATATATACCCGGTATTTAGGCGGCACACGCCCTTCCGGTAGGGATCTATGGAGGAGTATCACCAAGCCGCAAGCCCTTATATCTTGCCGTACTGCTCCACCTTAGGCCGATCAGATACCAGCATATTCTAGACTAAGCCGCAGATTCATTTAGAATTTTAATCTGCTGCGTTAGCCTTTTTGTTTTCTGTACACCGAGCTGGGGATTGAACTGACATCTCTCGCAGTGAAGCGAAAGAGAAGCCAGCCGCCCAGCCCGCTTGGCTATCCGATATCCCTATATATATATATATATATATATATATATATATATATATATATATATATATATATATATATATATATATATATATATATATATATATATATATATATATTGTTATGATATGTAAAATCAAGAAAATATTGGTTTGTTTAAAATATTTCAAAGTTCAACAAAAAATTAAAATAATTCAGAAAGTATAACCAACAAACATTTCTAAGAAGGAAAGTTATTAAATTCTTGGATTATCTGTACTAAACAAAAAGTAAGCTTTACATAAATTATTTCTTTGTAATACTTCAGTTGACCCGCATAAGTTTAAGTGAAACAAAAGACAAATTGAAACGGGTTTTTACAAATACATTAGTGCAGTGATTAAAGACAATAGAAGATATTTTAGAAAGAGGTTTTTGTTAGTTTTAAGAATTATAGAAAATAATATTTGTAAATAAGTTTTAGGAAATTTTATAATTATAGGTAAAAATTTGTTTGTTATCGAAATGAAAAAATGGGGAATTGTGACGAGTTTTGATTGGCGGAGATTGAAAAAGGTGGGATAAGGAAAGTTTAGCTAGATTGAGGAGAGAGAAAATATAGGCAGTTGGTTTCCAAGTCTTCAAGAAAGAACAGTGTTTGTTCTCTGTCGGTTCCCGAAATGTAGCAAGCAGTAGTGTTGAATGTTAGTGAGTTTTTGTGGAGTTAGTGTATCTGACAGAAGCTGAAACAACAAAATATTGTAAGTCATATTTCTCTACTTATATTCCAAGAGTCACTGTTCAGGCCAACGAGAGATTCAGTTTATCGTAAAGAGAAGATATTCCAAGAGTCAATTTTTCACTCGGGCCAACGAGAGATTCAGTTTATCGAGAGGAGAAAGGCTATCATAATTTGAATGATTTGCGCTTTTGAAGGAGATCATTAAGGACGATATACTTGCAACAATCTGATGTAAGATTGCTGATTACATAGGGAGCGATTGAGAGGAGATAATATAATCTACAAGGAACAAGGATTTGGACCACTCATCATCAGAGAGAGAAAATTTTGTTTTCTGCAGTTTTTTTCTTTTATTGATAACACAATTTTTACACATAATTTAGAAAGGATATAAATATTTGGATTAGGAGAGTTAGAATAGTTTGGGATTTTGAGATTTCAATTAATATTGTTTGTACCATTAATTTTTGATTGTTCACGTACGGAGAACAAAATTTTGAGAATCCTTATATGAGATTTGTTTATTGAAAACTTTTGAGTGTGAATTATTTCATTATTTTTATTTCAATATATAGTGTTAGATCATATGTGTTTTTTATTGTTCCGGTATTCTCTGGACCTTACCTTTCACATGTAATAGCATAGATATAGAAGCACGAATTGAACCCTGAGATAAAAGAATTAAAAATTGTGATAGAGTCATAATCATATCATTTAAATAATATTAATTATTAAAACAAATTAATTAGCTAATTATTGCTTGGCGCACCAAGACTTTAAATATCACAATAACTGGCTTCCAAAACGTGGGGGGCTTGAAAATATCGCAGCTTTACATTTGAAGGAAGGGAAAGAGATCTGGAATAAGTACAGGTGATCCAGAGATAAAAACATATAACATTGAGGGAATTTGAATTTGAAAGTATTTTGACAATTTTTCCAGGGAATATAAATTTGATTTATTGCTTGATCGTAGTTAGTGGATATTTACTGCTATTGAATTATTTGATTTTATTTTCTTTACCAATCGTACATTTGATATTTATTTTGAATTATTTGAATTTTACTGATTGCATATTTGATATTTGTCGTGAAAATTTAATACATTTGGGGAGAAACATTGTCGTGTTCTGAAACATATAGAGTGTTGTAAAATTTCACATTTGGCGGGGACAAAAACAATAACAAAAAGTAACAACATGTCTGTCACAAGGAGACAAATTAAAATGCAGGAAAGGAAGGAGGATAACAGAGAAGATGAAACAATTTTGGAAGAAGTATCGGATAATGAAGGAAATGTGACAATAGTTGAGGAGAGAAAAGAACTATCAGGAATAGATAAAATATTACAACTAATGCAACTAAAGTCACAAAAAATGGATGAAACAAAACAAACAATGGAAGAAAACCAACGGGAAACAAGGCAAGCAATAGAACTAAATAACAGAAATATAGAGCAGCGTTTGGAAAACTATGAACAGAAATTAGAAGAAAATGATAGAAAAATGGAAAAGCGTTTGGACAAATATGAAAATGAGGTAAAAGTCTGTTTAGAAAAAGTCAGAGAAGAAACAGAGAGGAAACTAGAGATGCAGAGAGAAGAAATAGAAACTAAAATGAAAGATATTAAGACTGTACAGAAAAAGGAATTAGAACAGTTAGAAACAAAATTTGAAATGGCTTTACAAGAAGACAAGAAAGAAATAGAAAAACAAATTGAGGATATCAGAAAACAACGAGATATGGGAGACAGGAGAGAAGTACTCATCCAAAGTCCGGGTGACATAAAAATACAGTTTGGCGGGGATATTCGGAAAACACACCCAGTACCGTTTGTTAAAAATTTGAAAACCAAATTACAACATATTAGATATTTTGACGATTGCAAAGAAACAATTAGAAACCATTTGAAAGAAGGAGCAGCGTTATGGTATGAAAGCAAGGAAGATGAGTTTGAAAATTGGACAGATTTTGAAAATAAATTTCTCAACTATTTCTGGGGGAAAAATAAACAGAGAGAAATCAACCAAGAGCTACAGAATGGAAAATATCACGAAAAAATGGGAATATCTGAAGAAAGATATGCTTTGCAGATATATAACAATTCAAAATATCTAGAATACAAATATTCTACCGAACAGCTGGTAGAAATGATCAGCAGACATTTTGAGGAAACGTTGGAAGATCACGTGATTTTGAGAAACTATCAAGATATTGATAGTTTGTGCCAATTCCTTCAATTAAAAGAAGCGAAAAGAAAAGAAATGAGAAATAGAAGACAACATGACCAATATAATGGACCGGAAAGAAGGTAATCATCAAATTATGACCAGAGAAACCGACATCCCAGATCAACAAACGAATATAGGCCGAGAAATTACAATAATTACAATAGACAACAAAATTACGATAACAGGAATGACACACAACATAGAACATATGAAAATCACAACAGGAATAGAGATGCACAAAATACTCCGAATAGGAATACTAACGAACAAAGGGATGATAGAAATAACCAGAGCTTCCAACAACAAAATAGAAGGGAGATGAATCATGTAGCAATAGGAAACGAAAGACAAATCTCTAATTCTAATCTAATATTTTTAGATGCATTTATAAAACATAAAGCAATTAAAATTGTGATTGATTCTGGCTCGGAGATATCGCTAATAAATAAAAAACTAGTAAAAGAATTAAATTTGGACAGATTTGTGTATAAGATTCCTAGGGTTGATTTAGTGGGTGCAAACAATAAAAATTTGACGACAGTAAACGAAGGTTTGGGAGTACAGATAAGAGTGGGAAACAAATTCCATATTATGAAATGTGTGGTGATTGAAGACTTAAATCATGATATGATAGCGGGAATTGATGAATTGAGGAAAAAAGATATCACCATAAATTTTGCGGAAAATAAAATGGAAATCAGAGCAGAACCAGACAACACAGGAGAAGAAAAGCAAACAGATAGGAAAACAAATTCTGGAAGGATCAATGCACAGGAAAAACACAAAGAAATCGATATGACTGTAGAGAATAAACCGAAAGTACAAGAACAAGATCTAACAGAAGAGAAAAAGAGAAGGAAGAAAAAGAAGAAGAGTTCGAAAAGAAAGCAGGAAAATAAGATGGAGACCAGAGAAAAACAGGAAATAGAAGGTACAGAAGAATTGTCGGCAACCGACGATAAAACAGAATGGAAGCAGGAAGAAAAAGAAAGTATCATCAGAGAAATGAAAGGAATAGAAACATGGTGCTCGGAATACCAAAGGGAATTAGAGGATAAAAGGAAAACAGAAGAAAAAATGGCACTAATGGACGAGAATCCAGAATTGTGTGAAGAAGTATTATGGACAGTGAACACATATGAACAAAAGGAGGATGAAAGAAAAATAAATTGTGGAGAAAACATAGAGAAGATTTTAAGAAACCATGGAGATCTTGTTAATAAAGTAAACCGAGTGGCTAAAAATTATGAACTTTCTTTGAAGGGAAAATACTTGGAAAAATTTAAAACGAAAATATATCCAATCCCGTATAAAGACAGGCAATATACGGGGTATTTTAACATTCACGACATTTATCAGTATCATAAGTAGATTTTAATAACATAGTGAAATGATTTGATCCTGGAAAACTTTTGTCATTTTAAAATTTAACAAAGAGTTTTCGGCAGATCAAATGGCGGGGATTTGTTATGATATGTAAAATCAAGAAAATATTGGTTTGTTTAAAATATTTCAAAGTTCAACAAAAAATTAAAATAATTCAGAAAGTATAACCAACAAACATTTCTAAGAAGGAAAGTTATTAAATTCTTGGATTATCTGTACTAAACAAAAAGTAAGCTTTACATAAATTATTTCTTTGTAATACTTCAGTTGACCCGCATAAGTTTAAGTGAAACAAAAGACAAATTGAAACGGGTTTTTACAAATACATTAGTGCAGTGATTAAAGACAATAGAAGATATTTTAGAAAGAGGTTTTTGTTAGTTTTAAGAATTATAGAAAATAATATTTGTAAATAAGTTTTAGGAAATTTTATAATTATAGGTAAAAATTTGTTTGTTATCGAAATGAAAAAATGGGGAATTGTGACGAGTTTTGATTGGCGGAGATTGAAAAAGGTGGGATAAGGAAAGTTTAGCTAGATTGAGGAGAGAGAAAATATAGGCAGTTGGTTTCCAAGTCTTCAAGAAAGAACAGTGTTTGTTCTCTGTCGGTTCCCGAAATGTAGCAAGCAGTAGTGTTGAATGTTAGTGAGTTTTTGTGGAGTTAGTGTATCTGACAGAAGCTGAAACAACAAAATATTGTAAGTCATATTTCTCTACTTATATTCCAAGAGTCACTGTTCAGGCCAACGAGAGATTCAGTTTATCGTAAAGAGAAGATATTCCAAGAGTCAATTTTTCACTCGGGCCAAGGAGAGATTCAGTTTAACGAGAGGAGAAAGGCTATCATAATTTGAATGATTTGTGCTTTTGAAGGAGATCATTAAGGACGATATACTTGCAACAATCTGATGTAAGATTGCTGATTACATAGGGAGCGATTGAGAGGAGATAATATAATCTACAAGGAACAAGGATTTGGACCACTCATCATCAGAGAGAGAAAATTTTGTTTTCTGCAGTTTTTTTCTTTTATTGATAACACAATTTTTACACATAATTTAGAAAGGATATAAATATTTGGATTAGGAGAGTTAGAATAGTTTGGGATTTTGAGATTTCAATTAATATTGTTTGTACCATTAATTTTTGATTGTTCACGTACGGAGAACAAAATTTTGAGAATCCTTATATGAGATTTGTTTATTGAAAACTTTTGAGTGTGAATTATTTCATTATTTTTATTTCAATATATAGTGTTAGATCATATGTGTTTTTTATTGTTCCGGTATTCTCTGGACCTTACCTTTCACATGTAATAGCATAGATATAGAAGCACGAATTGAACCCTGAGATAAAAGAATTAAAAATTGTGATAGAGTCATAATCATATCATTTAAATAATATTAATTATTAAAACAAATTAATTAGCTAATTATTGCTTGGCGCACCAAGACTTTAAATATCACAATAATATATATATATATATATATTGTTATGATATGTAAAATCAAGAAAATATTGGTTTGTTTAAAATATTTCAAAGTTCAACAAAAAATTAAAATAATTTAGGATAATATCCAACAAACATTTCGGAGAAGGAAAGTTATTAAATCCTTGAATTACCTGTACCAAACAAAATGTAAGCTTTACATCAATCATTTCTTTGTTATACTTAAGTGACCCGCATAAGTTTAAGTGAAAGCCAAAGAATTGAACGGGGTTTTTCAAAATCCATTAATGCAGTGATTAAAGACAATAGAAGGGATTATAGAAAGAGGTTTTTGTTAGTTTTTAAGATTTATAGAAAAATATTATTTGTAAATAAGTTTTAGGAAATTTATAATTATAGGTAAAAATTTGTTTGTTATCGAAATGAAGAAATGGGGGAATTGTGACGAGTTGTGATTGGCGGAGATTGAAAAAGGTGGGATAAGTGTGTGGGAGAAAGTTTAGCGAGATTGAGGAGAGAGAAAAGATATGGTAGTTGGTTTCCAAGTCTTCAAGAAAGAAGAGTGTTTGTTCTCTGTCGGTTCCCGAAATGTAGCAAGCAGTAGTGTTGAATGTTAGTGAGTTTTTGTGGAGTTAGTGTATCTGACAGAAGCAGAAACAACAAAATATTGTAAGTCATATTTCTCTACTTATATTCCAAGAGTCACTGTTCAGGCCAACGAGAGATTCAGTTTATCGTAAAGAGAAGATATTCCAAGAGTCAATTTTTCACTCGGGCCAACGAGAGATTCAGTTTATCGAGAGGAGAAAGGCTATCATAATTTGAATGATTTTTGCTTTTGAAGGAGATCATTAAGGACGATATACTTGCAACAATCTGATGTAAGATTGCTGATTACATAGGGAGCGGTTGAGAGGAGATAATATAGTCTACAAGGAACAAGGATTTGGACACGTAATTTAGAAAGGATATAAATATTTGGATTAGGAGAGTTAGAATAGTTTGGGATTTTGAGATTTCAATTAATATTGTTTGTACCATTAATTTTTGATTGTTCACGTATGGAGAACAAAATTTTGAGAATCCTTATATGAGATTTGTTTATTGAAAACTTTTGAGTGTGAATTATTTCATTATTTTTATTTCAATATATAGTGTTAGATCATATGTGTTTTTTATTATTCCGGTATTCTCTGGACCTTACCTTTCACATGGAATAGCATAGATATTGAAGCACGAATTTAACCCTGAGATAAAAGAATTAAAAATTGTGATAGAGTCATAATCATATCATTTAAATAATTTTAATTAATCAAAAAAATTAATTAGCTAATTATAGCTTGGCGCACCAAGACTTGAAATATCACAATAATATATATATATATATATATATATATATATATATATATATATATATATATATATATATAACATATGCAGCGAAGCGGTACTCTTTACCATGTCACCAAAGTTTTCGCTCCTCGAATATTAAGAATGCAAAATCCCACACTCCCTTTTATGAAAGATGCAGACAAATCATAAATGAATTAAACCTTGAAGCCCCCGAAATCTATCGTAGCAAGATGCCAACTCCCTTTTCTTGGCTAATCTTCTCCTCATATAAATTTGGATCTATTGTCAGAAAATAAGAAAGAAACCAATGGTCATTTAATTAATTCTAAATATCAAACCTTAATTTCTCAATTTTTCTCCTTCAAAAAGTTATTCATCGATCAGACAATCAGATTTAGACGACAGGGCCTCTCAGGTCATCATCAAGTTAAATTCCTGTCAAACAAATAAGAACTCTAGAGCAGCCTTGAAAATTAGAACATGGAACGTAAGAAGTTTATACCAATATCTGATAAACTACATAGATAACACTGTGCCGGAAATGTGCAGAATGAAGATTAATGTACTAGGGCTTAGAAATATACAATGGCCTGAATCAGGAAAATGTAACACCAGAAATAAAACAATGTATTGTAGCGTGATTAAATAAAACGAGCGGTTCGAATTTATATAAATATATTTATTTATAAGTTTACAGCACTATAATATCTTATCAACTCCACTCAAGTCATAACAGCGTTACAAATATATAAAAGTTATTATGTACTAGAATTTTCTGGAGTAGTCCACCTTTAATTCGCCTCTTTGACGGGTCGATCTCTCCCGCGCTCGATATCGCTGGAAGGTTCTAGTCGCTTTTGAGATGCAACCGTTACATGGGCCACGCCGAATGCATGTTCGTAACACTGCTCCCCTCTTAGATCTGAGCGTCCCGATCAGCAACTCTATATGTAGGCCCAGGATGGCGGAATCTACAGGATTCTCCAGCTCTGCATGAACCCCTCAATAGAAACCCCTCTACTGTCTTTGAAGGACACGATCTCTTCGGATTAATGCAGTAAATCGTACGCCGGTTTTTCGGAAGATCACTTCAAGCATGCTTCTGACAATCTTCCAATTCAGATTTTCTAGTGCATTGCCTATCTTGGGTAAGGCCAAATTCTTGATGTCATAATTGCACACGATTTTCTTCAGGTTCTCGTAGCTTGCTCTGTCTGTATACGACTTCCTGGTCTCCATATACAGCAAAGATCGAGGACCATCTCAAGATCTTGTGCAACACAGTGGGCTAGAGAGACGTTATGCGGAACACTAAAAAGATCCTGCTGAACTTCTGTGGTCACGCCGAATCTAGCACTCTTTCTCTCTGCGTAATTTGATATAAATTCATTAAAGCTTGGTCGCCGGTCATCATTGATCTCATGTTGAAGGGTTCGTGCTTCTTCTGTTTTATTTGAGCCGGCATATAGTGCAAGACAATTTATGTGAACTACTTTTGGTTTACCTTTCGGAAACTTCTTAATTCGGTATATTACGTCATTTATTCTCTTTTTAATTTCATACGGACCTTCCCATTGTCTTTTGCAGTTTCGGAGACAAGCCTCGACGACGTTGTGGATTATAAATCCAAACAAGATCACCTCTTCATGGCTTTCATTTTTGAATCGAGAATCATATTGATCTTTCATTCGGTTACTGGCTAACTGGATGTGTTGTCGGGCAAGTTCATGAATGTTGTTCATTCTTAACTTCAGTCGGTCGACATAATCTTCGCTTGCAAGATGTTCTTCGGAAGGTCTGCAGCCAAACTCTAGGTCGCAGGGCAAACAAACTTCACGACCTAACATCAGGCAGGTTGGAGTCTGGCCTGTAGTTTCATTCACGGCCGAGCGGTAGGCCATTAGGAATAAATGAATGCGCTGGTCCCAATCTCTTTGATGTTCTGATACAACTTTGGACAGGTGTTTACCCATATCTACCGTGCAATATCTCTGCAACGGTAGCAGCTTCTTGATTTGGTATCTCATAGGCCTCAGTCCATTTAGTAAAATAATCCATGGCTACCAGAATATATTTATTTACATCATTCTTCTCTGGAAGTGGACCTGTAATGTCGATTGCTACTTTTTTCATAGGACTACCAACATTGTACTGTTTCATAGGTGCCCTCTTTTTACCAACTGGACCATTACTGGTTGCACACAGTTCACGTTTCCGGCACCATCTTCTTACATCATCTTTACAGTTCACCCAATAGAACCGTTCTCGAACCTCTTGCAGAGTCTTCGTAATACTATAGTTTCCACCTGATGCACCGTCATGCAACTGACGCAATACTTCTGACACTTTACTTTTAGGTACAATCAATTGAAGCTTAGATTCTGTACCATCATCGTTCTCAAAGGTTCTACACAGAAGATCATCTTTTAGCACTAGGCGATTCTATTGGCTCCAGTAACACTTGACTTCGGGACTACATGCACTAATGTCCTGCCAAGAAGGTCTTTCACTTCGACGCATCCAATTCAATACTATTTTTATACATGGATCATCTGCTTGAGCGTCTTGTAGCTATTGAGGCTGCCATTGATCATTAATGACGGTGGTTCGCCTCACGGGGCAAAGTCGTTCTTCTAATTTAAGACAGTGGTTACAATTTGCACTGTATGGCCATCTTGACTAAGCATCAACATTTGAATGACTTTTTCCAACCATGTGTTCGATTTGTTCTAGCTTTCTGACTGTTGTATTATTTTCTTGCAATTTACGGCGAATGTGACCTACGTCGCCACCATTCTAACATCTGGTTTTGCGTCTCTTCGGCATCATGTTACGAACTATTTTCCGTACGATTTCCTCCAGACTTTACCGTTTTGTTCGTCGTTCTCTTCAGAGGTTCGTACTTGATAGCTCCGTGAAGCTCGACTAGCTGTCTTGTGTTCCAAGGCAATGGCGAGCGCTTCATCTAAAACTTTAGGTCTTGCTAGTCGTAAAGCTTTCTGTAGTTCACTATCTCTCAACCCATTGACGAAGGTATCTACAGCAATTTCTTCCAAAATGCTGTCTGGTACCTCTGAATAAACCAACCGCGCTATACGAGCAACATCTGCTTTAAATTCTTGCGAATTCTCACTTGCTCATTGAATTCTACTTCTTAGTTGCGCGTTGTAGACTTGTTGTAGATGGGCATCTCCGTAACGTTTGTCTAGTCGAGTGAACAAGGTCTGGTAACATTTTTCTTGACCCTTAGGAATCGATCTTAGGATATCTGCAGCATTATCTCGTAAAGCAGCAGTCAAGGAAATAGCCTTTTCTTGTTCTGTCCAATGATTGGCTGTCGCAATAGCTTCAAATTTTCTAAGGGATATGGACCAAGAAGACTTTCCATCAAATGGTGGCAATTTGAATCTCATATGATGTGTCGTTTCGTCTCTAGGTGATTCTTCTTTCACTACCGGATCTAGAACTACTGGATTAACTGGTAGTAGCACTTTCATATTGGTTATCATGGTCTCTAATTGTTTGATCTTCTCTTCTACATTGTTTACATTTTTCTGTATCTGATCGAATGTTCTAGAGACTTCTTCAAAGTTCTCATTGTTCTGAATACATACTTCGTCGAATCTTAGAAACCTTTTTGAGTTTCTCGTCGTTTTGTCTAGCTACTTCTTTAATAATTTGAGACGTTTCATCGAATCTTCTATAATCGAAATTCTATAATATCATCCAAAACTTATCCAGGAGCGGACATATCCTCCGATCACAATCCGGTTGTTTTGTCAATAAGAGTGAAACTAAGGAATGTAAAGCTAGCTCCAAGAAAATCATGGATACAAGGCAGCTCAAACACATATAAGGAAAGAAAACTATTGACCAAAAATGGGGAAAAATTCAACATGTTCTCGTATCAGTTGGAAAAGAAACCCTCAAACCAACTTGGGGAAAAACAAAACCTTAGATGACAGTGGAAATTCTTGAACTTATGGAAGAACGAAGAAAATATAAAGCAAAGACCTGAATAAATACAAAGAAATTCAGAATAACATCAGGAAGAAAATTCGAGAGGCAAAAGGGAGGTGGCTCAAAAATCAAAGAAATAACAGGTTCTAGAAAAAGCACAAGAACGAATATCTTTAAAAATTATAAAGGAGATATTATTACTATTTAATGATGAAAAAGAAGAACTATCATTATAAACCACAGAGGATACCGGACCACCAATATTACGGGAAGAAGTCATCTGTGCCATCAAAACCGCAAAAGAAGGCAAAGCTACCAGACCAGATGATGTGTCCATCGATTTATTATAACTCATTGATGAAGATGATAACATCTAAATATCCACTTCAATGTAAAATCGAAATTGATGGGAAGATAATAAAGCAGGAAGCAAGATTTAGATATCTGTGAATAGATATAACTAGTTACGGAGATGTCGAAGAAGAAGTACGACAACAAAGCTTAAAAGCAAGTAAAGCAGCGGGATCTCTTAATGACACAATCTGGAAAAACAAACATCTAAGACAAGACACAAAAACAAGAATCTACAAAACAGCAATTAAACCTATATTAACATACACGGCGGAGACAAGACCTGACACATCTAAGACGAGACGACTACTAGAAACAACAGAGATGGAAATACTTCGACGAATATCTGGGAAGAGTCTGTTGGATAGGGAGAGAAGCGAAAACATAAGAAGAGCATGCACTATAGAAGACAAATGGATGGGTGAAAAAACGGAGACAGGAGTGGAACGAACACATTAGTAGAATGGCAGAGGATAGGATAGTACGAATAGCACGAGATAAGTCACCAAATGGACAAAAAAGTATTGGCAGACCAAGAAAAAGATGGTGCGACAATTTAAACAATTTAGAAGGCTAGTATTGAAGAAAAAACAGGCTTTAAAGCCTACATACAAGAAGGAAGAAGAAGAAGAAGAATATGAAGAGGTTATTGATGTAATGGTTGAACTCTTTAATCTAATATATGACTGCCATAATCCCCAGACAATGGCTGCAATCGACCTTTGTGGCAATACCCAAAAAGTGAAGTGCAATATCCTACTCAGATTACAGAACAATAGCTTTAATGAGTCACACATTTAAAACATTTTTGAAAATAATACACACCAGAATTGTTAAAACTCTTGAATATGAATAGAAACACACAATTTGGTTTTAGAAATGGTATGGGCACAAGAGATGCTTTGTTCGGCTTGAATCTGCTGGCCCAGAGATGCATGGATATGAATCACAACATGTACTTATGCTTTGTAGATTTTGAAAAGACAATTGATAAGATTCAACATAAAAAGCTTGTACTTAGATATATTATATAGACAGTCGTGGTGTTAAAATTATATCTAATCTATATTAGAATTAAACTGCCAAGGTAAGAGTTGACAACTCGAAATATCAAAATACACAGAGTAGTCCGCCAGGGATGCGTACTGTCACCACTACTCTTCAAGGGCTGCAGTAAAGCTGTATTTAAAGGAGCCCTCTCAGATGCAATAGAAGATATATCTATAGCGAAGTTTTGAATAACTTGCGTTTTACGAATCTTTCTTCTTCTTCTTCTTAGGCTGCCTGTCCGTTCCGAACGTTGGCGATCATTCTGGATATGATGACTGTGTTGGTTGCTATATGGAATAGCTGTGTTAAGGTCTTTCTATACCATGCTCTCAGGTTAGCAAGCCAAGATATTCTTCTTCGTCAATTCATCCATTTTACGGATAACAACAAAGATTTACAGAATGTAGTTCAACGACTTAATGAATGCTGTCATGAATACGGACTAAGGATGAATTAAAAAAAAACTAATTGCATGATCATGACTATAAATCATGACTATGAATCAGCAGATGCAAACATTAAATTTATGGTTGAGGATACTGTAATCGAGAGTGTGGATACCTACAAATACTTAGGAATCTAGTCACAATAATTATGCGAAGTAAAAGCTTCCAAATGATGTCAGTTACACTGACTTACAAAGAAGTTACACGCATGTGCCAAAGTTACCTCGTTTTACGATATTGTAAACTTATGAAGAAAGTGTTAACTACTGTAATAATTGTAAGTACAAACTACGCATCATCGAACATCAGATAAAATAAGAAATAACATTTAAATGTACCTACCTACTTTTCTACATTAAGAAATAAAATGTCACAACGTGCGTAATTACACAAATGTGATTATAAATTATAATACAATTACATAATATATCACGCGCTTGGTCTTAAAGAATTGGCTGGCTAAAATCCTGGGCGGGAACTAAGCTCCCATTACCCTACAGTTACGCCCATGGTTGAATATCCTTTAATAATGTGGTAGGTGGTAGAATTCCTTAGTTTTTAGCCGTACACAGTTACTCAAGAGATTTATGGTTGTACGCCTACACTTATTAAACCAATAAACATCTGGACCACTATCTTGAATTTGTTCCAATCAGAATCAAAACAGAACTGACGTTTTGAATTCTAAATAAAATTCCGATGAACCAGGTTACCATATTTATCATCTGTCAGTAGTGTCAGTACTGTATTAGCTGTCAGTAGTGTCAGTATCAATATCAACACGTATTTGTTATGTAGTGTACTTAATTCCATTAGGAAGAAATATATTTATATAAATCAGGGTCATGCTTTGTCTGATAATAAATACATTCTCTAATTCCCCAAATTAGAAATCAACTATTTTCTAGGGGACCCTTATCGCAGGGTGACAAATAAAGTTTGTGTGATCATTTTCAAAATGATTATATTATAGTGTAGTCTAGGAAACTAAAATAATATGGCTTATTCAGTAAACACGACACCTTTATTACAAGAACAGTACGATTCAGACGCTGAAGATGATGGAAATGATATTCTTCTACCCCAAGACAAGCCCTTATTTAAGGCAGAACCCATAGATAAATTCTATGCCACCTATATCATATTTTACATATTGGGTATAGTCAGTTTATTACCTTGGAATTTTTTTATAACAGCTGATGATGTAAGTACCTTTTCTTTGTATTATATTAAATATTTTACATTTATAGAAAATGATTTCTAATTTCTGCCACACTTGTTTTTTACTTTTTGGTGTTTAAATATACTTTCATTGTATTTTTATCTGATTTTGTTTTTTATTTCGATTTTTTTACCAGTTGTTCTATTTAATATTGACATTGGAATTCCTTGATTATGGGGTGATATTGTCTTTTACCTGTTATATTGTCTGTTTTCCATAAATTTTGTTTGTATCCATTTTTGTTTGTATCCAGCATTCATTTTTTTTGTTGCACTTGTTTCTTAAGTCATTCTATTGATAATTAAGTTTTGCAGAATGCAAAAAACATGTTTTTTTTTCTGTAATTATGTTTATTATAATTCCTTCTCACAGAAATGAGCAACCATTTCAATTATGCTATTATTTTGAGATTTTAATGTAATATGAATAAAATAATGTATGTTGTTAAATAAAACAATGTTTTTTTTCCATTAATTTATATTGTCTTAATTAAGGTAGAGGCACCAGTACCTGACACTCCAGAAAGGTACATTTTCTGATATTAAAATGTTAATTTTACTCAGATTTTTTTGTTCACTTAAGCAAAATGTATGATTAAGTTTATTACCAATTGTATATATGAAAGGAGATTTGATTTAAATAAAACTTACCAAGAAAAAAAATATTTTTAAATACTAACACTAACATGTTTTGTCCCCCATACCTGGCATTGTAAATTTTGCAGAATCCAAAAAAATACTCAAACCTGACATCAAAAACGGTATTTAATTAAAAAAAAATTAACTTATTTATTCAAATGTCTAATTAAAACAGGAAACTTTATTATTTCTGGAACTCTGTACATTCCACGATTATTTAAACTTACTGGTTCCTTGATCTTCTCCACAATATCAGTATCATCATACCATACTGCATCCTCGTTATTTGCCCATTTCCACGAATTAAAGTTGCTGTTTACCATAACAAACGCCTTATTTTCTTCTACTTATTTTATTTTTCCCGGAAAGTATTTATCTTCATAAATGACCTTCTTTTAAATGAGATTTGTTGAATGTTGGAACAATAGCTGGAATGTCATCACCACTATCAGATTCCAAATTTAATTGCTTATCAGATAGAGATGTTTTTATTTTCTTTCAGAATCTTTTTATCAAAATCTGAATTTTTCTTGTAATTCCTCTTTGTTTTTTTTTTCTTTTCGTCTCGTTTTCATTTTTGCTCTTGCTTTTCCTGTTGTTTGAATCCCTGTTCCATTTTTTTCTTTAAATGGTATTGTTTCCACTGAGTGGAAGTTGCAACAGAAGGCAACTTTTCACCCACTCTTTTTTTTTTTGGTTTTTTTAGAACATGGTTTGTCTGGCCAAAACAATGCCTTCTTAAATGGAGTAGGAATTTTTCTATCAATTGGTATATATTTTTCAGGCGATTTTTCAAGGAGACTGTTGTAAGTTTTCTAAAGTAGTTAAAATCGAGCTCAACATCTGCAACATCACCACCTGGTGGATTATTATCCGTATCAAAATGTGGTTGTGGATCTTTATCTGTAATGTATTTATCCAGCTGTTCTCCTTATTATCTGAACGGTCTTCTTCTTTTTGGGAACGATAAATGTGTTGAGTTGTTTTTCATTTTTGATCTTCAGCCGAACTTGAAAAAGACTTAAATGTTGTATATTTCTGTTCCACATATCCGAGTCTGCTGCATTAAATTCTTGTAACAAGCCAGGGTCAATGTAGGTCTCTAATATTTGTTGAAATGTTTTTTCTTGTGGAGTTTCTTCTATGGGGAATGGATTATTGTTAATTTCTGTATTATTTGACTTGAAATATTTTTGGTAGTTGATTGCATCGGCGTTGGATGGACACAAACCGGCAGCACGAAAACCATTCAATATAATTTTTGGAGTAATGGAATTCTGTATGACTTTTGCTAGAACCGGTCCAAAATTCTTCTTCTTCATTTTTGAATCATTGTTTTGTATTCTCTAATTGTTTACTTCATTTCTCCAGCAATATTTTAGGGGTCTAAAAACTGCTACATCCATCTGCTGCGTAATATGTGTCGAATTAGGATGCAATGCAATAAGAATAATTTTTCTTTCAGTACAGAAATCACTAAGAGGCAAAGTCAAGTGACTAGAATGTCCATCAACGAAAAATATACCTAATTGGAAACACAATTTCATTTTCCACAGCCTAAGGATAAAAAACGTTTGTTATATACTCATAGAAAGTTTCCATGGTCATCCATTCACTTTTATTTTTATCAATTGTAAAACATTTTGGCATAGAAGCAGATATATACCCGGTGGAATTCTTTCATAAGCAAACATCACCATGCCTGGGGCAATGTTTCCTGTTGCGTTTGCTGTCATAAGAACAGTAAGGCACTCTTTCTCGTCATTTGGTAGATGGCTGTAGACAGTGGAATCTCCCTTGCGTGTAAGAACTCGGCTTCCTTTAGGATTCATATAAAAAGCCGACTCATCAGCATTGAATACTCGTTTAGGATCATTAAAAATGTCATAATAATGATTCTCATCAAGGTACGATTTAATATCCCTAAACCAGCAGCGTCAATTTTCTTCATTGACAGATGACCTTCCAGCGGTTAGGTTTTGCGCGACTCTATGTGTCAACTCTGGATGTCTTTGTAAAAAGCAAGAATACCACTTTTTGCCAGGTCTAGAGCTGAAGCTTTGTTGCTGGAAAACCACGATCAGAAATATAAAATATCCATTTGACCAACAGATTTTCTTCATCAGGGGTTAAATTTGTAACAGGTCCCTTTCTGCATTCTCTAGGGTATTTACCACTTTTTTTTATTTAATAATGTCGTTCTTGGGATCCCATATTTGCTTGTTGTGGAAACAGGTATTCCATTGTCAATATCTGCCAGGGCTTGACGTAATGTCTCATTAGAATATTTCTTCGGCATTGTCAACTGAAATACATAGAAAATCTAAATTATTAAACAAATAATATTTGGACCCAGTAGCTGACATATGTTAGTAACCAATATCAGACATGGGTGTCAGCTATTGGTACAACATAAAATTATAAAATTTTGGTTGCATTTACAGGGTTATTTACGTGCTTCCGACTTAAATATTCATTCAAAGTATAAAAACATCTGAAACCCGATAGCTGACACTAGTGTCCCTTACTGGATACTCGCTCGGATCTTGTACCAGTAACTGACACCCCCTATCTAACCTTACTTTATTAACATAAGGTAATTTTAACAACAAATACGTTCATTTATATTACTGGATCTATATTAGATATCTGTAATGGATAGATATAATGTTAATGGATCTTAAAAAGACTTACCCTTTAAATACACATTAACGTCACACACCCAATTTATATAAACTATTTACTTACCGTTTTTGCTTAGTAATTTCGGCAAAACGTGCACTTTTACGTCACTTATAAAACTAGTCAATGTCACCAACCTTAAAAATTTATTTTATCGGCGCATTGATGCCAACATATTCAAACTATTACCCAAGGAAGCAAAGACCGACAATACTACAGACTGTACTGTTTCAAATAGTCTTAGTACATAAATAACAAATTCTGGTGTTGCTTATTCGAGTACTGTCAGCAATGGGAACCACTACAAGTTTACTTATTAGCGGTTCTGTGAAATTTACAAAGATACTGATGATAGATAAATTCACTAAAGCTTTTGCCCTCTGCTTCATATAATTTTTTTAATACTAGATTTTTTTATATCTCCTTCATTATGTCTACTCACCATAGCTTTTTTTTCTTGAAGAGTCTTTTTTTTCAGGATCAATATCTTCATTTCTTTATCTATTCCTTACATTTTTTTTTGTTATCTTCCTATGGTGCCTTTGCTATTTTATTGTCTTGCTACTATCTTATATTAATTATCGCAGCTAGTTTTTAAATGATCTGCTATATTATTTGTGTTCATTTTTATTGTACTTTGATCATATATTCTTTTGGTATAATTTCACAACAGGCGCTGATCATAGATTAGTAATGGCACATCTTTGTATTAGTAATGACTTTGAAATGGAAATGATGGTAAAAAATAATGGCCAATTGGATATGCAAAAATTAACAAAAAATAGTAGTAGCTACAAAGAGATATTAGGTCATCAATTCAAGCAACATTTGGATTGAAATAACAGAAATACAAATGAAATAAATGACATTACATAGATTAATAAGGATATCAAATCTCCGAAACACCATTAAGGAGAACCAAAATCAATAAAATCAAAGATAAGAAAGGCATTTACAGCCTTTGAACTCAACACAACACTTTAAAGCCCACTACATTGAACTCAACACAACAAATCAATAAGTACTTCCCAGAATTAGTAGAAAACAACTGAAAAGAAAAGTGAAGAGCATAAACGCCAACCTCAGACCAACAAAGTAACCTAGTTCTGGGTACCATGACATAGGTACAAGAGTTGCTGATAACAATTGTGTTGATAGTTTTGCTAATCAATTCTATGGACTTTTAGAGCTTCAAAAAAATAAATTCCTCAGTAAAAAACTGTTACCCAGAAAGAGCAAGATGCAGATATATGTCATCATCATCACGTAGCGCTACAACCCTGGGTGGGTCTTGGCTGACTGTACAACTTTTTCCAATTTGTTCGGTCTTCCATCAACCTAAGGTCAACTGGAATGTTCATTTTCCGGAGATCTGCTTGGATGTTATCTCTCCATCGCATTCTGGGACGTCCGAATGGTCTTTTGCTGTGGGAATCTCCTCCCATACCAGTTTTACAAGTCTCTCGTTATGCAGTCTGTGCACGTGGCCTGCCCATCTTAGTCGCTGTGATTTAATTTCTTGGACAATATCGGCGTCATTGTAGAGTCCTTTTAATTCGATATTGGTTCTGATCTTATACTGGTTTGTGGTGATGTCATGGTGAGGTCCGAATATTTATATAAGTATTTTTCGTTCAAAGCATCTGAGCTTTTCTTCGTTTGCTTTGGTCATGGTCCACGTTTCGCATCCGTATGTTATTACAGGTCTGGCAGATATATGTAGCTTAAACAAAAGATCTTTTAGATCAATGTTTGGAAATGTTTACCAGGTCAAATGCCTCACTTGAAGTCTGCAATCACATATAATGATTTCATCATCAGCATTGGCTCTACAACCTATGGTGGGTTTTGGCTTATTCTAGGATCAGCTTCTATTCCTTCCTATCCTTCAGCTTGGTTTTCCAATTTCATACTCTTCCAGTATTTCTACACTTCTTTTATAAGTCATCTTCAATCTGGTCCTTAAATCATACTCTAGGCCTGTCTTTTCTATATCCGGCATTTGGTTATAAAAGTATTTTGATGGCTCCATCTCGTTCATTCTCTTTAAGTGTCCTACCCACCACAACCTGTTTATCTTGATGGACCCACCAATAGGAGGTTCAATATAAAGGTGTTAAAGCTCAAAATTATAGCGCCTACGCCATAATCAGTTTTCTTGCACGCCTTTCTAAATATGTCTGAGAATTTTACGTTCAAAGCAGCCTAAATTTTCTTCAGCGCTTTTTGTCATTGTCTGTTTCTGACGTGTAAGTGAGGTCAGGCTTGATCAGAGTTCTGTATATCAATATTTTCGATCTTTTTGTGACTATGTTTGATGTTAAAAGTTTCTTTAATCCATATATATATATATATATATATATATATATAAAGTAGTTAGGTATTATTGACTGACACGTTATGTAAAATAAAGTTTTATTTTGGGGTTGCAGTCATTAATAGGGCAGGAAAGTGAAACTCTTTGTTCTTTATCTAGCTTTCGCAAAATTTATTTGCTTCTTCAGGATATGCTAAAATATGGTATCAGTAAATACAATGAAATTAAAATTAAATAGCATTGTATAAAACTAGTATAAAAACTTACAACATGAGGTTAATCCATTAAATTTTCAAATTTACAAAACATTAAAACTTAACTTATCTAGTTATGTAAGTACAATATTTTAATTTTATTTAATTTTGTACAAATTCATTATGACATTGATAATAATGTTTTTTTTTCAATGTCATAATGAATTTGTACAAAATTAAATAAAATTAAAATATTGTACTTACATAACTAGATAAGTTAAGTTTTAATGTTTTGTAAATTTGAAAATTTAATGGATTAACCTCATGTTGTAAGTTTTTATACTAGTTTTATACAATGCTATTTAATTTTAATTTCATTGTATTTACTGATACCATATTTTAGCATATCCTGAAGAAGCAAATAAATTTTGCGAAAGCTAGATAAAGAAGAAAGAGTTTCACTTTCCTGCCCTATTAATGACTGCAACCCCAAAATAAAACTTTATTTTATATATATATATATATATATATATATATATATATATATATATATATATATATATATATATATATATATATATATATATATATATGTATTATATATTTATGTCTGTTCATTTATGTAGTTACTATGGTCCATATATTATTTTGTTTGATTTGTGAGCCCAGCTATATTTTTATTTTTTATTTATTTTTGGTATGTCCCCATTTTTACAAAAATTTAACAAAAATAGAATATTCTAACCATAACAATTATCTTGGGTTATTATTGTTTGTCTGTTGTTTGGGTCTATTAATCTTATGTCTTATTATATTATGTCCGTTATTTAGTTATTAATATATTTAGTAACACATTATAATTTTTTTTGCAGTATTGGATGTACAAATTTAGAAATGTAAGCAACATAACTAACATAAGAGATGCTCCTCCTAAAAGATCGCCTCTTCAAGCTGAATTCACTTCGTACCTGACACTAACTTCATGTTACCCAAATTTGGTGTTTCTTATCCTCAATACAGCTATTAGTCAAAGGTGAGTTTTTTCATAATTCAACAGTAATACATACTCTAAAGCCATACAATTGATAATGATGAAGAATGAACTTTTTCCTTTTGATTGATGACACTATACTAGCATCTTGGCTACAAATGTTTATTATATGTACAACTTTTTGGCTATTTTTATGAAGTTGAAGTAAAGATTGCCTGTAAATAAAAAACAAAGCTATCAAAAAATCTGCATTATTTGCCCAACCTCTCACTGCACTACTTACATCTGATCACTAGTTTACATTAGAAATGGAATATTATTTCAGATTATTGAATCCTTTTTACTGAAACAGCCTGGTACGCTAGCAGCGGCATCTATACGAAGTAATAAGAAGTCGGGAGACCTTTCCTCGATAGACCGCAAATTCAAAGCCTCTTACTGGAGGCTGTTGAATAACGCTAGGAATATCCTTTTACTCCGACATGCATCTACAGGTCACCCTTGAAAATCACTATCTTTTTCACTCTTTACGTAGAAAACAGACGTTAAAATGAAAGTAAAAGATTGCATTTCATTTCAAATCGAATTACACCCTTGTTCTACACGTGCTTCGTGTTATTTAACTGCTCATCAGGAACACTTGTGGAAATTCAAACGGAAATGAAATGCAGTCTAGTATTTGGTCATTATAATTAAAATAACAGCTTGGACGCTAGCAGCGGCAAAATACTATTCTGCATTTCATGTGAAATTCGAATTGAAATGAAATGCAATCTACAGATTTACTAGTTTTCATTATCCCTTCTTCAGTCCTTCTAATCTTTTGTAAGGCATTTCCATGTTTCTGGATTCAAGTTCTTTGACCAAATGAGTTACGGTTTCAGGCCGATACAGGTTTAGTACGTTCCAGTTTCCTATATTACTTTTTTTTAGCCGAGGAATGTGTTTCGTTTTCATAACTGGTTGTTTTTTTGTAAGAAGGAATCGTTAGCCCCCGCTTAATCCTCCATCGTCCGTCTTTCTAATAATGGGCTTAAACTCTGTCAGCGGCGGAGTTGGTCTTTAAGTAGACAATTCATTTTTATAAGCAAAGAATCACCGAGTTGTGTTGTCCTGTGCTCTTTATGGTATAGGACAGCATGATTTGAGTTCTCATCTTCCTTTTTCGTTTAATTTCCTGTCCGGAATAAATGGATGGAACTAAACTTATCCATCGAAGCGGGCTTATCTGGTTCACGGATGGGTCCAGAACGTCCATCAGTCTTTCAGGCAGACATCTTTGCGATCCTGGTATGTGCTCAGGAGGTAATAGATAGGGCTTGCTCAGGCAGGGTCATCTCTATCTGCTCTGACAGTCAAGCAGCGCTAAGGGTTTTGGAAGCAGCGCCCGGTTTTGGTTCGTGAGTGCAAGAGAGCACTTGCTGATGTTGCGCGGACCAATAGGGTTAACTTGGTATGGGTACCGGGACACAAGTGTGGTGGGTAACGAACGGGCTGACGCTCTGGCAAGACAGGGCTCATTCACTCTGCCGGTGGGATCGGAACCTGTGATTGGGGTGCCCTTGAGTACTGGTTGGGGTAGTCTCAAAGAGCTTCTTCTGCGGAGGTTCCAGGTGGACTCCTGGGCCAGTTTTGGAGGTATGAGACAAGCTATGCTCCACGTAGTGGGCCTATCCAAAAGTCTTACAGCCCAACTTCTCCTTCTAGACCGTATAAGATGATCTCTGGTGGTCAGTATACTTACTGGCCACTGTAGACTGAGGCGGCACTTTCATCTGATTTGATTGGATATGATTGGAGGAGAAAATCCTCTCATATCTCCTCTGGAAGTGCCCGACACTGGCATATTAGAGGTGGTAGATCTTGGGTTCGGTCTTTATGCAACGGAGCCAAATAAGAGAGTTACCCTTAAACAGACTTGTGGCTTTCTGTGAGACCACAAGGTTACTAAAGGATTAGACGTTCAGAGCGGCAGGAAGTGTTTAGCCTTGGAGTTTTTGCTGATTATTGCAGTTATGGGAGCCAGGAACAGCCTGGGCCCCAGAAACGCCGAAGACTAGGTCCTTATGGGCCTATTCCGTGTATAGAAGTGATACAATGGACGCGTCTTAGGAAGTCTGAGTGTCTAAAGGGCTCATAAATGGGCCCAGCCCCGATCTACCATAATCAACATCACCGAATTGTGCGATTTGCCCTAGATGTATGTAACCTACATTACATTAACCGATTTCATGCTGACACCACATCCAAATTTTTCCCCATATAAAATAGTACATTTTTCTCACCTGGTTATAAGAGTTTTCACCTTAAAAAACAGTATAAAATTAGCATGAAGTAGGAAACGAAGTTTTCAGATTTGTTTCAAATACAGGTTTATTTATATGGAACAATATGATAAGGAAGGGTAGTACATTTAAGAGAATAACAACAAAATTTGTATTAATGTAAAGTTTTATGTTTTAACTAAAAAACCTAAGAAACGTATTAACATACCGTTTATTTTCAGAGTTTCACTTAATAAAAGAGTGTTGGGGTCCCTTAGTTGTATGTTGGCTTTAATGTTATTAACGCTGGTATTCGTGAACATCAATACTGATAGTTGTAAGTAGTTTTTTTTGCTTTTTAAGCATTAAATAATAGCATTAATACACAGCTTACATTTTTCCGTTTGCCACATTCCTCTATTTGAGAATATTTTAGTACATTATACTGTGCGGTATTATACATCGTTCGTTTGACTGATAACCAAGCTACTAAAGGCGAAGAAAAAGTGTCATAAACACAATTTGGGTTTCGCGATACTTTTTGCAGATATGTCAGCTGCGTCGTATACAGGGTGGTCCTTAAGTAATTGTATAAAAAGAAACCATAGATTCTACATTTTAAAATATTGCGATATAAGTCAAATTGCTTTAATAAAATGTTGATATTAAGAAAGATACAGGGTGTTAAAGTGGAAATTAACTTAATATTAATTAATTTAAATTAAGTTGGAAATTGATTACTTGCGTATAGTCAATTCATAATATTTTTAAAAAATTTAAGAGTTGTTATTGCCTCAAAAATTGCAGAAAATGTCACACTCAAGAGTGTCACCAGAAAAGTGACAGATTTTATGACAGATTGGGATACTGTTCAGCTGTAGAAGATCAAATATTTAAATCGTTTCTGTAGGGCATAAAGAATAATTATTTCTTATTTAATTAGGATTTTTTTTATTTTCAATAAGAGTATATTTTTTTGGTTATTATCTTTTTAAAGAAATGTACTTTTATTTTTTAATTCAACCACAAAAATAACCTACATTATTAAAAACCGATACAAATGCGCCGCTTTATAAAGGTTAGTGTATTTTTATCGAGTTTATGTACTATATTTGCATCCCATCCGTTGTTACATGCTACTAAATGATTTTCAATCATTTTCTGTCGTGGTGTCGGAGGAGATCGAGAATTACAATTACCTCGTACGAGACAATGTTACCGATTTTAGCGCTTTATGTAGTGTATAATATCTAATCCAAAACTTAAAGTATTGTATGCATATTTTGTATGTACCACTGGTGTTACCGGATGATTATGTCCATCGAGCAACATCCATCCCTCGGGCGGGAGGTCCTCTGGCTGCATTATGTTGTTCTCCGGGCGTAATCATCTCAATACCTTTGATGCATAATTAACTATTAAACCATTGTTTTTTAATTTATACATTACGGCAGGGCGTATACATTACGGTATGGCAGGGCGTTCGCTCATTAGTACAATGAGAGTTTAAACCAGCAAACATTTGTGCCCTAGATCTTGTTTCTCTCTTATACACATACACGCCGCAGCCCGAGCGCCCATCCAGTCATGAGCCCTTCATTAACGATTAAAAACAAGGTTTTAAAATAAAATAGGCCCAAAATGCTTATTGGGAAAAAATAAAACCAGGTTTGAACTTGAATTTAGGTCCTTTGTCAATTCAAAACTAATTTTTTTACTTTTGTTTTTGACAATTCTCAGTTTTAAATTATTTATAACTCGAAAACAATCAAATTTACAGAAAAACTACAACAGACCTATTTTGTTCAGAATGATTCAACAAAGTTCAAAAAAATTGTCCGGGTCAAAAAAATTTATTGTTACAATTTGCTTACAATTGTTTAAAAAAAGTTGAACAACTTTTCGCCTTGGCGACCTCTTGAACCTTATTTTGGGGTATCTTATGAAAGTGATTATGCAAAAAAATCTAATCGGAATATTTTTCCAAACGA
This sequence comes from Diabrotica undecimpunctata, assembly GCF_040954645.1. Classification (NCBI taxonomy): domain Eukaryota; kingdom Metazoa; phylum Arthropoda; class Insecta; order Coleoptera; family Chrysomelidae; genus Diabrotica; species Diabrotica undecimpunctata. Next base: position 36,106,497 of record NC_092811.1, on the reverse strand, counting down.
ACCCGAGCTTTTCGCCTTATCTATGCGGAAAGCAAAAGTTAAAAATCAAAATAATGAGATAACTATTATAGTTGTTTGCGGTAACGGATTTTTGTGTTTTTGTCAACACTGATAGTGATAACAGCAATTATTTTGAAATATCAAGGTTGTTGAATGATTCACAGGCTATTTCTTACCATCTCCTTGGCACTGATTGCGTTAAAATTGAGATTGTGTCATTTTCATAAAAAAAGATTTGTAGGAAAAATTATGTTCATAAACATATATTTAATAAAGTGGAAAAAACCGATAGAAACACTTACAAAATATTAAACTATCGAACAAAAATATAAAAAATTAAACATTTAAACCAAAAGATGTACAGAACGGGCGATAACGGGGAAAATAAAAATAAAAAATAGAAAGAGCAATGCAACTTCTTACCAACGATACATACTGTTTATATATATATATATATATATATATATATATATATATATATATATATATTTTTTTATTAACACTTTTAGTTTTAGTAACAATTAATTACACTTTACTTATTAAATTACAATCGTTTAAAAACAGAAGTAGTGTATCAATATTGTTATTTGAGTTTAAAATGTCTTTGGTTGGTAGATGGTATTTAATTCTATGGATATTAAACTTTTCGCACTTTTCCACTAGCACATGTTTCACTATAAGGGATGAACCGCACTGATTACAAATTGGGTGTTCTTCTTTTTTAAACACATGTTCATGGGAAAACTGGGTATGTCCAAGTCGTAAACGGGAAATGATCATTTGCTTTCGTCTATAAAGTTGGTTTATCCTCGACATGTTTCTTTGAAAATAGTATACATTTTGTTTTATTGGAACAAAAACTAAAACCAGACCTTAGGGACCAATTTATAAATAGTTTATTTAAGTGTTCTTGTAATATTGACGCCATATTATTAACGTTCTTGCCTTTGATGTAAAGAATCAGGTCATCAGCATATAATCTTGCCTGAACAGGTTTCGCAATGATTTTTATTATATCGTTTATTGCTATTAAAAATAGAGTAGGACTGATAATCGATCCTTGTGTGATTCCATTTTGTTGTTCTCTAATTCCATTTTTTTGAGTTCAAAAATTGCTTATGTAGGCCAAAATATTTCCTTGATATCCCAGCTTTTTTAGAATGTTCAATATACGGTGTTTCCATACTGTCTCAAATGCTTTAGTTATGTCAAAGTAAATTGCCATACATTTTTGGTTATTTTTAAAAGCTTCGTGAATAGCGTTTTCCAGATCGATAATGTTGTCGTTTGTAGATCTGCCTGGTCTAAATCCAGTTTATTCGATGATAAGTTGATCATTGTGTTCCAAGGTCCATATTAATCTTTTGTTAACTATTTTTTCCATAAGTTTACATGAGAAATATGTTAACGAGATAGGACGATATGAATCTGGGTGTAATTTATCTTTATTTGCTTTGATAATCGGGATACTTACTTACTTACTTAGTCCTAAGCCTTTCTACCGTTAGGTGTAAGGCTGGTGGAGTTAAGTTTTGCACTGTTGTCTTTATGCTTTCCCATGTCAATCCTTTCTTCTCAACTTCTTTTCTGATTTCGTCTACCCACCTAACTCTTGGTCTTCCTCGTTTGTTTTTCCCTTGCACTCTCGTTTCAAACACTCGTTTTGTTAATCTTTCGTTCTACATTCTACACACGTGCCCGAACCATCTTAGTTACCCCTCTACTATTTTTTCGTTTATTGGTTCTAGTTTTAGGTTTTGTCTGATTGTTTCGTTTAGTATTTTGTCTGTCCTCTTTCTGTTTGCTATTTTCCTCAGGAACCTCATTTCCATAGCATTGACTCGAGATTTTTGTCTCCCAGTCAATGTCCATGACTCGCTGTTCGTCCAATTCTCTCATTTATTTCCATGTCTTGTTTACCGTTTGATTCAATTATTACTCCTGGGTATTTAAAATGTTCCACTTGTTCTAGTTGTTTTCCGTTTAATTGTATTGCGTGTGTCTTTCTCTTATTTGAAATTATCATTGTTTTTGTTTTCTCTGTATTTATTTTCATATTTATGTTTGACAGTTCTTCTTCTAGGATTTCAAGGTTGTTCTGTATGTGTTCTCTGTTTTCTGCTATCAAAACCATGTCGTCTGCAAATAGAAGCTCTGATTGTTGAGTCTGTTTCATTTGACAGTATCCTAATGTTAGTTGTCTCATTCTTCTCTCGGCTTTCTTTATTGCTTCATCCAGTACCACTGAGAACAGCAGTGGGCTCAACACGCATCCCTGTTTGACGCCTTGACTTGTAGTAAATTCTTCGGATTCCTCGTTGTTGGTTCTCACCGTAATTGTTATCCTGTCAACTCCTCTTTCCTTTAATGTCCTCCATACGTCCTTTCTTTGTATTCTGTAAAACGCCTTTTCCAGATCAATAAAGCATATAGGTATTTCTCTATTTTTATTGATTACTTTCTCACTTATTTGTCTTATTGAATCTTGTTGGAGAGCTATCGTTGAGTAGGCATAGGTTCATAGTATTAAAAACGTTTTCTAACATATTTCCCCTCGGTGTTGTTTTATTTGATCCCTATGTAATATTATGGCCATTAAAATCTCCCGTGATTATTCGAGGTGAGGGAATTTGTCGGAGAAGATTAAGTAATTCGGATTTAGTTAGAGTTTGATCTGGTGAAATATAGATGCTACAAATATTGAACTTTAGTGGGGCCAGTACTGTTATTTATAATATCTTTGAATCGTATAATTGAAATTTTTCAAACAGATGAACTATAAATATAAGAGTACTTAATACAAGTAATGCTATACAATTATGTCCACCCAGAAAATTCTTTCCAATAATATTCCAATAAGTTGAAACTAAAGGTGAGGTGACCAAAAATCAAAGAAGTAAAAGGAAAAATAAAAGTTGGGCATGCCATTAAAAAAAATAAAACAGTTGCCAAAACTACCAACAGATGGATGCAACTTCGAAGGAAAAAAAATTATTGAAAGAATTTGATTTATTACGATTTTTATACAAAGGTAAAGTTTTAGAAACAATTAAATATTTACGAATCTAAAAACAGGAGACACATTTTTTCTTAGGTTTTAATAATAGACTATGAAATATTTAAGCAGATGTTTATTATAACAAAATTTTTTACAGGGAGGTCAAAATATTAGATTATTCAATAAGAAAATTCAAGCTGTAATAACTTACTTATTTTAAATGAAACACTCTGTATTTTATTAGTCTTTTGTGTGGAAAATTTACTTAGGTTTAGACAGTTAGACAGTATCTTGGCTAGGTATATCTCCGGTGTTTGGTGATGTGTTGTATATAATCACGACGTACTTAATTATAATTTTGTTAAAGCTTACAAATTAGGAAATCTTGAAATATTTTAAAAATGAAGGGATATAGGTATAGGAGACCCTTATATAGATTGAAAGGTTAGTAAATTTTCCACACGACTCACTAATAAAATACAAAGTGTTTCATTTAAAATAAGCACGTAGATTCGTAGATATTTAATTTTTTTAAAACCTTACATTTTTATAAAAATCGAAATAAATCAAAACAAATTATATTTATTAGGTATAGGGAATCCTTATAAATAAATGTATAGGTTATGTTTTGAGGGAAATTCAAAAATGTCACCAAATAAAAATATAACTTTGATATTTCACTCTTTTTTGGAGCACCCTGTATAATTCACATTATTTTTAAATTGTAGTGTTATTGGCCCTGTATATTTCTGTGAAGAAAATTTTTTGTATATTTAGTTGTTTTCCGTACAGAAACCGATAGGTATAGGATGGGCCACGCCAAACGCATTTTTTGCAAAATGTTTATTCCAGCAGTTTCACCCTAAAAAATTTTAATCCCGGCCGCATTTGAACTCACGACTCTTGAGTTTTTACACTTAGTAAGTGTGAGTTGACGCTCTTACCAAAGCCTTATAACCCGCTTGGATATCAGACTGATGCGCGACGAAAGTGATGATTTTTTATGTTTGTCTAAGCTTATATGACTGTATTTTAATTGTTATGCTTATTTACCTCAAATTTAGCACATAACCAACAATGTATGTATACAGTAGCACACCTAGAATTTGCCTCTGGGGGGGTTTTGGTTGGTCACCGAAATTTTTTTATGATGTTACCTCCATTTTGAGTCCTTAAAATGTGTGAGTAACAGTGTCGGAATAGGGTCCTGGGGGGTTTTAACCACCAAAACCCCCCACTGGGTGCGCCACTGTATGTATAGTATAATATAACATCTAATTTTTCTCCTGTATTCGCTTTATTTATACCTTGTTATGGAATTATGCGCGGACAAATTATTCAGTGTACTTTTGAAATGTGACAAACACGCGGGAACCATTTATTTGAAGAAAATTTTAATGAAATTCCAACTTAGGCTAAAATTTGAAAATTGTGACGTGGTATTTGTGAACTCTGTATGAGGGTACTTTTTCTTTTTTAGGGCAACAATGGTTTTTTGTAATAACATTGATGACAAGTTTTTTGCTGAACGGTAAGTTTGTTATTTCATTCTATAATATATTAAATCATATATTTGCACTAGTTAAAAGCACAGAGTACTGTGTTCTATAGCTTTTAAGGCAGCTTTGTATACCAATAAGGCGTCCAAACTATTATAATTAGTACTGATTATAAAGTACAAAAAGAAAGTATGGAAAGAATACTTGGAGAAACTTTTACACGACCTTAAAACAATGCACGAACGTACCATTGAAGAAAATTCAGGTCCCGAAATCCTTCCAGAACAAATAACGGCAGCCGTCAGACAAATGATGGATGGAAAGGCACCAGGACTTGATGAAATTCCTGCTGAACTGCTGAAGCTATTAGATACGGAACAAATAAAAATAATAACTGAAATATTTAATGAAATATACAAGGCAGGAAAAATACCAGTAGAGTGGCTCAAATCGGAGTTCGTACCATTGCCCAAAAAACCAGGAGCAAAAGTTTGTGAAGACTATAGACTATAAACCTAATGAGCCATCTGCTGAAGCTGTTTTTAAGTCATCCACAAAAGAATTTACCGGAAATTGCGGTAAATAACAAATTGCGCCCAATCACTTTGGATTTGTGAACGCCGTTGGTACGAGGAAAGCTTTATTTAACGTGCAGGTATTGCTTCAGAAATGTAGAGATGTTAGCTGTGATGTTTTTACATGCCTGATTGACTACAAGAAGGCTTTCGAGAGAGTCAGGCATGAACAAATGATGGAAGTGCTGAAGAGGACAGGGATTGACGAAACAGACCTAAAAATAATAGCTAACCTGTATTGGTATCAATGAGCGGTGCTCCGAATAGATGGAAAATATACAGATCAGGTCAAAATCTTAAGGGGAGTGAGATAGGGGTGCATAATAAAAAAGCTCTAAAAGATATTGATGAAGGCATCTCAATAAATTGAGTCAAGCTCAATAACCTGCGTTATGCAGATGATACAATAATGATTTCCAATACCTTAGAAGGGTTGCAAAACTTAATGAACAAATTAACGGAAACAAGTAGAACATATGGACTGGATATAAACACCAGCAAAACCAAGCTAATGATCATCAGCAAGAAAAACAAAACCGGAGCAAATCTGTATGTGTCCAAATAAAAATTGAACGTGTCTCCCAGTACAACTACTTGGGAACTATAATCAATGAGTCGTGGATCAATACTTCTTCTTCTTCTTTGAGTGCCTCTCCTATCGGAGATTGGATATCATTAGGGCGATTCTAATTTTATTTACTGCTGTTTTGAATAATTCGTTAGTGGTAAAGCCAAACCACTCTCTTAAATTTCTCATCCAGGACATTCTTCTACGGCCTGGATGTCTGCGTCCTTGGATTTTTCCTTGCATTATATTTTGTAGCAATGTGTACTTTTGTCCTCTCATCAGGTGGCCAAAGTATTCAAGTTTTCTCTTTTTTATATTCAGTATAACTTCTGGATCGTTATTTATTTTGCGTATTACCTCTTCATTTGTAATTTTATCCACGTCTTTTTATCTCGTGATTTTGGTCACCTGTTTCATTGATGAGGGTTCCCAAGTATTTATATTCGTTTACTTTTTCGAGTTGGGTACCGTTTATTGCGATACTAGTGTCATGTATTGGATTCTTACTGAAGGTCATATATTTGTTTTTTTGGCGTTCATCCTTATGCCGTAGTTATTACATATCTCATTCATACTTTCAACTAGATGTTGTAGATCTTCCGCTGTTCTTGCCATTATCACAGTATCGTCAGCATATTGTATGTTATTGATAACTTCTCCACTGACTATTATCCCTTCGTTTGCACGTGAGAGAGCTTCTTGGCATATTTGTTCGCTGTAGATATTAAACAAGAGCGGTGACAATATACAACCCTGTCATACTCCTCTACGTATTTCTATTTCGTCTGATGTTTGGTCTTCTATTTTTATATTAGCTCGCTGATTCCAGTACAGATTTAATATTATTTGTATGTCTCTGGTGTCGATGTTCTTACCCTCCAGGATTTCTTTGAGTAATTTGTGGCGTACTTTGTCAAAGGCCTTTTCAAAGTCTATAAAGCAGGCGTGTACCTCTTGGTTAACATCTAGACATCTCTGTGTTAGGACGTTTAAGGCAAAGAGAGCTTCCCTTGTACCTATTCGTTTTCTGAATCCCATCTGTGTATCGTTAATATCGATATCTAACTTTTGATAGATTCGGTTGTGGATGACTCTAAGAAATATTTTAAGCAGATGACTCATCAAGGAGATTGTTCGATGATCAGAACATTGCGTTGCCTTAGTTTTCTTCGGTATGGTGACAAACGTAGACAGCAACCATTCTTGAGGTATTATACCACTACTGTATATTGTATTGAATAGATGTAATATTATGGTTACGGATTTATCATTAAAAAGCTTCAACAGTTCTGTAGGAATTTCATCAGGTCCATTTGCTTTTCCATTTTTAGCGTTTCTTATTGCGTATTCTACTTCTTCTTTCAATATGTCTGGCCCAGTTGCATTGATTATCTGAGTTAAGTTGTTTCTGTCGTCTTCAAATAATTCATTCAGGTATTCTGTCCATCTTTTTATTTTATTCTCTAGATCTACAATAAAATTTCCGTCTTTGTCTTTAAGTTTACCTATTTGGCATTTCCTTATGCTTCCTGTTATCTCTTTCACTTTTTTGTGCATATTGAACGCATCGTACTTTTTCTCATAGGTTTCCATTTCTTCACACTGTTCTTTAATCCATGCCTCTTTGACTTCTTTTATTCTCTTTTTTATGTGTTTGTTTATTTCTTTGTATTTGTCTAGGTAATTCTTCATCTTTCTTCTTTGTTCCATCAAGTCTAGTATATCTTGTGTCATCCACCCCTTATTCTTTGTTGTTGTTTTTGTTTCTTTCCTGCTGTTTGTATAGCTGTATTTATGTACTTTAATTTTTGGTTAACGTTAGTTGTATTGTTAATTTGTTGCTGCACTGAACGGAGGTTTTCATTTATTTCTTCTCCTGTTTCTTGTCGTATATTTTTGTTTCTAAGTTTATTTAAATCTAGTGCCTTTCTGTGTGGTCTTCTAATCTTTTTTGGTCTCTCCTCTATCACAGTAACTACCGGATTATGATCTGAGCCTATATCAGCTCCTGGGTAAGTCTTAGTACATTTAACAGCATTACGATACCTCCTTGCTATCATAATGTAGTCAATTGGGACAATACACAGGAGATTAAATGTCGATTAATGTCTCTGTTCAAGAGCCATGACCTGAACAAAAGAAACAAAAATATGGCTCCTTAAATGTTACGTGTACTCAGTGCTTCTGTACAGAGTAGAAACGTGGACATTGAAGGCGGAAACTCAAATCAAAACTTTAGGCTTTTGAGATATGGTTATACAGAAGGATCCTGGATAGACAAAGTCACCAGTGAAGAAGTACTACGGAGGATGAACACAACCGCAAATTTGGTCAATATCGTGAAGGGGCGTAAGCTGCAATACTTGGGACATATAATGAGAAATCAAGGCAGATATGAGCTACTCCAATGCATATTGCAAGGTAAAATCGAAGAAAAAAGGGCCCCAGGACGAAGAACAATATTCTGGCTTAGAGCATGGTATAGAAAGACCTCAACACAGCTATTCCGTATAGCAAGCAACAAAGTCATCACAGTCAGAATGATCGTCAACGTTCGGAACCGACCGGCACCCTAAAAATAAGAAGAACATATATTGGAGTCGAACTTAGGTAAAATATTGTTACTTTTTTTCTGTGGGTTCAAGAATTAAGTAAAGCAAACATAGTTTACCTAATTTTATTTTAACTCACTAAGCTACAAAAACTCACTAAATTGCAAAATCATAAATTCTAAGTACAATAATAATTATCGCTTAGAATCACACGGGTATCGCTCTGACAAACACTTCGCTAAGGCCGACTCGGCGCCTTATGTAATAAAATGCTATAACACGAAATTCCAGAAAGATATCGGGGACGAAGACATTGATAGAACGGTCAGTGGAATATTCGTGATGTACCTCGTTTCACGACGTACAGGACCGCAATTAGGGATGACATAACAATATTTGCCAGATTGGAGCGAAAACGTTGATGTGAATAAGCTCACGTGATCCTTTTATAAGAATATTTTGCTTAATTTTATTATATTAATGTTAATACAACTCGAGAAACAAAGTTTGCATATAAATTCAATTAATTTTAACGGTTTATTAAACAATATTCTTAAAAAATTAATTAATTTGGTACTTTAAAGTTGAATATATTCGGATTCTTCTTGATGTGCCTATCTGTGAAGAATGCTGGCGGTCATCATGGCAGTCTTTATCCAGTATACAGCAACAAGGAAATCCTACACATATGTTGTGGTGATCGAGGTTCTGGGGTTTTGTTAACTCGGATGTTCTTCTTCCTGGACGTTGCCTTCCAAATATTTTTTCCTGCAGGATGGTTTGTAGGAGGGCATCATTATCATCATCATTGGCTCCACAACCCATGGTGGGTCTTGGCCTATTCAAGTATAAGTCTCCATTCTCTCCTATTCTTCGCCTTGACTTTCCAGTTTCGCACTCCAAACATGATCCTTAAATCGTGCTCTGGGCCTGCCTCTTCTTCTCACTCCATCTATTCTTTGGTTATAAATATGTTTTGATGGCTCCATCCCATTTATTCTCTCTATGTGACCTAACTACCGCAGCCGGTTTATTTTGATGGACCTAATAATATCAGGTTTGTCATACAGGCGGTAAAGTTCGAAATTATAGCGTCTACGCCATAATCCGCACTCCTGTACTCCTCCATAGATATGCCGGAGGATTTTACGCTCAAAGCATCTTAAACGTTCTTCATCGCTCTTTGTCATCGTCCATGTTTCCGACGCGTAGGTGAGGATGGGCTTGTAGGAGGGCATATCTGGATTAATTTCACAAAATGTGTCCGAACTGTAGCTTTCAAAATGTGATGGGATTCATTACCTCTCGATTCTTCTTCAGTTCGGAGGCCTCTTTTTGTGTAATTCTGTCAGATTACGGGATCTTGAATGTTCTCCTATACAGCTACATCTCAAAAGCTTTAAATTTGTTGCATATATCTTCGTTCAAGGTCCACGATTCAATATTGTTCAATATTCAAATTGTGGCTTTTGAGGAAGGTCCTCATCAAATCCATGTTCAGTTATTCCTAATTTTTTTTTTTGATTAATTTATCTGCTTTTCCTTTAAATAGTTGATTTTCCTTTAAATTTTGGACTATTTCTGTTTGATCTTTTGTTCTTCGTTCGTTTTGCCTCTAATCGCAATCACTTGTTCGTTTAATGTGGTTTGGAGCTCATTTTCATATTAGATCTTTCAGCATGCCTACATCGTATGCTTGTAATTTGCTGCTATACTGCAAAGGCAGAATGAGGCAGACTATAGCAGCCTCAGCATTTTTAAAGTACACTGGGGTGCAAAATTAAACGAACACTCAGATTTTTCCTAAAAACTGACATTTAAAAAAGTTTCAGATGTTCCCAATTGAGTATTTAAGAATAAACAAAATGTAAAAGTCAAATTTATTGCTCAAAACTCAAGAATGTTACACAGAAAAAAGCAATAAACAATTTAAAAATTTGAAAATCTTGCCAAGAAACAAAAATTACTATTGTTTTAATATAAACATTTTTTATGGAAAACGATATTTAGTAGAGTGTATTATCTCCACGATCCCCAATTACGGCTTTCATTCGATCAGGCATACTTCGGATTAAGGAAGCAAAGTCTGCTGAGGAATTTGATCTAATTCGTCACGAATTGCTTGCTCCAAATCATTCACAGTTTCAAATTCACCATGGTTACGTCGAATACGTTGTCCCAAAATATCCCATGCATGCTCTATTGAATTTAAGTCTGCACTCCTTGGGGGCCATGGTAATAAACGAGTCCCAACTTCATCCAAGTAATCCAGTGTTATTCTTGCGATGGGCGGAGAGCATTATCTTGCATCAGGCGAAAGTTTTCTCCAAAAAATGGGGCAAATGGCACTACATGATCTTCCAAACATTGCTGAATATACAATTGAGCGTTCAAATTGCCCCCTTGAATTGTAACAAGCTCTGTGTGAGCCTTTAGGGAAATTCCTGCCCATAACATTATACCACCTCCACCAAATTTAACTCTCGGAGTAAAACAACATTGCTGATAACGTTCACCAGCTCTTCTCCATATCCTATATGCCTCCGATGATCTGCTGTTCATAGAGGTCCCGTGGCAGGTATTCTGGACCTTAATCCATATTCATTTAAGCGTCTTCGAACGTTATAAACGGAAACTGTGTTTCTATGGACATCATTTAATTGTTGAACAAATACTGGTGCTAAAACTTAAATTAATCCAAACCACTATTTTGCACATTAATAACAAAACGTAAAAGTGTTGTTGTTCGCACAAAACATCTAAACAGGTTCAAATAAGATAAAACCGTTATCGTTTTTTTTGTGGCATAGACTTTCGTCATTCAGCCAGTCTCGAAAGGTAATAATATATTCCTTAAGAAGGTATATACACATAAGTACAGATTATTTCTCTCAGACAAATGCACAGCGATATCCCTAAAACGAAATAGACGAATAATTAATAGAAGAACACGTCGAAGGAAAATACAAAGGACACTCGCTTCTCGTCTAGGGGTCCGTCAAGACATTTATTTTAACAGACAAACAATACTGGACCACGGATAAGGTATTGTTACATATAGGATAAACAAAGGGTACAAGTCTAACCCTATACACGCTCATGAAAATTTTCATGAACGAGTACCAGATTTATAAAGCTATGCATGTGTCTGACAAAAACTCTATAATTAAATTATATATTGTTATAGAACCTATGGCTAACAAGGACTGTATATTATATGGAGCGTATGTATTGCATTTAGTTAATTTTATATACAGGGAGTTTGAATGCTGAATAAATTTAGGACATTCAAAGAAGATGTGATCCAGGTCACCTAGCTTGCCGCAATGTTTGCAACTATCATCATCGATGACTTTAATTTTAAATAAATGACATGGCTAAACCGTTATCGCTAATAAGGCATAAAATACAATTCAAACAAATTTAACAAGTTTTGATCTAAACAGCAACAAAAAACAAAAAAATCTGAGTGTCCAGTTAATTTTGCAACCCAGTGTATTAGACTGGAGTGGAAAGTGTTAATCAGGTTTTTATCTTTCGCCAAGTTATGTGAGATTGAAACTTTATCTTAAGCGAGGCGTAAATGATTCAATATCTCCCCATCGAATGTTTCTTCTTCTTTAAGTGTCGTCTCCCACTCGGAGGTTGGATGTCATCATCAATATCATTACTCAAACAGCTACTCGAAAACAAAACTTACAAACTACAGCTACTCGGAAAAGTTATATTGAACTGCATTTGAACCAGTGCCTTAAATTTTTCAACCATGAAACTATCCTCCTTCCAGTGCTCGTTCCTAAAATTAACAAAAAATACGGGGAAGCCTTGCAGTCGTGTGGTTTTCCTAATCTGCCGGATTTTATTTTCCGATCCGTAGAATGTTTGATTATGTTTTTGTTAGTCAAAATGATTAACTAGAGATGCTTTTTAAGCCTTTACTGCATTAGTTTCTCGTAGCTACATGCATCTCCATGCTGGTACCCATTTTAGGTTCGTTCGCCATTAGAAATGATTTTTCATTTCTAGGTCAAGAAGGTTTACTTACTGACTTTTCCACCCATAGCAGCTGGTCTGTAAGTGGAGGATTGTTAGTTATCCATCGGGGTGCACCGAGTGATCAGGATCAAGATCATCACAAGGGAGGTGAGGTTGACATTTGGGTAGGAGAAGCTATACGTTGTACATCATTATTCCTTGCATGGAATTTTTGTTCCTAAATTATTTAAATCGAGCATGTCCAAAATCATCGTGAACAGTTTGCTTGACAAGGCAAAAATATTTCTTCCGATATTTAATTCGATTAAGAATAGAGCAATCAAGAGCAGCCTTTTTGACGATGAAGAAATTTATGAGTAACCAAAGACTCAATCTGCAAATTCGATTTCGGATGGTAAAATGTTATATCCACTCTATTCTTCATTATGAAGCCGATGCAACTGTTAATGTTGACTTAATGAGAAAGCTGTAAGTTTTTGGGATGTGACTTTTTAGGATAGTTATAAAAATACCATGAACAGATCATATGACGAATAAAATGGTGTTGCGCAGCATATTTGGGGCACATACTTAGAAACGATAAGTACGAGTTGTTACAGCTGATTATTATGAAGGGTAATATCGAAGGAAAACGGGGTTTTGGTAGACCAAGGTAAGTGGTTATAGCCAACCTTCATTATACTTTATTTTTATGAACGAGAGAGTAATTAGCATAATTTTAACTGGTAGCTCCGACCACTCCATGGGCGTGCTCAAGATTAATTAAAAAATTACTTTGAATATTTGTAAAAAATAAATGAATTATTTCAGTGTTATAAAGTGTTATGTGTATGTAAACAAAAGTGACCTCTTTTATCACACACTATATTAGAACTGACTGGCCTACATTAAAAAGGGTTTTAAAAAATTCACATTTTTTTTAATTTTTAAAAATTACAAAAGAGAAAAAGAGTTTTTAAAACCGTCTAAGGTATGTTAAATAGATGAATAAAAATATTAATATAAAACTTACAGCTACTTGTTACAAATCCAAATCAGATTCAGAAGATGAACTTTCAGAACCAAGATTTATAATAACTGGCTCGATCATTTTATCAGTAATATTGTCCATCTTCCATATTTTTTCCTCTTCTTTAATAGTGTGATTTACTGCCTTTTCCCAGTTTTCAGGTTTTACATTATTTACATCCTCCAAAAACAACTGTTTAACATCATGAATTTTAAAAGTGGTATTTTTTCTTGAAACTTTACTCTTTATCTGTGCCCATACCAGTTCAATCGGGTTTAATTCACAATGATATGGTGGGGATCTAAGTAAGATTTTTGGCAATTTCATCAATTTCGTATTTTTTAAATTTTTCTTTATGAAGGGCACGCAACGAATAAAGTTCCTTTCTTATAGATCCGGGATGGTACGTAATATTTTTTGAACTCAGCCAATTCTGCAAGTCTTTTTTTAACCACTTGGTTGTGGGCAGTCCTTCTATAAGTCTGGAGTGATAACTTGCATTATCCATTACTATTACACAGTTCTTAGGAAAAAGATCTATCATTTGTTCGAACCATTCTTGAAAGACATCAGCGTTCATGTCTTCATGGTAGTCACCGGTACGAGTTGATTCAAAAGTTAATAAACCACCTTCAACAAAACCGTCTGAACTGCCAATGTGTACTATTATCAGCCTGCGTCCCTTTCCTGATGGTGGGTTTAAACCAGTAGATAAGTTATTTACAAAAGCGTGCCTTTGACTTGTAACAGTTTCATCCTGCCAAAATTTATTTGGTGTATGACCTTCGTTGATCCATGTTTCATCAAGATAAAATATTTTTCTTTTTTGGTTTCTCATTTCCTTTATGGTTCTTAGAAAATATCTTCTCCATATGACAATATCGCTTCTTTCTAATAAAATAGACTTTCTGGGATTCTTTTTCCAGCGGAAGCCTATTTCTTTTAAAAGTTTCCATAACGTACTTCGACTCATTTCTGGGTAATCCTTATCATCTCGAACTGAGACAAGAACTTTATCCAATGTTGGAAATTCTTGTCTAAAGAAGAATTCATGCACTTTCCGTCGAAGTCCTTCTTTAAAATGATATTCTATTTGAAATTTTGGTTTCCCTGGAGCATTACGTGGCATTTGAAAACTACCACATTTCTCTTCTTTAATAACTCTGTAAATCGTAGATTTCCCAACACCAAGTGTACTGCTAACTAACTCAACGGTCTCATCAACACTTTCACATAAACGTTTGTCTGTAAATGATTTAAAACAATTAAATATTAATGTTTTTTCATTAACTGTTAGAGGACCAATTTTTCGGCGTTTACACGGCACTTCCAAATTTTCCATAACACTAGTATACACAATAAACTGCACCTTGCAACTGAAGTACTTACTTTTAGTGAACTGTTAAGAATTTTGAATACGCCACTTGGACCTTCCTATATACAAAATGGAAAAACCCACTATCACATTTTCTGTGGAATAAGTTTAGAAGGTAATTATCTAGTCAATTACTGTCGTAGATTCCTGGAATTAAAGAATTAAATGTTTGATTGTTGAAACCCTTACTTCGTGGAATGCACTCATTTCAGATAAAATAAAACGTTTTATTTTATCTAAAGAATTAAACTTTATTTTGCAAATAGATAAAATAAAACGTTTTATTTTATCTAAAGAATTAAACTTTATTTTGCAAATAGGTAGGTACTTATTAAACTTTTATTGGTTATATATAACCAATAAAATAAACATCTTACATTTCTTGCAAATTCATTAGTACCTGTTAACCTCCATCACTCCGACACTGGCAACCTTATTTAGGGATTAGTAACCCTCACAACTATTGTATTCTATTCTGCTCCAACCTTTATACCGGGTGGTCATACTCAATTTAAAATTGTTTTCCTATATACTTCTGTAAACTTGTTGACAAATATCTGTTTTTCATTGAGTCATCCGTATCAACAGTTTAGGGATTTGCATACATAATTTATTGTTTTATTACTCTCTCATACATAAAAATACACTATAGTGGAGTCGGCACTAGAGCAAGGAGAAGATGTGGAGGCTTACGGTTACGTTTTTGTAGAGATTTTAAATCAATCAGTTTTGCTCAATTTTCTGGTCATTTAGTACCCAGAATTGGTCCAAGTTCCTGTGTCGTAAGGGTTTAAGTACCAAAGGCGTAATATATTCCAAAATTTTCTCAATCGTTACCTTCAGACATTGTAAATAATCGTTTGTTTCATATTCTCTACGAAATCCAGTCTGTTCTCGAGCTTGCTCTCCGTTTCTTATTATATTGTCTAGATATTCTACTTGTATGCTACCGAAAAATAATCTCATCATCGCCAGTCTCGCATGCAACTCCTGAATTATTTTTTTGCTATAAAAAGTTATTATTGCAGCTTCTATTCCATTAGGGAGGATTGGACATACATACAATTTAAACATCTGAATTTTAAATTAACTGGACAATTTCCTACAAGAGAAAAAATGGTTTTTTTAAACTATAACGTAGTTTAGTAAAATTTGCTAATAACCATGTTTTGTTTCAGTCTTCAGTCCTATCTTTTGTGGAAGTCTAGTAGGCGTGGTTGGGAAATTCTCGCCCATATACATAACAGCCGTGATCGGAGGACAAGCCTTGGGTGGCGTCTTTGCAGCCATAACTCAAATCGCCTCCTTGGCCATCGGAGCCTCCTCTGCGCATACCGCTTTAGTTTATTTTGTTATAGGAAATTTCACCATAGCTTTAGGAATAGTTCTGTACATAGTTTTATCAAGATCTGTATTTTTTACGTACCACACATCTGACCAGTCTGTGATAATTAATGAATTTCAAAGGGAATCGATCCAGGATATTATATCGTACAAGGAAATTTTAAGGAAAACATGGGGCTACTGTTTTTGCGCTTTCTTCACCTACGTCGTCACGATCGCTGCGTATCCTGGTGTTACTGTTCTCGTGGAGTCTGAAGGAAAGGGACACGGAAACAGGTGGAATGGTGAGTAAGGTTTTAATATTTAAACTTCAATTAGGATGACATGTCACACGGAAACGTAGTTTGTCTGGGACGATAACTCCTAGCGAAATCTGGGAAAGAAAAATGAACCACCAACTAAAATTTAAGCCTACTGAGTTTTAATCAATCTTATTTTATTATTGAAATAATACTGGTTTATTGCTAATCATTCTACAAATTGATAATTTACATATCCTTACTCGGAAATTTTACTACTTCATTAGTAATTAATTTTTTCGCAAAATTAACAAAAATATTAGTAATTTAGTATTCTTACCCTGCTTTTTTTATACCCATTTTCGACACCTAATCAATTCGCTGTTGCGCGTGAAAAGGGGGACAAGTCATAAAACTTGAAAACGGAACAACACAATATAAAAAATTTAACAAAAAAATGATTTTTTCTTATAGTTGTATCTACTTGAAATTTTTTACATGTACTTTTCCTAAATGGATTAACATTTTTTTGCCGAGTATTTGGAAACAAAATATGTTTAAAGCGATATTTGTTTGACTTACCTCGCTTTTCACAAATAAGCATATGACTTACCCCCATTGTAATTGAACATAATAATGATAACACAGAGGATAATTGAAAATTTTATTACGTTAATACAAGCTTACTTAAGTACAACATATATTTAAGTAAAAATTAATGGGAAAATCCCAGTAGTTGGCTGTATACCATCGTTTAAAAACTTATACAGAAGTAAAACATTTCACATTTGTATTTAGGTATAAAAAATATAATTAAAACTTTTAAAAAGTGTCGTCAAAATTTATACAGTAGTATAACGTGACGTTTTCGATCTAGATCAGATCATCTTCAGTGCCTTCTTTTGTAATTCAAGCTAACACTAAAATTGTAGCTGTGACATCAATATATGTAACAATGTAAAACCATATACTGTAACTTCTATGAATTTCTTACTTATATTATAAGTTTTCATAAAACAGTCCGGTCAGAACACCTAATTCTCATAGAACTCTTCTCTTTAACATCCATGAGAGCAGCTATATATGCTAACCTACCATTGTAGCTTCCTAGAATTTTTTGAAAAGTTGCAAGCGAACTTCGTCCTTTTTTCCTTGCACTTATTTCTACATAATTTTAGCTCTTGCATAATTTTTTCTTTAATCTCTTTTCCAGTTCTTGTAACATATGCCTTACCAACATTTCGTTTTTTTCGTCTCTCCTATCTCATTTTTCTCGTTTCTTTGTTCGTGCATTTTTTACGAACTTTTTTTCGCGAACTTTCCGGTCTAAGTTATATTGGTCTAGTAAAGTATTATTTATATCTTCTTCTGAATTGGCTTTTCTCTTTTTTCTTCCTACCGTATCGCTGTCCTTGGCAAAGCTATCATATTTTTCATACTGCGCAGGGACAAAATTTGGATCTGCAACACTATCATCTGATGAGAAATCTAATGGATCCTGAATTTCATCTGGAAGTGATGCAGCAACGCTAGTGGCGTAGGACATCTCAGACTCATCTCTGGCATGGTGCTCTACAATGCAACAAAAAAAATATTATTAGCAAGCAACAAAAAACGACACTGAATGCACATTTTGTTTTTAAATTGATATAAGTTTGAATGCTCGAATAAATGAACTTTTAAATCTTGCCCAAGTACTTTCGCTTCCTAAAGTATCTTCAGGTGCATTTCGTCAATTTTGGCCTATCCAACAAACTGTTGAGAATGTCATAAACATAAAATTGTACATTACACTACACGACACAAGGACAAACAGTTTAAATTTTTTTTTAAAAAAACGGCGAAGCTTCATATTGATTGGCATCAGGAGAGAGAATGAATCATTCTGTTAGTGTCTCATTAGTTAGTTAGTTAGTTAGTATGTATCATTCTCTGTCATTCTTCGTTAGTAATGTAGATTTCTTCGACGTAATGTGTGACGTCAGAGTGTGATTAGCTTGCAATGCTATTGAAATTTTCCCATGCCCAAGTGCCGCATACTCTGCAATTCCCCGTCGCATCGCGACCGACAAAACCACTAGTCGTTAATAAATATCAAAATCTTGTGTGGAATTCTTTGACTTCATTACTATTTAAATATTGACTTAATATTTAAATAATAATGACCTAATAGCTTCAGAACAATATTGACTTCATTAATTGTTAAAATTTCGTAATATTACAGGGGTCTAGTCTACCATCGTGATCACAAGTTGAAAAGTTTGGAACTTTGTGTAGAATGTGTTTAGCGTGTTAACAATAGTGTTAGCCACGTGAACAGAACAGCGTAAATAGTAGCCGCTAACTTTTTTTTTAACTTAATGGCTTAATACATATGCCTAATGGCTAATTGGCTAACGAGTGTATACTGTATGCCCAAGATAGCAATAGACGTGAGCTGTGCGCAAACCAATTAAGGGATGCAGAATTCGCCTTATATTCGGCTATATTAAAGGGGTGCCATGGTTCCAATAAATATTAATTGATTTTTTTATATACAGAAATCTTGTTTATATGAATCATTGCTTTGCAAAATACATAGATATACAGAGAATAATACAGATAACTAGTAGTTGTAGGATTTGTGGTTTCGTGCTTATTTTCATATACTTCGTTTTGTTGGTTTTTATTATTAAACCCATTTTTGTAGCTGATTCTTTTAATGCTACATACGCTTATCGTACAGCGTTTTCCGTTCTCCCAACAGTATTGATATCATCAGCATAGATAAGGATTTGCACTGCTTTATTATATATTGAATTAGTGGTTGTGGTTTGTGAAATACGTATTACTTTTCCCAGATCCAGAAAGAACAGTATACAGGTGAGAGGGTCTCCCTGGCGCAGCCCGTTATTTGTTTTAAAAGGTTCAGACAGTTTTCCCAGAATTCGTACTCTACATTCAACTTTTTCAAGAGTTAGTTTTGTTAAATTTACCAACTGATTTGGTATTCCTAGCTCTTTCATTGCTTTGAACATTTCTCTTCTATTCACAGAGTCATAAGCTGCTTTGTAGTCTATAAATATGTGATTAGTATTAATGCCATATTCCAGTATTTTTTCTAATGTTTGTTTCAGGGTTGCAATCTGATGAATTGTCGATTTACCACCTCTGAAACCAGCCTGGTATTTTCCTACTATCCGTTCTGCATATGGATGGTGCCATACAGTGACATAGTACTGTGGAAAATATTTTATACGTTGCATTTGTAACGATAGTATTTTGCCTACCATAGGGGTATCATTATAAGGGGTAGAAGATTGGAGAATAGAAACTATGGGGGGCAGATAGGTTAAGCAAAATAAACGCTACTTGTGCGAACGGCAGTCAGGGTTTTGGTAGGAGAGCTGGGGTTGTGGATAAGTAAAAGACAAGGGGGTTGGATTGGGGCAACTTAAAAAAAAAATGAAATAAATGGGTACTTATACAAATCTCTTGAGACAAACAAAACAGAAAGAAACAGGAAACACCTCTAGTAATTTATATAGAGCGCCACTTTGAGGTGCCTAATTATAACCATCACAACAGCTAGTTGTAACTGGAGATATAATTATTAAACATAAAAAACATATCTTTTTCAAATAAAACTCAAAAAGGGTTAGTTAAAAAGGAATAAACAAAATGTTAAAAAACAAAATTTAACATTTATTCTGTTTTACCACAAACAGTTACAAAACATAGAGAACACAAGAATACTCAAAAAAGACAATACAAAAATATTACCACAATAGTCACAAAATACAAAGAACTTGCATGTCATCTACTGATTTACAAACTCAGGAGATGCTACAAAAACTTACAAAATAGCATGGAGGTTAACCTTTTCTAAAAATAAAACAAATAAAATCAATATAATAATAAAACGAGCTGTCATAAGTTAACAATAATTTAAAAAAAAAACTGAACACACAAATTGACAGCTAAAGTCAAACTCTAAAATTTTACAATTAAAAAAAAAAAATTTAAATTGTTACGAAAGCAATTATTTCTCAAAAAAAAATGTCTGTCTTTACTTAAAAATTTAAACACAGAAAAAGTTACCTGAACCTCACTAAGCTTCGTTTTGCATGTCTGGGGTCGGGAACTGGAAACATGCTGGAACTATACTGGGGGCAGATCCGGGATGACGATCAGGGATAAGAAGATGAGGGAGGAAGCCAGCACCGGCTGGATCACAACCTTGAAACCCCGTCTCCTTCAAAGACTGGAACAGGCACAGCACAATGGCAACATGAGACCATCTTCAAAAACTAACGTAAAACTGCTACTATCACTTCATGT
Organism: Diabrotica undecimpunctata; assembly: GCF_040954645.1. NCBI lineage: Eukaryota > Metazoa > Arthropoda > Insecta > Coleoptera > Chrysomelidae > Diabrotica > Diabrotica undecimpunctata. The sequence goes on along the minus strand of NC_092811.1, from coordinate 36,086,022 downwards.
TACATTTTCATGAAAAGGGGCCAAAAACAAGAAAACACAAACTCGACGGTGAATTTGTGGATCCATACTTGTGATCCAAACAGCGAACCAAGTAAGAATTAATCTACACCTGCACCTACGGCGACCCAAGTACGAATGACGAATTTAAAAATTCGTTCATATAAGTTGAAAATAAACAAACACTTGACAGGAATTAAAACGCAGAAGATTCCATTTCTACGACGTACCAAAATTATAAGGCGACTTCGAATAAAACATTAAAAGAAAATGCTGAGAAAGTACACATCTTTCAAATAATAAACAACTCTAAAATGATTTATATCACTTTTCGACGCTAAGAAAGAATTGAAAACATTTGGGTTCCAACACGTACGATAGGAACAAAATTACATAAAAAACATTCTTAGATATCTCAAACATATATGAGACGACTTCAATATAAAATGCTACATATTTAGAAGCGTAATTCCTATGTGGTTAGAGCATTCAAAGATGTTTGAATCCAAGACCTTTTTTGTGTATGGTGCAAAGTATTCCAATATTCCATTATTAGTATTCCATAGAATTATTCCATAATGCCATTATGGTATCGTGGCCACCTTCTTTATATAGTTCAGCTGGGAAATTATCTATTCCGGGTGATTTGTTTCTGGCTAGTTTTTTAATTGCATCTTTTTTTTTTTCAAGAATCGTTGGTGGTTCCTCTTCCTTCTCGTGTGTTCCCCTTACCTCGTCTCTTTCGTCTTCCAGGTTTTCTTCTTCTTCCTCTATATTAAGTGCCTGGTTAAAGTATTCCACTCATTTATTCAATACATCTTTCCTTCTTGTTAATAGGTCGCCATTCTGACTTCCGCATTGTCTTGTGGTTGCCTTGAATTCTTTTCTGTTGATGTTAACTTTCTTATAGAATGCTCTGAATTCTTTCTCTCTATGAGGTTTTCCATATATTTAAGTTCCTTATTTAAGTAGTTTCGTTTTTTTCTTTTGTGTATACTCTTTTCTTCTCTTCACTTTTTCTGATAATTCTCTACAGTTGTTCTAGTTCGTCGGGTAAGCATCTTTCTGTAGGCTTCATTTTTTTCTTTTGTTGCATTCTTCTATGCATCGTCAAACCAATGATTTTTCGGGCACAAATTTCTATTCCTATTTCATCTTTCGCTCCTGTTTCAATGTCTTTCCTTATTCTGGTACAGTAGGAGTATATATCTGTGTGGCCTTCTTCATGTACATTTTCATTTCTTTTCCTGTTGTTGATGTTATCCAAGTATCACTCTGCAATTGTCGCATCTCTCAGCTTTTACACGTTTCATTTTTTTCTATCCATTTTAGCACTGAATGTTGAGATCACTAGGCAATGATCTGAGGCTATGTTTGCGCCTCTATAACTTCTGCAGTTTATTATGTCTGTTTCATGCCTTGAATCTATTACGATGTGATCAATCTGACTCGTTATTCGTCCATCAGGAGAAGTTCAAGTTACCTTGTGTATGTTCTGGTGTTCATGTAATATTTATAGGTTGTAAAAGTGCATTTGATACAATAAATCATCATCATATAACGGGGGTCCTACGGCGATTGCCGCTTCCCGCATTTCAGCCTCCATCTTTTCCTATCTCTCCAATCTTCCTCTTCTAAGCCTCTAGATTGCATTGTTTTTGTAATTTCTCTTCTCCAGGAATTTGGTGGTCTTCCCCTTTTCCTTCTTTCTGGCGGAACATACATTAAGGCTTTCTTTGGCCACCGCTCCTCCTCCATTCTCATCACGTGACCATACCATTGTAATTGCCTTCCTTGTATTCTATCTGAAAGAGTATCTCTAATTCCTGTACGGTTTCGTATTTCCTCATTCCTGATTCTTTCCATTCTTGATATTCGACACGACCTTCTAAGATAATCCATTTCCACAACGTCTACTTTATCTCGTTCATTCTTTGTCATCGTCCAACATTCGGCACCATAGACCACAGTAATGAATTCAGTATTCGGATGCATTTTTTCCCTTGGGTTATTCGGTTTTGTATATCTATCTTAACTCTGCCATCTGCTGATATGATGCTTCCTAGATATTTATACTAGTTGCAGCCTTTTATGACTGCGTTTTCAACCCTCAGATCTGTGGTATTTCCTCCAATTTTTAAATACTCTGTTTTGCTTATGTTTAGAGTAACCCCCCATTTGGCATATTCCTCAAATAATTTTCGATTCATATAATTTATATCTTCCCCATCGGTTGCAACCACCACCTGATCATCTGCAAACAACAATGTATACAGAGTTTCTTGTCCCACTTCGATGCCCATAAATCTACATTTATTTCTCCAATTCCTCAATGCTTCTTGGACGTATATTTTAAAGAGTGTCGGTGACAAACAGTATCCTTGCTTTAGGCCTTTAGTGACTTTAAATTCATTTGAGGTTCTGGTTCCAATTTTTACACAACTAACTGCATTTTCGTACAATTTATATATCGCTCGGATATACGTCGAATCCAATCTGGACCTTTCGAGGACCTCAAACATTTTCTTTAACGGGACACTATCATATGCTTTCTCAAGGTCTATAAATACCAAATGGGTCTCTCTACTTCTTTTGACACGCTTTTCAATTATTTGTCGTAGGATGAATATATTATCAAGGCAGGATCTCCCGGTACGAAAGCCGCTTTGTTCTTCAATATCTTGTATCTGTCTTTCAACCCTCTTCTTTAATATTCTGCCTTACAACTGGCCCACAGAGCTTGTCACACTAATACCTCTATAATTGGAACAGTCTCTTTTTTGTTCCCTCTCTTATATATGGAGCTTATATAAGATTTATTCCAATCTTTAGGAATTTCCTGGTCTCCACACATACATTTATTGAAAAGGTCTACTACTAATTCTAAAAGTGCAGTCGGCCCATATTTAACCAGCTCTATGGGAATGTCTCCAGGCCCTGCGGCTTCTCCGTTTTTAACCTCTTTTAAGGTTTCCGTCAATTCAGATAATGTTATTATAGGGATTTCCTGTCTTTCGTCTCTGTTGTCTATTAATTCCCTTATCTTTTCCCATCTGTACTCTACTCTATCCACTTTCAGCAGTTTCGTATAATATTCTTCCCATTCATTTAACTTTATGAGAGAAATGTTGTCTTCATTTTTCTCATTTTTCCCAAACTGCTTTAATGTTTTCCAAGCTTGTGCCACTTTTGTTCCACCCATAAATCTGTCCAGTTCATCACACTTAGCCTCCCAGTTTATATTTTTCGCCTTATCCACGTCTTTTTTAACTTCTCTATTCCATTTAGCGTATATTTCTCTGTCTTGAGGATCTTTGGATTGAAGCCATATGTGATATGCTTGTTTTTTCTTGAGAACTTTCTCTTCTAGTTCCGTTGACAACCATTCAGGTTTTCCTTTTTTCCGATTTTCAACTTTTCCCAGTGCTTCATTTGCCGCTTCATGAATATATTTTTTAATTACCTCATACAGACTTTCAGGGTCTAAGTCCTTTGTTTCTATATTTTTTATTTTCTGAGCTATTCTAATTTTATATAAGAACTTTGTCGAATCTTGTTTAAAGCTTTCCAGATTATATTTTATGTTTTCTATGGTTGTTCCTACGTCTGTTACTTCATCAATTTTGTGACTTGATTGTTCTCTCTTAAATGTCACCATTACTTTTGCAATAATCATATGGTGGTCACTTCCACATTCTGGCCCTCTAAACACCTTCACGTCCTTCGTTTTTAGTTTAGAATCTTTACGCTTAATGAAATAGTCACTTATTGATTTTAAATTCCTGGTAGGCTGCGTCCATGTAAATTTGTGTATATTTTTATGGGGGAAGAAACCATTTAATATTTTCAAGAATATGCCTCGCAAAAATCTATTAATCTTTGACCATTGTCGTTCAGAATGTCTTCTCCATATCTCCCTATTATTTCACTGTTGGAGCTCTTTCCAGTTCTTGCATTAAGATCACCTAAGATCCAAATTTCTTTCTTCTTATTAATTGTGGCTAGAACAGTTGTTAACTTGTTAAAGTACTCTTCCTTGCTGTCAACCCTTGAGTCATCCGTCGGTGCATATGTTCCAATTACCACTATTTCATGGATATTTTTCTTAATTTCCATGAGGATAATTCTTTCATCTATTTGTTGCCACGATTTAATACATTTTTTCAGTTTCTGATGTATTGCTATAGACACTCCCCTTTTAGCTCGTTCGCTCTTTTCTACGCCACTATAGAAATGCAGGTATTCGTTTATCTTTCCATTTCCTCTTCCTTTTTTCTTTACTTCAGTTAATACACAGATGTCTAGTTTCATTTTACTCAGTTCACGGAAGACCTCCTCCTGTCTTGTCCTTATTCCTTGTATGTTCCAAGCACCCAAATTCATAATCCATTTTCTTTGCGAATTTCGTTTATAGTTTAATCCGTCCGAATTCCAAGGCTTTTTGCTGAAATTTTTAACCTTTGATAATTTTTCCCGAGTACCGAGGAGTTGGCCCGATGCCTCAACCCCCAACTTGGAGGACCAGGGTTTTAAATCAGAGTATCCTTCTCTTAGATAAGTTGCCTTCTCTACGGCTTAGGAGTCCTATCTACCCCACCTGTTGGTCCGCGGGTGGTATTTTATTTCCCACCTACCCGCCGGCCTAGCTGCAAACAGGCCGGTGAGGGCATTCCATTATCCGCCACCTGGGGACGCGCTCTCTAGGGTTACAGGTTCCCCCGAGAGATACAATAGATGATGGAAGAATTAAAGCATCTAGTGATGTAGTTTAATTTATGGCCTAGTGTTTTTAACCCTGTATACATTTTATTTGTGTAGTATTTTTATTTTCAGAATATTTAAAATAATAAAAGTGACATTTCCGAGTTATCGTAATCAAAATAACGGTGTCCACTTAGTCAAAAATAATTAATATACCATATGGTATATTTATCAGTCATTTATCAAACAGTCAATACTAAATTGGTGAAATATTATTCCGGCATGCAATATTTAAACAAATTTGATATTGTATCATGATGTGCATTATTTGTGATAGATGGATATGACTTTCAGATATATTATTGAAACGGATGATAACTTTTTTACGGCACTGTTAAAAAATGGGTTATGATCAAGCATGAAATAATTTATTGTGATTGTGACAACATATATAACGGAAGGTCAGATCAGAAAGGCTATAAGGGAAACAGAAATTAACGGAGAAGATGAACTGATACAAAATAGACAATTTAATTTTTTTCACCAACATAATTCAGTAAAAAAATTGTCCGTTTTTTAAGCAATACTAAGCACCATACTCTCATTTTATTCTTTAATAAAATGTTCCAAAGTTTTACATATTTGAGTGTTTTTTCTTGGAGGAAAAATCTTCATTGGTAAGCTAGGATCTCAGAAACTCCAGCAAAATCTTTTATAGATACAAAATACAGAAATAATTAGACTATTTGGCGAATATACATTGGTGAAAATTGTAATATACCATCGTTCATCTTTCGCTCACATTCAGGAGAAATTGTAATCAAAAATTAAGTGATACTACTCCAGTCACTGTGGAGGAAAAGAGGTCAATACCTTTAAATTTTTTATAACTGCATCGATTTTGCTAAAAGATTGGAATTAGTCTTATCTTACCTCCCTCTTCAAAAGTTATATATGCGCTAGGTGAGCTTTTTATTTTTAGGGGGTGAAATCACCCCTTATTGAAAATAATGAAAAAAATTTATATTAAAGCATTTTATGGATCTAAATCGTGTTAAATTAGGTAATTGAAATATTGTCAATTATAATATTGGATATTGTGTACATTGTCAACCCTTAAATAATCTTAAAAACCACCCCTTTTAATAAAAATAATTGTAAAAAATCGTTTAACAGTTTCAAACGCTTTTGTAGTGCATTTATATCATCTACAATGTAATTCTCTGCTTATATAAAATAATTTTGGTTGATTGCAACACTTCAACCCTTAAAAACTACCCCCAATGTCAAAATATATAAAAAAATCTTTTTAAACAACTTCAAAAGTTTTTAATGTACATTTATATTCAAAAATTCCTTTCTTATCAATAAAATATTTTTTGATTGGTTGCTTATTTTCAACCCTTAAAAACCACCTCTATGCTCACGAAACAAATTCCCCTTTGGTAAATGTCTAAATAAAGAAATTAAGTATACTCATAATGTTTTTATTATAAACATATATTTACATATATATATATATATATATATATATATATATATATATATATATATATATATATGTATGTATGTATTATATACATATTTGTGTGAGTGTTAGTGTGTCTGTTACCAGTTTTTCGAATATACTTGAATAAAGCATTTATAATATACAGAAAATAAGTTAATGCTCCAAAATATAAATAACATGCTCCAAAATTTTTTTAGAATAACTCCGTTAATTTTTAAGCTACAGTGTCCATTAAAAAAATATTTTGAAGGTAATTTCAAAAGCTACAAGACTAAGTAGATTAAAATATGTTAAAGTTCTTTCTTTTTAAATAGTTAAGGCCCAAAGTGCTGATTACAGGTGTGTCAGCCGCTGTATCTCAAACTTCAATTGGCTATATCTCTATTATTTTTCGAGCTACAACAAAAATAAAAAATTCAAAATTTTTGTTAAGAAAAAAACTACATTTTGGTATAAAACCATTTTTCACGTATCTCTTATAGTCTTAGATTTATTTTGAAAAAATGTAAATTCTTAGATAATTAAAAAAAAAGATTTTTTAATTTAAACCTGATTTTTTCAAAAAATACGCATTTTAAACAGGCTAAACTTTTAAAACTTATAAATAACACTAAAAAAAAAATAAATTGTAGAAGATATACGTTTAATTTCAATTCTGATCGAAATAGTGTTACTTATACTGCTCGTTTTTTTTTTAACTCTAGAGTAATTCAAATTCTTTCCTTCGTATTTCGCTTTGTTTTAATCGAAATGGCTTTTAACATAGCTCATTTTAAAGGTTTTTTCTAGCTCTTTAAAAAGTGTTGTATGAGTTTTTATCAAAAAAGATGTCCATTTTCCGATATTTGGTGTTAAATGCATCGAGTATAGTATCCCAAAAATAAAAAGTCATCTTCAAACAATTATAAATCGCTTAGTATTATACTTATAAAACTTAATAAAAAAACAATCTCTTTGTTTTTTTATAAGCTTTATTTTTGTTTATTATAGATTTTCCAATAAAACGCTTTGTTTTTGAGTTATTCGTACAAAATCATTGGAAAACATGTTCTTTTTTTGCGAAAAGTTTACTTTTTCAAGTGCGCATAACTCAAAAAGTATTGATTTCGCGAAAAAACTTTACATAACATTTTTTGTTTAAAATGTGATTCTCTATTAATTCCCGGGGTTATTTTGAGTGTAAAAAGTTCAACCCCCCAGATGGGGTGCCAACCACCCCAGGGGTAGAAGCACACATCGGCACCATATAACTTATATTTTTTGAGTAATTTACTATCCACTGTAAAAATTTCAGATAAAACGGAGCAGTTATAAAAAATTTAAAGGGAAAATGCCACAGTAACTGGACTATTACTACAACAATGCGTGCTCGTTTATTTTATAATTAGTTATTTTTCTTCGTCAAAAGTAAATCTATGAAAAAAAACTAATTAGAAAGGTTATATTTAAAGGATTTTAAACTTCCGCGACCACAAACAAGACCCGGTATTTTACTAAAATATTAAGTAAACGTCCCTCAAAAATTTAGAATAAACTTTGATTTTCATACATGACCCAAGCTGTCTGTTGTTCTCTTATTTGATCGTTTCGCGTTCGTCTTTTTTGAGTAGTTTATGGTATTGGGATGGAGTGCAGAGGTTTTGGCTGTTTTGCATTTGAGCCCACTTTTTTAGCAAAAGATATGATATTTTTTAATGTTTAAACCATGATCTCGTTATTTTAAACATATACTTTTTTAACAATATCATTTTGATTCCTAAATACTCCTAATTACCTAAATATTCGTTTAAAAAATATCCCAACCTGAAATGAAATTCATTATGACTTAAGTGTATTAGCATTTTATTTGATCGGGGCACTTTCACTGCTATTATTCTATTTCAATGATTTCTTAGGCAATTAATTACATACTTAGCTGTCAGGATGAGACTACTTAAGAAATAATGCAACTACTAAAATATTTGAACGTAGCAGTTGCTCATAGTTCAGAAGCATTCACCCGTGTCTATTTTCTGTCATCCAAAGTAGACGGCGCGGCGCTACTTAGCATGTACATCTTGTAAAGTGGAAAATTTGGTCAAAAATTCTGTCTTTTTCGTTTTTCTCTTGACAGACTATTAGTCTGTCTTCGATTTGGCACTGCCTGATGAACCCGAATAAAAGTGAAGCTTGCAGTGTGAACAAAGAACATACTTTTAGAAAGAAAAAAACAAGCATTGATGTCTTGTGGGTGCATAATTCATGATCGTTTATAAAACAAATTACATAATTTTGTTTTTGGTACAAAGACCTAGTTTCAGACCTAAATCAAACTGACGCAATGACGTCATAATTACAGTTTGTTCAAATTTTAAAAATCTACCTTTCAACGGATCATTCAAATTGATAAAATTTTTATTGGCGTTGTCTAATGACGTATGTCAATGAAATTAATTGTATCTTTTGCTTATTTATTAGTTGTTTGGGCTTTATTCATTATTCAGTTTTTTCTTATTAACAATGAAAATAAAAAGAAATTTTTGGTATAATAATTATTTTCTTCTTTTTATATAGACATGACTCTGTCTGTTTTTCAATGTGCCTCCAGTAAGTTGTCGTTCCATCTTTTTCGTGGTCTTCCTACTGACCGTCTTTCTATTGGGTAACCGGCTCTTGCCGTTTTTACTACTTTATTTATTGTCATTCGGCTTATGTGAACGTTCCATTCTACTCTTTTATTTCTTACGCAGTTTTTGATGTTTCTTCACCCTTTTTGTCCTCTCTGATGACTGTTTTTTAAATTCTGCCTTTCGTGCCTTTCCCGATATTTTTATTTTTCCATATTGTTTCATGCAGGCAGCCTGCTGATCTGTTTGCTCTATTCACTTGATCTTCCACTTCAGTTTCGGGCTTTCAGTAGCTAGATAATGTGATGCCTAGATATTTAAACTCCATCACTTGTTCTATTATCTGACCTTCCAGCTCAAATTTACATCTTAGTAAATTTGTTGTTGTAACCATGCATTTTGTCTTTTTTGGGGCAATTAACATATTCAATTTTCTGGCGGTTATATTAAATTGATGCAGAATACGTTGTAAATCGTATTCATTTTGAGAGAGTAGTTTTGCGTCGTTTACATAGCAGATTATTTTAAGTTGTTTTTTTCCTATTTGGTATTTTTTTTAGTTTTTACTTTTTTTATTATTTCATCCATAATCAGGTTGAACAATAGAGGAACAACAGGGAATCTCCCTGTCTCATCCCATTGCCAGCCTCAATAGGGTCGGTTAGTTCTTCTTCTACTCTTACTTTTATGGTGTTGATGTGGTAGATATTTTCGATCGTTTTGATTATTCCTAGAGGTATCTCTCTTGCGTACAATAAGTGGATAACGTCCTTTAATTTGACCCGGTCAAATACCTTCTTAAGGTCCACGAAACATAGATGTGTCGGTTTGTTTTATTCTAATGATTTCTCTTACACTTGCCTTATTATAAATATAGCGTCATTACATGATCACATGCACATTAGTGTGGTGTTTAATAAATTAATTCCTCTGTAATTCTTCCGGTCCTATTTGTCTCCAATTAGGATATTTGATCTCCATTCTTGAGGAATTCTGATTTGTTATATTATTTTTTGGATTAGTCTTAATAGTTGTTTGGTCAGATCTGGTCCTCCGTACTTTATTAGTTCGTTCGGTATTCTGTCCTCTCCTGGTGATTTTCTATTTTTTTAATTTCCTTAATGTTTCCTTTACCTCTTCCTCCTCAATATTTATTTCTTCGTTTGTTGTCACCTTTGGTGTTGGTGGTTCATTATCGTCACCTTTAGCAAATAGGGGTCGAAAGTAATCTACCCATGTTTCCTTCTGACTGTGTTTCGTTTTTATTAGTTCGTTCATCTCTTTTCTTTATCCTCTGATCATTCTCCATATATCTTTTTTGTTGCATAGAAGTCGTGTTCCATCTGTTTTGAGACGCTCTGCCAGTGTTCCCTTTATTTGTCTAATTTAAGTATTTGTTTATGTCGTTTGTCTCGTTTATAGTGGCTCTGTATTGTTAAAAGGCTTTCTTCTTTTCTTCACATTTTGTCTTGACTTCCTCTCTAAACCATGGTGTTTTCTTATTTGATATGTTAGTGTTCGTTACTTTCCTCTCTCCAAGTGATTCTGTTGCTGCGTTAATTATGTTTTATTTTTCTCAGCTTTTCACGATTTTATCGTTTTCTAATATTTCTTTCGCAGCGGTATCTGATATTCTCTTTCTATATAAGTGTTCCGCCGTGGATTCCGTATTTAGTACTTCGACTTTTGATTTTTGTTTGTGTTTGCGCCGCTCTCTTGGGTGTGAAGTATTTTAGGATGATTCACTGAGTTATGTCGCACGCATGTTACGTCGATTATTTTTGATGGATGTGTATCTCTGTTGGTTATAAAATAATCTATAATTGATCTTTGCGTTGGTCTTTGTGGTAAAAAAAGTGTTGTTTATTCTTTCTCGATATAAATCAATTAATGTAAAAATTGTGCCTGGCTCCAAGAGATTTTAAACTTTTAATTAATAAAAAAATGGGAAGACACTGGGGACATAAACCGCACACTGTCATCCAAAGAAAAACCGAAAAGTGAATTTCATCACATCAACGTCATATCAGCTGCTTGATTAGACATTTTTTGACCAATCAGAATTAAAGTTTGTTCAAACTGAACTTGAAAAATAGAATATCCTCTATTTTTAGAGGATTTGATCAAATTAAGAACATGACGTCATATGCTCTCATTTTTTTATTTACTCAAACTACTTTGATCATGTGCTACGGACTTTATTTTTTTTCTGGTACGAAAACATATTGCATCGATTTTATTTGAAAAATTAGACTACTTTGCATTCCAGGATTCATTATGTAAATATGTTGTCATTACAATAATAAAACGTGTTCTTATTGCGACAATACTAAAAACCTTCAACTTAATATTACAAATTACTAATTGTCGTTAAGATATGAGATTGCGTCTTTGTTATCGAAAGCAAACTCAAAAATTCAAAAAGTTTGTTGTAGTATTTTGTAATCAATTGTGGACGCTGTTGGCCTCGCGCTTGTCAAACACAAATATTTAATAGTTTGTAGATAATACAATGATGTTCGGCTTTTATCACTACAACTGGTCTTATTTGGTTGCTTGGCATGCGTAATATGAACAAAACAAAAATGACCGTGGTTTAATTAGTAAGATTAATATGTAACATTATGCGTGATCATCAAAGGATAGATTAATATTGTTTTTGATATCAAAAACGACCTCGCTACAGATTTACAGTGAGACTTTTATCCCACTTGCATTGTGTATTTAATTTTAGACGGTCGTACTCCTTTATATATATATATATATATATATATATATATATATATATATATATATACTATATATATATATATATATATATATATATACTATATATATATATATATAGTATATATATATATAGTAAACTCTTAAATGTTGGGGAAATCTGCAAGAAAGACTGTAATGAGTATCAATTGTTTCGCCGAACGTTTTCGCCAAAGAGGATTAATTTGGCTTCTTCAGGGCTGAAAGAGAATAATTAGCTACCATATGTATATTATCTATTAAAACATTATGTAGTGTAATACGTGATTTCAGTAATTGAGATGTTTAACCGATGTAAGAATTGTTGCAAGAGAGACATGGAATGTTGTAGACAATGTTACTAAGCCTCTCTATGGGAGTCTTATCTTTTATCTTAGAATAAAGATTATTAATAGTTAGGGCTGATCTACAAGCCACATTAAGTTTAATGTTGTTATTATTATTACCAAAGCTATTTTCAACACTTTTCAGAATCCTTGTTAACCCCGGAGTGATATCTCTGAAATATGGGAATGAAAAATATTTGTTGATAGGAGTATCCGAGACTGGGTTCCCACTTAAGACATCAGGATCAGCATTGTTAGTCGCGAAGGAAAGTGAAATATCTTCGTTATGGATAGTATTAAACAAAATCTTATTCACTAATGGTGTTGGATAAGCGTTTGAAATAAAACGTTTCTCAGATCCATATAAAAAGCAAACATAGTCAAGAATTGACCTGGTATATATATGCCCTATAAAACATTAGAACCTGAGGCTCAGTGCCTCATTGGTGATGGTTAACTACCTTTAAAAGCATTTAATTAAACCGTTATTGATATGTTCTTACCATGTTAATTTGGTACCAAGTGTGACGCAGAGATAAGTATAGTATTTTTGGACAGGTATACTCAGATTATCAATTCTAATACTGGATATATTCGGTAAGCGATGACGAGTAAATACAGTGGATTTATTCGAAGTAAGTTCCAACCTTTGGTTAAGAAAGTATTCTCTTGTACTTTACACATAAAATTTTTATTTAAAATTATTTTTTAATGGAAATATTTTCACCATTAAGGGGTCCAAATTACACGGCCTTCCCCTGTTTATTTTCTTTTTTTTTTCTTTTGTCGATTCAATATAATATCATCCGTATCTTGAATAATTTGTAAAACACTATGGGTTAACGTTTAAAGGCGGTAAAATTTATCTTAATTTGTTTGAAAATAATTAACAATCTTTGTAGTAATTTCCTGTTATGTTAACTAGTATGTGTAGGTGTTAGCATACGTTATGATTAGTGGTATTCCTGTGGCTTTAATCAAGGTACACGTATTTAATTGTTTCGTGTTGTACAGAATAAATACACTACACAACTTTATCGTAAATTTTTTTAGTACATAAATAGTTTTGCTAGTTTGAATTGAAACAATAGAACTGTTATGTTAAGTATTGTAATTCATGTTAATACAAATTGTATTGCCTTATATTTGAGGTATAAGTATATACGTATATATACGTTGAAAACAATACTATAGTCAAATTCTAACCGAGACTAGATCACAATTTTCAATTACTGAGGAATAGAGCTTGGGAACTATGCACTTAAAAAACTCTAAAATATGCACGCAAATATGCACAAAAAACATTGAAATATGTACTAAAATATACTTTTTATGCTTTTATGCATTTAATACATATAAATAAATAACGCAGTAGTACTTGTATTGAAGGTATTAAAATGAGTTTATTAGTCTACTTTATTAACTTTATTTATTACAAAATACATTCTAACGCTTAGTTTATTTAAAGTCTTTATTTGTACAATATTATATTACTATAATTATATAATTTATTTACATTTATTACAATAAATTACATTACGTTCGTTACATTTTAAAAACTCGCCGCGATATTATCTTCAGACTGCCTAACACCATGAGAGTCCCTCTATTTATATCAAAACAGCCGTTAGCCTGGAATCTCTCGACACCCATGGATGTTGACCTCGAATTGTCTCGAATGAACGGGAACCCAGACTGATTTTATAGCGGCTCGCAGCTTTGTTGACCTTTCTCAGACAGGTTTTTCAGCTGAGCAGCGAACTTACTAAGCATAGAATAGAATTAGAAATAATATGTTTACCGTTTTATGACTCATAATATTTATCGTAACATTGCCCCCCTCTTAAAAGATGGTTCCTCCTGGAACCTTGCCGGGATTGGAACTGGAACGGTATGCTGGTCTCGGCAACTGGACCCTCTTTTACAACTTCCAGTTGTATAAAAATGACAAGGGACGATTTTCTCTCCGCACCAGTAACTATGCGGATTGCAACATACTAACACCTCGACTTCGGTGTCTTTAAAGATCTCCTCCACCATGCTTCGGATAACCCTCCAATCTAATTGGCGGCACTCTAACTTTGGCATGGCCAACTTTTGCACGTCGGACTCTAGTACGTGCTCTCCCAATTGAATTAAGGCTTCCCATACATCTCGGTCGGTAGGTTGGTCATGGGCAGTGTCTTTTGTTACCAGGTAGAAAAGGTAACGTGATGCATCTTGGGGTTTCAAGACTACCGGGAGCTGGCTCTTGGCATTGAAGTTCTGCAACTCGACCGAACTTTCGTCGAAAGACGGATGCCAACCCTGTTGCGTCTTTGACACTGGCTCGGAATCTTGCTTATTCGGTAGATGACATCGTTGATCTTCTCCATAATGAGGTATGGACCTTGCCAAAACTGCTGCAATTTGGGAGAACAACATTTTCGCTTTTTGGGATTATAGAGCCAGACTTTGTCGTTCTGTGCTAATCAGCTAACGTATATCAAATTTGAAAAAAATATTTTTAAATGCTCTCCAGCTTTGATCATATATGGCGCAGCATAACATGCATAGCAATAACAAATTTTTTTCAGCTGGTATCGGTTGAGATAAAAAAAAGTTACTCAGACATTCATTTACAAATCCTGCCTGTATCCCTACGATCCCTATTGTACCGCTCGGGAATGCATCTCGCGAGTCACAAGAGTGTGATCGTCGATAAGAGCGACAGACGCAACCCGAAATTGAACTAATCCACTTGTATCAAATTCGTTTTGTTCGTTTTTTCGTAAACTAGTGTAAGGAAGTTGCGGGTAAGTCTAACCTTAGTTTGACCTTAACCTATACATTGTTTTGATTGTTATTTAATTACCTATACATTATTAATTATTATTAATTATCTCGTAATAGTTCGTTGTTTGTTTAATTCGTCACAAATACTCTAGACGCACTTGGTAATTGTTGATCTAACTATGGCTTATGATAGCTTCCCGCTTTTTTTAATCGTGGTATATATGTAACTATATATAACCGTATACCATGATCGTATATTGTATTGTAGTGGGAATCATAACGGCGATTCACAACCTAAAAATAGAATAGGAATTTTCGTAACATTGGAATTGGAAAAATATGTCCTCAGTTTTGTTCCAATAATTTTTTTACTAACTCCAATTAAAATTACAATCTATCCAAAAATAAAGAATAAAAAGTAATCTGTTTGTTTACGTAGCGTGTAGGAGCCTCTTCCAGTGGAGAGTTCCTTTTCTCTACTTAGCAACTGTAAATTTTTTTTTTTTTTTTTATTATAACTAATAAATTAACAATCAGAATAAAACAATGTATTCTATAAGTTAATGTGATGAGTTTAGGTCCTGTCCGTTGGTTCTGGCGTGATGTGGTCCCCTCCAGTGAGAGAATCACGGGTCCATGTTACTGGTCTGTTGGCCAACGTCGCTTTAGTCTTCTGATAACTCGATGTTGAGGTATTGCGGAAATTAATGGATTGGAGTGTGTGTTCACTTTTTGAATGTATTGTAATTTCTTTTGCTGGTATACTTCTTTCACTGTTGAGATATTGAGATCCTCATAGATTCTTTGGTTGGTTACGTACCAGGGTGAATCAACAATTGCTCTTAAGATTTTTGATTGGCATCTTTCCATAATAGCAATATTAGATTTACTACTATAGCCCCATAGCTCTATGCCATATGTCCATATTGGTTTGATAACTGTTTTATAAATTAGAATTTTATTATTTATTGACAGATTGGAGTTTTTTCCAATTAACCAATTGATTTCTTTTTGTCTTAGTTGTATTTGTTTTCTTTTTTTGGTGATGTGTTCTTTCCAACACAGAGTTTGGTCCAGGTGTAGCCCTAGGTATTTGGTTGTTTTAGTCCTGGGTATTTCCTCATTGTTTATATATATTGGTGGTGGTGTTTCTCGTCGTAAAGTAAAAGTTCGTGGGTTGACTTGTTTTCATTTATTTTTATTTTCCATTGTTTTAGCCAGTTTTCAAGCTCATACAAATAGTCTTGGAGTTGTTGTGTAGCTATGTTAATGTGTTTGTGACTTGTAAGTGCTACTGTGTCATCTGCAAATGTGCCAATTGTTACGTTATGTGATGTTGGTAGATCAGACGTATATAATATATATAATAAAGGTCCCAGGACGCTTCCCTGTGGAATTCCCGCCTTAATGGGATGCGTTTTGGATATTTCTCCATTTAATTTTGTTCTAAACTGTCGGTTTTCCAAGTATGATGTAAGTATTCGAAAGAATGGTGGTAATATTTGTTTAATTTTATAAAGAAGTCCTTTATGCCAAACCTTATCAAAAGCTTGACGTACATCTAGTGATACCATTGGGCAATATTCCTTTTCTTCTAATGCGGAATTGATTTTATGGGTTATTCGGTGGCATTGCTGGATAGTTGAGTGTTCTCGTCGAAATCCAAACTGATAATTTGGTATCCAATCTGCGCCTGTAAAGTCTGGATCTATTCTTTTTATTAAAAGTTTTTCTAGTAATTTGGAGATTGTTGATAACAGACTGATAGGTCGATAGGATGAGACTTCACTTGGATCCTTTCCTGGTTTTGGGAATAATAGTATTTCTGCAATTTTTAGATTTTTAGGCCAATAATTACATCTTAATATTGCGTTAAATATATATGTAAGGATTACTATACCCTTTTTTGGTAATTCTTTTAGCATTTTTGGTGTTATTAGGTCAATTCCTGGTGACTTTTTGATATTTAGTCTTAAGATTTCTTCTTTAAGTTCTTTGGGTGTTGTTAATTTTATTGGATTTACTGATGGTTGTTCTGAGTTTAAATAATTAATAATTTCTTGATCTTCTTCATTGTTGTGTGGTTGGAATACTGTTGCTAAATGTTCAGCAAATAATTCTGATTTTTCTTTATCGCTTCTTGCCCATTGGTTCTGTGTGTTTGTGGTTTTTCTTACTGGTGGGGATATTGCTTGAGGTTTTAAGGATGATTTGATTGGTTTCCATATTGAATGGTCGTATCTATTAAGTTGTGTTACATATTTTTTGACTGACTCTTCTCTTGCAATTTTTAGTTGTGTTTTTAATTTATTGGTTAAGCGATTGTAAAACGTTTTATCCGCTGGGTTCCGACTTTGTTGCCATTTGGCTCTTGCTCTTCTTTTTTCAGCAATGAGCTTTTTAATTTTTAATGGAATATTTATTCTTTTCTCGATTTTATTTTTATCTGCATCGTTTGGTGTCGCTTCTTTTGCAGCGTTTTGCAATAAGGTTATAAGGTTGTTTGTAGCTGCTTCTATTTCTGAAGGGCTTTTTAGTCTTACATTTAGTTTAATGTTTTCATCCAGTATTTTTCGGTAAAGGTTCCAATCTGTTCTAGGTCCATGCAGTTTTGGAGTAGGTTGTTTGTTAATAACGCATGTGCTAATTGTTGCAATAATTGGTGAATGATCTGAAGATAGATCATAACTTGGAACTATGTCCATAAAGGTGTTAGATATTCCTTTTATGATGCAAAAATCTAAGAGGTCTGGTCTTTTTTTGGGGTCCGTTGGCCAGTACGTTGGTGTTCCTGTTGATAAATATGAGTATTTATTTTCTTGCATTAAGCTATAGAGCTCTCTCCCCTTTGTTGTTATTAATCTTGATCCCCAGTAAGTGTGTTTACTATTAAAGTCACCAGCTGCGATAAATTTTGGACCTAGAGTATTGAAGAAGGATCCGAAATCGTTTTTTTTTAATATTGTGCTTTGGAGGGCAATATACTGCTGCTATTGTTATTTCGTATGGTAATGAGCACACTTTAATTACTGTAGCTTGGATACAGTCTGTTATATAACTTTCCATCATGAAATGTTTAATTGATTGTTTGATCAAGATTGCTGTACCTCCATGGGCTGTCTTGTCTGGGTGGTTAGTATGGTACGTTAGATAATGAGGTATTTTAAAATACGATTTTTCTGTAAAATGTGTCTCACTTATTAATAATATATCTATAAAATTTTGTTGTAGAAATATTATCACCTCGTCCTTATGATTTAGCAGGCCATTGGCGTTCCATTCAGCTATTCGTAAAAAGAATTTTATTTGCATATGAGTTTACTTAGCATGTTTATTACCATGCTGTTTTGTTGCAAGATTTGATTAAACATGGCTTTGAATTCTTCTAAAAACTTCATAAGAATAGTGTTTGAATCTTGGTTATCTGAAGGAGCAGCAGGAGGTTGTCTATTACTCGCTGCATTAGCATAGCTTACATTTGGTCTTACTGTATTGGGTATAAAGTTTCTGTTACGTGCTTGCGACATATTTTGGTGATGATTATATGTAGTTTCTAGCAACTGTAAATGTTACTAATTTATTGTGAATAGTTTAAAAAGTATGTAAGTTAAAAGCAATAAAGTAATAAAACAGAATCACAACTACATATTAAATAATTATTAAGGTAGAATTTAAAATACAGTTGGTTTTGGTTAAACATTAATTCAGTCTTGTCATCGAATAACCGCTTCGCGAGTACATTTGGGTGCACTTCTATCCGTTCAACATATTTGATACTGTAACTTGTTACAACTTCTTTTACCGTAGGCACGTCCAGATCTTTTTCTATAGAGGAGGATGTAACATACCATGAAGCATTTACCATAGACCTTACTACTTTATTCTGGAAGCGTTGGAGGATTGCAAGATTAAAATTGCTAGCTTTGCCCCATAACTGCATACCATATGTGGGCTTGAGAATCGCCTTGAATATAAGCAGTTTATTATCCAATGTTAATTTACAGTTTCGACCAATCAACCAATCATAGATATGTCTAAATTTAATGCTCAGTTGTTATCTTTTGGTAAAGATGGGCTTCTGCCACGTTAGTCGTTTGCTATGGATACCTAAGTATTTTGTGTCATTCGCCTTACTTAATTGCTTGCCATTGCGTGTGACCGGAGGGCATTCACCTCGTTTCATTGTGATGGTTACAAGTGTTGACTTGGTCTTATTTACACTAATTCGCCATTTTTTTACTCAAGTTTCTATTTATTTTGGTGGACGGTGTCGTCTGCAAAAGTAGCAACTTCGATGTTACTGCTTAATGGGAGGTCTGCTGTAAACATCAGAAATAAAATAGGTTCTAGTACACTTTCTTGTGGAACACGTGCTTTGATAGGATGGAGCTGAGTGTATTCATCGTGCTGTTTTACCAAGAAGTATATATCTGACAGGTAGGATTTTATGAGTGGAAAGAAAGGATATGGCAATTGTTTTTTTATCTTAGCCTTCATGCCAAACCTTATCGAAGGCTTGACTGACGTCTAGGAAGGTTACTGAGAGTATTTTTCCAGCACGTAGGAGATTTTTTTACTATTCTGTGTACCTGCTCGATTGTCCCATACTTTTAGCCTAAAGCCGAATTGGTGGCCCGCCATAAGTTTAGTTTCTTCTGAGATTGGAATCAATCTTATCAATAGAAACTTTTCAAATGCCTTTGATAGAATCGGCAACAAACTGAAAGGTCTATAGGATTTTAGGCCTTCTGGTTTTTTTCCATGTTTTGGTGTCAGGATAATCTGTGAAATTTTCCATTGACTCGGAAAGTAGCCTGTTCTGATGAATGACATAATAATGCTCTATTAACCTAATAGAAAAAGAAAATATGACAATGAAGTAAAAATTCTGTATAATAATTGGTTTACATTAAAAAGTTTAAAATCCAATGAAACCACATACATAATGGGCGATTTTAATGCTAAAATTGGTAAAGTGTGTAGATCAGATCTTCTAGTGGAGTATGATATAGTAGACATCAATGAACGAGGGGATAGACTCATTGATTTTCATTAAGAACGCAATCTCTTTATAATTGGAGAGCACGTGGAGATAATCCAACACGTATAATAATTCAGATATATTACATTATAATCAACAAAAGATTTAGGAACTCTATCAGTAGAGTTAAGACATACCCTGGAGCAGATATTGAATCTGATCACAATCCTTTAGTCGCGGATGTAAGAGTAGAGTAAAATCATTAGCAAAAGAATTTTACTTTTTCAGATGTCAACAAAAAAATAAGAACAACCGAAAATGTTGAGAAAACATGGAAATTATTTCATGAACATATGACCAAGATACTGGAACATAGTGTAACTAATAGATTCAAGTAGCAACAACGGATGACGGAAGAAATAGTAGACCTTATGGAACCAAGAAGACAATATAAGGACAAGGCAGACGAATATATATATATTATAATAACGGATTTATTATGGCTGTCGCCGCTTCTCCGCCCCCAATTTCCATCTTTTTCTATCATATGCAGTTGCCTCTTCCCGCCGCTTCCCGTCTCTTGCCGCCATTGCTTCATCAATATCGTTGCGCCAACTTATCCGTGGTCGTCCTCTCTTTCTTCTTTCAGGAAAGATCCATTCCAATACTTTGCTAGGCCATCTGTACTTTGGCATTCTTTTAACATGTCCGAACCAGATTAATTGTTTTCTTTCTATGTCGTCATTGATATTTCGCTCCATTTTCATTTCGTTTCTTATTTATTCGTTGCTAACTCTCTCCAGTTTCGATCTACCGCAGCTTCGTCTCAGATAATCCATTTCTGTCGTCATAAGTTTGTTTCTATTAGCTTTGGTGACGTCCTATACTTCCGAACCGTAAAGTGTAATACTTTGGACCATACTACCGTAAATGTGTTTTTTGGTTTCTCGTCGTCGAATTGTTTTTTGTCAGAGAAGAGAGTTTAAGGCACGGGTCGCTGCTCTGCCCTTGTTTATTCTTTCCCTGATCTCATCTGCGCTATTTCCCTTCTTGTTGAAAATGACCCCCAAATATTTGCAGGATTGCACGCCTTTGATTTTGTCGTCTTCCAAGACTAGGTCACATATTTTATATGTTCCCACTGAGAGATATTCACATTTTGTCATATTCATGTTTAGACCTGCCACCTCATATTCCTCTTGCAGTTATATCTTCTTAGTATATAGCTTGTTTTCTTCCACCGTTATTCCCATGTTTCTATATTTTTTTACCCATTTCACTAAGGATCTGTCCAAATAGATTTTAAATAAGGTGGGTGACAGACAGCAGCCTTGTCTTAGTCCCTTTGTTGTTTGAAAAGGAGAGACGATTTCTTGTCCCATTTTAATTCTTGCAAAGTTTTGTTCGTAATATTTTTGAGTGGCGTTAATAAGAATTGGGTTTATTTTCAAGTTAGAAATTTCTATCCATAGTTGGGAGATCGGTACACTGTGATATGCTTTTTCCAAATCTATTAAAGCTATATGAGTTTCTCTATTTCTCTGCACTCGTTTTTCCATTGCAATTTTTAATGTGAAAATATTATACATAGTGGAGTGGCATTCATCAATCAGCCAATCCCGTCCACTGCTGGACATAGGCCTCCCTCAGTTCTTTCCAGTGTTCTCTACACTGGGCCGCTTGTAGCCAGTTTCCCGCTACTCTTTTTATGTCGTCGGTCCATCTAGTCGGTGGTCGTCCTCGGCTTCTTTTATAATTTCTGGGCCTCCATTCCATAATTAGTCTTGTCCATCGTCCATCTTGTGTTCTGGCTAAGTGTCCTGCCCAGTTCCACTTAAGTCTCGTGGTTCTTTCGATGACGTCTTGAACTCCTGATCTTTGCCTGATTTGTCGGTTTGTTATGTGGTCTCGGAGGCTCACATTCAGCATTGCACGTTCCATGGCTCGTTGTGTAACTCTTAGTTTATTCGCAGATTTCTGCGTGAGTGTTAAAGTCTCTGCTCCATAAGTTTGTACAGGCAAAACACATTGGTTATAAACTTTTCGCTTGAGACACATGGGAATTGAACTTTTTAGAATATGGCTTAGTTTGCCAAATGCTGCCCATGTCAGGCCTATTCGCCTCTGTATTTCATTTGTTTGATTGTCTCTGTTTATTTTGATCTCGTGTCCCAGATATTTGTAAGTGTCTGTTTGTTGTATGGTATTATTGTCGATAGTTATATTTCCACTCATTACGAGATTTGTCATAAGTTTAGTTTTCTTAAAGTTTATCTTTAATCCTGCTCTTTCAGACACACTTTTAAGCGAATGTAGCATAGAAACCGTATCCTGTAAGTTATCTGCGATTAATACGACATCATCTGCAAACCTCAGATGATTTAATCTTTCTCCATCTATATTGATGCCCATATCTTGCCATTGGGTGTTCTTAAATATTGACTCTAGAGCTGCCGTGAACAATTTTGGTGAAATATTGTCTCCTTGTCTTACTCCTCGACCTAAGCTGAATTTTTCTGTGTCTTCGTGTAGTCGTATACTTGATGTAGCGTTCTCGTAGATGTTTTTGATTAGTGACGTGTACCTGTAATCTATTCGGCTTTGATTTAGGGCTTCCAGTACGGTTTCAAACTCTACAGTATCAAAAGCCTTCTCGTAATCGACAAATGCAAGAACCAGTGGTATGTTGTACTCGATGCATTTTTCAATTAAGATCTTTATGGTGTGCAAATGGTCATTTGTGCCATATCCTCTCCTAAAGCCTGCCTGTTCTTTGGGCTGATAGAAATCTAGTTTAGGTGTTAGTCTCTTTGTTAAGATTTTCATAAAGAGTTTATACATATGTGTCAAGAGGCTGATGGGTCTATAATTTTCTAATTTAGTAATATCACCTTTTTTGTGTAACAAGATTATCACTGCATTGTTCCAGTCTTTAGGAATCGTACCCGCATGTAAGCATTTATTAAACAGTTCGCTTACTGATTTTAATAGAATTTCTCCTCCTGCTTTTATTGCCTCAATAACGAGTCCATCGTCACCAGGCGATCGATGGTTCTTCATTTCCTTTAAAGCTGATCTTACTTCTGACACAGTAATGGGTAAAAGTATTTCCGATCCCTGATTTATGAGAGTCTTTACTCGTGTCGGTAAATTTTCTTGTGATCTTTGGCTGGTATAGAGGTCTTTATAAAACTCTCTAGTTATTTTCAGAATGTTTTGTTTATCTGTTGTTGCCTTTCCGTCTTTATCTTCTAGCTTGTATATTTCTTTTTTACTTTGTGTGAGTTCTCTTTTCATTATCTTTAAACCTTTGTTCTTTTCTACTGTTTGAGTAATTACATTAGTATTATATCTTCTTATATCTCTTCTAATATCCGCTGAAATTCTTTTATTTAGTTTTCTATATTCTTCTTTGTTTCCCTTTTCTTTCTCGCTTAGGTTTCGTCGTATTTCCATGAGAGCTTTTGTGTCTTTGCTAATCTTTTCACTTTTGGTGTAATTTTTCTTGCAGAATTTGAGTTGTGTGTTTCTAACCGAGTCTGTAATTAATTTATTATGATCGTCGATACTTAGAGGTTTGGGATTATTACTCTGTAAAGTTTCTGCTATATTTTTTATGTACGCTTCTGGCTGATTTGGTGAATTCCAAACTATGCGTTTGCCACTGTTTATCATCTTTGCTCTTTCTTTTTGTAGGTTTATCGTTATTCTAGCTCTTACTGGTCTGTGGTCGCTTCCTACTGATAGTTTATTAAGTACAGTGACATCTTGAATAATTTGCTTTTTGTCTGTTATTATATAATCATATTCGCTCTTAGTTCTTCCATCTGGACTAACCCACGTCCATTTTCTACTCTGTTTCTTCTTAAAAAAGGTGTTCATTGCATACAGTTTGTGTTGCAGTAGAAA
This sequence comes from Diabrotica undecimpunctata, assembly GCF_040954645.1. Classification (NCBI taxonomy): domain Eukaryota; kingdom Metazoa; phylum Arthropoda; class Insecta; order Coleoptera; family Chrysomelidae; genus Diabrotica; species Diabrotica undecimpunctata. Next base: position 36,062,451 of record NC_092811.1, on the reverse strand, counting down.
GTTGGTAAGTATTTCGCCTCTTTCGTTTCTTACTCCGATTCCAAAATCTCCGATTGCTACTTCTTGTTCGTCCTTTTTCCTTCCGAGTTTCCCGTTAAAATCTCCCATTATCAGATTGTAATGGGCCGGTTCCTGCTTTTTTGCTCTTTCGATTTCCTCATAGAAGGCTTCAACAATCTCATCTTCGTAATCGCTGGTGGGGGCGTATACCTGGATTATTTTCAGATTGTATCTCTTATTTAGTCTTAGATTTATATACATAACTCTTGGGGAAATGCAGCCAATGCTCTGTATCATTTTCTGTAATTTTTTGTGTACTAATAAACCTACTCCTCCAGTGGTCGATTCTGTTTCCCCATTATAGTGGAATATGTTGCCTGATTTTAGTTTGACCTGATCTTCACCTCTTCTTTTGACTTCGCTAATTCCTATAATATCCCATTTCACATGTCTGAGTTCTTCCTCCAGTTCCGTCATTTTTTCATCTTTGGATAAGGTTCTTACATTATACGTAATTATGTGCAGCGTTCGTCGTTCTTGGTAGCCTCTTACATCCCGGAGATTCTTTGCACCCTCTGCCCGCTGTCCGTGAATCCTACCGCTACCTTGGTTGGGAACTAGCGAGCTGCCGGGGACTGAGGGCCCTTTTCTTGAATGTCTATTCATGCTGAGGGGTTTTGGCATTTAAACACCACGCTTGCCAGGCGGGTTGGTGAGTTGGTTTGGGAAATTGGTAGGATAGTAGGTATTGGGTAGGAATGGGTTTAGGACATGATTTCTCTCCATAGGAGTTGAGAGACAATCAAGGCTCGCGTAGGGCAGGGTCGCATCCCTGAAGTAAGTCTATCCTCCACTGGGATTGTGGAGGAGTACTTACCCGCTACCGCAGTGGAGTGGCATTAGTGGCCCTAAATCCCGCTTGTTCTTCTAGTTGTTTGTCTTTAATATCATTTTCTATCAGGTTTCGTAGTACTTTTGAGTATAGTCGGCCTATAGTAGCAAGGCAGACGAATACAGAAGAAAATAAAGAGAAATAAAAAAAGTACGAGCGGCTAAAGAAAAGTGGATGGCGGTTCGATGTTCAGAAATGGAAGAATTAGAAAAGAATCGTGACATGTTCAGTATGCACAAGAAAGTTCGTGAACTGGCTAGCCTGTAAAATAAGAAAAACACTAGTACTTTAGTAGCTAATTCAGGAAAAGTTATTATTGATGAAGGAGTAATATTTGAAACATGAACTAACCATATAACTGAATTGTTTCAAGATGATAAGCTGAATATACAGAGCAATGTAAATCCAGAAGGAGCTAAAATTTTAAAATCTGACGTTCTTCATGCAATATAATCAGCCAAAATCAAGAAAGCAACTGGCCAGACAACTTCCCAGCTGAACCCTTAACAAAGATACAAGAGGACCACATCAATGCTCTAGTTAAACTTTTTAATGACGTGTATACTTCTGGTGAAATACCCGAGGAATGGCTAAGTCTGTTTTTATAGAGATTCCAACGAAGAAGCGAAAAAGAAATTTGTTTGGTGGCTCCGCCTAATAATATTGCTATGTTGTTTTAAATATGTTCCTTATTTCCTACCGTTGAAAGGGCATACTCACCTTAAACTCTTTCTCATACAATATACCTTATATTCTCAAAATACAATTATGTTTTTTTAATTGTTTAATTGGAATGGCTAATATGGTTGACATCATGGAATCATGAACATGTGGACATCATCATCAAAAAAATACTCTTATTAAACCTATGAAGCAGCGAAAACTCGTTTAGTTATAGTTTGTTTCACGAAAAATGGTTGAGTGCTTAATGGTTACCTGAGTTGATCCTATCGTGTATACAAGAGTCTCTCAATAAACTACCGAAGTACACAGGGTCGCACTTCAGAAGGTTTGTTATTTAATATATTTCATTGGTAGCTGTCGAATACGCGATTATAAAAATTTATTAAATTATTTCATATGGTATTTTCAGGTTGTTCAAGTGAATATACTTGATAATTGAACAATTTTTAACATGAAGAAAGTAGTTTTTTTGTTCTACATGAATAATTGTAGTATATGGATCTAAATTCAGAAAGGTACTTTCCTTCACACTTTTTACAGGCTTAGGACTGTCAGCAAAAAACTGGCGTGTTTAAAAGTTTTTGCTCTTCCTAATCGGATATCGTTAAAAATGTAAAGTAATAATAGTTCTATTTACAGTATATACATACAAATAAATACATAATGTACAAAAAATAAATGAATTGAAAAAAAATATAGGAAAATATATACAAGATAATATGTACAAACAACAGACTGAGACAAACAAGAAACTGTATAAGACAACTAAACTCAGTGTTGTGGGATAAGAACATTACGATAAAGACAAAAAAGAGAATATATAACACCCTGACAAGAAGTATCCTGACATATGGGTCCGAAAACTGGACAATAAACAAGAGAAATAGAGGTAGAATAAGAGCAGTAGAAATGGAGTTCCTGAGGAGAAGCTGTAGACTACAAAAAGAGACAGAATTGAAAACGCAGAGATTAAGCGGAGAATGGGAGTGCAATCAGACATAATCGACTATATAGAGGAGAAGAGACTATCCTGGTACGGCCACGTCAGAAGAGCGGACAGAGGACGCTGGATAAACAAAATCACAGAATGGAGCCCGATTGGAAGAAGAAAGAGAGGAAGACCCCGAAGGTCATTCAGAGATGAAATCGACGAGGCTATGGAGAAAAGAACCCTGCGAGATGGAGACTGGAATGACAGGGAAAATTGGAGAAAACGGCTGAGTGAAGGAAGACAGTGAAAACTGTGGAAATCCTTAGTAGTAGTAGATAATATGTACAAAAAAAAATACCCAAAATAACCAAAATATATTTATGAATTCCTAAATACCTAATTCTGTTTTGCTGTCGCTATCCTCTTCAAGATTAATAACAATTGGTTTAATTATGTGATTCAAAGTAACATGAATTTTCTACGTTCATTACATGGCGTACTGAATTTTTCCAACTTTCTGGGGAGATATCATCAACACATTTCCTTATTAATTTGACTACACTACCACTTAAAGTCGGAGAAACATTTTGTGATCTAACATTTGATTTTAGTTGGTGCCACATATACTCTATGGGATTAAATAAACAATAATAGGACGGAAGCCGTAACACTGTATGTCCCATGTCCTCGGCCAATGCGTCACAAACATACTTTTTTAATAGAAAATGATTTTAACACTTCTAACAGTTCATTTTTTAAATAACTTTTTTCAAAATATATATCGCTTTCTAACAGATAGTTTTGAATTTCAATTTTCGTGTTATTTGCACTTGGAGACTTATGTAATTGACGACTGTGGTAACTTGCATTGTCCATTACTATCACACCATTTTGAGAAAGGTTAGGAATAAGACAATTCTTAAACCATTGCTCAAAAAGCTCTGCCGTTGTATCCTCATGGTAGTCCACGCAGGAGTCTTTAATGTTCTTTGCAGAAAGCCATAAGGCATTTGGGACCCAACCATTTTCTGATCCTGCATGTAAAATTGTTATTCTTTTCCCTTTGTTTGATGGAGCTTTTGTTTGACACCTGTTGGAAGAATCGGACCATCCTTTGGATGGTGTTTCATGAGTGTCAAACCATGTCTCGTCCAGATAAATTATTGGTCGATCTTCTGTACGGTACTTTCTTATGGAAGTTATATATTCAGTACGCCACTTTTGTAAACGATGGGACTCCATAAGCACTTGCCTTTTGTCAATTGTACGATATCTGAAACCCATTTTAGACAAAATCCTCCAAAGACTAATGCGGCTACAGTTTATTTGTGTATCATCATTAGTAAGCCGTTGTTTTAAAGCATCTAATGTAGGTAATTCTTTTCACTGTGGTTAGAGGTATTTTCGATAAATCAGATATTTCACTGGCAGCAGTATTAGCAGTAAGTCCTCTTGTAAGTAAAGAACTAGGTATATATTGTTTTTACGATTTCTCTAGCGTCAGCAGATAAATGCTTTTTCTTTGCTGGAACACTGGAAGAAGCACCATCAATGTTTTTCCACGGACGCCACATAATGATGTTTTATAGGTATAAATAGGTATAACACTAATAACACTTGTAACACTTTCAACTAAATGAAACAAAATGTATATTTAAAAATTTCTCATCGGTTTTATATATTTTACAAATTATACAGAATAGAGGGAACCTGTATAATTATTCCAAGAAATACTTAACGATCAACAAATTTATTGTGGTCATTAAAAGATCAACCTTTGATAGTGAAACTCACTGTTAAAATGTTTACAACTTTTTGAAATAAAATGTATTCTAATCGTTTTTATAATTTTATACGATTTTATTATACAAACAAGATAACGACACTCCACAGTAGCTTCAATTTTACCTGAATACTTACCTGCTCAACTAATGTTGACTAAGCTGGGGTACTTGCGGTCGGGTTTTATTGCAATCATTAACCATTTTTCGTGAAATAAACTATATATTCAGTTCTATTTACAATAATATTTTGACTTCAATTAATATATTTTTTGTCTTTTCAGATGTTTATTTTGTACCTACAATAGCGTACTTATTGTTTAGTATCGGTGACTACTCCGGAAGGATTGTTGCAGGTAGATTACTTAAGGTAAGACAACGTAATAATTATACATAATCTTGAATATGTTGCCTGTGTGAGTCCATTTCAAAATAGGTAAAAGAAATAAGAATAGGACTTACAATTAATGTATTCAATTGTGCAAAGTGTGCAATTTATTAAATATAAATTCAAATTGATTAATTAAAAATTAAGTGAAAAAATAATTGAGTGAAAATTGAAATTCAATAATATTACTTACATACCGATACAAGGATTATTATTAAATATTTGAGAAAACAGTTTAAAAATCAGTAATGGTAAACTGGTCACTGATGATCATCGGTTTTACTGCAACTATTATTATTAATAGATGGTACATATCAGCAAAAGTGATAATAACAATCTGAATAAAAGATCTGAGATCCAGAATCTTGTCAAAATTTACAATTTTATATTGACTTTTGACTGAGCTATTTTGCATCTCAGAGATTTCTTTTCTCTTTTTTTAAAATTTCTTTATTAATTGAATATTTTTGATCAAACTTCAGTAATTAATTCAGTTTTATTTTTTCTAAACCTATTTACTAAATACTATTTTCTTTCTATTGCTTATGTTATAAATAATATTTTTAATTTCCCGCTCAATTTCAAGTTGGTAATACAGTTGGTAGTACTCAAAATTCATAAACAGTATTTTGTGAGACATTAGTTTTAAAGTTGTTTTTTGTATTTTCTTCAAATTATTTAAACAATAATTGTCCTCCCACTTTCTCTTTCTGCTCGTGAAATGTGACTGAAATCAAGCTTGCAACGACGACTATATCGACAACGACAACGATTATATCAAAATTGCACTGAATAATATTTTTTTTTTTATTTTTAGCCAAGAAACATTACTGTGATTATAATTTTAACGATTTCGAGGATTATCTTCATTCCATTGATTTTATTATGCAATGCTCAGCCTCGCCATATTTTGGCAGTTGTTTTTAATAAGGACTACCAGTATATACTGATTTTATTCATATTCGCATTTACCAATGGATTCATGACAAATATTATACAAATTTTAATTCCCAAGTAAGTTGCACATTTATTTATTAGGGCTTGTTTAAAATCAGAGAGATCAATTACAAAGGTTTTGGATTTACATCCAAAAAGTTTGTAAAAAAGCATTAAATTTTTCTTTCTATTAGTACCTTAGCATCTGTTTTACTTAAAAATGGCAAACCAACCATAAAAAGTTAATAGTGGTGATTTAGAGGTTATTCAAAATTATGGTTTACAATATATCACGTGGATATATAATCACTGATAAGTAACCTCATTTGCGATTAAGGCGCTGAGATCTCAAAAAAATTAGTTTTAGAAACTATAACCTTTTTTAGACAATCATGATCAATATATTTTTGAGAGCTCCATAAACTTGACGTGTTTGGAAAATAAGGCGAACAGAAAGGAAATGTGCATAAATCCAATTTTGGATTGGTTTGCCTATGTTCGGGATATGTTGGACACTTTTAGAAATGAAAAATAACAAATCTCCTTGCGATGACGGAGTAGTGATCGAAGCGATCAAAGTAGGTGGAAATAAAATTATCCAGGCTTTGGCCAAGCTTTTCACCGAATGCATATACTAAGGAAAAACTCTTTAATGGAATAATGCAGTCATTACTTTATTACACAAGCAAGGAGACAACAGATTTAAAAAACTACCGTCCTATCAGTTTGCTTTCACACATATAACTTTTCACAAAAATTATCAAAAAAAGAATGGACGCTAAATTAGACTTATGTCAGCCTAGAAACATAGTATGAATCTTCGCGCTAGTCTACAGTACCGCCTATTGTACCACTTTTTTTGGTTTTTATTATTTTAATACATGATTTATGTGTTAATACATGTGTTTTTTTTAGGGTTGTAGACCAACACGAAAAAGAGATAGCTTCGTCTATAGTTATCGTTTTTATAGGTCTAGGAGCAGCTATAGGATCAACGATTAGTATATTTTTAATTAGATTATTATAAATATAATAAATTTTTAATTTTATGTTGCTATTCACTGTCGATATGTATCAGGGAACAAACAAATAGATATTATATACTGTTATTTTCTATACAAGTGTATTATTAAAAAAATAGTTATAGTATGTTGGTGTACCATCAAAATAACTTATGATACCTGTTTCTACCTTGCAATAAGGCTTATTGCAGCGATGCTCTACATCTCTGACACTGTTCAAGATATTCCTCGAACAAATATTAAAACCATGGAAAAGGAAATGTGAAGGGATGGGAATACTAATCCGGGACAACTTCTTGTACACATTAAGCTTTGCAGATTACCGAATATTTAACAACAGAGCAAGAACCAGTGAGAAACTTGGAAATGGACGATAATAGGGAAATTAACGGCACTGACAAATTCAAATATTTAGGATTCATACTCTCAAAAAATGGAACCACCGAGCAAGAGATAACCAGCAGATTAGCACAGACAAGAACAAGTATGAAACAAATGAACGGGGTACTGTGGGATAGACAGATTACCAGAAATACAAAGAAGAGAACTTATAACACCTTGGTACGCAGTATAATGACCTATGGAGCAGAGAATTGGGTAATAAATAAACGAAACAGGTCCAAAATCACTGCAACTGAAATGGAGTTCATGAGAAGAAGCTGCAGAGTGACAAAAATGGATCGCATCAGAAATGAGGAGATGAAACGAAGAATGGCACTAGAATAAGACATACTCAGCTACATCGAAGAAAAACGTTTAATTTGGTATGGACATGTGAGAAGAACAGATTATACAAGGTGGATAGCAAAGATTTCGGATTGGAGCCCAATAGGAAGGAGGAAAAGAGGTAGACCCCGAAGATCATGGAGGGATGAAGTGGACGAGGCCATGGAAAGACGATCCCTTAGAGATGGAGAATGGCAGAACAGAAAGGATTGGAGACGTTGGCTGAAAGAAGGAAGGCGGCGACAGCTGTAAAAATCCTTATATAGATAGATAGACCTATTTCTACTTAAGGCATATGACATTTTGAAGTGACGTTATCATGTGACTTGCTATAGACTTCAAAAGATTAGGGATACATCAGGAGAGACGAAAGCAACCTTATGGTTTACAAAAAGTAGAGTTATATTGATATTGGAAACTAGTTTGTTAGAATACTCGGACGAGCCACCGTGATAATAGAAAAACATTTTTTTAGTTCATATTTGAAAAAAAAAACTAATACGTTTTTTTTGTTTTACATACATTCTAATATACAGGGTGAGTTTTTACTGCGACATCGGTCGATAATTCCATTATGGTATAGAATATCCAAAAAACTTATTTAGAAAAAATGTAGGCAATGATATTCTCCATACTTGGAAATTATGTGAAATTCTACAGAGTGATTAGTAACTACGTTGTATAGCAAACATACAATTGTTTAAATGGGACACTCTATATATTTTTTCAAATTTGTATTCTTCTCATAATTTTTGTTCTTACAGCATTGGGTTTTGCATTACTATACAAAGTATTTAACAAGTTATGACCATTTTTTTAAATCCCTATGAAATCAACACCATGTATATAAAGAAGTAATACATAAACAATTATTTATTTTATATACATAATAAGGTAAACTATATATTGTAGTTATTAAATTAAGTTTAATTGAAATCATTGACAAAAATTTGTATACAGGGTGAACTACAAAACAAAATTACAATTTTCTCAATTTTTTTTAAATGGATCACCCCATATCTTATTTTTTAGAAATATTGTATTTATAATACTCTTTAATTTATGTATAATATAATTCCCTATCCCTGGTTCCGTGGTCAAATTCCATCGGACTGGTTGAAATCTACATTTGTGCCTCTTCCCAAGAAATCGAATTCTAAGACGTGTAGTGAATATCGCCTTATAAGTTTAATGAGTCACACCCTTAAAGTATTCTTGCTTATTATCCATTCCAGAATAAGAGCAAAATTAGAACACAGCATAAGTAAAACACAGTTTGGTTTTAGATGCGGTTTTGGAACTCGAGAGCCGCTCTTTGCAATGCAAGTCTTGATTCAAAAATGTCTGGATCAACAGAAAGATGTTTACTCCTGTTTTATCGACTATGAGAAAGCATTCGATACTATCAAACATGACAAACTCGTAGAACTATTACATCTTACAGGACTTGACACTAAGGACATCCAGATTATAAAAAATCTATATTAGAATCAAACAGCCCACATGAAGAATGAACATATGGTGAGTAAAAACGTAACCATTTCGAGAGGGTTAGACAGGGCTGTATTTTTTCGCCACTGCTGTTCAACCTGTACACGGAACAAATATTTCTAGAGGCACTGGAAGAGTACAACGAGGGCATCAAGATTAATGGCGTACCAATAAGTAATTTTCGATATGCAGATGATACTGTTATACTGGCCTATAATATCGAAGATTTACAGATGATACTAAATAGAGTAAATACAACTGGCAACCAATTTGGACTGAAGATCAATAGAAAGAAAACTAAATTTATGGTGATCAGTAAAAAGAACATTCAACATATCGACCTGAATATTGAAGCCGAACGTATTGAAAGAGTACACCGATTTAAATATCTGGGATATACAGTAAATGATAAGTGGGACCCAGACGTAGAGATTAAGATCCGAATTGAAATAGCAAGATCCAAATTCATCAAAATGAGAAAGCTCTTAAGCAACCGCCACCTAAGCGTTAACTTCCGATTGCGCGCCACGAAATGCTACGTACTCTCTACGCTACTTTACGGAGTTGAAGGGTGGACGTTAACTGCAGCAACTATAAAGAAGTTAACGGCTCTAGAAATGTGGCTGTATCGACGCATACTGAGAATACCTTGGACAGACAGAGTGACCAACACAGAGATATTAAGACGAATGGGTAAAGAGGTGGAATTGTTAACAACTGTTAAAAGGAGGAAAGCGTCATACCTGGTCCGTGTGTTCCGTAATGATAGGTACACTCTGCTACAGCTTATCGTGGAAGGCAAGATTGAAAGTAGAAGAGATTTGGGTAGAAAGAAGAAATCCTGGCTGAGAAACTTGAGAGAATGGTTTCAAATACCAGAAGCTGCGAACATAATACATGCGGCACAAAACAGAGAAACCTATCGTTTGATGGTCGCCAACCTTCGGTAGAAGATGGCACATAAAGAAGAAGATAATTCCCTATACATAAACTCATTGCATTCCGAGATATTTTTAGTTTTCTTCAAATTTCGGAAATACATTCAAATCTTGCAAGTAGAAATAAGTATTGAGTATAAAGTGATAAATATTATTTTTATTCAATAAGTAACTAACAAAAAATATAAACCATAATAATATGCAATTAATGTATCAATCCTAACGTGCAAAAATCTAAATTTGGAGATCAGACTACGTACCATTCGCTGTTATATATTTTCAATATTATTATATGGAGCTGAGACTTGGACATTAAAAAAATGCAATTTAAAAAGAATCGAGGCTTTCGAACTCTTGTTATACCGGAGAGTATTAAAAATATCATGGACTGATAGAATTACAAATAAAGAAGTACTGGGAAGGGTTGGTAAAGAAACAGATCTGATCACCACTATACAAACCACAAAACTGGAATACCTAGGCCACCAGATGAGGGGACCAAAATGTGAAATTTTGAGACTCATAATACAGGGAAAGATTCAAGGAAGAAGATCTGTTGGCCGAAGACAGAACTCAGTTGAAGAATCTATGTGATTGGTATCAATGCAGATCGATTGATTTGTTTAGAGCAGCAAGTTCAAAAATAAAAATAGCCATTATGATTGCCAACCTCCGTAGGGAGACGGCACTGTAAGAAGAAGAATGTATCAATAAATGTCATCATCATCATTGGCTTTTACAACTCTTCGTGAGTTTTTGCCGCGTTTACTATTGCCTTCCATTGATTCCGATCCTGTGCTATTATTTCCCATGGTCTTACTTCGATCTTCTCCGGGTCTTCCCTGACTGCGTCTTTCCACCTTTTTCTAGGCCTTCCTGTCGATCTTCTACCATCTGGTATTTCCCAAAACACATTGCTAATCAGTCTGTCGTCATCACTCCGTACCACGTGGCCTGCCCATCTTAATCTATTGGCTTTTATGTATCTTACGATGTTTCCTTTCCCGAAGAGAGTCTCTATTTCATTGTTGTATCTGCTGCTCCATTCATTTGTCACGCTGTCCCTGCAAGGGCCATATATAATTCGCAGGATTTTGCGTTCCCATACTAATAGCTTATTGATTTCTTTCTTTCTCAATGTCCATGTTTCACTTCCATATGTCACTGCTGGTCGTATATAATGGTCAATAAATGTGATATTATGGAAATATCAATTTCCTTATGAAATACAAGATTTCTAAGATATAAGATATTATGTTTTGTATAACTTTTTTTTTTATTATATTATAGATTATTTTTATTCAATAAAAAACTCACACAAAACAGAAAGCAAAACAATATACAATTGATGTAACAATTTTTAGATTGTTATATCAACAGTCTTCTAAGCAAAGAATTTTTAATAAAACATTCCAACTGCCGATTGTGACGCGCAGAAATTGATAAGTAAAAGGCCATTTGCGTCAGTTACAAAGATAAAATAAGGCTTTGAAAAAATGACAGTTTTCATATTACCTTTTTAATCGGTCTGTGTGACTTATCTTTATTGTTAAAAATGAATTTTTCTGTAGAAGAGTTAACAGACATGATCTGGGTATTAGGAGAAAGTCCGAAAAATTGCTTACTTGCATCCAGAATATATCACGAGTGATATCCTGAATGGAGGAAGCCAAGAATAAGAAAAATTGATTTTTTGAAAAATTAATGGATCGTTTTGTTAGTTTTGGGTCAGTTGTGTATGAAAATTAAAACTGTTTTAAGTGAAGAAAAAAAGATGATGTACTGATAGCTACTACTAAAGATTCCCACATCACTACTACTTCTTGTCGGTTTATAATGTTCTTCGCAGTTTTCCGACTTCCAATCGCCACTTAGACCGGTTGTTCCATAGATCTTCTTCTATGGCCCTCTCTATTTATTCCTTCGCTCCAACTTTTTCTCGTTCTACCTCGTTTTCTCTTTCCTTCTGGTTGCCACTTTAGTATTTCTTTTGGCATTCGTTGTTCGTCCATTCTTTGTATGTGTCCGAACCTGATAAGTTGTTTTGTTGTTAGGTCATCTGTGATTGTTCGTTTGATTCCCATTATTTCTCTAATGCGTTCGTTGGTAATCCTTTCTCTTCTAGATCTTCCTGCGGCTCTTCTCCAAAAATCCATTTCCGTCGCTTTCAGCGACGGAAATGGAGCTGTATAATTCTTCTATAAATCTTCTTCTTCTATAATTCTTCTATAAATCTTTCACAGCTGTATAATTCCCACATCATTACTCGCGAAATTTCACATCAACATGACATTAGTCAAACTTTGGCGGCAGAAATCTTTCGTCAACATGAACTGCATCCTTACCGCATACAGTTCCATCAAGAATTGACAGTCGATGATTATCAACGCAGATTAGCTTTTTGTCAATGGTCTCAGCAGTAAGTGCAAAGAGACCGATTTTTTTTTAGATTATGTGCTTTTTGGAGATGAGGTTACATGGGCTCACAAAAATAGAACGGTGAATCGGCATAATTTTCATTACTATGCATCAAGCAATCCATATTTAAACCCAGTACATTACAGCGAATATAAAAGATATAAAAATCATTACAATGCTCAGTTGAAAAGAACGAAAAAGCTGGCATATGATCAATTGATATTAACTTCAAAGAGTAGATCCAAGACGTGTTGGAAGGTAATTAACTATGAGCGAAATAAAACAAATGCTTTACATAATTCAACAACCAACATATCTTGTGACCCTTTCAATAACTTTTTTGTTGAAATTATTGAGAATAGTATAAAATATCTTCCAAATACACCAGACGACAAAATTTTGAACTATAAAAAATTTCCAGCTCCATCGAATTCAGTTTTTCTGTCTCCAACCAATCAATAAGAAGTATTCACAGTTATAAAAACATTAAAAAATTCAAATTGTTTTGATACAAATGAGCTAATCGCATCTTTTATCAAAAGCACTAGTGAAATAATTACTAAACCTTTAACACATCTCATTAATAGTATTTTTTCAATCGGGATATTCCCAACTTCATTTAAATACTCCAAGATTATTCCTATTTTTAAAAAAGGCGATCGTGACCTTGTAGACAATTATAGACCAATTTCCATCATTTATAAATTCAGTGAAATAATCGAAAAAATTCTGAAGAAGCGTCTTATATCGTACTTAGAAACAAATAACTTTTTTACTAGTTCACAATATGGGTTTAGAAAGGATCGTTCCACAACACATGCACTTTTAGATGTGATGAGTGCCATAGTTGATGGCCTTGAGGAGCATAATCACTCTGCAATAACGCTGTGTGATCTTTCAAAGGCCTTCGACTGTGTTTCTCATGATATTTTGCTAAAAAAACTGCATTTTTACGGTATAAGAGGTACTCCTTTGGAACTAATTTCATCGTATCTAAAGGATAGATATCAAGCAGTCAAGTACGGAAATTTTCGTTCTGAATTTAAGCAGATAAAGCATGGAGTTCCGCAGGGATCAGTTGTGGGCCCTCTATTATTTATTATGTATGTTAATGACTTGCCCAATTTCATGGCTCCATTTAAAACAGTTTTATTTGCAGATGACACTACTTTTGTTTTTTCTGATAAAAATCGTTCTTTTAGAACTGAGTATGTAAATTCCAATGCTCAATCATGGTTCTTAGCAAATAAACTTAAAGTAAATGATAACAAAACTCAAAATTTAATTTTTTCGTCTACCTTCGATGTGAGTGTTGAAAAAAATAATGTCAAATTGTTGGGCATAACAGTTGACAACACATTAACTTGGTTTGACCATCTCAAAGGAAAACTTTCTAGTACCTTATTTTTACTCAGACAGTTAAAACTTGTTACAAGTGTTGATACCTTGAAAATAACGTACTTTTCTCTTTTCCAGTCATTTTTAAGCGATGGTGTTATTCTGTGGGGAAACTCTTGCAATGCCCTAACAATATTTAAATTGCAAAAAAAGCAATAAGAATAATTGCAAAAGTTAACTACTTGGAATCTTGCAAACCATTGTTTATTAAATATAAGATAATGCCCTTGAAAAAATTATGGATATACAGCGATAAAGGTAGACATTTTGAACATTTACTTTAGACTTATTGCCTTAATATCACATTAATTGTTACATTCACTACATATTATTATGGTTTATATTTTTTGTTAGTTATTTATTGAATATAAATAATTTTATTATATTATCACTCAATACTCAATACTTATTTCTACTTGCAAAAATTAAATGTATTCCCGAAATTTGAAGAAAACTAAAAATATCATAATGAGATTAGGTATATAGAATGCTATATATAAATGAGTACATATTTCGAAAGAAAAGAAATACACAAGGAAACATGGATATCGCCAGATAGAAAGACTAAAAACCAAATAGACCACGTGCTCATCGAAAGAGAAGAACAGCAATGTATAAAGAAGATAAGAACATACAGAGGACCAGACGCTGACTCAGATCATTACATGGTGGTCATCAAAATTAAGCAACTAATACCAGAAAACAAAAATAAAAGAAAAGAAATGTATAAATAACCTAATTCGATTAGCAACAAAGAAAGAGCAAGAAATGTACGAGGAAACAATGGAAAGAGAACTAAAAAAGATACAAATGGAAGAGCCAACTGAGAACAAATGGGAAAACATAAAGCAAGTAATGAACAAAGCAGCAAAAGGATGTAATAAACAAGAGAATAAAAAGAGGAAAGACTGGTTCGACATAGAGTGCCAAAAAGAAATAGAACTAAGAAAATCATTAAGGATGGAAATGATCACGAAATAAACAACAGACAAAGAATAGATATATGGAGCAAAGACAAAAAGTAAAGAGGGTGCTGAGAGAAAAGAAGACAACACACATAGAAAATAAGCTAGAAGAAATAGAAGAGAATTACAGAGATAAAGAAATAAAAAACCTATATCAAGGGGCTAGAAATGAAAAAAGGGGTTTCCAACAAAAACCCATATTCGTTAAAAACAAAGCAGGAAATAATATAAGCAGAAATAGTCGAAAGATGGAAAGAGTATTTTGATGAATTACTAATTGGTCATAATAAGTCAAACCAAAGAGAATGTATGGAAGTGGAAGCAAGAATCGAACACTTAGAAGACATAGAAGATAATTCACCCAGCAAAGAACAAATGTGAACAAAAAACAAATTGTGAACGGTGAAGTCATCAATAATTTGCGATATGCGAACGATACAGTACTCCTAGCTTCTAGTCAAGAAGATCTGCAAACACTAGTAGGAGGATCCGCCTACTTCGCTGCTACGTGTTCTCGGTCTTACTTTATGGTGTCCTGGACTGTGAATAAAATCGATCTAAATCGCCTTGAGGCTTTCGAAATGTGGTGCTATAGAAGAATTTTAAAAGTTTCCTGTGTGGAGAAGATTCGAAACTCCACAATACTAGAACGTCTCAGCAAGATTACTGAGATCATAAAAAGCATCAAGCAGAGAAATCTGGAGTATTTCGGACATGTAATGAGAGGTCCCAAATATAGGTTGCTACAAAATATCATGCAAGGAAAAATAACAGACAAACGTAGTCCAGGACGAAGAAGAACCTCATGGTTGAAGAACTTGCGAGATTGGTATGGTGTTGATACAAGCATGCTATTTAGGGTGGCAATGAATAAAATTAAGATAGCTATGATGGTAACCAACGTTCTGAAAGGACATGGTTTATGAAGAAGAAGATAGCTTTTAGGTTTGTGCAAATGGGAACATGTGTGGAGTAAAGATCATTGGATAAGAATATCTTCCATAGCTTCCACCGCTAGTTCGAAGATAGTCAGCTCTCAAGAAATGATATCCAAAATGACAAATTAACTTTTGAAGGTGTTCATGTCTAGGGTAAAACCCATCACAATTTCATTGAATTAGATTGAAGTTTACTAAAATGAGGATTTTTGGGAATGTAGGGAGGTATCTGAGAGATATTGTTCATCCTGAGGTTCCAGTGATAACAGAGAATTTATACTCACTGTGTCTGCTGTGTCAGACTGAAAATCGTGTTTAATTTTTTTGATATTCTTGTAGATCTGTATTTTAGTGACCTATCTACTAGAAAAGGACAGAGAGTAATGATTTGATGTGTAAACTGTTGTGCTTCAGATAATAGATTACTACTAACGTAACTATTTTCAAGAAAACTTATAGAACTGTCTACAGAAGTAAAGAAAGAGTGTGATGACGTACTAACACGGTCTTTTATTGTTTCTTTTGAGGCATCCGTGATTTTGGAACTATCAGATAAAGCTTTTTTTAACTTCTTCCTAGCTTGCTTCATTGGTTTTCTGTTTGTCTCTTGATAAGGAGGAGGCATTGCAGGCGAAATTTCTTCTTGTGTTTCTGACACGTTTATTACGTTGGAATCTACTGGATTCGAAAAGACTTCATTCCAGGGACAGGTGAGGATTGTATTTCTTCGGTTGTTGATGGATTTTCCGTTGAAACTGAAGGGACATTTGTATTTGGGCAATTGTTAGCTACATGTCCAGATTGTTTGCATGAAAACATAGCATCTTATCGGTAGACAAAAATATGCGATGTGCATTACCTTCAAATAGAATGACCAATGAAGATTGGATCTCGTAGTTATCATTCGGTGGAACTATGTAGACCTGTCTACGGAAGGAAAAAAATTTGGTTATATTCGTCCCCTGGAATTCCTGCCCTCAGGAACAAGATGGGTGAAGCAATCTGTAGGCCATAATCTTTTAGTGCTGACCCGATAAGCTCATATGGAATAGATGGACATATATTTAATAAAACTAGACGTTTAGCTGGTGTAACTATCTATCTATCTATACAAGGATTTTTACAGCTGTCGCCGCATTCTTTCTTTCAGCCAACGTCTACAGTCCTTTCTGTTCTGCCATTCTCCATCTCTAAGGTCTCGTCTTTCCATGGCCTCGTCCACTTCATCCCTCCATGATTTTCGGGGTCTACCTCTTTTACTCCTTCCTATCCTCCAATCCGAAATCCTTGCTATCCACCTTGTATGATCTGTTCTTCTCACATGTCCATACCAAATTAAACGTTTTTCTTCGATGTAGCTGAGTATGTCTTGTTCTACTGCCATTCTTCGTTTTATCTCCTCATTCTGATGCGATCAAATCTCTGCTCCATAGGTCATTATACTACGTACCAAGGTGTTATAAATTCTCTTCTTTGTATTTCTGGTAATCTGTCTATCCCACAGTACCCCGTTCATGTGTTTAATACATGTTCTTGTCTGTGCTAATCTGCTGGTTATCTCTTGCTCGGAGGTTCCATTTTTGAGAGTATGAATCCTAAATATTTGAAATTGTCAGTGCCGTTAATTTCCCTATTATTGCCAAGTTTCTCACTGGTTCTTGCTCTGTTGTTAAATATTCGGTCTTTTCTAGATTTATTTCCAGTCCATTTTTTGTGTATTCCTTTTCTAATTTTCGGAGCATATAGCACAGATTTTCTTCATCTTGAGCCGTTACCACTTGGTCATCTGCAAAGCTTAATGTGTACAAGAAGTTGTCCCGGATTGGTATTCCCATCCCTTCACATTTCCTTTTCCATGGTTTTAATATTTGTTGGAGGAATATCTTGAACAGTGTCGGAGATGTAGAGCATCCCTGCAATAAGCCTTTTGTGGTCTTAAATTCGTTGGAGTATTTATTGCCGGTTTTAACTCTTACCTTGTTGTTTTTGTAAAGGTTTTTTACGGCTTCTATTAACCTCTGAGTTATTCCGATTTCCTTCATCGTGTTCCATAGTTGTTTTCTGGGAACCGTGTCATATGCCTTTTTTACATCTATGAATGCCATGTGTACTGGTCTATTTTTTGCCACTTTTTTTTTCAATTAATTGTTGGAGTGTATAAATGTGGTCTATGCAAGATCTTCCTGCCGTGAACCCCGCCTGATCTTCTCCGATTTTATTTGAGACAGATTTTTCCAGTTTTTCTTTCAGTATTTTTCCATATAACCTGCCCATACATGCTATCACACTGATGCCTCTGTAGTTCCCGCATTTCTTATTATCTCCCTTTTTATGTATCGAGGTTATATATGCTTTGGACCATTCTTCTGGTATTTCGTTCAGGTTTATAGCGTTACTGAACATTTCGTGTATAATTCTGTGTAGTTTGTCCGTTCCGTACTTAATTAATTCATTAACGATTCCTCCTGGCCCCCTGATTTTTTGTTTTTTAAAGTCTTTATGGCATTCTTTACTTCGATTAATGTTATCTCAATCTGTTCTTCATTCTGATTTTGTTGTTGTTCCTGTTCTGTGTCTATCTCTATGAAATCTGGGCGATTTTCTGTGAGTAGTTCTTTATAGTAGTCTTCCCACTCTTTTTCTGATATGTATTGTATTTGGACCTTTTCGTTGTTATTCTTCCTTAAAGATTTCAGTATTTTCCAGGATTCCGAATTCCTTGTTCCTCCTATGTGTTGTTCAATTTGTGCACATGTTTCTTCCCATTCTTCATTCTTTTCTTTTGTCCTTCTTCGTTTTACTTCTCTGTTTTTCTCTTTGTACTTCTGTGTGTCTTCTGGGGATTGGGTGCTCATACTTTTCATATATAGAATTTTCTTCTCCTCAATACATTTTTTGGTTTCTTTGTTTATTTTTACTTTGTGTTGGGTATTTCTTTTCTCAAATTTCCCCAAAGCTTCTAATGCCGCCTTTTTTATGCTGTGTTTGGTGTATCTAGTCTTCTTATAATGTGGTTTACGTCTCCTATGCGAACAACAGGATTATTTGTGAGTAATAGGTCCACAAATTCGATATTGTTTAGGTAAATTCACAATCGGTTGTTCGAGATAAAAGCGAAGTTGATGTTTTTCGGTCAAATAATATTTCCAATTGATTTGACGTAATCAAATGATTTAAGAGTGTTATCAGTGATATGGAACACTCTTACTTTGGGTACTTAGTTTTAGGTATAGATCTGGCAGCAACAAATATGAAACTGGAAGGCTGTTATTTTCAGTCGTATTACTGTTATTTGCAGTTGAAGAACTTATATTTTTTTATTTCATCTCGCCCCTATAGTCAGACGCGATAATGGCTTAGTCGCTAATATTTATGGTTGCCTATACGAACCAGGAAATTCGGGATCTGATAGTTTAATCGCTCGTATCAAGGGAAGAATATTTATTGAAATTGACGGAAATAGTGTCTTTGTTGGTTATGTCTTCAAGATAATATAAAGTAAAATAACTAATGTACAACTCACTTTGAGGCGGTTATAACATAATTTCACGATTCTATATGTATTCTATCAACTATATGGTTCAAATTTTAAATATAACAGTTTTCTTTATACCCGAAAATAGGGTATAATAGAGTAGGTTGGAGTAGGTTAGCGTCTAAGGCTGATATATCCTTTTTGGCTAAAGTAACAGTGTATGAGTCGGTGATAAGATCAATTTTGACTTATGGGTCTCAGGTATGGGGTATTTTTGAGTACGATGAGGTGGAAATAATCAGAAGATTTTATATAAAAAAAATGTTCTCTTGTCCAAGGTATTGTCCTAACTTTATGTTAGATTTGGAGACAGGTATTGCTAGAGTCAGCCTATATACAATGAATTTACATCAAAAATATGTTAAAAAAATACTAGGATATTCGAGTGATAGGTTGCCAAAATTTCTTTTGAAAGAAATGATAAGAGCAAGGTGTGGCTGGTGGAAAGATTGGATGAGCATGGGGGAAAAATTTGGAATTGAGGTAACGTGTGAATGGGAATGGACAGAAAGCTGGCCTAGTATGATTGAGAATATGATAGAAAAAAAGAAGGAGATACAGCGTCAGGCTGAGAATAGGGCACTCGAATCAAATTTTTGCGGACTCTACAAAGAACTGCGAGAAGAAGGAGTAAACATGCATTATCTACTGGAAATGGAAAATTTTGGGGACATTCGATGGCTCTTCAAATTAAGATGTGGAGTTCTATATTTGAATGATCGACCTGGCAGAAATGATGAAAGAAGGTTTTGCTCAATGTGTAACACGAAGGAAAGGGAAGATGTGATACATTTTTTGGGAAAATGTTCGGTGTTGAGACATATTAGGTTAAAGTGGTTGGGTAGACATGAACTTAGTAGAGTGGAAGTAGTTACAATGATGAGACAGGGAAAGGCTGAGTTAGCAGGTTATTGTAGGGAAGCATGGGCGTATAGGTATGAGTTAGTGAGCCTATTTAATTACTAAAAACTTAAAAAAAAAATACTTAAAATTAGTATTAATAATTTGTTTGCGAATAGCTATTATCTTTTTATCTGTCTTGTCTAACTTGACTATCTTGTTATTATTATTATTATATCAACAGCTTTCACCCCCTCTAAGGGACACATTCAATCATTTTAAATGCAATATATACCTTACTTGTTATACTGTTATACTTTGTTATTACTGTTTAGTCTAGGGCGAAGTGCTACTTAGTAGGATATACACATTTAGTTTATTACTTACATTTATATGAATATTTACTTAATTTATTTTTTATTAATTTTAATGAACTTGTTAGATGTAATGAGCCTTAGTGTAATTTTTTGTATATTAATTAGGGAATAATATTAGTTTGCCAACCCTCCTGATGGCATGTGCCAAGGAGAACAAATGTCACTAAAAGAGAAAATTGTATTTTTTTTTAATGGGAAATAAAAAGACATTATTGATTGATTGATTATACCCGGAAATATTAAGAAAATTGCAGTACTTCACACACAGAACTTAGCTCGTTCAGTTCCGGTTTCTTTTTTTTTTTTTAAATGCTACTATTGTGTCACTGCCATCCTCCAAGAATTACACATGACCTACAAATAAACTGAACATAGAAGCTAAAATTGGAAATTTAAAACAAACAAAAAAATACATCAATAATTTAATATTTTGTTTATTAATTATTACATTTATTCAGATCCAGTGGAACAATATATTTATATGTTTTAGCCTACCTTTGGCCATACAACATAGTTCCTAATAAACTATATTCTATATCCAGAAAAACAGTTTTAAAAAAGTGATCGTTGGCAATTTTTATAAAAAATTTCAGTAAATCTGCTCTTTAGACTTTTTCATTACAAAAATACGTCTTTCTAGATATTAAATTATGAAATTTTTTATAAATTGTGAAATTCATAACATAACATTTGGCTCAATTAATTTTGATAATATATCGACCACTTTCGTTTGTATTACTAAAGGACTGCTAACAATGACATGTACCTAACTTTGGTCCTCCTCTTTACATCCCTTCCACTCGGAAACTGCTACAGTTTTAGTCGTAACGGTTAAGCTTTCATTCACTGGTTTTCACAAGGTGTGTCCAAAATGCTAAATGAAAATTGCACACGATGAGCAATTTGGATTCCATTCTTACTTGCGACGGAATTTGAGAATAGTGCATGATATCGCAGACAAAATAGCAATCTGTTCAGTAGTCAATAGTTGGTAGAGGAGGAAAAATGTATTTGTAATATTCTCTACAGAAGATACTACGATCCGATTTGCTGTTTCTCTTAATAAGAAAAACATGGACAACAAATTATTGTTAGTATATCATTTACGTATAACTATTTGAAATAAAGAACCGTAAGTTGCTATTTACAACCAAAGAGTAACTTCATGCACGTTTTTTTCTTTACAAAATTAGTGAATCATTCGAAATAGGATGTTGATGTCAAATGTTACGTCAGTTTCTTGAGTTTCAAGAAACATTTATCTTTGGTGCCAAAACACTATTTGAAAATTATAATTGCATATAGCAAATATGTGACCAAGCATTAAAATTACTTTATTATCGGTTACTACATGATTCGTCCATAGTTTTGAGCTTTAGATAATTTTCGCTGAGTATCCAGGATATATCTCGTTAAAATTTTCATATAAACCACCTAAATTTAAACATAATGTTTACTTAGCATGGAAAGCTAACAAGAACTGTTTAGTTAGCTTCAGTATAAAAGAAAATTTAGCTAGATGTAAAAGATCTGCAGTCGAATGTTTAGAGTGTTCAAAAGTAAAGGCAAACTGTCGTTGATAAATCAAACTGAAACTCATCCATGCTATTGCAATAGGACTTTTCATCAAAAAATAGTGTCAGTCATTTTTTTCGAACAGACATTTTGTAAACTAACAGGTTAAGTTAGTATTCATTAGCATAGTTAAGTTAGCATTTTTTTAAATCGATTATTCTGATACCTATACGAAAAGGAACAACGCAGCGTGGTTGTTATGGAATAGGTAAGAGTGATACACGCTCTCGAATCATTTAAAGACAATACATATATTATTTTATAAATTTTCTAAAGCCTTCTTTATAAGCAATAATGTAATAAATATTTCTTTATAAATCTGTCTGTACGAAAAACATGGCGGCTGATGAAAAGTCCTATAGTAAGCTAAGTTTTACGCATAATCTGTAAAATTGTTTTCTAATACAATATTTTGTCATTAGTATCTTCTAATTCAATAGAGGTTTACACTAACTTACTGACAGACTCCGAAGTGAATTGTTTACTAGATTTATAATTCGAGTCAACCAGATACTTTATTAAGATAAGGTATACAGATGATGAGGAGATCATAGCAGAAAATAAAGAACAGCTCAAGAGACTAATTAATATACTTAGAGAAGAGAGCACCAGAATGGGTTGGAAATTAATAACAAAAAAACAAAAAAGTTAGTAATGTTAGTGTCAATGGAATCTATCTGAAAACCGTTCAAAAATATATATGCCTAGGTAGAGAACTAAATTGCCAATTAGACCATTTAAAGGAAATCCAGATAAGAATTATTGAAATGGCCACAGCAGGATTCATGAACGACCATACCAATAAAACTGACAGCAATGAAATATATAGTTTCTGCTTCTGTATGGCTGCGAAACATGGACACTCAAATAACCGACATCAACAAGCTAAACACATTTGACATGCGGCTGTACAGAAGAATGTTGCGAACATGTTGTACTACGAAAATAACTACCGTAGAAGTTGAGGGATGAATAATCGTCCACAACTGTTGAAGATCGTCAGCTAGAAAAACCTCATATCTTGGGCATATGCGCCACAAGGAATTCGAACAACTACAACTAATTATTGAGAGAAACATTTAAGAAAAACGTGTTATAGGAAGAAAGAAGAAATCGTGGCTCAGTAATATAAGAGACTGGACCACAACTGAAGGAAATGCTCTCATACACCAAGCCCACAAGAGACAAGACTTTGCCGTACTCAATAGAGATGGTACAGAGGAGGAGAAGGAGATACTTGATTTCTACGCAACAGTATAAAATCTAAATAGATCTGAAGATTCGAACTTGAATGTGCACGTAATTCAATTCAGTCGATCGATGAGTGCGATTAAAGAGTGGGTCAAGTAACTCCGTAACGCTCAATCAATATATATATATATATACATATATATATATATATATATATATATATATATATATATATATATATATATATATATATATATATATATAAAAAATAAAGTTTTATTTTGGGGTTGCAGTCATTAATAGGGCAGGAAAGTGAAACTCTTTGTTCTTTATCTAGCTTTCGCAAAATTTATTTGTTTCTTCAGGATATGCTAAAATATGGTATCAGTAAATACAATGAAATTAAAATTAAATAGCATTGTATAAAACTAGTATAAAAACTTACAACATGAGGTTAATCCATTTAATTTTCAAATTTACAAAACATTAAAACTTAACTTATTAAAATTATTTAGTTATGTAAGTACAATATTTTAATTTTATTTAATTTTGTACAAATTCATTATGACATTGATTATGTTGATGTTTGATTTATGTCAGAAAGACACTCGTTTCTGTTTATTATATTTTTTGTTGTTGATAACTAGCTCTTGATTGTTATTATGGTTACGTACAAAGTGGCGCCAAATATGAATATTTAAATTTTTTTAAATTATAGTATTTATAGTCAGAAAATCTAATATTAGAAAATTATAGTATTAATTTTCGTAAGACAGAATGTAATTATAGATATTGCTTAGTTTATCAATATCAGTTTTTTTATTAACGCATTGATATTTATTTATGCATACCATTTCTAAGAATTCTCTTTTATTTAATTGGTTTTCACGTCTTAATATATTAGTTTCATTGAAATTAAATGAATGATTTTTATTAATTGCATGATCTATTAATGCACACGTATTTTTATTATTTCTAAGGTCACTTTTATGTGATGTTAGATAGGCAGACTTGCGAAAGCTAGATAAAGAACAAAGAGTTTCACTTTCCTGCCCTATTAATGACTGCAACCCCAAAATAAAACTTTATTTTACATAACGTGTCAGTCAATAATACCTAACTACTTATATATATATATATATATATATATATATATATATATATATATATATATATATATATATATATATATACATATATCAATTAAACTAGTTCCAAAAAATAAATATGAGAAAACAGACAAAACAGTTAGGGACATTTTCTTAGTTACGATGATTCACATTAGTAAGTGGAAGTTTGCAATTTTTATTTGAAGTGTCTTTAATTTTGTACCAATATTATTAATGTTGAAGCATCTCCTGATACGTGTATCCTGAATATAGGAAGATCGATACATTTGCGCACATAAATATTTATGTTCACGTTGCATTCTAACCTACTAACCTGTGTATACACTCACGCTAGAAAATTACCAGCCTGAACCTGTTGAAGTAGTTGCCTGATTTGAGGGAGTCATAGCTCAGCATTAAAACAGCTGAAAAAGTGGTAGGTGAGTTTAAATGTGGTACAGTCGTGTACAGATGAACATGTACGGATGACTATAAAAGAAATAGTTGAAGATATTGCTTTGCCACACCATCTGGTATATAATATACTTACCGTTGAATTTGCAATGAAAAATTATCTGCAAGATAAGTATCACGAATATTAAAAAATGACTCGAAAAGAGATTTATTTGCAGTTGTCCTTTAATGCGGTATACACAAGTAAAAGAAAACTTTCTTGGAAGACTAGTGACAATAAATGAGTCTTGGATACATCACTAGGATATAGAGACCAAAATACAGAGTAAGGAGTGGACAAGTGGATAGAGGTCGATCGTTGCTCAGACATAATTACAACATTACGATATTGCTCTGACACAATTACAATTTTGAATTCGAAATATTCAAAAGCCACAAGAGTAATTTTATTAGATTTCCTGTAAAAGGGAGCCATGGTTACAAGTGCTTATTTTGCCAATGTAACTCCAAAATTACGTGATGAAATGCATACGATTCTGAGTTGAAGTTTATATACACTTAAAGCTCGAAATATGCAAAACAACTACATCTCAAGGCCGTCGGTGCTGAAGTCGCTGTTTAAAATTTAAGTTCGCTTGATCCTAACGGTTGGTAGGCTGAGTTGCTGATGTTCGCAATCTTTAACAGCTATAGAAGAAAAAGGAAGTGGGAAGTTGCATAAAAATCATGTACTCTGTCAGAGATTTACCACTGCAACAGCGGCATCGCTAAAGCAAGCTTCTAATTAGTTAAGTAACCGCCATTTTCTCCAGATTTAGTTCCAAGGGATTTCCGACTGTTTACAAAAGTGAAAGAATACTTGCGTGTTAAAAGATTTTCTTCAAACAATAAAGTCAGAGGTTTGCAGAGGTCGGATAACCTTTCCTCAGAGAAGCAATAGAAATGCTGGAACAGAGATGGAAAAACTGTTAATTGTAGTGGAAACTACGTTGAAAAATAAAAATAAAAGTCGAACAAAATATACGGCATATTTCTATAACGGTTAAAATCTAAACTGCTCTTTATTCGTTTTCATTGTCACTTCCAGATTGAAAATTCTATCAATCCACTAACTTTTCAGTATGTAATTAAACAGTCAAGTTTTAAAATGATATAATAGTCCAATTAAAAGGCTAGCATAGCCCTATTTTAGTAGTACTATTGGAGTAAATCTGTCTAAATATAGATAGCACTAACTAAAACTTTGCAGTAACTACGCCACTGAATGAATGCTGAACGTCCGATAGTTTTGCCGGTTTGAAGAGTCCCAGTGTTGACAAAATTTCTCACTGAAGCTAACAGTAACATTACCGTCCCAGAGTTAACTTATTAGCCCATAGAAGTAGTTGCATTCGTTGCTAATAAATATTGTAACATGAACTATTGGTTATTTCTAAGATAAGGGCAAAATTTCTTAGTCACTGCTACGAGTAAAATCACTGTTTTATGTTGGCACATATGTTGAAAATATTAGTTTCACATGGAATTTGATCAGACAGATAGCTTGTTTTATGTAATTATTTAAAACAATTTTATGTTTTATGTGTTTTTGACAATCAATAAACTTCAATACCGTTCCGTCAACAAATTATTCGTTTTGAATGATTTATAGTTAACCTACATTAATTCAAATTTGAAGTAAGTGTATAAGGAGTCTACATCTCCGTTTAAAATATTATGAACTGTAAGTAAAGCCTCAGTCTGTCTGTTGATTTGTTAAGATGGCGAAAACCAGGTTCACATTTTTATATTATTTTCAGAAGAATAGTTCAAGCAGTAAGTAGACGCTAACAACTCGATACCGAAGAAAGCAATTGCTGGAATGGTTCGGGCATAGTTCAATTTAGTGATTTGAAATGGAGGAAATTAGAATTTGAAGTATGAATTGTTAACAGTTTAAATACCTTCGAGGTAGATAACCAGGTATTTGAAGGAACGGGATCTATTAAACTAAAGAGATAATATACAATTAAGAAATAAATTTATTTTTTAAATAAAAAACTCATGTGTTCACTATTATCCCGAGAAATTTACTTTTTACCTTTGTAACATACATCTAGGATACTCTCTAACTATAAAAACACGATAAACTAGTAAATAGCAACAAATTTGCTTTGGGCATGGACAGAAATATGTAGTAATATACACTTTAGAGCAGAATATATTACATCATTGTATACCAAAAGTGCTTAACAACTACAGATAATTGCATAAACATTAATGTACATGGAAAATAGTATATGAGTAAATTTAAATATACACATGTGTAGAACTGTTAAATGGTTCATTATTACAGTAACAGACTTATATGGATTCAACAATGATGCTTTAAAAATGTATAAAATATTACTCAATTTAGTTTTACCAAGCAGTGACCATCTTTGTCCAGTACATCCTATTATTATCAAGGAGGCTATGAAGACCCAAAACAGGTAATTGACTTTTAATTTATGGACTACAAATGATAGGAACTGTTGGTATTATTTCCAGAGTTGCCATGTGTAATTTTATCACAAAGTTTTGTGTGATGTAAACACAGCATGTCATTACCAATGAGTTGGTGTTACGACGCGCACACGTAGATTTTAAATAATTAACCGGCCAAAAGTGAAACTTCAAGAAATATCCTAGAGACAGATGATGGATTCTCTTAACAAAAACTTACTATTCACCGCGCACATGTGCACGTTCGAATGCGCGCGCGAGTAGCTGTTAATAGCGTTTTGGTCTCTAAGTCTGGTCTTTTGGAATCGAATAATTCAGCTAAGAATAAATATTTCTTGAAATATTTAAAGAATGTTTACTGTTATTTTATACTATTTTTAGAAAATCAAAAGCAAACCGATTTTTAGTGACATTTGTATTTAATTTTTATGTTTTTAAGACATTTAGTTATTTTCTCTCCGTCTCCCAGAGAACACTGTTGATTGTATAGTATAGTACATATATTTACTGCAGATACCCGAAATATAGGGGTGTTCATTATTTAGAAAACTATTAAGAAAACTATAAAGTAGTATAAGAAAAGTACTTAAATCTTTTAATTATAATAAGTGATATATTCGACCGTTACTTAATGGAAATTAATTTTATATAACAATAAAACACTGACAACTTTGTTTTCAAAACTTCCACAAAATTTGTTTGTCTCAAGTTGGTCATTCAGAATGTTCACAAATTCTAATAAAGATAGCTTAAGACCTGTATTTTGGATTTGAAGAGTTTCAAATTCGTCATTGAAACAATGATTATGGTCTAAAAGGTGAAGTGCGTACGTTGAACCTGTTTTTCTATTATTGAAAGACCTTTTATGTTCTGCTATACATTTGTTAAAAATTCTACCAGTTTGACCGATGTAAGTTTTTGGGGATTATAATAAGGTGTTATTTTCTTTATTTTAGCTACATCTGGTGCCTCTGGCATAAAAATAGTGAACCGTAAACATCTTTACGACAAAATGAAGCAACAATATTTGCCTAATCTAGAGTATAACTAAAATATTTATAAAATCGCTTATTGGCCTATTACTTTGACATACCTGATAGTGTAAGCAGTTTAAAGCAAATATTTTAATATTTTAAAACGGCGATGAAAGAGAAGTAACAAAGTTGCTACAGTTGAGGAAAAAATTGAGAAAAAATGTCCTCATTTGAAAAAGGAAAAAATCATCTTCATATTTAGTAACTGGAATTTATTTAATTTACATCGAATACCTCCAGTCCTAGCATAGATAGCATAAACTTTGACAATGAAAAAAAAAAAAAAAAAAAAGATTATGAAATGATAGAGAGCTTTCAAAAATGGTAAGCTTTGCGATACTGGTTCAGATAAATGATGGTGACTGAAGAAAAAAGTTTAACTTTCAATTCAAACAAATATATAAGCAACCTAACAATACAATACATAAATGTAAAAAGGTAATGCCAAGACAATACAGATGATATCGAAGAAGACTTCGATACCGAAACAATACAGGTATTACCACGTGCAGTAAACGTGCTCTTTTGAGCATCTAAGAAAATTATTGAGCAGACAAGGGTCCACGAAAGATGTAGCTACAAAAGAATACTTTTTTATTTCCAAATTTGAAAAAATGTCTCAGCAGACAACCATTGAAGTTAAACGAGAAAGTCATCACCTAAACATATGTCTGTTCACATTCCATTCCAACACGTGTTGAATAGTTTAAAACTAGAACAAAATTGGAGAAACGTTTAGAAAAATATATTGGGCTTATGGGAAATTACGTTGAAAAATAAAAAAAAAATACTCGACATAATTTGTTTTTATACTTTCATCTGAGTTATTCCACTCTCACATACTCCTTTGAGTAGATAATAAGCCACTTGAACGCACTTTGACCTTTGACCTCCACGGCTTCCACACGCACACAACATGTGACATTTTATATAAAACGTGACATTTGACATACGTGAAATGTTCCATAGATGTCACGTTTTATGTCAAATGTTACATATTATGTCACGTTTTATGTCGAATTTCATTGTGCAAATTAATCGGATCATTGTGACATTTTTCAATATTCACAGTTGGCAACACTGTACACGGCAGTGGCATTTCCAACTGACCAAGCATTGAAAACATAACCTTACTTTTCTCTGCCTTTTATTTGAGGGTGTTTTAGGACATTTCCCACTAAGTTTGTGTTGTTTTGTACTATTTTGTTGTTAATGCGTTTGTTTTGTTTAATTCCATCGTGGATATTACGCTTAGGAAGCGTGAAAAAATTATGACGTTAAGTGAACACACTTCTATGTCAAAGAAAAATCGCAAGAACCTGTGGAGTGAGTAGTAAGAAAGATTTTGAAGCGTAAACGATAAACGGGATCAATGGACGTGAAAATGTGAGGAAAATGCGGAAGAAAGAGAAAAACAACACCAGCAGATGAAAGATTTTTACTTCGAAAGAGCAAATTGGACCCAAGAAAAACAAGCCAAAAGCTCCAACAAGATATAGCAGATATCTGGGAACTGTCAGAAGCTCGTAAAATATATGTCAAAATGGGTAAAAGCAGTAATTGCAGCCAAAAGGGGACATATTTCCTACTAAATCATGTTAGATTACCTTTATGGTTTTGTCAAATTATATTGTGCGTTTAAGTTACTTATTATCTACTACTTTGGCTAAATATTTATTTTTCAATTTAAGTCAGACATCGTTTTTACCATTACTTGCTCTGCTGTGCTAAACCTTTGACTATGGATGACAAAGTAGTAAAAATCGAAGCTGCCGTATCCCATGACTTATAATTAGAGAACAACGTATGCTCACATAGTTACTGATCACTCAGTACAAATAATAACTGTGCTCAAAATATCTGTTGAGTTTCTAAATAAAATGAGAGAAAATTAAAGGATCTATAGAAATAATTTTGTTAAAAAGTCATTATCTAGACTTCTAAAAAGAGGACAAACAGAATGGTAAAGATAAAAATGTCAATTTTTAAGAAAAACCTTACCTTCTATATCAAGTCACGGTAAATCAAGTATAATTTACTATAGCAAATATCCCTCTATAACATCCAAATAAGTTTCTTAAAAAATGTTTAACTAAATTTTGACACCGTTTTTGCATCCATATTTATCTAATTTCTTGTAATATTGAACTATTTAACAGTTCTACAGTATTTTTACGTTACAAATTTATTGACGTCATGCTCTTTGATCCAGAAATAATAAAATAAATAAATATACCAGTCATCCAAAGATACAAAATTTTTAGAGAGTTCTAAACCATTTTGTTACTTATTAATGACAGAAAACCTCACGTGTTCATCGTTTTATATAAATGACGGTAGACATTACATTTCGAATATTCCCAACCAATCAATAATTCATGTTCACTACTGGTCATAGGCTTCCCTCAGTGGCACTAAATTTACTCTATTTTGGATTACTTGCAAACAATTTCGTACTACATTTGCCATTTAATTGATAAATCATTGATTTTATGATTTTTAAATAGGCTAAGACAGTTGTCTAAGAACAGTTTTATAATTATGGATTATTGGAAATAAATAAAATGTCCATGTCTTCAAATCGATTCGAGTAAAATATTCGAGTAAATACTTTGACGATCAGTAGAAAAACTGTGTTAAGCTTTTGACAAGTTCATCTGAAGTCAACTTGATCTCAGAACTTCAGAAAGTTTTTTTAATTAAAAAAAATCTAAATTTAAATTTTTAAACTGAAATATAGAGAGCTTTACGAGTTCGAGTCGGGATATAGAGAGATGTAGGGAGAAATACGAGAGTAAGAGGAAAAGTTCTTGGACTAATCAATAGATGACACTGTTGCAAGTTGAATTACCATTTTTTAGATTCACATACTTTTATTTCTAAATGTAACCAGACTAACAGTTTATTTTACCAATGTAAACAAGAACATGTGTAATTTGAAAAAAAAAAATAATAAACGTCCAAACAACTATCATAAAATATTTCTTGTGGGTAGTTTCCCACCATTAGACATTCATCTAAAATTGGAAAACGTGTATACGGAGCCCGTATCTTCTTAAATAACAATAAAAAAAAGGTGATCTGAATCCAAAAAGCCAATGTGGTCGTACATAGAGTGAGCCTTATCTACGGTCAGGACGACTAACTGCAACAATACGGTCCTAGATGATCAATGATTAAAGATGTTTCAGATATTTTAGAAAAAAGTCTATACAAACCACTAGCTTTGAATGAAAAAAAGTGAAGACAGCAATTGGAAAGCTAGTTTTTTGGGTTTCTAGAGATTCTTAAAGGTTGCATTCCATAAAAACTTTTATTTCAAATGAAAATGGCGATAAATTGATGAGAACATTCCAAAATCGTATTTCAGGAACGGAATATGCCATTATCGGAGAAACAATTGCCAAAGCACATTAAATTAAAGCGGGACTAGAATTAATCACTTAAAAAACACTAATTTTTAGAACTATTACACAATTTTTCATGTTGTTCTCTTAACCGGATGTAGTAATTATTAAAACTACATTTTTCTACGCAAATTAAATAAACTATAGTAAACAATTTCACGACCTACTACATTTACTGTGTTAACGAAAGAGCACACTGAGCAGTTCAACCTATTCTATTCAACGCCGATTAATTTATAACGTAAAAACACCGTAGATAAAAGGAATGAAAAACTTGATATAATCAATTCTAATCACAATAAAAGACTTGTGACAAGTATACAAAAAGATATACTTGAAAACATCTACATGCTCTTTAAAGCTCAATAAAAAAATAAAAGTCTCTCTTGGTGACTGGCCGACAACATGTGCCATCCTCTTTTTATACTCAGATATTGAAGTATGGCGCGAATGCAAATGATGAGACCTAAAAAATAAAAAATGAATACATTAGACATGTTAGTACATAATTTTTTGCTATAAATATAAATATTTGTACAGTGTGGAAACACTTATTTAAATGTACCGGGTGGTCCAATAAGCCGATCTCTCGGCTATATATCAGAAACTATTCATGTTATAACTTTAGGAGAAAAAATTCCTTAGTAAAAGTGGCCAAGAGAAATCGCTGGAAATAACTTTCAAGTTTCTGGGTTAACCGCTAGGGGCGTAACCTGTGAAGAAAAATTTGAAAACCAGTTTTTTGTGAAATATGCCCAATTATACCGAGTGTTAAATAAGTAAACTAGAAAGAGGCCTAAATTCCACATAAAGTTGTTCAAGTACTTTTTTTTATTTTTTCAAATAAAGGGTGGGGGAGAGTAGGAAAGTATTTGTGGATAAATACCTATAACTTTGGTTTGGATCAACCGATTTTAACGAAATTAGTGTCATTAGAAAGAGTGTAGACGATTTAATTTACATCTACTATAAAACAATTGCATTTAGTTTTAATTGTCATGGGTAGAGGGTACTTTCGAATAGAAAAAATTAAAATTTGTTTTTCTTCAAAATGTTTAATGGAAACACCTATTTATTGTAAATTATAATGGAACTGGATTAAATTCGTAACAAAACGGCGCAAACCGCATGTTGATAGCTTTTGTCGAACTCGAGATATGAATAAAAACGCATAAACATAAGTAAGTATAGTATTGACTCACCCTTTATTATAACTTAAAATTAAATATGTGAAAGATCATACAAATATCTCGATCATTAAAACTTAATGTCCAATTAAAAGTTCAAATTGTTTTCCACCGTTGTCCATACAAAGATGTAATCTTTCGGGCGTAGACATAACAGCTGCTTCAATCTCAGCTGTTGATATACTATTTATTGTGTTTATAATGTGCTGTTTCATGTCGTCTCGCGTGGTTAGTTGAGTTTGGTACACTAAGTCCTTCAAGCTTCCCCACAGATAAAAGTCCAGACATGTTAAGTCTGGAGATCTAGCTGGCCGTGAAAATATACTTCCCCTTCCGATCCATTTATTTGGATAACTTGCATACAAATAATCTCGAACTCGTCTGGAAAAGTGCGCAGGACGCCCGTCATGTTGTAATATCATATCTCTTCTTGCTTGTAAGGAAATATCTTCCAATAAAACAGGCAACTGATTTTCCAGAAAATCCAAATATGTTTCGCCATTTAAAGTTCCATCAAAGAAATATGGACCTACGATCTTTCCATCAACTATACCACACCAAACATTAAGACTCCATCTACCTTGAACTCCTGCACCTCATGTATCCAGTGCGGATTTTCTTCAGCCCAATAATGTATATTATGCAGATTAACACCACCCGCACTATTAAACGTAGCCTCGTCTGTCCACAAAATCTTTGATATGATATGCGGTTGTTCTTCTAGCAGACCTAACATCCAATTGCAGTAATCTAGCCTTACATCAAAATCTCTCTCATGTAAAGGTTGGTGGAGAACTACATGATAAGGATGCAGTCTAAAAAACAGAACAACAAATATTGGTGAAAAAGAAACCACTATATTTACTAATACTCAAAAAATCTTGAAAAATCCCACAAATTGTTTCATAAGATAAATCGTGCATAAGTATTTTTAATAAACGGATAAAAGGATAAAAGCGCCGTGTTACCGTTTTTATCGGAATATTAAAATAATAGTTGAATCTAAAGGTTAAAGGAAATTCCAAGTTTCTGACCTAAACGTTCACTTTATAATATGAAATACCAACCTGTGATGTTTTAAAATCCTTAGAACAGTAGTTTTGGGTATGTTGAATTCTATTGAGATTTGCCGACTACTTATATGTGGATTCTGTTGAATTAAAGCAAGAACATTGATTTAATTATCTTCGGTCATACCTCTACTACGTCGTTTAAAACAAGGACGATGAAAACTACCAGTTGCTCGTAATATTCTTGCTTTTCTTTCAAATACTTCTTTGCCATAATGTCTCCTGTCAGGATATCTTACAGGATATATACGTCAGGCAATAGCGGCATTTTGGTGACATTCGAAATAAACTTCAATCATATATCAAAGAAAGAAAAATTAAATAAGTGGCTCTAATTATGTAAATAAGACCAATTGTGTCGCAAATTCCTCGGCAGAATGCAATAGGATCTGCTTACCCATATTAAAAGAGAAAGTTAATAAAAGGAAAATACCTCTATTAATAAGCCAGTAATATATCGAGGATTTATCATTTATGTTTTTTAAATAACACACATATAAAATCAGAGTTTGGTGTTTATTGAGGGTAAACTAAATATTAGACCAAATACTTACCATGTCTGGATAGTATTATGAGGTTTTTTCCTGGTCTTCTCATGATTTACTATGGAATCACTAACAGGAGAATTTTACTGTCATCATGACATGCGGTTGTCTGGAAAAGTGCGCAGGACACCCGTCATGTTGGAATATCATATCTCTTCTTGTTTGTAAGGAAATATCTTGAAATGAAACAGGCAACTGATTTTCCAGAAAATCCAAATATGTTTCGCCATTTAAAGTTCTATCAAAGAAATATGGACCTACGATGTTTTCATCAACTATACCACACCAAACATTAAGACTCCATCTACCTTGAACCACCTCATGTATCCAGTGCGAATTTTCTTCAGCCCAATAATGCATATTATGCAGATTAACACCACCCGTACTATTAAACGTAGCCTCGTCTGTCCACAAAATCTTTGATATGATATGCGGTTGTTCTTCTAGAAGACCTAATATCTAATTGCAGTAATCCAGCCTTGCATCAAAATCTCTCTCATGTAAAGCTTATTGGAGAACTACATGATAAGGATGCAGTCTAAAAAACAAAACAACAAATATTGTTGTTCTGTTTTTTAGACTTATTTTTTAATTTAATTTATAATACAGGGTGAGTCAATACTATACTTACTTATGTTTATGCGTTTTTATTCATATCTCGAATTCCACAAAAGCTATTAACATGCTGTTTGCGCCATTTTGTTACAAATTTAATCCAGTTCCATTATAATTTACAATAAATAGGTGTTTCCATTAAACATTTTGAAGAAAAACAAATTTTAATTTTTTCTATTCGAAAATACCCTCTACCTATGACAAATAAAACTAAATGCAATTATTTTATAGTAGATGTAAATTAATTCATCCACACTCTTTCTAATGACACTAATTTCGTTAAAATCGGTTGATCCAAACCAAAGTTATAGGTTTTTATCCACAAATACTTTTCCACTCTCCCCCACCATTTATTTGAAAAAATAAAAAAAAAAGTACTTGAACACCTTTGTGCAGAATTTAGGCCTATTTCTGGATCTTATTGGACCACCCGGTAGTGTGATTCACGCGAGTCTAGGATAGTCCATCGTCTTTATTTTTGATTAAACACCCTGTATAGTTTTGTTTTTAAAAGCAACTTAACTACCTGATCTCAACGAACTACCGAAAAATGTGGTGAGCTTGGTCTACCGGGGTGACATTAATCATTTGTCATTGTATCTATATGTAGATACAACCGGCAACAATGTAAAACTGTTTCTGCGCGTGGCGATACTCATTTCTTGGATATCGGCGATGATCAGTTCTCGTTGTTGTTACTTTGCAGTTGACATTGGAAAGAAGTTCTGTTGTTTGAAATTAACCATAACACTGGGGAACACATTTTTTGTTGAGTTAGATCTGCCACTTGTTTTCCACTAATTTTTGTCGTCTGAATCTGAGAATAACCTCAGATTTGGTCTACCACGTCAACTTTTTAAACTACAGGATATCCTCAAAAATTATGCATATAAAGAAACATAAAATAAAAATGTAACAAATCTACAGTTTACAAAACATTTAATGTAAGTTAAATCGAGTTCATACAAATAAAATTGTTGAATTAATGAACAGTACTTACAGACTTAAGACAAAAATTTTCGTTTATAGCTATAGTTTATGCTCCAACAATAGTCAGCCATCATATGTAGGTCCCATCTACCTTGATACCATGCTTCCATGACCTTCAAATCTTGATGGAAACGCTCACCCTGCTCATCCCTCACCGCATCAAGATTGTCCGGGAATTAGCAAGGTGGCTATGTAAAAAATGCACTTTAATGCTCGTGTTGCAACCTAGCTTTTGGAAGCTCTCCAAGAGTTGTTGCTATACAATGTCGGCGTAATTCAATGCTATATTTCCAAGAAGTTTTTAACAATGTTTTTGAATGCCAACCACACATTCTTTTAATTTTCTGACAATGTTACCACGAAATGTTCATCTGCAAGAAGTTGCCGAATCTGTGGACCATCAAAAACTCCGGCCTTTATCTTTTCAAATGACAGGCTAAGTAATTTCGACACGAGATACTTAACACAGTCTCCTTCACTTGGAAAAGCTTTAACAAATTGCTTCATGAGACCCAATTTTATACGAAGAGGTGGAAATATAATATTCTTTCTGTCGACCAGTGGCTGATGTAAAATGTTTGAATTACCAGGTCTTAAGTCCGGTCTTGGCAGCCAATTCGACTGCACCCAATGTTGCGCACGAGCTCTGCTGTCCCACATACACAAAAAGCAGGGATACTTTGTGTATCCACATTGTTGATCAAGTAGGAAGCAGACCATTTTAAGGTCAACACAAATGATCCATTGGTGCATGTGATATTGCAACAGATCAATGACTTTCTTTATGTCGTCATATTATTCACGCAAACAAACTGAATGGCCAATTGGAACTGAATCAAATAAATTTCCATTGTAGAGGAGAACACACTTCAAGCTCGGCTTTGAGCTATCTATAAACAGTCGCCACTCAGTTGCGTTATAGTTTGAAATTCCCAATTCTTCCATTAAACCACTTTCATTATGACAAAACACAAATCCACCATCAGTTTGAAAGTATTGCAGAAATGCCCTTTCTCGTGTTCGAAAATAGGATACCTTGGCTCCCTTTTCAAGCAAGTGTTTCTCATTGAGTCGTGATGCTAAGAGCTCTGAAGCTTTTTTTGGATAGTTCCAAATCTCGTACCAAATCATTTAGCTCTTGCTGCTCGAATCCCTTATGTACGGAGTCATCTTCAATTTCGAAATCTTCATCGTTGGAGTCGCTTTCATCTGCACCATATCCGTATTCCTCTTCTTCTTTCAAATGTACTGATGTTTGTCCTTTGACTGGGAATGGTAAAACTGCCACATATTATAACAAAACGAATTGGAGCTGTTTTCGCATTTACGACGTGTAGGAGCAGAGGTAGCCATAAGAAAACGTTTCAGTTCAAACACACTAAGTAGTTCTATACACTTCAATAACGAAATATTGCAATACTGCAATCTAACCCCACGTTACGTACGTTCCAGAAATTAATTTATAATTTTTGTTACAGATTTCTTCTTCTTCTTTTTATGTAGATATGACTCTGTCTGTTTTTCAATGTGCCTCCAGTAGGTTGTAGTTCCATCATTTTTGTGGTCTTCCTATCAGGGAACCGTCTCTTGCCGTCTTTACTACTCCATTTGTTGTTATTCGGCTTATTTGATCGTTCCATTCTACTCTTCTATTTCTTACCCAGTTCTTGATGTTCTTAACCTATATCTACGTCGTATATCTGTACTTCTAGCTCTGATATAGTGTCTTACCACCAGATTTTTTAAGTGTTTTCATTTCTGCTGTTTCTAACATCCTTTTTGTCCTCTCTGTGCCAGGGCGTCTCTCTGCTGCATATGTCATTATTATTTGTCAGATGACTGTTTTGTAAATTCTGTCGTTCATTTCTTTTCCGATATTTTTATTTCTCCATATTGTTTCATTCAGGCAACATGCGGCTCTGTTTGCTCTATTAACTCGATCTTCCTCTACTGTTTCGAGCCTTTCGTAGCTAGATAATGTGATGCCTAGATATTTAAACTTCATCACTTGTTCTATTATCTGACCTTCCAGCTCAAATTTACATCTTACTAAATTTACTGTTATAACCATGCATTTTGTCTTTTTTGGCGGTTATATTAAATTGGTGAAGCATACGTTGTAAATCATCTTCACTTTGAGAGAGTAGTATTGCGTCGTCTGCATAGCAGATTATTTTAAGTTGTTTTTCTCCCATTTGGTATCCTTTTTTAGTTCTTACTTTTTGATTATTTCATCCATAATCAGGTTGAATAAAAAAGGACTCAGGGAATCCCCCTGTCTTATTCCATGTCAGTTAGTTCTTCTTCTACTTTTACTTTTATCATGTTGCTTTGGTAGATATTTTCGATCGTTTTGATTATTCCTAAAGGTATCTCTCTTGCGCTCAATAAGTGGATCCTTAATTTGACCCGGTCAAATGCTTTCTTAAGGTCCACGAAACATAGATATGCCGGTTTGTTGTATTCTAATGATTTCTCTTGCACTTGCTAGTGTTATAATTTCATTCGGTTTATTTGTTATCAGTTTGTTTGTTAATTTTAGTATTGTGTTTAATAAATTAATTTATCTGTAATCTGGGTCCGATTTGTCTACCTTTTTGAAGAGAGCTATTAGGATGCTTGATCTCTATTCTTGTTTTGTTCTATTATTTTTTGGATTAGTTTTAATAGTTGTTTGGTCAGATCTGGTCCGGGAGTTCGTTCGGTATTCTGCCCCTTCCTGGTGATTTTCTGTTTTATAATTTTCTTAATGCTTATTTTACCTCTTCCTCCTCCATATTAATTTTTTCGTTTGCCGTCACCTCTGGTGTTGGTGTGGATGTAATCAATTTGATTTCTAGATCTATCTCCAGGAATTTTTTAAGTATAAAGTCAATGTACATGAGTATTCATAATAGAATAGTTATTTATGATATCAAACCCAATTAATCAATGTCTCCTCTTTCGTTTCTCTGACATGTGCCGAACTTTCCCAGTACATTCTTTAGGTTGTTAGTCTGTGTAGTGTTAACGACTGTTTATTTGAAATGTTGGCAATTTTTGTTTCCTATTTTTCGCAGAATTCCTCGAATTTTATGTCATCTGCTGTGATGGTTGGCGCACAAACCTGCACGATATTGGGTTTTTGTGGTTTACCTTCCCGTTAAAGGAAAACTATCCTATCGCCCACAGCTTTGAATTCGATGACAGATTTTTGTAATCTTGATTGAGACCAGAATGGCAACACCTATATAGTTTTGGGTCTCACCGCAAGAGAACTAAATATGCTATTGCCCTATTGCATGCCAGTATCACAACGATTCCGTTGAAATAGCTCCGCTTATAAAAATCCAATGATAAGCAGACCCAGGATGATTTACTATGCGCCTTATCTTGGTACTGCCGATCGCTGCTACTCCTCGTTAGGAATATTTAACGACTTTCCGGTCGAGGTGTGGGAAGGGAAGGATGTATGGGGATTAGATGGAGTACTGGATTGGAACCTGTTTTCTCCTAGGAGGGAAGCTTAGGAGAGAAACAGTAGCTGGCGTGGGGGCAGGGTTGCCAAGCTATGAAGTAGTCTTTATTGGGGACTGTAAAATAAGTTTTCAGCTGTTCATGAAAAAAAAATGTTCACAAAATCCAATGTCTGTAATGTCTATATTTAGCTAATTTTAAAAAATACCATTATTTAAGCGTGATAAATTATTAATTTCAAAATTTCGCCTGTATTATTCATAATACATTCTACATGATATACTTCGTTGAGATCAGTTCGTTAAGAAGCTTTTAAAAACAAAAATATACATCGTGTTTCATTAAAAATAAAATATATGGACTTTGCTAATGAAGTCATTTCTTTGCAATAATCATCTCAGTTTAGAACTAAGACAAAGAATGGTTAAGTGCTATGTTTCGTCCGTACTTTTGTATAGTGCAGAAGTGTGGACGCTAAAAGTATCGATCATGAACAAAATTGAAGCATTGGAAACGTGGGTTGATACACGAATGCTGAAGTTACCATGGACAGCAAGGAAAACTAATGAAGAAGTACTAAGGAGCGTCAACAAAGATAGAGAACTGCTAAACATCGAAAAATGTCTTATCTGGGACATATAGTAAAGGGAAGTCGATATAAAATATTACAACTAATCCTTAAAGGCAAAATAGAGAGCCGTAGAGTTGTAGAAAAAAAAGTTTCTTGGTTAAAAACATTCTTGAATGGACTCAGATAATATCAAATACAGGACAATTATTCCATATTGCAGCAGATCGAGAAGCCTTCGCAATGGTGATCGCCAACGTCGAATAATTCTAATATGGCGCGCGAAGAAGAAGAAGAAGGACTTTGCTAGACTTTCGTGAATCACCTTTTACAATTAATTTATGTTTAAAAAGCGCACATTTTGAATTTAAAAGTTGACTGGTCCCACCGTTTTTTATAATTTTCGAAAATAAAGACACAAACAAGTTTATTCTGTTTATAGTGGTTTCCACCCTGTATATTATTTTCAACCCCTAATGTAATTTCAAGAGACGCGTTGATTAATGCGGCGTCGTCTGCATAACATAATATTTGGATTTCTTTGTTCCCCATTCTGTAACCATGACTTTTACGTACTACTTGTATTATTTCGTCCATTATTATATTAAAGAGAAGTGGGCTTATCGAGTCACCCTGTCTGACTTTGCTTTGTACTGGTATACACTGTGTTAATTTTCCATTTATCTTTGCCTGTATTCGATTATGAAAGTAGATGTTTTCGATGGTTTGTATAATATTGATTGGTATGTGTCTTTTATACAGTAGGTGTAAGACGTCTTGGATGCGATCGAAAGCCTTTGTCAGGTCTATAAAACATAGATATGCTGGTTTATTGTACTCGATGGCCTTTTCTGTGATTTGTCTTAATACAAATACAGCGTCTACAAAGGATCTTCCGGATGCGAATCCTTGTTGTTCATCTGATAAAGTTGTTAGTTTATTGATTTTGTTGGTTAAGACTTTTGTGATAAGTTAAAGTGCGGTGTTCATTAGATTTATACCTCTATAATTGTTGGGGTCTTCTTTATCTCCTTTCTTGAACATTCTTATCATTATGCTATTCATCTGAATATCAATAAACTATCAATACTCAAAATCATTTTTCTAGTATCTTATACAAAATATGTCCAAAGTTTTACGTAGATTATAAAAACACAGTAATATACAGGGTGTTCCCTATCCTATTTAATCCCATCTCTTGAGTAGAAGGCTGTTTGTCGAACGACTGTGAGAAACCGTCGTGAAGAACGGTACCTGACGGTACCACTGTGTAGTTGCGGAATAGAAAGAAGCTCAAATCAAAATGGCAAATTATTTTTATGCTGTTTTTTGTTTCGATTAGTGCATATGTATGTTGTTTTAACTTTTTGGTGTATTACTAGGTCCTTTATTACTAAATATTTTCCACCAATAAAGATGAACTAAAAATAAAAATTCAAGTATTCTGAATCAATCATAGCAACGAAAACATTGGTACTTACCAAAAGTCATGATCAGCCACCACAACCAACTGTTGTCTTTTGAAGCCAACTCGGTTGAATGTTGGACGATGAAAGTCCACTTCGCCAAGGACAGTCCAAAGCCCGACAGAGCTCCATACCTCGATGCGATCGTGTGGCAGAAACACATTAACAATAAGAATCCTATCCAGTTAAAAATAAAGGCAACTGTAAAGAAACAAAAATAAAGTTTTTAGTACGCTGTTTATATAAATTATCTTACAAATAGAGTGATGGAAGCTAATAGAAACGTCAAATCACAAGCCGTCAGGATTTTATGTATTTTGTCGATAGATCCAGATATTGATTCTAAACAAAGATGGTTAACTAATGTGTTACTTTCCAAACAGTTCATTTTAAACTTTATTTTAAACTCGTGACTATAAATAATGTTTACACTTTTTCATTTACAATTTACTTTACAACAGAAACATTAAATAGTTTTTGTTTTTGAGAATTAAGATAACCTTATTACCACATTCACATATTCACATGATTAATGGGTTGAATATAAAAGTAACAGTAGCTTAAGGCTGTATAATACAATATATAAATTCTGATTTCATTTTTTACAAAAACTTATAAATCTTTTATAAACCATTCATGGATTTGTAGTTGCAATTATTAGGAAATATATTACAATGATTAAGCAGGTTTTTGGATGTGTTTATTGTAGATAGCTGCATACAAAATTAAATTTTATAAAATATTCCTCTAATTTTACAAAAATTACAATTACAGCTGAAAAATTGGTGCCCAAAAAGTTACTTATCCTATTAGGTATGTTAAATGCGATACGAAAATTGGCAAAACGAGGGCATACAATTAAAAAATGGTTAACGGTAACTTGTACATTATATGTTTCACATATCACTTGTGGATGGTGGATCACTTTAGACAGTAAATAGAAATGAGTAAGTCTTGTGTCATCAATTTGTAATCGAGTTATCAGCAACTATTCTG
This sequence comes from Diabrotica undecimpunctata, assembly GCF_040954645.1. NCBI lineage: Eukaryota > Metazoa > Arthropoda > Insecta > Coleoptera > Chrysomelidae > Diabrotica > Diabrotica undecimpunctata. The sequence goes on along the minus strand of NC_092811.1, from coordinate 36,020,084 downwards.
TTCTGCTCATAGATAAGGGGTCCCAAGCTGTAACGTCATTTTGAATTTGTTTCAGTAATCTTTGATACGTCTGCATGAATTCGAATTTTATAGAGAGGACCTTTGGAATATATCCCTTTAACCTTTGCGGCTTAGTGGCTCCACGGTGGAACCACCTTTAAACAATTTTTTTCCTACTGCCCGAGTAATCGTATGCTGGGACCACCAGACGGAATGCGATGTATACGTCGTGTATTTCACTTCTGGAATTACAAAATTCCAGGAGAAATTATGCATAGTGTACATAATACATTTGGCGCGTTCACAAGTGAATGACAATGAGGTCATTTATTGTTGTAAATAAACAAGCATTCTTCTACCGTTAAAATGTATGTATTATGTTAATTTGTTGATAAATAGACGTATTTATGTATTACCGTATTGAGTCTTTATGATCTAAGTAGATAACTAAGTGAATTTTGATATTTTAATTGGTGGTTCCAATAGGTGTCACTAGACCGATCAGTAACTAATAGGTATGTTTTGTTACAGAATTCCAAAATGAAAAGACTTCTTGATTTGAGTAAAATAACAAGTAATAACGCTTACGCTTTACTAACAGATATCCCATCAAATGAATCTGACGTATCCGATTTTAATGAGAACGAGGATGAAGATATCGACATGACTTTGTAGTCAGCTGTTTTAGATGAACAAAACGATATTTCAGACAATGAAGACGATAGGTATCAGTTGTTATTCTTGATGAGTCAAAATGGACCACCGCCCAAATAATGCCCTTCAACTCCGTCCTTTCTCAGAAAACGTTGAATCAAATGTTACTGATACTTTAGTGACTCCCCTTGATTTCTTCCTTCAATTGTTTAGTGAGAACCTGATGAATACACTTGTTTCCCAAACTAATTTATATGTAGTCCTAGAAAATAACAAAAACAACACTCCCACAACAGTTGAAGAAATGAAGTATTTTTTGGGAATAAACGTTTTGATGGGTGTGAAAAAGTTGCCCAGTTATAGAGATTTCTGGTCTGTAAATTTTGTTATCAGGGATCAATTTATTTTTACATGTATGTCGCGTGACAGATTTGGATGGTTGCTTACTCATCTTCATATAAATGACAATTTATTACAACCTAAGAAAGGTACCGACAATTATGATAAACTCTACAGAGTGCGGCCATTGCTAGAGGAACTTTTAACTAATTATAAAAGCTCATTTTGTCTCAGCAGAATCGATGATACAATCAATAGACGAATCGATGATAGGGTTCAAGGAACGAAGTAGATTACGCCAATATATGCCGATGAAGCCCGTAAAAAGGGGATATAAGGTATGGATACGTGCAGATCAGTCAGGATATGTTTTACAATTCCAAATATACACCAGAAGAGTAAAAGATGTAAGGGAGCAAAACCTCGGAACAAGAGTAATAAAGGATCTTACAAGAGATTTAGTTGGAAAAAATTATTTCGATAACTATTTTAATTCTGTTGCATTACAACGCAACTTGATAAAAGACAAAATCTAGGCATGTGGAACAACTCGAAAAGATAGAAAACGTTTTCCAAATGAACTTTAAACAAATTAAAAAATGAAAAGGGGTGACTCAAACTGGAGAATGAGTGAAGACGGCGTGCTAGCTTTGCAATGGATGGTACCCATTCATTTTCTAAGCAATTTTCACAAATCTGAAGAAAATGTCACTGTCAAGAGGAAAGAAAGGGATGGACATCAGTAGAAATTAATTGCAAACAATTAGTATAAGATTACAACAAATATATGGGCTTCGTAGATAACTGTGATATGTTAGTATCTTCCTACGATTTGGAACGAAAATCCAAAAAGTGGTGGCATAGAATTTTTTCCCATTTTGTTGACCTAACATTACTTAACTCATATATAATTTTCAAACAATCAACAGCTGGTACGAAAATGTCATTGAAAGAATTTAAAATTGCTGTGGCCACCGGTTTGATTGGAGCAGACCCCCAAATGCCAAAATTTAGAAGAAGATCCATGAACGAACCAAGCACCAGTAACAGGTTCATAAAACAAGTTCCTCTAGAAATAAGAACTGACAAAGCAGTCCATATGCCTCAGCATGTAGCCAAAGTACGTTGTACATGCTGCAGTTCCAAGGCAACTCCTCATCGTACAAGATGGAACTGAACTACATGTAAAGTAGGTTTATGTCTATCTGAAAAAAATTGTTTTATTCCATTTCACGCTAAATAATTTTTTCGTTTGTGGCCTAGTGGTTTCACTTGGTACCACCTTTTTTCTAATAATTATAAAAATAGAATATAAAAAACCTTCGATTTGTCTATCTGCTGACCTAATATGTCCTAAAACCAAATTATTTACCATTTAATAAAAACAAAAAAAAAAGGCCGTCCACAAAGGGTTAAGGGGTTGAAGGGCGCTTAGTGAGTCACTTAAGATAACTTAATCAGGAATGTCTTTAGAATTGATATGCAGGATAATTTTGGGCACTGAATAGAGCTCAGTGTAGAAAAATAATGAAATAGGTCGGGGGACGAAATTGCTATATATCGCTTGATGTAACGAATGCTGCGCCTACTCCTCTGTCACTGTTGGATATATCTGTAAAGATTTTAGATAATTAAATGTAGATTTATCTCTGCATGACTATTACTATGTTTGTCAAATTGGTTAGACCAGTATTTATTTTGGAGTATTAATTATCCAAGGTGGGGGGTTTTTAATATTGATTGGAAAATATTTGGGTATTCGATGTTGAGACATCTCAGGCAACTCCGTACTCGCTCGTAGTAAGGTTTTTATTTGATACTATTGGTATACTCGTTTTCATCGTTCTTGGCGTGTGCCTGAAATAAGCTACTACGGAATTTTTAATATTCGTCTCTCTCTGATACACACATGCGTAATTCAATTGTGCGAGTCACGTTCGTCATGGTAAAGTGCGATGAGAAGGGAATGAAGAGACCACTCACGTCTCCCAGTATTGTAGCAATAACACCGATGTTTTATCGAAAGGGCTATGCGATGATAATGGAAATCTACAACTAGACCCCGACAAAATAGTTAGAATCTGGGAAACTTATGTGGAACAACTGTTTAATGATGACCGTCCTAGTGGGTATACACTGAGCAATGATGATACTGGCCCTTCTATTCTAAAATCAGAAGTGGAGAATGCTATAAAGGGCCTTAAAAATAACAAAAGACCAGGCAACGATAACGTATACGGGGAAGTATTGAAAATGCTGTGCGAAACAAACAGTCAATTTCTAGACTCACTCGTTAGACTCTTTAACAATATTTATAACAGCGGGGAGTTTCCTGAAGACTGGCTAGAGTCAACTTTTGTTGCCATACCGAAAAAACCAAAAGCAAAGTCTTGTGATCAACATCGGATGATAAGTCTAATTAACCACATTTCGAAGGCATACACCAAGGTTATTTACAACAGAATAAGCAAAAAATGCGAGGATAACATTGGAGATTCGCAGTTTGGGTTTCGGAATTCTCTTGGGACAAGAGAAGCACTTTTTAGTCTACAGGTACTCATCCAGCGCTGCAGAGATATGAACAAAGATGTGTACATATGTTTTATAGACTACGCAAAAGCATTCGATAACGTAAAGCACGAAAAGATAATTGAAGTTCTCCATAAGATCGGAGTCGACTACAGAGACATTCGAACAATAGCGAGTCTCTATTGGGGCCAAACAGCTACAGTGAAAGTAGGATCTACATTGACCAATAAAATTGAGATCAAGAAAGGGGTACGACAGGGCTGTATCTTGTCTCCTATTGTCTTTAATATATACTCAGAAGAAGTATTTAAGACACAGATTAAGATACAAAAAACAAGTGCACAATACGGACTCAGACTAAATATCACAAAAACCAAATGGATGTTAGTAAGCAAAACCCAACAACCACCACAGCAACTGATATTAGACAATGAAAGAATTGAACACGTGGATTCGTACATCTACTTGGGAACAATAGTTAACTCAAATTGGGATCAAGCGAAGGAAATACGTATAAGAGTAGAAAAGGCAAGAGCATCGTTCACTAGCATGAAGCAAATTTTCACCTCTAAAAGCCTCACCCTACCTCTCAAAATTCGACTTCTGAAATGTTATGTATTCCCGGTTTTGTTATATGGAATGGAGGCGTGGACAATGACCGCAACATTGATGAAAAAAGTAGAGGCCTTCGAAATGAGGGCTTACCGACGTATATTACGTATATCCTGGACTGAGCACGTGACCAACGAAGAGGTACTACGCCGGATAGGTAAAGAGAGAGAGGTAGGAATAAGTATAAAGAAAAGAAAGTTGGAATACTTGGGTCACGTTATGAGACATAATAAATATAGAGTACTACAACTGATCGTTTAAGGGAAAATAGACAGCAGAAGGGGTCCAGGGAGGAGAAGACACTCGTGGCTCCAAAACTTGCGGCAATGGTTCGGATTATCATCTGCTGAACTATTCAGATCTGCCGTAAACAAAGTCAGAATAGCCATGTTGATTGCCAACGTTCGGAACGGACAAGGCACATGAAGAAGAAGAACACCGATGCGTTTGGCCGATACGGTGTCGGTGATAAGTTCGGCCTCTTTACGAATACAGATAGCTGGCAGTGACGTGTTTTTTTTTATAGTTTGAGCTCTTACTGTGTGGAATTCCATTACATAAAATAAAACTCTCGACACCTTAAAAATTCCAGTTTATTATAAATTAACTCTCTCTCTTCCGATACCCATTGCAATAATGACTTGTGGCATTGTTCTTGAATGAGCTGGCTAATAGGTTTATAATTGTAGTAATTACCATTGATATTTTATGTTGTTAGCAAAAGCAAAAGGAGAGCACGTTACAATTAAAGTTCTAAATACACAATTAAGAAACAAGCATCTCTATGACGGTTCTGATACAAGTTTGTGGCGTCTTATGAAAAATTGTGGGTTTTCATACAAACTAGAAAATAGTAGATGAGTGCTATGTGAGAAACCCATGTATTGTCTCCAAACGACTGTATTTTTTGAGGCATTATATGAGAAATTTTTTAAGTCCAAGCCCACTTCAGTTCGTTTTTTTAGATGAAACATGGATATTCCTAAAAGGGGCATATAAACGTACTTGGCAAGATGACTGTGTGAAAAGCATCAGAAAAGGACACGAAAATACAGGTAAACGCTTTGTTGTTTTACATGCCGGAAGTAGGCAAGGATTTGTTAAAGATGCTGGATTACTGTTTTCTACGAAATCGAATAGTGCAGACTATCATGATTCTATCTAAGTCTTTTAAAAAGTGGGTCTCCGAAAAGCTGATACTAATGTTGGAGGAACCATCTCTAATTATTATGGATAATGCCTCGTACCATAGCTCTTTAATAGAAAAGTTACCGAATGCCAGTTGGAAAAAATCGGACTTACAAGAATGGTTACTGTCATATTGGAGAACATGGACGTGGAGATGAAACAGTGAAAAAAGTTTGAGGCGATGCATTAGCTGAGGCAACACCTGCAGTGTGGGCGAGTTGTGTTAACCATACTGAAAAATTAATTCAGGACGACTGGGCAAAAATGGTTACATATGATGAAAATGAAAGTAGGATTATCATCGATGTGGCGGAAGATTCCAATGATGAAGACAGTTCCAGTGAAGACGCTGACTGATTAGCTAATTAATCAAGGTCAGTACGTTGTAACAGTTCAGAATTCGCTACAGTGCTTAAAACTTAAAAAATCTGTATCATTTTTTAATTAAAGTGGGTTAAATAATTAACACTTTTTTGGGTATATTTCAAAATCCTTTTAAAATGTACTTTTCGTTATATCCTGTCCTATTGTACTGCAAGCTAGAAAAATACTTCTTCGCAATTTATACGTAAATTCCGTTATTAGAAATTTAATGAAAAATAATTTATAATTTTCTTTTATAACTATTATTTCGTTTGAAATGCTACATTTTGCTCCGCCACTGGAGGAGGTAAACGAATCGAGCTTAGACAAGGAAAGACAGATGAAACAACTTATTGCAAGTGTTTTTACACGCACACGCCAAGAACGATGAAAACGATTATAAAGAGATTTATGTAATTATTAGTGTATGTGTTTGTTTATTAAATAGAGGTTTGTTTAAATTTGAACCTATTGACGTTGCATGTGATAATGTTAAGAATATTCGGCGGTGATATCATAAAAGCACCTTACTTTCACAACATAGACTTTCTACGGGCGATGTTCGGAACGCTCCAAGTCTAAGTACTATGTTGTATTAGAGACTAGTTGTTTTGACAATATGGATGGGATGCAGAGGCGTAAGCAATTGATCCATAATCAATTTTTGATTTTATTAAACTTACAGGGTAGAGCAGAGCCTCAGTATCTATTTGACAATGTTCTCATTAGATTAAATTTCTTATTACATGTCAATACTAATTGCCTAATGTGTTCTTTCCAAGTAAGCTGTTTATCAATCCTCATACCTAAGAACTAACACATGCTTTGAAGGATAGCGATGTGTTGAAAAATTTATTTGTAATTTTTTTTAGAGAACACCATACGTACGGTTTTTGTAACTTAGAATTGGAAACATGTATCGCGAGATACATGTTTCCTTTGGAAAAATTTCGAAATTAAATTAATATATTTAACTTTTACAAAAACAATCGAGTTATCTGCATATAAACGTGCTTTTAAAGGTTTTTTGAGGTTTTTGATTATGCCATTAATGACAATTAAGAAGAGTGCGGGGCTAATAATTGAGCCTTGGGGGATCCCATTTTCTTCCTCCTGTTTTTCGGAATAGTAGTTGTTAACTCTTACACGAAACGATCTATTTTCTAGAAAGTTCTTGAAGGCAATTTCCAGGAATATTCCATGACTGTAACTTTTTTTTTAAAATGTTGTATCTCCAACATGTATTGAGTGCTTCTCTTATAGTTTATTTTTATGACCGAGAGAGTAATTAGCATAATTTGAACTGGTAGCTCCGACCACTCCATGGACGTGCTCAAGATTAATTGAAAAATTACTTTGAATAATTGTAAAAAATAAATGAATTATTTCAGTGTTATAAAGTGTTATGTGTATGTAAACAAAAGTGACCTCTTTTATCACACACTATATTAGAACTGACTGGCCTACATTAAAAAGGGTTTTAAAAAATTCACATTTTTTTTAATTTTTAAAAATTACAAAAGAGAAAAAGAGTTTTTAAAACCGTCTAAGGTATGTTAAATAGATGAATAAAAATATTAATATAAAACTTACAGCTACTTGTTACAAATCCAAATCAGATTCAGAAGATGAACTTTCAGAACCAAGATTTATAATAACTGGCTCGATCATTTTATCAGTAATATTGTCCAGCTTCCACATTTTTTCCTCTTCTTTAATAGTGTGATTTACTGCCTTTTCCCAGTTTTCAGGTTTTACATTATTTACGGCCTCCAAAAACAACTGTTTAACATCATGAATTTTAAAAGTGGTATTTTTTCTTGAAACTTCACTCTTTATCTGTGCCCATACCAGTTCAATCGGGTTTAATTCACAATGATATGGTGGGGATCTAAGTACTGTCATTCCACGATTTTTGGCAATTTCATCAATTTCGTATTTTTTAAATTTTTCTTTATGAAGGGCACACAACGAATAAAGTTCCTTTCTTATAGATCCGGGATGGTACGTAATATTTTTTGAACTCAGCCAATTCTGCAAGTCTTTTTTTAACCACTTGGTTGTGGGCAGTCCTTCTATAAGTCTGGAGTGATAACTTGCATTATCCATTACTATTACACAGTTCTGAGGAAGAAGATCTATCATTTGTTCGAACCATTCTTGAAAGACATCAGCGTTCATGTCTTCATGGTAGTCACCGGTACGAGTTGATTCAAAAGTTAATAAACCACCTTCAACAAAACCGTCTGAACTGCCAATGTGTACTATTATCAGCCTGCGTCCCTTTCCTGATGGTGGGTTTAAACCAGTAGATAAGTTATTTACAAAAGCGTGCCTTTGACTTGTAACAGTTTCATCCTGCCAAAATTTATTTGGTGTATGACCCTCGTTGATCCATGTTTCATCAAGATAAAATATTTTTCTTTTTTGGTTTCTCATTTCCTTTATGGTTCTTAGAAAATGTCTTCTCCATATGACAATATCGCTTCTTTCTAATAAAATAGACTTTCTGGGATTCTTTTTCCAGCGGAAGCCTATTTCTTTTAAAAGTTTCCATAACGCACTTCCACTCATTTCTGGGTAATCCTTATCATCTCGAACTGAGACAAGAACTTTATCCAATGTTGGAAATTCTTGTCTAAAGAAGAATTCATGCACTTTCCGTCGAAGTCCTTCTTTAAAATGATATTCTATTTGAAATTTTGGTTTCCCTGGAGCATTACGTGGCATTTGAAAACTACCACATTTCTCTTCTTTAATAACTCTGTAAATCGTAGATTTCCCAACACCAAGTGTACTGCTAACTAACTCAACGGTCTCATCAACACTTTCACATAAACGTTTGTCTGTAAATGATTTAAAACAATTAAATATTAATGTTTTTTCATTAACTGTTAGAGGACCAATTTTTCGGCGTTTACACGGCACTTCCAAATTTTCCATAACACTAGTATACACAATAAACTGCACCTTGCAACTGAAGTACCTACTTTTAGTGAACTGTTAAGATTTTTGAATACGCCACTTGGACCTTCCTATATACAAAATGGAAAAACCCACTATCACATTTTCTGTGGAATAAGTTTAGAAGGTAATTATCTAGTCAATTACTGTCGTAGATTCCTGGAATTAAAGAATTAAATGTTTGATTGTTGAAACCCTTACTTCGTGGAATGCACTCATTTCAGATAAAATAAAACGTTTTATTTTATCTAAAGAATTAAACTTTATTTTGCAAATAGGCAAAGAATTAAACTTTATTTTGCAAATAGATAAAATAAAACGTTTTATTTTATCTAAAGAATTAAACTTTATTTTGCAAATAGGTAGGTACTTATTAAACTTTTATTGGTTATATATAACCAATAAAATAAACATCTTACATTTCTTGCAAATTCATTAGTACCTGTTAACCTCCATCACTCCGATGTATGTTTTCCTATATACTTCTGTAAACTTGTTGACAAATATCTGTTTTTCATTGAGTCACCCGTATCAACAGTTTAGGGATTTGCATACATAATTTATTGTTTTATTACTCTCTCATACATAAAAATACACTATAAGTCAAAACATACTGCGATACAATGTTGTTTTGTTGCCAGTTCGATTGTTCGTTTGTAAGGAAATCTGAATTTTCTAGACGCCAAATCAGCCTTGAGTTGATAATTTTTTTCTAGTAGCTTGCCCATTGCACAAGTTAGGTTTATTGATCTATAGCAATCAGGGTATAGACGAGATTTTTGGCCTTCGGGAAATGGGATAATTCTACATTTTGACCAAACAATCGGTACTGCTGCCGTTGTCAGATGAAGTTAAATAATTGAAGCATTTAATTTTGAGCAGACGTGGGTAGAGGTATTTCGGAAAGTGATACCTAGTCAATGTAGTGAAAAAGATGATTACATTTAAAATAATTATACAAAATGGTGCTCGTCTTCCATTTGTAACGATTGCATTTTTAAAACATCATTCCAACTAGAAACAATTATATACAAAAGTTTTACAGTTCACAAAATACTTGGAGGAGCGGAGAGGCAATAGACGAATACTGTGTATCTTTCAATTCCAAGTAATCACAACAATTCATCCCCAGCGCTTTATCAAAATCGGGAGCTGTTGCTATATTGCATTGCTGCAATAAAATGAAAATGTTTCTACACCAAATAGACCGCACATACCATCAATTCATGTATTTAATTTGTTGATAAGAAGTATTAACTTTAGTTGTGAAACAGAGATAAAAATGTTAATCATCTGAAACTATAAACAAATACTGCTTATCGCTATAATGTTATTACTACTTAGAAACAGAAAAACTATTAGTGGGTATTTTAATACATTTATTTGGATTTAAACTAAGTTGCTAACGAAATTTTGGTAGTACACTATGCACATGCATTAAAAAATAAAACCATTAAAATCATTTTTATTCTTTTAAAAAATTGCAATAACATTTGTGATAAGGCCTGTGTATGTTATAAACTTTTGGGCCTTGTTTAAAATAAAAATATCTAAGTATAATTATAGTATAGTATATATAAATATCTACAAATATCTATGTAGTATATCAAGGGAGACACCAAAGGACTCGAGTTATAGGATTTTCGACCTTGCATTCACAAGGTATTTTATAAATACACTTCTTTGTTCTTTCTTGTTCATTATTAGGTTTAGTTTTAGATAAACTTGATCTTAATGTGTTTGTTGTTTTGAATGTTTCCGATAATTCTTTTACGTATGGCATTGATATTTTCCTGGTATTATTTCTTGTGAGTATTATAGGGTTCCGTTCCCCGTACAGAATGGGAAACAAAGAAATAAAAATACTCTATTACGCAGACGACGCACTATTGATAGCCCAAGATGAAGATAGTCTGTATAGAGTGGTCCACAGATTTAACATAAGAGCAAAAGAATTACAACATGACAATCTCATCTCAGAAAACTAAAGCAATAGTAATCAGCAGAGAACCAACCAGATGTATAATAGAAATTGAAAAAGTAAATAGTCTGGCAGGATGCCTTAATGGCGAAACAGACACATTAACACTGAGATGAAGTCAAGAATTTATAAAGCCAGTGTAAGACCAATAATGACATATACCTCAGAAACAAGACCCGACACAGCCACAACACAAAGGCTACTGAAGACGGCAGAGATGAAAGTACTGAGAAGAATTACAGGAAATATGCTGAGAGATCGAAAGAGAAGTGAAGACATTAGAAGAAAATGTAACGTAAAGTGTATAAATGAATGGACACAAAATAGAAAAAAAAAGAATGGAATAACCACATTATGCAGAATGAGGGAGACCCGTGTCATCCAAATAGCAAGAGATAAGTCACCAATCGGCAGAAGTATCGGACGACCGCAAAAAAGATGAAGTGACAACCTTCCATGTAGGTATTGTAACCTCGGAAACCTTTTGTGGATGGTGCTAGAAAGGTCACCAATGGGGACACTGCGGACGGCAGCCAGATGGTTGGTGGAGAGCGAGTCGTGGGTTCGAAACTAGCTTTTGGAACCGGAAATGGGTCCAACGGACGAAATAAGTAAAGATAGGATAAGAGATATTGGAAAAGATACAGAAATAAACAAAAAGATAGATGGGTAAAATTACCAAAGATACGATAAGATAGAAACAGGGCGCCACTTAATTTTTTTTTTGGGGGTTTAAGGAGGAAATTAATACTTAATTTCCTCTTAACTTAACCTTAGAAAAGAAAAGAGATAAAGAAAGATATTTTGGTTCTGAGACCAAATCCAAGGAAAGATACCAACAGTTAATTAATAAGTAAATTTGGTCAACGCACTATATAAACAAATAATAAACATATTAGGTGGACTCCGTCCATCTACTTACCTACGAAACTTAATCGGCCTGATCTTTCTACTGGTCAAAGGTATAGTAATATTTAAAGGTAAAAAGCAAATATTCAGAGTTATGGTTATATCAGGAAACTTGTTAGGAGTCGACAAATAAAATTCATACATAAAACAAAAACAATATATTCAACAACACAATGATGTCGGTAGCTGAATGTACATACAAGTAATAAAAATACACCATCAATTATGAAATGGTGGTGTACACATAAAAATAAGCAGCAATATGAATAATAAGTACCTTTACAAATACAACAATATAATAATGCACAGGTTCAATTATCAGCGAAGAGAGCCTGATAGTGAGTAAGAAAAAAATTCAACCAAGGTTGATTAAAGAAAGTCTCTCTTTGCTGTTTAATGTCATATCTAGAGACACTGGGTTAAAAATGCATAACAATTGAGAAAGAAAAAATTGATCAAATCTAAATTTACAAGAATACAAAAAGGTTACCGAAATAAAAATTTAACCAAACCGCACTTGGTTAAGTTGATTATCTATCTCGCACTGTTATTTATTGATTGAGAACTAAATGTTGGTAATTATGTTTATTGAAATTTCTTAGTAGCTGATGAAAAGTTCGTAAAAAAATATTGAATGTAAAAATCAGTAGTTACTCTCAACTACAGGTGAAGACATGGATGAACTTAGATTCGCCCAGATGATTGAAAAAAATATGATACCATACCATATTATTCGCCCAGATAAGTGGAGACACTAAGATTATGGTAACTTACAGTAATTTCTGATGACTGCTGCACTAATTCACTGAAGTTAATTTATTTTACTATAATACTTTACTTGTATCAAGCACTGAAGTTAATTAAAATTAAAGGTACTCTATACCAATATTTAATCTAATATGATATTAGATCAAAAAACTCAAATATACAAGTGTATACACACTTAGAAAGAAAATGCACAGAGAACACTGACGGTAAGATATGAAGAACGTGTTTATGCAACGAGTGCCCATTCAGAAGTCCCTTGGTTCCTCTAAAATTTTACCAAACTACCCAACAAAAAGGTGGGAAAAATGACAATCAGCCTGTATCTATTTCTAAGAAGTCAAAAAAATTCTAACGAACATCGAAACTAACGGTACCCTTCTAGGTAGGAACGTGATGAAATATAAAATCCCCGGAATTACGTTCTCTTCAGAAAAATTACGACAACGTGCCTTCGGCGATATTTAACAAATTTATCATAAAGGAACCCGGCCTTAGAGCCGGAAGGAATTAACCGAGGATTACCTAAACCGTCGTTTTTAAATAAGTAGGTAGATTGTTCCGTAATATTTCGGTAATTTTCAATAAAATTTCCTAATGGTCAACCGACCAACCGCGTATATATTATTTGCAAATACGGCCATCGGCGTCTCAGCAACGGGGTAAAAGGATTAGAAATAATTTAATATATTAACTATAAAAAAATGTTACAGTATTAATCCGTCAATAAACAATCAGAATTTCTTATAAAGATAAAGACGACGAAGGAGAAGAATATTGGAAGTAGACTAGAGCCCATTGCTAGAACAAACTTTTGTTGATAGAATTCATTATTTACACTGCGCGTCACGAAAAAGGGGCCACCTAGAATTTTGTAAGAATTTTTCAATAACTTTAAGTTTATACAATTTATTCTATTGTAACTAAATTCTCACAATGCAGAAACACTTTTAGCGTCTTTTAGGCACCGACAGGTCAATTAAGAGTAATAAGTTTGCAGAATTGATATCAGTTTTACGACTTCGGATAATGCACGTGTTGTTTGGACCTTATTTTTCTTGGAATATGGCTATTCTGTTTTTCAAAAAACTTTCACTACAGTTGTTCGAAGAGTTAAATTAAAAACTATGGCTGACAACTTTGCTAGATCTGTTCAAATTGTTAATTCGATTGGTAATGGAATGAGTCAAAGATAAGTGGCCAGACAGCTTGGAGTCAGTCGTTGTATGGTCCAAAAAATTTACCAACGATTCGTAGAGACTGGATTTCACGAACAACGACCAGGATCAGGCCCGAGAAGAATCACGACGGCCAGAGAAGACCGTTCTTTACCGTTTTCAAAATGCTCACGGGTGAACGTTAAGCACTTCTACCGTGAGAAGAAGGTTAGGGCAATTTGGTCTAAGGGCTCGCTGTCCAGCAACAAGACCTTTGTTAACAGCAGCACATCGACAACGCCGACTACAGTTTGCTAGAGACCACAAGCATTGGACGATAGATGATTTGGAAAGATGTTTTGTTTAGTGATGAGTTCAGGATGGTTAATTGTGGCTCAAATGGTCGCATCAAAACATACAGAAGACGTGGGGAACGATATGCTGCTTGTATTCGACGAGTACGTGTTGCTTTTGGAGGAGGTTTGGTAATATTTTGGACAGGCATTTCATTCGAGGGCCATACTGATCTCGTATTTATTGATAGAGGAGCGTTGAATGTACACCGATACATTACCGAAATTCTAGACGAGCATGTAATGCCTTTTGCTGGGTTTGTCGGCGAAAACTTTATTTTTATGCAAGACAACGCGCGGCCACACGTAGCCAGGATGGTAACGCAATATCTGGAAACTGTCGGTGTGCCAAAAATGAACTGACCGGCTCAAAGTCCAGATTTGAACCCGATTGAACATTTTTGGGACCAACTCAAACGAAGGGTAAGAAACAGAATACTTGAATGGGAAGCTTTTCCTCAAAATGACATCCAGAATTTGATCGATTCAATGACAAATCGAATGAAGAGTGTAATTCACAATATAGGTAGTAATTCACAGTAATAATAATCACTAATTAATTGTAATTTTATAAAGAAAACAGAAAAAATGTACAATGTTAATTTTTTTTTGTTTTTCAATAAAATCATTATTTTGAAAGAAGCTATTTTTTGACATTTGTTATTTAATGATTGCATACTGCTTTAGAACATATTCTTAAATATTACACAAACATCTAATGACAATCACTTTGTGGTATGATTCGTAAAAATTAAAAAATGGCAAAAATTTGAGGTGGCCTCTTTTTCGTGACGCGCAGTGTAAATAAAAAGTCCACAACGATAAAATTGTACTTTATAAACATAATTAAATAACTAGAAATTATTCAGAAAATTCTAAATCACCAAATAATTTATATCGTTGATTTCTTCTTCTTTAAGTGCCATCTCCGCGACGAAGGTTGGCATCATGACTATTCTGACCTTTGTGAAAGCTGCTCTGAACAATTGCCTTGAGCTGCAACCAAACCACTCTCTCAGGTTCTTCAACCAGGAAACGTGGCTTGTTCCTACTCTTCTCCTACCCTCTATTTTTCCTTAAATTATGAGTCTCAAGATGTTGTATCTTTCGCCTCTCATCACATGTCCGAGATAGGGTAATTTCCTTTCTTTTATTGTATTTTCTATTTCCCTCTCTCTGCCTATTCTCCTTAACACTTCTGTATTCGTGACTCTATCTACCCATGGAATCCTTAACAATCTTCTAAATGTCCACATTTAAAACTCGTTAAGTCGATTTATTGTATTCCGGTTTAATGTCCATGATTCAACTTCATAGTTGAGTACACTGTGTACATAGCATTTAATTAGCCTTATTCTGAGGGATAAAGTCAGATCTTTGCTGCATAAAATCTTTTTTATTTTCACGAAGTTGCCACGTGCTTTTTCAATTCTGACTCTTATTTCTGCAGTATAATCGCTATTTTTTGTGATTATCGTTCTCAAGTAAGTATATCTTTTTACTCTCTCAATCTGCTGGCCGCCTACCGTTAACATTTCGTTTGTATTGTTGTTCTTGCTAATTTTCATGAATTTGGTTTTTTTTTAATCATGAATGTGTTACTTGTGTGAGTCCATTTCAAATAGGTAAAAGAAATAAAATTAGACTTACTCACACTCACAATCAATTAATATGATTGTAAGGCTAATTTTATTTCTTTTACCTATTTGGTTTTTGAAGTTATACTTCTAAACGCGCGCTCCACGTTGGAAATTTGTATGGGAGTGAATCTGTGAAATCATTACATATGTAAGATAATGAGTAAGAGAGAGACAGAAGATATATTTTGTCTCTCTTCCTCTCTCGAATATAAAAATGTTCCTTTTGTATATATAATTTAATATTATATATATATATATATATATATATATATATATATATTGTTATGCTATTTAAATTGTATTATATTGCTTATTTAAAAAAAATCCTGTCTAGATTTATTAAATGATCTAATCTCCAATTAATCACAATAAATCAGTATTAATTAATTACAATCTCAGGCTATTTAACTTGTACTATTTCCCTTTGATCGTGGATTCAAAATATTTTCCAATTGGCTTCCTAATTAGGATAGGTAATATGACCTGAACAAAATACATAGAATTTCAACTGAACTATATGTGAGATGTCCTTTATTTTAATGAAATTTTATATAACAATCAATCCTGTAATATTTGCAATATACTAACTTTAAATATATGAGAAGTTGTTTTCTATCATGGACCCAAATGTTATTTTACATTGATTTTTAATATGTGTTATAACTAAGCTCTTTTTATAATTTTTTTTTTAAATGATCGCAAAATTAACTGTCTCTATTATTTATTCAATTTATTTAATTAATAAATGAAAACCACACTCCTGCTCTAATAAAAATTGACTGACCTTTCTTTCTCTGCCGTTGCAATTCTATGGCCACGCCACAAAAAAAAATCCTTTCTCTGCTTCTGCTCCTATTGTGGTCCAGATGACGTACACCTTTCTCCTATCTGTCCTTGTATCTGCAACCCAACAACTCGTGTTAGTCTATGCAGCCTCCTTTTGAGCCAATCTCCGCGCCTGTTTATAACTCCAAATGTTTCCGGCTTCGTCTGATATTAATATTCTTATACCCTTTGGTTTTTCTATCTCTCTGTACCCCGTTCCTCACACTGGTCAGCTTTTACACAGCAAATAAACACACCCGGTAAATTACGTCTTCGGGACTTCAAACAAACACAAATCACAAAGCTCCTTCCTTCTTGGACGACGAAAACTGACTAACTAACTTCTTTTCTCTCTCCTATCTCATAGCCAAAACCACCACCTCCTTGCATTCAAAAATTGACCAATAAAAACATCCACCTCTGTGACGTATATCGTTACCAACCAACTCTCTCTATAAAACGTCATTCGGGTAATTCCAGAAAACAACATTCTTTAATTATTCTAACTAAATCTATCTGCTTTACAAATATTTCTTACTAATAGCTACAAACGATACCTGTTTCTCAATTCAATGTCTTTTGTTAATAAACTTTTACCGATATACTCTTTCGGGGAGAAAAACCACCGCAAATCCCGGTCTATTGTTTAAACACTTTCTATATACACTTTTATTCCGGGTAAATCCATTCCACAATAACCGACTTATTTAAATTTCTTATCGATAATATTTGAAAGTCTTGTCTCTGAGGCCTAATGAACAATTCTTCGAAAAACTTAAAATACATATTTTGTCTTATACAGGATGTTTGAAAATTTATATGCCCGTGTCTTTATGAAATATCAATAATTTTAATTTTTATTTAAGTAATAAAATTTGTATATCGGTTTTTTATTGCTTATGGACATTCAAAAGTACAACAATATATATATATATATATATATATATATATATTATATAAAGATATATATACATATAATATTATACATATAATAAAATATTTATTAATATTATTATTTATGTAATATGTTTTGTATTATTTATTAAATGTTCATAATTATATTATTCTTTTGTATTTCAAAATAATAATCTCAATAAATCACTGTATGATCCAGAACTGTCAATTTTGAAATACGTTTGTGTCATGTACTCGGTAGTATAGTAGTCAGTATCCCCGCCTGTCACGCGGGAGACCGGGGTTCGATTCCCAGTAGGGGAGGACTTTTTTATTAATATTATTACATTATTGTCATTTTTAAATACTTATGGATATTGCATTTTAATTTGTATTGTATTATTATATGGAATTATGTTGCACTGTATTGTAGAGTATTTTTTTTTATGTATATTATTGTCATTTTTAAATACTTATGAATATTGCAGTTTAATTTGTATTGTATTATTATATTAATAACAAAATAAACAATGAATTTTACTGCAGAGTATGTGTAAAAAAAATTTGCATTCAACTCCTTTCGTACATATATGAAAATAAAAATATACATTTTCATCAAAATATTGATTCAATCCCTCATTGTTAGTAAGTTGTTATTAATTATGTTTCTCTTTCTGCTATGTCTTACCTATAGAATTACATATGTAATGAATGTGCAGATTGACTCACAAATAAATTTGTAACGGCGAATGCGTGTATAGAAGTGTAACTTCCACCGGCAGTCCCACTGGACTGCCACACCCGTTTTTTTATGTTAAGAAAGAGTCCGTATTATTGTTAATTCGTTAATTCATAACGCATAAAAGAACCTTACATTAAAACAGAAGGCTGAGAATTTTCATACCGTCAACTTATGTATATGGTGTATCAAATCTGGATTGAATCTATCAATTATAAAAAAATACTTACCAAAAAACGCAATATAAAACATAAAATCAGTTCCTAACAATGAAGTATCTACATCATCGGTGTTTTCAGCATCAATCGTAATAACTCTCTGCCCTGGACGAAATGGTAAAGGCTATAACAAAAATAGACAATTTTTATTTTTTATTAATAATTAGTTTTCAAAATGGGAAAACAATTAAGGAGAGGAAAGAAAGAGACTATATTTCCCCTATTAGAAAATAAAAATGGCAGATCTTGTGTTAGGGGCGGTCCGTCATCAAGGTAGGCGCCGCCTAACCTCTTCAAATGTACAATAATAAATTATTTATTATATAAATTGCCTATTTCAAAATTGTGATTTATAAATTTTGACATGTCTATTTAAAATAAATTTTCTTTCATTAACAAAAAAATAAATTTATAAAATATTGTTCACTTTACGTCCCAAACATATTATTCTTTTCGCTATTATATCTTGAAGTTTATGCTCCAATTGAAACATCACTCTATTTTGAACAGTAATTTTTTCGTAATTTTCGATGAACTTTACCATCACTCGTTGAAGATGACATTTCAGCGCTCGATTCATATTCATCAGATAAATATAAATAATTGAATTCTTCCTCATGACCCTAGTTGGACATCATTTCGTCCCAGAGTTTCTGTAATTTGAGCTGCCCCTTTGCATAATCCTCCATTGCGACTTCTAAACATGCACTCAATCTGAATATCATGGACAAACTTATTATAAATGACACTAATAGCTCGTAATTCAAGCAAATCTATTTTTTACATCTTTAAAGAGAAGAAGGAGAATCTACATACATACACTTATGACCCAGGTAGTGTTGGGTTCCTAATATGTAAGTTTTGCCATGACTAGATGCCAGATAATAACAGAGGATAAGAACTTTGACACATCCCAACTCTAAACTAAAAACCTCTCCTCTGTCACTTCAAACATCAGGATAGAATCGACGGTAAGGCATAACATCTTCCCTGGTGGCTTGCTGTCATCCGATCCACATTCTTTCTCCCACACACTTATCAGAAAAACCACACTCACACGAACCAAATACTTTCAACACCTTGTCTTAGCGAGTCTGCCTTCCCTCTCATGCCGTCCTATTTCGGCCTGTGACAGTCCGAACCCAATCGAGGAGCTACTCGCTCGTTTTAGAACTCAGTTGCGAGTTTCCTATCCTCTCGTTCTTTCTTGAAAAGAGCAGCTCCTGAATATGAAACGGCCATGGCTACGGAAACAGCCATGGCTGTGAGCATCTGCTTCAGGTAATAATCCAGTTCTCTGCCCACAGGCCACATAACGTGTTTCCGGTCTTCCTGCAGCTGGTCCATTGAAACTAATCTTTCGGCCAGCCTTATCTCACCCCTCCCTCCCTCTCCAATGTTCCGCTCAATATGCCATAAACTCTAGGCCTCTCACCAGCTAACACATGTAAGGGAACAAATCCGGTGACCACCCAGAGCTGCAGCTGACACATACCTATAGGTACATACTACCCGTAGCAGAGTAGTTCTGTCCACGAGTACCATGAGCCTTTTGTAAGTTGGTATTTCTACCGCCCCACATGCAGTCCAGATCTGCAGAACATGTCATGAATTGAAGCCTCATCGGAATGATAATTAGTAACTTTCCTTGGGGCTGGCGAGACATGTAAGTGATGTCTCAAATGAAAATGCAAAAAAAATTAGAAAATCGGTTTATTATTTGAATATATTCGAAATGGAAAATATGTACAACATAGAGTTAAAGAACCAGTTTAAAAAATTCCAGCTCTTGATTTGTTATATACACCCGGTTCAACGTGATAAAAAAGCACAGTTTGGTAGTGTAGGGTCTAAACAGATACTAGCGTTGGAATTGAAAACCAGATTTGCACAATTCGAGTTAGAGTTATCATGAATTACCTGTATTTGAAGGAGTTAAGAGGTAATCAAATTTAAAAGATATCTTCTTCTTTGGGTGCCGTGTCCGTATTCAGACGTTGGCCGTCATCATGTTTACAATTTCCTGAAATCTTTCTCTGTCGGCTGCTGCGCGAAATAATTCTTCTACTGTGGAACCACACCATTTTCTAATATTACGCAGCCATGAAAGTTTCTTTCGACCAATCCATCTCTTTCCTTCCATTTTTCCTTGTATTATAAGGCGAAGTAGATGGTATTTAGGTCCTCTAATTATATGGCCGAAGTATTCTGTTTTTCTCCTCTTTATGGTGTTTATGAGCAGACGTTCTGAATTGATCATTTGAAGAACATCTTCATTGGAAGTGTGCGAAACCCACGATATCTTTAGGATTCGTCTATAGCACCACAATTCGAATGCTTCTAACTTGTTTAGCATTGTGGTTTTTAACGTCCATGTCTCACAACCATACAATAGGATGGACCACACATAACATTTCAGGACCTTCTTACGAATATTCATCGACAGGTTTCTGTTGCATAAAACTGGTTTCCAGGTCATAAAAGCCTTACGTGATATTTCGATCCTGGTTATTATCTCTTCATCAGAGTCACAATTTACATTTAACCAGCTGCCAAGGTATTTGACATGATTTACCCTTTCGATCTCCTCTCCATTAAGAGAAATCAGACCTTGATCTATATTGATCTTTCCAACTGCCATCCACTTTGTCTTTGAAATGTTGATTTTTAGGCCTCTCCGATAACTTGCTTCACTGTCTAGATTTAGTAATGTTTGGAGATCTTGTAAATTTTCTGTAAGAATGGCTGTATCGTCAGCGTATCTAATATTGTTCATTACTTCTCCATCTAGTCTTACTCCCTCTTGTCTGCCATCCTTAAAAGATATGCTTTCGTTCAAATTTCGTTCATATGCAACCGTAAAAAATTCGATTGCAAGCTTCGAAAATTGTAAATTTTCCATTGAAGATGAAGACCGATCTGAAAGACCAGTTTTTGAGTTTATCTTCTGATGCAGTTTATGGAATGAGTTTATCAAACCGTTTCTGCAAAATGGTTCCTCAAATGTGTCAATGTTGACCAGAAGCGTACAAGGAAAGAAGTATCGCGTTCAATGAATGCTAACTTGTTGCCGCGTTATTAATGTAAATGAAACTTGGGTATATTTATACGAGCCAGAAACAAAACAGCAATCGGCGGAATGAAGACACTCTAGTTCTCCAAGCCCTAAGAAATTTTATGCCCAAATATTTTGTGCAAAAGTTCTTGTTTGTTTTTTTTAATTGCCAAGGAGTAATCATCATTTAGATTCTAGATAATGGTAAAACAATAACTGAGAATTACTATTAGGCGTTATTGACCACTCTATGCCAACAAATTATGGAGAGAAAATGTGGCAAGTTGTCCAAAAGTTTTTTTTTACTTGCAGACATAACTTCTGCACAAAAATCGTATGTTGCCATGCAAATAATTATTAATTTAAGGTGTAAATTACTTGTACAACCCCCTTATTCACCAGATTTGGCTCCGTCAGATTATCATTTCTTTCCTTAACTGAAACAAAGTCTGAAAGGAGGCATGGCAGGTTCGTTGTAATAAAAGTACCTAATTAAGAACAGAGTACGTTGAATAATAACTTTGACTCTCAAATTTTGTTTGCTTCTATAGATTAAGAATATTTTAATACATTCTCGTAGAACCACAGAAATGAAAATAAACAAGATTAAATAATAAATCAGAAATAAAGAAAATAAAGCGTCAATGGAAAGTAAGGGGAACCAGAAAGATAGACTGTTAAAAATATAATAAAGGAAAACAAACTTATTTATAAATAATAATACTTACCCTTGTACTAGGAGAATTAACTGGAATAGGATTATCCTGTTCCTCCAAGTGTTTTTCTCTTTGCACCTCTTCATATGTTGGCAACTTGGTGCCCTTTGTAGCTACTTCATATGGGGGTGGTGCATAGTAGTCGGCTTTAGGAGGAGGAATGTCCTCTTGGGATGAGCTAGCCGCCATGCACACTGGACTAGATATCGGACTGGATGCTACACTTGGTGGATTATTGTCTACGGATATCTCTTGTGGGGTATTAGGTGAATTCTAAAATTATCAAAAAATAAATAGTTCAAATAATTTCTATACGAAAGTTCTACTGTTAAATTAAATAGTTCAGGAAAATAAGCAAAAAAAGTACTCTGTGACACTGACTGCTCCAGACAAACGACACTAGTATGGGGTCCTATAAAAAGAACTTATATGTTTTCTCAAGTCGATTGTTTGGGCTTAATCAGTTAATAACAAATTAAGGCAAAAAAAATCAGTAAACTTTCGCTTTTTCATCTATCAGCAAAAAGTGAAGCATTTGAATATAGTTTGAGAGTAAGAAACTTATGTCATAAAAAACCTTCAAAATGGAGTTTTTTTAATGTTTCTATCCTTATTTGTTGCTTAGAAAGTTAAAAACTAAGTCAGAAATTTCATTTATTTATAAATGTTAATAACTTTTTTAAAAATGAACCCAGAACCTTCATATTACACGAAATGTTGGGACTTGTGCTTAAAATAGGATCAAAATTTGAAAGCGGAGTTCGACCCTGATAGCGATCAAATCTACCACGTTATCAGCCGTCCCGAAATATAGCCATTTTAAATGGTAAAAACAAACCATAATTTAATATTTTATACCTCTACTACAAATTTAAGTGCACTAGTTAGTGCTGACAATATTATCTCAAGTGAGTAGCACTTCTTTTCGTATTATTTTTGTAACAATAACAAAATAACCTTTAAATAATACCTACGTAAAGAGATAACAAAAATTCCAGTTGGGTCTTGACCAGTTTTTTGGACCGGCCACAGGATCGGCTCAACTTCTGATTAAGAAAATTAATAAAATGACTTCATACAAAACAACAAGCAATAGTCATTTCCAGCATTCAAGACACAAAAATCCATGATTACGTCGTAGCTGTTGGTCCACTATATCACTAGTGGGTCCAATTAATGTACTTTTTGCCTCCAGAATTGCTAACAATAGGATATGCATATACCTCTTTTCAAAAAACAGTGTTGATGCTCTTCTTCATTCTTATAAAAATATCAAAATAAATGGATGTCAAGTCAAAGTAAGAAGATTCATTTCTCCAGCCCAGAGACTTCTAATATCTAATGCATGTCCTACAATCCCGAACGAAATAATTGAACAAGAATTACAAAAACTTGGTATTCACACTGTATCCAAAATGACTTTTCTTCGAGTAGGTATGTCTGAAAGTGAGTACAGTCATGTTCTGGGCTATAGAAGGCAATCATTCATTACACCCCTGGAAAATATGTCTATTCCTGACTCTTTTACCATAACTCATGATAATACTTCCTACCGGGTATTTCTCTTCATAGACGAATTCAGTTGCTCCAAATGTAAAACCATTGGTCATCAAGAATCAGAATGCGCTCACATTTCAAACCAAACTAATTCAACTACCCTCTTAGATTCAACCCAAACCACATCATCATTATCTAAACCTCCTGAATCTAATGATACCCCTTCAACTCCCCTCTCAGATTCAACTCAAACTACATCGTCGTTATCTAAACCTAATGAACCTAATGATAAAATATATCAATCTACGGAAACCTACCTCATCCAAAACATATCTAAGGATAATCCAAACACTTCGTCTTCTTCTTCCAAAACAACATCACCAGCTGTAAATAACACTGAAAATACTACGGAAATCGACATCATCCAAAACACGTTTAAAGATAATCCAAACACTTCGTCTTCTTCTTCCAAAACAACAGCACCAGCTGTAAATAACACTGAAAATACTACGACACCAGAAACACCAATAACCTTATATAATGCAGTCAATTCTAAACAGATAAAAAGACATAACATATCATCTCCTGAAATTAACGCAGATCCTTAATTTTATTTATTGTTACACACAAAATTCTAGGTTGAGAAATAATATCACCAGACTAGAGAAAAAAATAAATCCTAACCCTTCTTCAGCTGACGAAACTGACGAATCATCACTAGTTGAGGGATAATCAAGGGATGATTCTCATTAAACACTTGTACTCCGAAGTGATATCTCATTATCCTAATTATCTCCAAATTTTCAGTGATGCCTCTAAAGCTCATGACGGACATGCTGCTGCATACTACTGTAAATACACTACTCACACTATATCCATAGCTACAAACTGCTACAGGCGAGACCACAGCCATTTTGGAAAGCTTAATTTTCTTCAAAACGCGTAGTGAGAATAAATGTATATAAACAAATATACCCTACAAATCCAATATTTCAGGTTATAAAAAATGAGATAAATATAATTCAATCAACTTGAAAAGAAGTAGCATTTATCTGGGTACCGTCGCATGTAGGAATAGCTGGAAATGGACAACCTAGCAAACACAAGTCGAATAAACTCACAATACACAACCAAATAAAAAAATTACCCATACTCCGATCTCAAAAACCTAATTAAAGCCCACTGTATGAACATATGGCAAGACTACTGGAAAGATTCGGGAACCAGACTATATAAGATTTATCCCCTTGTGGAGAACATCTCGAATAATCCATCCAATAGAAGGGACCAAGTAATATCTAACCGACTCAAAATTGGACACACTGCACTGACCCATAAATTTTTAATCAACAAAGAATCAAAATATTTACGTTAATATACATCTATTTGATGTAAATAAAATGAACTCTTGTGTATGTTACTCCACTAATAACCCTGCGTGGCTGATGTGGATTATATGTAAAAAAAAATTGAAAGCGATCGGTCAAATTGTTTAAAAGATGGTTTATTTGTTTATCCCAAATTAATTTTTTTTTGCAAAAAGTAACGAAATTACAGTAATTCTACGGATAGCTTATGAAAGAAGAAGATTTATTCTAATAATATCATTAAAAAAAAATGAAGAAAAACAATTTTGAATACTGCAAAATCATTTTGTAAAAACATGTCGATTTTTTACAATTAGTATAACTTTTAAACCATTGCCTGCAGAAAAATAATTTTTTCACATTTGGAAAGCTTCTACTTTTTCACAAATTTAAAAGGAAAAGGTTGTTCTAGGACAATTTGGGACGAAGTTAGACCCTTGTTTTAATAATTCACAGCAGCTTTGTTTATAACAGTTAAGAGATCTAATTAGCGTCATTTGAAAGAACATACTTTTAAGTTTTAATGTACCATAGTCGAAAAGATCGCCTTTCAAAGAATCGTACACGAATCATGCTTCGATTTATTATCAGACCACTCACCGTCTATAATAACAATCTTCGAAAAAATCTTAAACAAAGTACATCAACCAACTTTGCATAACACCAAAACTAACTGGTCCCAATTTAGAGAAAAACTAGACAGCCTGATCTCACTAAATCTGTCCTTGAAAAATGAACTCCAACTAGAATCAGCTGTAGATAACCTAACAAAAAGCATACAAATTGCCGCATGGTATGTGACTCCCTGCTACGAACCATCTTCAAACAGAAATAATGTGTCTCTCACAATTAAACAAAAAATTTCAGAAAAACGACAATTACGTAAAAATTGGCAACAGTCAAGAAAGGCAGAAAATAAGAAAAAATTTAACAAAGCAACAAAGGAATTAAAGGAATTAATCCATGAAGAAGAAAACCATGGAATTCAAGAATATTTAGAAAATTTAACACCGACTGAAGCTACAGATTACTCACTCTGGAAAGCCACGAAAAAACTCAAACGGCCACAACAGCATAACCCACCAATCAAAGATGAGGCAAACACCTGGGCTAGGAACGACAACGATAAAGCTGATCTTTTTGGCAAGCACCTTCAAAAAATATTCGCGCCATACCCTTCTACAGTATCTACAGAACAGAGCAAGAAACAGAACTAACCAGATTCCTAACAGCACCGTTTCAAATGGATCTGCCCCACACGAAATTTACAGTCAACCAAGTAAAACAAACAATAAATGAAGCCAACATCAAAAAAGCCCCTGGATTTGACTTAATCTCTGGCAAGATTCTAAAAGAAGTCTCGAATAAGTTCATAAAACTAATAACCTTTATAATTAATGCAATCCTGCGCCTAAACTACTTCCCTAGTTCATGGAAAGTGGCACAAATCATAATGATCCTCAAACCCGGAAAAAGCATCTTCATACCGGTCTATAAGCCTTTTGCCTATCATTAGCAAAGTCTTTGAAACAATGTACTTAAAAAGGTTAAAAACGATAATAGAAGAACATAAAATAATTCCAGAACATCAATTCGGTTTCCGAGACAAACGCGGAACCATAGAACAAGTGCATAGGCTAGTCAACCAAATAAACAAGGATTTTAACGCCAAAAGATACTGTTCTGCTGCTTTCCTTGACATATCTCAGGCTTTTGACAAAGTATGGCACATAGGACTACAAATAAAATTAAAGAACCTCCTACCCTATCCTCACTTCCAGCTCTTAAAATCCTACATAGAAAATAGACACTTCCTGGTGAAGCACGGTACCGAGCACACTAAGATATATCCTATTCACTCAGGCATCCTACAAGGCAGCGTTCTCAGCCCAATTCTATATCTTTTATACACAGCGGACATTCCAACATCTAGTACAACTACTGTTGCAACGTATGCAGATGACACTGCTATCCTGGCATCCCACACAAAGCTTCAAAATGTGTAACCGGTTTTGAAATTCGCAGGAGCGATGGAGGGGGAAGGAACTGTTAACTGTATTTCTAGTTCTTGTTTATATTGTCTATTCTTTATGGATTTCGATGTTTCTTCTTTTAATTTATATGTACTTTTTGCGTACATTACGAATATGTATTATTTACATAAATACATTTTTAAATAAAACATCTAATTTGCTTAAAAAGTTTTTTATTTTTTAGTAATATTTCTTGTTATTTTTAATGTAAAACATAAATATTTATGATTAATATATACTTCAATAAACTTCGTAAGTAATTTATTTATAATAAATTTTATGAAAAAAAACCAATTACTTCAATTCTTTTAATTTTTCAATCAATTTAATTTTTTCTAAAAATAGTATTCATTTATGTATTGTAAAGTTTAAAAAAATTGTAAATTATATATGAATAAACTTTAATTCAAATAATAATTCTAATAAAATAAAAAACAAATAGATAATTAAAAAACAATGTATATTGAAAAATTTTCTGTATATTGTATGGATAGATATCAAAAATATTAAATTATTTAAAAGTGAGACTACAGTAGAAAAATTTTGACATATTTACATTTTAATTACTTTAAAAACTTAATTTACATCCGTTTAAATATTAGCATTATACTCAATAAAGATGTAAATATTTCGAAAACTTAAGTCCTTCAAAACCTTATACAAACCCTTCATATTTATAAAATATATATTCAAAAATACTTTAATATATAGGGTGCTCCATTTTAAAAAACACAACTTTGGTTCATGTTCCGACTAAAAGTAAAGTTCGTGTAATTTTCTGGCTAAGGTCCAGTAGTGTTAGGGTTTTCAGGTCGCGCAAGCGCCCCTAATATGACTTAATGGCTACTTTCGTAGCCGGGACCGACGGCTTTACGTGCCCTCCGAAGCACGGTGGCAGCTCAGTTAAATTAGAAATTGAAAATTTTGTCGGTGCCGTGATTCGAACCCGGGCTCTCCAGATTGTTAAGCCAGTAACATAGCCACTGAGCTACGGCTGCCACCATGTTCCGACTGACCCTGTATAATCGAAAAAAAATTTCCGCCTTCAGGTAAATGAAAATTACTAAGTTTTCGGGAAGAACCGCGTGTATAATTTGAAATAAAACATTTCGGCACCCATTTTGGAGCCATTATCAAGAGGGATAAGGTTCCGTTCGAGTTCGGGGTCTCAATCTGCCTACTCCCCTCACTCGTGACGTACCAGCATCGTGTTCTGTAGAAATACAAGAACCGTCAAACAGCACTGAGATCTCAATCTGCCTACTCCTCAGTGTTGAGTGATAAGCGGTCTTACCCTATGTAGCTACTTTTATACCCTCCGTATGCGCGGAAACGGTCTAAACGCGATCGGTTGGCCGCGGGGGTCGCTGAAGCAGCGATCGTCATATTGCCAGCAGTCTTTTAGCGTCATCGCGTGTGTTTAAGCTGTTAGGGCGTTTTTCAATTTCGATGGTTTCACGAATAAATTAGGAGCGATTGTTTTTGCTTTTTCGAAATAAATTCTGTGACCTGTCTGAATGATGTTGGGCTAGGTCTGAAGTACTATCGGAATGTTTTATAGATGTAGAATATTCGTAAATATGGTTGTGGATTCATCAGTTTGTCTATCCTATGTATGTTCGTGGGCAACTAGAACAAGGTATTTCGTATACACCATGGTCTTCATTGGGGATTTGGTCTTTTACGGATCTATAGAGAGTGGAAAACTTAGTGAGTAGTGAAGAGTAGTGGTTTTGATGTTAAGAGAGTTAAGAGTTCTATTGTCAGTGACACCTTTAATAAGAGGTAGAACGATTTTGGGTTGATCAGGCGGCAAGGTTTCTTTTTTGGATGGAATGGGGTTTAGATGTTTTTGAATGCTTCTATTGATTTGGGTTTTGTGGTAGCCGTTTTGTAAGAGTGTTTGCCTTATTGAATTTCGGATGATCTGTGATTGTTCTCTCTAAGTCTTATGGAACGATAAACAAGAGTGTTAATAACTGAATTGAGTTAGGCGGGGTGATGATGTGACGGGGCATTGAGATAACGGTTTGTATGGGTGGGTTTCCGGTAAACGGAATAGGCAAAATTGTGAGGTGGGTGTTTCTGAATAAGAATATCAAGGAATGGCAAAGACGCTTCAGACTTAACTTCCATCGTGAATTAACTACTGGGATGTATTCCATTCAGGTGGGAGAGGAAGATATTTAATGTGTCTTTACCATGGGGCCAAATGACAAAGATGTCATCAACGTATCGTAACCAGCAGGTGGGTTTGAGATTTGATGAAAACAGGGCTGTTGTTTCGAAATGTTCTATGTAGATATCAGCTATTATTGGAGAGCGGGATCCCATTGGGACACCTTTGATTTGACGATAGAAATGACTTTGGAATGAAAAGTATGTATTAGACATGTAGTGTTTTATAAGAGATAATGTGTCTTGAGGGATTTGATGTTTATAGTCCAAGATGGAAATGGTTTCATCGATTGGAATGTTGATCAATAAAGAAACAATGTCAAAACTAACTAGTATATCTGAGGGTGAAATAGAAATATTTTTCAGAAGATCAATGAAATAAAAAGAGTTTCTGACAAAGGATGAGGCGTTTTCGGCTAATGGTTGTAAGGATAAAGCGATATGTTTTGCCAATTTCTGAGTGGGGCAGTTGTATGCACTGGCGATGGGTCTTAGGGGGACGTTGGGCTTATGGATTTTTGGAAGGCCGTATATCCTTGGAATTCGGAAAAATGTTTCTCTGGATATAAGAGTTTTTTTACGTCTGGAGGTAAAGTGGATTTATTTGTGATGGATTTGGTCGTTTTTTCTAGATAAGTGGTGGGATCGTTTGGGACGCGTGTGTATTCTGTAGAATTGAGAAGTTCGAACATTTCGTCGAAATAATTAGAACAGTTGAGAATGACGGTGGCATTACATTTGTCTGCCGGAGGGATGACAATGTCTCAGGGTTGTTATAAAGTTCTTTGAGGGCACGTCTTTCTGAAAGACTGATTTGACGGTGGGGGTTTGGAAGTACGGATAATTCTAGAGACATCTTGTCTGGTAACCACGGCTGGGTCGGAAGGAAGATGAAAAATGGCTTTTTCAGTTTGACAAATAATTTTCTCAGTTGGGATGGAAAGAGGAGAAGATGAATCGGATATGTAAATATCTGAGAAATTGCTTACAACAGTAGAAGGTTGTTGATTCGAAAGAGGCTGTGGATTTTGCTGACAGATAAGTTGGTCCAGTTTGCGTTTCTGGGTTTGAGTTTTGCTGTCAGAAATGTGTTGAGTTTTTTGGTGAGAAACACGATTGAAAGTTTCCCATAATAATGGATGGATATTTTGAGAGTGGATGTCATTGTAGATTTTGAAAAGTTGGAAATTTGTTGTGCCTATGTTGCGTCGGATGGAATGAAATGTATTTCGAAGAAGCGAAAAACCACTTGCTTGAAGAATTTTGGAAATGGATTAAGATTTAGTGTAGTGAATCAGGTAAAATGAGTATACACTCATCTTACCTGATTCTATTCCATTTTTTATGGTATTCGGAGCTTTTACAGTGTGTGGAAGGCAAATAAGGAATGCTTGAATCGAACCGCAAAGTAAATGTTTATAGAAAATTAAAATATTTTTCACTTACATACATAATCAGAGTTTATAACTATCTTCTTCTCAACGCTAAATAAATTGTAGACCAAGAAATTGCCACTTTTCTATTAAAAATTGAATGAAAAAATACGAGGACGGTTATTACATGGATATATTTAAAGAGAAGCCACACAATTATTTAGCACCACCCACTACAGAAGCATATACAAAAAAAAACAAGTTTTAGAGGGAATAATAATACAGAAGTAAAAATGACTTATTTATTTTATATTTTAAAAGCAGACGGTGTACAAAGAAAACAAAACTGAGCCATTAGACCAGTGATCGCCAACCTGACGATCGCGAGCTACCGGTAGCTCGCGGAGGCAATTCTGGTAGCTCTCACAACGATTTTAATTTAAAAAATACAAACTGCAAAAATTAGAGAAGCTTCCGAAAATTCCAGAAAAAAATCTAATTGTCATAATATTAAACATAAACAGCGGCAACGTTGCGGTGAGCGATCTGCTCCTGACGCCGTCAAGCTAGAATCGGCTATTTATAGAACCGACCAGCCGGACTAGCGCGTTAGTGTTCGAGAACGATCTGGATTGCTTTGAACGAGATAAATACGCACGGCGCGGCGACATTGCGCTTAGTTTAAAACTGAACGCGTAACCAATGTCCAGCGGTTGGGTTAGTAGAGAACAACAAAAATAATATTATGGCAAGCAGTTGTAAGAAGGTAAAGATATACCACTTTCATTCGGAATGGGAAGAACAATACTTTTTTACAGAAGTTAAAGGTAAAAATATGTGTTTTTACCGAAGTATGTAATACTTCGGCCTCCGTTGCTAAAAAAGGAAATATTGAGAGACATCATAAAACTGTACATTCTAATTTTGAAAAATCATTCCCACTACATTCTGCCGCCAGAAAGAAGAAACTGAAACAGTTAAAAAAACAGTTAATTGGACAACAATCAATATTTTTAAGAACAGTCGACAAAAATAAGGCTGCAACTGAAGCATCATACCATATGTAACAGATAATTGCACAAAAAAAGACACCTTATGAAGACGGAGAAATGATAAAACAGGCGTTTTTAGAAGCTGCTGATTCGTTATTTGCTAACTTTAGAAATAAAGACGAGATAGTTTCAGCTATAAAATCTATGCAACTTTCTGCTAATACAGTGATGAGACGTGTAGAAGTAATGAGCAATGATATTTTTTTACAGTTAAGAACTGACTTAGATAACTGTGTTTATTTTTCACTTCAACTGGATGAATCAACAGATGTCGTTGTCACTGCCCCGATAGCCGTGTTCATCAGGATGGTTTTTAGTGATTTTACGATTAAATAAGATCTTTTGAAGTTCATTCCACTGAAAGGACACACTACTGGACAGGAGGTGTTTTCTCATTTAGAAAATATTATTTCTTCCGAGAAAATTCCATTATCGAAAATGGTAGGCTTGACAACCGATAGCGCTCCAGCTATAGTGGGTTGTGATAAGGATCTGGTGGCGTTATGTCGTAAAGATGAAACTTTTCCGCAATTTCTCTGTTACCACTGCATTATTCATCAGCAAGCATTATATGGAAATTTTCTGAAACTAAACAACGTTATGAAACTGGTGGTAAAAATTGTGAACAAGATTAGAGCTCAATCGTTACAAAGAAGATTATTCAGAACCTTCGCCGATGAAGTTGACTGTCAATACGGGGACCTACTCCTTCACTCTGAAGTCCGATGGTTAAGTAGAGGACGGGTGCTGAAACGTTTTAATGATGTCCTATCTGGCATAGTTCAATTTTTCAAACAACGCGATGAACCGACTCTGGAACTAGAAAATTCAATCTGGCTTAGAGATTTTGGTTTTCTCGTGGACATTACAGAGAAATTAAACGAACTTAATTTGCAGCTTCAGGAGAGAGACAAAGAACTAGCGGAATGATTTCTGATTTAAAAGCATTTATCAAAAAGCTGGAGTTTTGGGAACAAAACCTAATTAACAGCGATTCCAAGCATTTTCCTATTCTTTCAGAAAAAATATCTCAAAATCCATTAGAACCCTATGACAACAAATATCATGTAGAAATAATTTCTACCCTGAAGAGTAACTTTAAAAATCGTTTTAAGGATTTCAATTAAATGGCTTTAGTAGCGCAGTTTGTTGTTTCACCCTTTATGGAAATTGATATCCAGCAGTTTGCAGCTTGAGTTATGCAGAACTTTGGCGAAGACATCGCTGCAACAGAAATGGAAATCATTGAGTTTCAAAATGATTTAGCCTTAAAATCGTTAGTCTCAAGTACTGAATGTACCTGGCCTATTGTAAGTAAAAACAAATATTCAGTTCTATGCCGTGTTGCCTTGAAAGTAAAAGCATTATTCAGTTCAACCTATTTGTGTGAATCTTCTTTTTCCAATATGAAGTTTATTAAGAACAATAATATCGCAATCGACTTACAGATGAACATTTGGATAATTGTATTCGAATGGCTGCATCAAATTATACTGCAAACATTAAAAAAATTATCGATGAGTCTGAGTGTCAGCCTTCTCATTGAACGTGCTTTTTTATTTTTTTATTATTTATTATGTTTATGATAGTGCGTTCCTTTTTTGTTGTTATTATTAACTATTTTTAAATCATACGTGACATGCCGTTGTGGCTGGATAAAAGTGTGTTAGTTCTGAGTAAAACTGTGGATTACTTCATTTACGTTGCGTTACGTGGCTTCCGTGTGGGTAGCTCGCTGTTTATTCCAAAATTAACAAAGTAGCTCAATACATTGAAGAGGTTGGCGACCACTGCATTAGACGATAAAATGGTTTGGAGTCAAATTGAAAATTGCCAAATAGGAATTTATCTGAAGGTGTGGCAAAACAAGTAGATTATGCTTGATAAAACTAACTTAATCACACTGATATATAAAATAACAACAAAATAACACCTACAGAGTGGTATATGTATTAGACATGTCTTTCAAAGTATACACAAAATTATCAGAAAAATAAAATGAGACAAATCGTAAAAAGTAATGTACACTGTCCTGCAAAATTAACCGCACACGTGAAATACCAAAGTTTTTTTTCTTTTATTTTTGTTGAATTGTCCTGTATAATAATTAAATATATTTATCAAAATAAAAGTTGCCTATTTCATTCGTTTTTTAGAAGTTTATCATTTTTTGTAACTAAAAAAATAATTACCGTTAACCCTTTCAGTCACGCTACAAGAAATATTACAAATAAAAGTCGGAAACTTGCCAGCCTTTTTCTATTACTTTTTTAGAATTTTTAAAACATAGACTTTGGCTAGAGCCCTTTTGGTTTTTGATTTACTGAATGTCCTTCTCCAAGGATAAAGTTACTTTAGGTAGTCACAGCAAAACCGTAAGAAAAAAGTTAAAAACTGTAATACATTGAATTGTCACAAAAAGAAATACAAAATTATATTATATTACATAATACATATGAAGGCAGTTCCTTTCCTTGAACATACAAAGATATACCTTACATTTTTTGAGCATTTTTCCATCTTGCATCTACGAGAATATTTTTATTACCTAGGCACCGTGAAAGGATTTGATTCACGTCGGATTTTGGACTACATTTATTTTCGTTTGAGGGACGTCCTCGTTTTGGTGGTTCTCTATGCTGTATCAAATATTCTGCAACAGTTTGTTGAAATTTCCGAAGATCGAAAATGTGCAGTTTAGGTATTTTGAGTCCATTTTCTAGAGCAAACGTACGATCTATATTATACAGTGTGTCCGTAAAGTATGGAATAAATTCGATATTTCCTAAATGAAAAGCCTTTTTAAAAAAATCTAAAACACGTTGATTTTTAAATTTAATGTTCTACATTTTACGAAAAAAATTCATTATACAAGGTGATACACATTACAGTGATGACGTCATCGGCTCTTTTTTAAATGTAACACCCTGTATTTTAGGACATTTTTAGAACGATAAAAATGAGCTGATTTCAAAAAAGTATAATACTCGGGTCTAATGGATATAATTTGAAAGATATGCGCTTAGAAAATAAATTATTTATTATCAATTGCAAAAAAGTAGCCTACTTCTAGTTTTTGGTAAACTGTAATTATTTTTAGTAACGTTCAATAACAATTAAGTAGTACAATAATTGTATTAATTCGTGAATGTTCTGTATTATTGTTTAGAAGCAGTGTGAAGTGTAAAGCAAAGAATTGAAATACTCATGATGATTGGGTATTAAGACAAATCGCGAACCCAGATGGAAGTGTGTAATTTATTTATTGATAATATCCAGAAATACCCATCACGCAGTCAACAGTAAGTAAGATTGAAAAGAAATTTCGAGAAACTGGTACGGTTGAAAATCCACGCAAATCAGGTCGTCCCTCTGTAAATTATGTTACAACATAAAGATGGGTACACATATGCGAGTCGAACTGTTCGCGAACTGCTCGTGAGCTGTTCACGAACAGTTTGTTGAAAATATGTTTTTATGTTCGTTACTATCCAATACCCTAAGTATCTAATAACAAACCGAGAATTAATTTACTTCGTTATTCTAAATATTTCGGTATTTTGTTTGAATATTAGCCGCGCTCGTTCAGAAACTTTTGTTTAACCGAATGATCTCATCGCACACTTAGCAGAAACAATTTATAGTCTCGAACACCGTCCAAATTTAACTGCGAACATTCTTTGTGTTCGTTCCAAAAACCGACAGGTCGTGGTTCCTGACGAGCAACGAACGAACAGCTCGCACGCGGTTCGTCCCGTCGTACAAATTATACGAATATAGCGTTCACAAACGGTTCGCGAACAGTTCTGCTCGCATATGTGTACCCACCTTTAGATGTTCTACTTGCTTTTGAAGAAGATGCGCACACTTTTCTTCGTAAGGTTAGTAGTGATCTCGATGTTTGCAAAACAACGGTACACAAATAACGTAAAAGTAAGTAAAGTAAGTAAAATGCACAGTTGTACAGGAATTAAACGAGGATGATCCAGATAAAAGAATACAATTTTGCCAAACAATGATGGATAACAGCCACCGAAACCCTCTCTTGGTTCAAAATATTATTTTTTCTGATGAGGCTACATTCAAATTAAATGGCGAGGCTACTATTTCGAAGGTAATTTAAACGGGCCAGGATACCTTCAGTTTTTAAGTGGGTATCTCGTACCTACTTTAGTTAATTTATTCCCCAGTACAATTAATCTTGGAGGTTTTGATAAAAGTTTATGGTTTCAACAGAATGGTCCGCCTCCGCATTATGCTTTAGATGTTCAAAGGTACCTAAACGAAATTTTTCCGAACAGGTGGATTGGAAGACGTGGACATATTGAATGGCCAGCGAGGTCGCCAGACCTCAATCCTTTGGATTTTTTTATGTGGGGTCATTTAAAGAATGTTGTTTATAAAACGAAACCTGCAAATATTGGAGACTTAAAAACAAGAATTCGTAAAGAAATAAACAATATTTCTCAAGAATGCATAAACAAGGTTCTAAAAGAATTTGTACAACGTTTGGGTTACTGTCAAATACAACAAGGGCTACAATTCGAACATTTAAGATTAAGTCATGTATTAATTACTGGATTACTTTCAAGTTATTTATTATAATATATTTATAATTTATTAATATTATAAATCAATAAAAATTAATTTTCTAAGCGCATATCTTTCAAATTATATCCGTTAGACCCCCAGTATTATACTTTTTTGGAATCAGCTCATTTTTATCGACCTAAAAATGTCCTAAAATATAGAGTGTTACATTTAAAAAAAAGAGCTGATGACGCCATCACTGTAATGTGTATCACCGTGTATAATGAAATTTTATTGTAAAATGTAGAACATTAAATTTAAAAATCGACGTGTTTTACATTTTTTAAAAAGGCTTTTCATTTAGGAAAAATCGAATATATTCCATAGTTGACGGACACACTGTATACAAAGCAAGTACATTTGACTTGGAAAATACCAAAGTACCTTGTCATTGATATTATAAATTGCTTGTGGAAGTATGTAGCTGTGATGCCAATTTACTGTTAGTATTTTTATTTATTTTTGGTCGCTACATTTTGTAGTTGACATGTTTTGTAAGCACATTTTGTAAATTATTTTATATTTTACAAAATACTGTAATTTAAAAACCCATAAATATCTATTTCTAATTTAGTTACTCCCATTTAGGTATTTTTACTTCTCAGTTTTTAGTTAATTGTCTGTATTTATGCATTTTTAAGAATGACTGTTATAAAGATTATAATATTTTATTATTTAATAAAACCGTGTCTCATTTATTAACGTTTTATCATTACTCTCCTCTAGAGGCTAGGAAATAAAACTCTCTCTTTTTTTATAGCTGTATTTTGAAGCACACAAAGAGCATGAAGATGGTTATATGTGACTTTTCCCCAAATTAGAGTTAAATATATATTTTTCCTATATTTAATTTCTACATAATTTGTTGCTCTTCCAAGAACCCCTATAGCAGGTGAGATTTTTTTTTGCATGTGATACTCTCAAGTAAGTGTATGGTCAATGTACAGTCCCAGATATTTAATACATTCCACTTTTTGTAAAGGCCTTGATTCAAGTACTATTGTTAATTGTTACCACTCTTCCCTCCTTGTTATCACCATATAACTTGATTTATCTGCATTGGGATTAAGTTTATATCTAACCTATTATTTTTATTATCTAACCATCCCTTCATAATCTGTAAGTCAAATTCAATATCATTTTTTACCTCTTGGGGTTTTTGCTATAGTATACAATGCAGTATCATCGGCATACATTTGTAGTGTACCGCTTAATAGTAATGTTGAAATTAAATTAGCATAAATAAGGAAAAGTGTTGGACCAAATATCAACCATTGAGGAACTCAACACTCAATATTGGACAATTGACATTCACCCTGTTAACAAAGGTAAGTTGTGTTCTTCCTAATAGGTAATCATTAAACCACTTCAACACTGTGACTCTTATGCCTAAAGTTTCCAATTCAGATAATAACAACGTGTGATCAACTGTATCAAAGGCTTTCTTCAAGTGAAGCGATACAAATATATAAGATTGGCCTTTATCAACTTGCTACCCTGTCTAAATCCACATTGCCCTTTATATAAGAAATTTTCATTGTCTAAATGGTGCATGATTCTATTATTTACACATGTTTCCAGAATCTTGGATAAGGCTGGTAAAAATGAAATAGGTCGATAATTACTAGACATTAAGAGTCACCTCCTTTATATATTGGAACAACTTTTGAAATGTTTAGGGCACTGGGAATACTTCCTGTAGTGAACATTAAATTTACTAGAGTACTTAAAATAGTTGATATCTCACTCTTAAACTCTTTTACACAAGCAGCTGTACCCTTCAATTTATTTATTATATCTTCAATTTCCTCCTCTGTTTTAAAGCTCCAAGAAAATATGTTGTTTATTAATGGTGGTCCGGGTGGAACATATCCAGAGGGCTGAATGGCATGAGCAAGTTCTAAACCAACTGTAGCAAAGTAGTTATTGAGCTTGTTAGAAATCAGATTAGGACCATCAATACCTAAATTGTCTGTTATATGTTTGGAAATAGTTGTTGGTTTTTATGCTAGCTTTTTATTATGTATTATGGCATTTAGTACACTCCAAATTTTTTTTGGATCGTTTTCAGCTGCTGTTTTCCCTTTGATAAAATTCTCTTTTTCTCTGTTCAATGCTTTCTGTGAGTGTCTTCTGAGATGTTTTATAAAGTTGAAGTAAATATTGGGGTACATCTTATACTGTTTGTAGTGATAGTTTCTTTCTTGTACTAATTTTAGTATGTCAACATGAAACCACTAACACTATTTTTTCAAAAACGATTTTTTAGTTTACCTTATATGAGGTTTCTTTGGAAGGTTCTAATTATTTCACCATATAAAATGTAGGGGTCATTCCAGATTTTGTTCAGTGATTGAAGTAACTCACTTAAATCTGTCTTTATTTAGCCTATTAAACATATAATAGTGTTCAGTTTGATTGGACTGTGTTTGACTGCACAAGATTTGAATTCAGTGATCACTGATACATGCTTCTACAACTGCAAGTACATGATTTGATTTAGTATTGGTGAATGTATAGCCTATAAGTGTTTCTGTATTACTTGTGACTCTAGTAGGCATACTTTGATTTAAAAAGAAAAAAGTGTTAACATTTAGAAGCATTTCAAGGTCATTTCTTGGTCTGGTACTTGATAATCCACATGAATATCACCCATAATCCAACATTTCTTGTTCAGCTCATTCAACATGTTAAGTTTGTCTTCTAGAATAGAATAATAGTCATTTATGCCAAAATCTCATGGTCTATATACTGCACCAACAATTATATTTACTTTTTAAATATAAACAAATAACATTGAACATGTATCATCAACTCAAGTAATTTTACTAACTATGTAGAGATCTTTTACTAAAATACCAACACCACCACCTAGCTTTTCTCTACTTAAATAAAATTACTGATAGCCATTGATATTAAAGAAATTTTCCCATGACTCCGTTATTATCACAATATCAGATACAATTTGGTTACATAAGGTTTCAATCTCACTAAGTTTGTTTCATATATAATATATTTGGACCAATCATGGGTCAATGTTGGCCAATCTGTTAATTATGAATAGTGTGATACTACTATAAAAAACAGTCGTGATGCTTCTCTCAAAGGTTTAAGTACTGGTTTAAAAGCACCTACCAAACGAGGTTCACTGTATGTTTTATTGCATGCAGGTTTTAAGGTTTCCTTCCTGGCACACAGAGTGTGTTTATAACAAACAAAAATGATGGAGACTCTTACAATAAAATGGATGCCGCATATTTTAAGTCATGGTTTAAAGAGATGTTAATATCAAATTTAACACATAATGGTCGCAGGAATATCATCCTGTGAAGAGAGATTCCCTAACAATGTAGACTAAAGCTGTAATCAAGGAATGGCTAGTATAAAGAGACATTTTTCAAGAAAAGCCGAGTTATTAGAAGCAGTGCATGCATATAAAGATCAATACCACAAGTAAAATTAAATGAATATGTTGCACAACACAGTGCTTCCATTTCAAGGATTCCTCCATATCTTTGCGAATTAAACCCTACAGAATACCATAACACAACTTTTAAAGATAAAGATGTGCATAAGTTGATCAATGACAGTTTCCCACATCAATAACAAAGCAAAATTGGCGCAATTGTCACTCATGTCGTTCAGTAAACGGAAACTGAGATGTGGACTGTGGACAACCTACAAGAAGACAGACCAATTGATTATACACGCAAACACAGGGGAGAGTAGCGAAAGCAAATCCAACATCTCTTATGTAGAGGGCGACATTAGTATGATTGAATATCTGTGAGCATCCTCGATTATTCTATAACCAATGAAATGCATTTATCAGTCCAATCAGAGTAAGAGCTTTTCAGATATTGAGCTAGGTGCACAAAGATCAAGTATTATTGGGTATTTTTCTGTTGGAAAGCATTTCGAATGCTTTTCACTTTTCAAATGTCAATAACTAAAAGACAATTGATCTTAAATATGGGATATGATACATGAAATCTATTATGTATCGATATTTTACTATATTTTTTATTTCCTTAGTCGATAGATGCAGTTTCTGAAGGTCCTACTCTGTATATTGATCAAAAAATGTAATTTAAAATACATTTGTTAGTTTAATAAAGTATAATATTTTAAAATAAAATTTTCTCTAAAAATTTAAGTTTTTTTCTTAAAATTTATGCCTTTTATTTGACTACTTGAAGACAATTATTTGTAAATATATGTATTTCAAAATAAATATCTTATGTATCTCTGTTTTATTCCAATTTGCATTATAAATTAAAACAAAAAAAGGTAGTTTTACTCCTAATAGGGCCTCACTGGAAATATCTTTGTATGATTCTGTATGTGACCACTACTTGGACCTGTTTGTGCACCCCAGTACATGGTGTCAAATTTGCATATTCTTAACTGTGCTGCACTCTCAGTGTGAATTTCATCTAAGATCTAAGACTAGAATACTATAATTTTAAACAAATTAAAATTTGTTATCCAGTACATTTCGAAGATTTTAGAAAAGAGAAAAATATGGTAAATATTAATACTGCCATTAAAACTTGATCAAAGGAAAATCAATAGTAAAAAAGCAAGAACATGAGAACATCAGCAAATAAGATAAATTATATTCTAGATAAACATAAATGTGCTTTATCCTTACAGGACATTTGTAATCAACAAGCTAATATACTGAGAGGGGAGTAAACACCTCTACAACGCTCTTAACAGAATTCAAAAGTTTGATCTAGTAGAAAAATTAATTTCATAAATCTACAGCTTACCATCACTTAATAACTGAGACTAAACATCATGCAAATATTTACTATTTGCCAAGTGATATTAAGAATAAACTTTATCTAAATCCTAAGTACAAGATAATAAGCATTGAATAATAATGGCAAAGAACAGCTATCTTTGTCAATAAATGTGGATCCATATGGAAACACACATCCATATCACTTTATACCAAACATACTTCAACACTATCTTTGTTGTGAAGAAATTGTTAAATTGTCAAATACTAATAAAAATTAGCAAAAATGTATGTTTTATACCTAATCAAAATAAATTTACAAAATGATTTTATTAGGAATGTAATAACAGGTCATACTAATTGTTTAAATAGAAAAATGAACAAGTTTACAATTCCCGTTAACATATAAACTTGAATATATTTAAATAGTTTTAGTCAATACCACCATCAACTTCAATGTTTTTAGAATGACCCTATTACATTAAAATTACAATGTCAACTTACAGTCTGTTGTCCATTATTATCGGGCGGAGTTGGTTCCATTTTGTTTAAAATAAACAGTTTTTGTTCTGATGCACAAACTATTAAATAATTTCCAGAAAGTATTATTAATTTCCGAATACCATTTCAAAATGTATATGTATATTCAACAAAAATTGTCAATAAAGACAAAACGTTTGACACTTCTTTAACCTGCGAACGTCAGTGAACTGTCATTTGTTGAAACTGCAACAGTGACATTTGACATTTTTTATCTTTTTGAAAATTTTGACCAATAGCGATTGCTCATAGTGAATATATTGATTTTTTTAGTATAATTTAATCAATAAAGAAACTGTTTATTAAAGTAATGTTTATTGGAGTAATTTCATAAAGCCTACTGTTTAAATCTCTTTTACTATATTTTCATAAGTCGCAAAGAAAGTTTTAATATAAAAAATTTGAAATTTTTATTATAGGCAACCAGTTATGTACAAAATAAAATTGAGGAAAATATTTGATTTTGATTTAACAATAGTTACCTATCCCTTAAGTCATTTTTATCAAAATAGAAACTCCGTTAAGTTGTAAAAATGCGATTAATAACTATTTCATTGTTCTACGTACAGATCCAATGTAACGTAAAGTTTTACGACTAAATTTATTTTCCTCTAGCTGATAAATATTTAAATTTAAACTGATTAAAAAGGCACTCTTGCAAGTTGTCTAAACTTTTTGGGCTACTAAATACTTTTTGGGATATTATACATATGTTAACATCTATTTTTTAAATATAAACATTAAAATTCAAACAAAGTTACTAAAAATTAAACATAAATAAAATAATGTGTTATTTATTTACGGACAGTATAAGTATTTCTCGGGTCGAAGAAATAGATATTTTACCAAACAAAAAATATCGAACTGTGCTCGATCGATAGTTTGAATGTTCGTATTCATTCGATTGTAGTTAGTTATATGGTTGCTCCGCCAGAGTCGCTAGTCGTTCAAAACATTTTCATTTTGTAAAGCAACAGTTGACAGTCAACTTTATCGGTGGATGTATGTGTTTGTGATTTTAGCGGTGTCGGTCGTCTTTCCAACATTATTTTAACGTGTTTTAAATTAGTTTTATCATTGTTTTAATTACATTTTAAATCGTATTGTTTCTCTCGTTACGTTGTGTCAATTTTATCTTTATCCCTTAAGATTGCAGACTGTTAAAAACTTGTTTTGTGTCTGAAGGATATCGTGTGGAATAATTTTCAAAGGTATGTTGAGCTGCATTGTATCTTGATCTACTTAATGACTGAAAATAGAACATATGCAATTAAAGACATTTTCTGTGTTCTTTTTGGTAAAATTTTGTTCGTTTATACAATAGTAAACTTTGAAAATCACGCATTTGAAAGTAACTAACCTAGGATCAGATTTTGTTTGTTCAGTTGATCCAACTGTGCATTCAGAATAATAAATTTAATTTTTATAACTGAACGTATATTTGTTGTTTAATTAATTTTTACTTTTGTTTAAAAAGTGGAATTTTTGTTGGAACATTTTCCAAGATTGCTAAAAATACCAAATAATGTCGACAATCCTCGAAGTAAACAAACAAAAATGTATTTACTTTTTATTTATTATTTACATACTAGACCAGGTAGACGGATTTTATCGGGTCTTATTCATGATAATCCCTGATATTATACAATATCGTTTCCTCTTTTCAATTAACTGTTTATCTGGGGAGAATGTGTTTCTAAGTATTGTTTAAAAGGTCAGGTATTTAGCCAATGTCATTCTTGGATCTTTTCCATCCTTCAAAAAATATTAGTTGAATTTAAATATGGTCCTAATTATTTGTTGATTTAGTGATAATTTAAAGACGATAATTCTTGTTTATTATTACCCACTAACTTAATGTACTACTGATTATTCAATATATCTTGGGTTAAGAAGGTTATTAGTGAAATTTTTTTGCTGTTCCTTTTTTTATAATTAGTGTCCCATTCTGGTATCTTAAAATCCAAATTCATACTGTTCCAAACTTTCCAATTATTTTTGTTTACATCTGTAACATAAAAGGGTGCTTAAAAACATACACAAAATGCCTACAAAACAAAATACAGAAAATACAAAATTTTAGAGTAGCCACCCTGATTTTATATGACGAAGTTTTACAAATTTATGCTCCATTTGGAAATTATTATAGCTCAGTTTTAACCACCCCTAGTTCCGGACAGGTCT
Organism: Diabrotica undecimpunctata; assembly: GCF_040954645.1. Lineage (NCBI taxonomy): Eukaryota > Metazoa > Arthropoda > Insecta > Coleoptera > Chrysomelidae > Diabrotica > Diabrotica undecimpunctata. Next base: position 35,976,622 of record NC_092811.1, on the reverse strand, counting down.
TTAATGACCAAGGGGTGTGAAAAATCTCGCCATTTCAACTTCATCAGGTATACAAAGCAGCTTATTTTCTGCAGTCAAACTATACAATCTAATACAGGAAACAAACAGTATTAACACCAATATTCTCGCTACAAGCGAATTGCGATGGAGGGCACAGGAATAATCAGTTCTAAAGTCGGTTCACAATTTGTCGATAGCTCACTACACGTTTAACCCTAATTAGAGAACTGAAATACAGAGAGGATAGGTAATACGATATAATAGTAAAAACCAACCTGAAACTGACGGTTTAAGATGTTTTCGACTAACCCACCTTGTATCTGAAGAAATACAATACAGCAGTCAACCTTACAATCCGATTACGAAGGTATTTTGGTTACAGATGACCGACCAGTGTCGTAGAGTATATGATTGAAACATTTATTTGAACTAAATAAATATATTTTTTAAATTGTACTTATGTAAATTGTATTTTTGTTTTAATAAAACTTCTTTATTTTATTCAAAAATAAAAAGTTTCTTGCCATTTGTAAAAGATACATTTATTTAATTAAGGGGAAAGGCGCCAAATGTCGCCTGGCAAAATTTTCAATGTGTTTTAAATGTATCCATTATTTTCGAATCCGGAGAAAACTAATAAATATTTTTGAAAAATTTAAACGCAGAATGAAAGATTACATTATTACTGAGGGCAGAAAGTCCCCGAAAACTTCTACAATGTTTATTGTAATATGTTATTTAACAGGGGTGAAAATAAAGGAGAATATATAGTATAATTTTTAATTGAAAATATTGCATGCAAAAGAAACTTTTTATTTATTCTAATAAATATTTCATTCTGCCTTTAAATTTTTCAAAAATGCTTTTTAGTTTTCTCAGGATTTGAAAAAAAAATGGATACATTTAAAACAGATTGAACATTTTGACAGGCGACATTTTGCGCCTTTCCCCTTTAATACCTTACGATTACAACTACTATTACTTACCTTATATAATTACGATTAGAAAACTATTCAAATTCAAAATAAATAGGATCAACTTCGGAATCCTTGTTCGGGAGTCTTGAGGGTTAATAATTAGCGGTTGTGTCTCTACGGTCGCATCAATTATATGTTATCAAGATCCCACATTTTTTGTTCTTCTATTACATGTCTTACTGCATCTTTCCAGTTTTGTTCTGTAATATGTTGTAAAGACTCGTATAATAATTCACGTACAGCTTGTATTTTATATGACGTATTTTTTCTAGCCACATAACTTTTCATTTGTGCCCAAATGAGTTCAATTGGATTTATTTCGCAGTGGTAGGGTGGAAGTCTAAGGACTGTGATGTTTCGCCTTTCCGCCATTTTGTTAATTACGTATTTCTTGAACTTAGATTTGTGTTGCCGGGCAATTTTTAAAAGTTCTGCTTTTACCATTCCATCTTCTTAAGGCAGATACTTATTCCACAGCCAGTCAAGAATATCCTGTTTCTTCCACGCAGTCGTTGGAAGTCTTTCTACTAGTAGTGAATGATAAGTTGCATTATCTAATACTATAATTGAATTTGGTGGTATGTGTTCAATCATCTGCTCAAAATACTCTTCGAAAACATCAGCTGTAATCTCCTCGTGATAGTCTTTTGTGCTTTTGGACTGAAATTCCAACAAACCATGCTTAACAAATCCTTTTTCACTGCCAATGTGAGAAATTATTAATCTACTGCCTTTACCAGAAGGTGGGGAGATACTAGTAGACCAACCTTCCATAAAGGCTTGCCTGGAGCTTAATATATTTTTATCTGACCAAAATTTTTTTTAGAGTATGACCTGAGTTTACCCTCGTTTCATCCTGGTAGAAGATTGGCCTTCCTTCAGCCCGGAATTTTCGTATGGATCTTAGATAATTTCTTCTCCAACATATTATCTCCTCCCGGTCAATCAAAAGTGATTTTCGGTCTGATTTCTCCCACCGGAAATTTAATTCTTTTAAAACTTGCCACATTTTAGTTCGTCTGATATTAGGCACATCCGGGTCGTCTCTAACTTCTTGTAAAATTTTGTTTAGGTTTGGTATTTCTTTTTTGAAAAAAGAAACGGGTGTGGCAGTCCAGTGGGACTGCCGGTAGAAGTTATACTTCTATACACGCGTTCGCCGTTAAAAATTTATATAGGAGTCAATCTGCATAATCTGATCCCATATTTTGATTGTAGAATACAATACATTCCTCCTACAACATATCGTTCTTTTCGCAAAATCCTGCAGTATGCTTACTAGTAAGCAGACAAACGTCTTTCTTGTCCTTGTAGCGACCTAGAAGGGCATATCCTTGCGAACAAAACATGATTGTTGTCTATCTAATGGAACCAATGTTAATTCTCTTGGAACGCCCTAATTTGGTCGAATAGTGCCTGTAAGGAAAGTCTTTTGTGTCAATAGAAACTCGCAAAGACAAACGGATGTATACCAATTATCTACAATCACTTCACGATTACTGTTCAGTAGGTTTTAGCAAAGATAAAATATTTTCTCGGAAAAAGAAAGGTTTTCTGTTCCTGAAATGTGCGATATGTCATATATATATATCATTGCCGATATAATATATACAAAAATTACAGGTGTATCCTCGAAGTCCCGAAGCACTGGGACATAAGGAAAATATTTTGATGCCAAATCTACTTTTTTTGCTTTTTATGTACTGTTGAAAATGGAGTCAACCTTTATACAACATAAGTTGCTCATCTATTGCGAAAACTGGTCTTGGGTCCAATAAGTTTTGACAATGATCTCTAAAAAGAGCCATAACAATGATTAGTCTGCTAAGCGGTGCATTACTTTTGACAAGTTCGGGTGGTGAAAATCTAAGGAATTTAAGAGTTGTCAAAAAGTGATTGCGGCTCATAACAGATTTATGAAAAACTGGAGGACCAGTGCATATATTATCTGTACTCCAACAATCTGAAATTTGCGGACACTTGGTCAATCCACTGAGAAAATATAGCGCTATAAATACATACATTTCTTCTATTGTCACTGGTTTATAAGTAAGACCAAAAACTTTCATGGCGGTGTGTGGATTATCATTAAAATATTTATCAGCTCTTTGATCGGTCCATTCGCATAGTTTTTTTAACAATACTGCTACTTGCAAATGACTCAAATACAGTTTACAGTTTCCATACAATCTTGAAAGTCAATAGATGGGGGAAAGTTATAGTCAAAGCGAAATTCGGGTGTATCTCTTGGAAGCTTATCATCAAACGGATCCGTAACGGCTGTCCAAACGCTTGTCTGTACCTAATCAACGACTTCTTCCTCATCCGTTAATGAATAATTGCTGTCTGAATCGCTTCCAAAGTCACTATTAGACATTTCATAACTTAAATCATTTTCACTCTCGAGATCCGAATCCATTTTTACTAATATAAAACACAATTACGTACCTAATAGTCAAGAAAAAGAACACGTGCTCTCTTAGCAAATTCTAAACGTGCACTAAATAAATATCTTGCCGCTGCGTTGGGTTGCCACCAGACTGAACGTCGACCTTGAGATGTTTACATTATTCCGGGAATTAAAAAAAAAATGGCTAACCATGATATCGCCCTATGGATATCCATGTCCTACTGCGATCCAAATTAATCTACAGAGCCCTACACCACATTACAGAGTTCATTAATGTCCCCTATATGAATATCCATACGTGCATACGATGGAGCGGAAAGGGTTAAATGTCCTAAACCAATATTTAGTATTTTTATAAAAAATATCGAAATATTTGTCCTTTTATTCAATCGCATTTATGATACAGGTAAAATACCCCAAGATTGGCTGGAATCAATATTCATCCCATTACCAAAAAAGCCAAACCCACAACACTGCAATGAGTTCCGTCTGATAAGCCTTATGAGTCATGCAGTAAAAGTCCTACTAAAAATCGTACATAATCGTATCTATAGAAAGTGCGAAACAATCATCGGAGACGATCAGTTTGGATTCAGAGCCGGCATGGGAACGAGAGAAGCCCTGTTCAGTTTACTAGTTCTCGCCCAAAAATGCTACGACCAACAGAAAGATATATTTATATGCTTTATAGACTTCGAAAAAGCATTTGATAGAGTAAGACACGACCTATAGTCCTTCTCAGAGCCTTCTTTCAGTGCGTCATTAATTGTGACGTCATATACTGTATTGGATGTGTCGAGAATTATTTCATGTAATTATTGAGAATTGTGACAGATGCCAGAACCGTACTTACTTTTATTGCAAGGTGGATTAAATAATAGTAAACAATATTGTTTATTAAATTCATAAATATGGAAACATTTAAAAACGACAACACAACGATCCATTTATTGTTTATTTTATAATAGTATATAATACAAGTGTAGTTAGTTCGTTTTCTAGTTATAATATATAAATAGGGTATAATTCTAAACATAAAAACAATTTATTTACTGATGCCTAATAATAATACTTTATTGAAGACATTGAAAAGTAGAATTTGGATATCAATGAAATATTAAAACCTTTCCTGTATATTTTTTCGATAATTATTTCATGACAAAAAACTAATGATATATCTGAAACAAAAAAAAATCATAAAGGCGACAGGAATTGTAAGAGAAAATCGTGTACAAAAAAGTCCAGTAATGGAGTCCAAAATTGTTTGCTTCCTACAATTCTGGAATGGGTTAATTACTGTTAAATGGGAATAAGCCACAATTAAAGGTTAAAATACGTTTATTGACGTTTTAATTTCCACTTCGGAAATCCTTTTTTTTTCCGAAGTGGAAATTGAAACATCAATAAACGTATTTTAACCTTTAATTATGGCTTATTCCCATTTAAATAGAAATTAATTTAAAATGCCACAAGAAAATAGCTTCACAACAATATCTGGAATGGGTGTAGTAGATGCGCATGATCAGTGCATATCGTTATATCGAATAAGTTTAAAAGGTAAAAAGTCAGGGTGGGTTTTATTTACGTACTTTCCTGACATGACCAGTGCCAATGCCTGGAAACCTCATCAAATTTATACTAAAAATGTGATGTAAATAGTGAGAATTCCGTCGTCATATAGACTATAGTTATTTGGGATATGGTATCACTTCAAGAACACCAAGAAATAGAAAAGCTGGTTCCAGAATTGAAGTCACCAAAGGCTTTCATTTTCCAGGAAAACTGGATGTTTTGAAAAATACCATACAAATACCTAAACCCATTTGAGAACGCCCTTGTATTTCAAATTGAAAAAAATTTTTTTTTTGAATATATATGTAATAGATGTCACCCAACATTTAATTTAATTTATTTAATATACGGGACAAACCCATTAAATGTTACAATTTACAATATATAAAATAGTGGTTTAAGTACACTTATATATTATATGTAATTAAATCTTAAAACCTATAAATCCAGCAGTTAACTCTATGATTCTAAGATCCAGCACTATAAAGACGGGAAAATAAAACCTCATATGTTGTGTACCTATGGGTGTCTAAATAAGGATATCTGTCAATTTGGAGAATGAAACAACAACGTATGCTGCTATTTCATATATTTGAAGATGTATCGTTGCCTTTCGTGCAACAACATCAGTTCGTCAATATGCTCAATTAGATACCCATAGGTACACAACATACAAAGTTACATAGTTAAAACGGTTAGAACCTTACAACATATGTATGTACATATAATATATATATATATATATATATATATATATATATATATATATATATATATATATATATATATATACCATGGTGCCTATAATGTACCAGTAACTTTCTACAAATATTTATATATTCATTGAGAGACATATTAAATACATCTACATTCAGGTTGTTTAACAAAGATAAGTATCTATTCAGTGGGCCATTGGCCCATGGGTTTTTCTATAAAATGGAACATTAAAAGTACATAGATAATGCAAATCATGGTAATATGATACTCTAAGAATACTCTGACTCACAAGAGACGGACAATCAATTCTACAATTTGTCAATTTAAAAATCAAAGTTAAACCAAACATCACAATTTTGGTGTTTTCCATTTTTTCCACTCTAGTTTCTTTTTAGATGTTAATGGGTTAAAGTAAGTAAGAACTAACAACCTAATATCTAAAAACTATAAAAACACAATAGACTACAATTATTAATTGATAATAGAATTATTAATGAAATATGTGGGAATCAACCTAAAGATCTAAGACTATAACATAAGGAAAAGAATAACTAAATAGCTACAAATGCACACTTCTAAATAACTACAAGATACTATGATTATAAGGAACTAAATAACACTAAATATTACACGAGAAAATTAGAAAATATAAATAAATAAATACAAGAAAAATAGAGACCGATAATCTTACAAATTAAAAAAACAAAACCGAGCTTGGTGTCATTTTATTTCTGGCACTTCCACAAAATCATCATCTGAAGATACACAATCCCATTCATTTAAATCAATGACTATAGGAGATATGTGGTTTGTGTCCATTATTTTTGCTGTCTCCCAATATTCATTAATGAGGCTTTCTGCATGCCTAACATACTTCCTCCATTTTTCTGGTGTGACCTTAAATTATAGCAAAGTTAGTATCTAAGAATAAAAAAAAATTAATTTACCTGTTGTAAAGATTTTTTCCACACATTTAATACTGTGGCTTCGTTTGTAACGCCAGCAGAAGTTATATTGGCATCATAATACCTTTTGCAGTCAGACCAAACATTCTCTATTGGATTGAATTGACAATGATATGGAGGCAGTCTCAAGACACGATGGCCATATTGAAGGGCCAGTCTATCCAATCTGTAAAACAAAATATATATAAAATGCCACTTACTAAATAAATTCTAATACACACTTAAATACTTTATCTGGTAGATGCTTCTTTACAATATCCATCAACTCAAACTTCATCATAGTCATTGAACAATTAATATGCCGGTTTTTTAACCATTCTAATAAACAATGTTTTGCCCAACTAGCATTTGGTATTTTTTCCAATAAAGTTGAATGGTATGATGCATTATCCATTATAATTAATGATGGTTCTTCTAAATTTGGTAAAAGCTGATGCTCAAACCATTTTTCAAAATTCTCAGAATTCATTGAATCATGGTAGTCACCAGATTTACTTCCACTTTTGAAAATCAATTCACAGTTATCAATGAACCCATTTTCAGAACCTGCATTAAGAATAATGTATCGTACACCTTCTCCATTCTTCTTTCTGACTGCATTAACACTGCCATCTTGCCAGCTCTTGCGGAATCCTCCTTTACTGAATATCCAGGTCTCATCCAAGAAAACTGGTTTTAAAGGGTATAAACTGCTTTCATTGTCCTTATAGGCTTTCAAAAACTGAAGTCTTTTTAAAGTCACATGTGGTTGTTCCATTAAATATTTTCTGTTAGCAACACTACAATTTACCCATCTGAATTTTAATTCTTTTAAAGCTCTGCTAAGTGCAGCAATAGAAATATTAATCTCATCCACTTCCTCTAGTTTTTGCTTCAGGGTATAGAGAGTCACATGCTCACCTAAAACGATCAAAGTTTAAAGACACCATAGTGACTCTTCTAGGAAAAATATTAAGAATGTAAAGTAACATGTTAGTTTTGATATTAGGAATTTGTCTATTGAATTGCTATATGCAACAGTACTCCTTTCATAAATCGTAATAACCTTATTTGAATAATCCAAAGTATAAGAGTTATAAAAATATATCTATATATTTTACCAAACTGCACAAGGTAAATGCATAAACTTCAGCTAAAAGGCAAAGAGGACTCTTAAATCTTTATTACAATACTTGGTACTTAATTCTGTAGTATTCTTTTTATATTCACTTTTCATTTCTATATGTAACTAGTTGTCAGTAACAATTTATTAAATGAAATGTCTATGAAAATTAGTTACTCCTGCCTTTCTATTAGAAATATGGTAAAATATTTTAACTATACTGTTGTAATGCTCTTTCTTACCTTTACTAAACATTCTGTATACACACATCCTGATGGCATGTTCGTATTTATTTATTAATAATGTCGGTTTACGACTCGTGGCTACTGATTGGCTCATTGTGATTGAATAATCAGAATCTTTTTGGATACCTTCATTTACCAATCGTCTTATTGTTGGCAAAGAAATTCCTAACGCCTCAGCAACACGCTGAAATAAACAGTAGGTAAAAATAAAACAATTTTATTTTCAGTGTAATTTTAAACTTACTTCACGAACAGCAGAAATTGGTAATAAAGTTTGTCCAGCTTCTTTTTCTAATTCAAAATATTTAAGTAATTTAAGTATCAGAACTTGTTCCTTTTCCGTAAATCTTGGCATTTTAAAAATATTTTAATGAAAACCAAAACAAAATAAAAAATATAGGTTAACACAAATAATGCATAACAACGCTATGAAATAAGTCAAATACTGACCTGAACCGACAAGAATCACTTCACTCTTCACACTTCGAAAGGATGGCCAACATGAATGAAGTTTTACGTCAAATGTTCGTGACTCGTGTAACTGATTGGCTAGAGAAGACGCGCATTTCAAATATCAACGAATCAAGCGTAGGTTAAGAATAGACCGGTTATGCATGCAATGCTGTAATATTTTCGTGTTTTAATCACGGAACTGCCGCTTTTTTCATCACATCCAACTTAATGCGTTAGAAAGAAATCGAAAAACTGTGACGCACTGAAAGAAGGCTCTGAGAAGAAGTATACTATTAGAACGTTTCCAAGAAGTCGGTTTAGATGGAAAAGACATCAAATTCTTAAAAAACTTGTACTGGAACCAAAACGCCAGAGTTAGGATCGAAAGTTCCACATCCACAGAAGTAGAAATTAGGAGGGGAGTTAGACAAGGATGTGTTCTGTCGCCTCTGCTGTTTAATCTTTACTCCGAGTTTCTATTTAAAGAAGCATTGGAGGATTCCAAGGATGGAGTCAAGGTGAATGGCGTAAATATCAACAGTATCAGATACGCCGATGATACAGTGTTAATTGCGGATTCCGACGTAGGACTACAACGACTCATCGACAAGACCAACTCGACCTGTGAGCAATTTTGTATGAAAATAAACATTAAAAAAACCAAAGTGATGTCAATCCGAAAAAACCAAAACGTACCTCAACCTTGCACAATAAATGGGCACATTTTAGAACAGGTCAATAGATTTAAGTACCTGGGATGTTGGATCGATAGCAGCCTAAATCCTGATCTAGAAATAAGATCGAGAATAGAACAGGCCAGAAAATCTTTCGAAAAAATAAAAAAACGCTTTGTGATTCTCGAATAAAACTCGAAATTCGACTACGTTTATCAAAATGCTACGTCTGGTCGACTCTTCTATATGCAGTTGAAACGTGGACCCTACAAACATCAACCGTAAATAAATTGGAGGCCTTTGAAATGTGGATCTACCGGAGAATGCTCAAAATTTCATGGACATCGCATACCTCAAACGAAGAAGTGCTGCATAGAATAGGCAAGGAAAGAGAACTTTTTAACACAGTGCAAGTTAGAAAAACATCATACCTAGGCCACATACTGAGAAATAATAAGTACCAATATGCCCAACTTATAGTAAAAGGAAAAATCGAGGGAAAGAGAGGCCTAGGAAGGAAAAGACTATCGTGGCTCAGAAACATCCGACAATGGACAGGGCTAAATTTTGAACAGCTAATAAGAACAGCTGAAGATAGAGAAGATTTTAAAATTGTAGTAGCCAACCTCCATTGAGGAGAGGGCACTTTAAGAAGAAGATAAAAATTAATATGGTAACGTAATATTGACATTTTAGTTTTTTTATATTAAATTAATTTTATATTCTCCGTGACTGAGGCATTCAGTTATTGCTTAATCCCTTAGGGATTGTGAGATAGGTCGTGGTCATATTAAATTCGAGTAAAAATTCAGAAGAGAAGGTATCAAGTATTACGTTTTTTCTGCATTGACCAACCCTGTATTTTGAACTCTGCTATAAAATTTGTGATATCAATTATTTTCAAATGTACTATAATTAATGCTAAAGCTGATAACTTGTTTTGTTCGTGAAACTGCCTGTAGCAAGACTAGGCACTGTAAGGACAGCTCTGGGAAACCCGACCACAAGCGAAGAGATCAAAATATACTCGTGAAATTCAAATAAACGGCTCTTTTTCATATCGACACCTCTGAAAAATAGTCTTATACACTTATTCTAATTCACTAAAAACACAATAATTTATATTAATTTATTATAGAACTTATTCGATACAACAATTTATTTTCGACTAACTGTTCTCAGCAAAGTTCCCTCTTTAAATATAAAATGCCGTTAGTTCTGGAATTCCCTCGAAGCAGACATGAATTGGCTCGAACACCATGGGGGAAGACCAGTCTCATCGTGGCTTGCAGCAGTGTTGACCTGAACTGCCTCGAATGAACGGGAACCCAGAATGGTTTTTTATAGCGGCTCGGAGAAAATACTAGAATAGAAAAGAATTAGAAATAATATATTTACAGTTTTGTGCGTCATAATATTTATCGTAACAGTATTTACATTATTGTGAGATCTTTCGTTTTTCTGTAAATCTAATGAACTTTCTTATTTAAATTTAATGCCCTGTATATTGTTTTGCCTTTTGAAATCCCTAAGAAATACTGAGATTATTTTTCATGTAATGTTTTCTGTACCTAAATGCCATAGTTTCGGAGTTATTACTATAAATTTACATTTTATTCACCGAAGTTAAAATAATACATTTAGATGAATAAACTCGTTTAATTTGAATAATCTTCAATAATTTATATGCTAATGATATCATAACAAGGTCTACTGTCAATAAATTAGTAAAAAGTTCAACGAAACTGATGCAGTAAAAGATTTATCCAAATCATAGCGCAGAAAACCTACAGCAGCTAAAAACAAATCCATGGTAGAGGTATGTCAATATTTGAGTACTTAGTAGAAAAATACGGAATCCATAAAAAAAGGACTGAAAATCAATCTGAGTAAAACTAAGCTAATGTCGAATAAAGATGATCAACCGACGATAACCATCCAAGGAACAAAAGTGGAACATGTAAAAGAATACATATATCTGGGTCAGAATATCAAGGTAAACAAAGAAAACCAAACTACCGAAATAAGCAGACGAGTAAGAATGGGATGGGCCGCATTTGGAAAACTCTCATACATACTGAAAGACAAAAAGATACCCCAAAACCTTCGAACCAAAGTGTTCGATTCTTGTATCCTTCCCGTTCTCACTTACGGAGCTCAAACCTGGACATTCACAAAAAAGAACATGGACAAGATTCGAAAAACTCAGCGAGCCATGGAACGACAGATGCTTGGTATCTCACTAATAGATCGGCAAACGAACGAAGCAATCCGGAACAAAATAAAAATAAAGGACGCCGCGAAACAAGCAGCTAAATTAAAATGGAAATGGGCTGGACACAACGAACGTCTCGAAGATGGTAGATGGAACAAAGAAGTCGGAAACTGGCGACCGTACGATGCGAAGAGACCAAGAGGAAGACCTCAAATGCGCTGGAGCGACGATATCAAAGGAGTCGCAGGACCAATGTGGAAACGCCTAGCACACAACAGGGATGAATGGCGAGAAATGGGAGAGGCCTTTATTCGACAATTCGGATAGAAAAAGGGCTATAAAAAAAAATTCGAACAATATTCTCAAAATATTGTTCGTTTACTTCAATATAACAAGCTATGCGATTTTTAAAACTTTGCAATACATTATGCAGCATCCCTGACTGTTCAATTCTTCTTATCTTAAGTCCTGGGTTTTTTGGGTTGGCTGAAACTGTAGTGAAATAGGAATAGAGTAAAAGCTGACGTCGTATGAAAAGAGGAGTTTCCAAAGCTTCAACGCACATGCGTTCGGCGGGGCTAGATCGAAATGCACCTAGACATATACGTAAGGAGGTCGTTTGTATTGAATTTAGGGATTTAAGATAAGTATTACAGGCGGTCATGTAGAGCATGCATCCATAATCTAATCTAGAGCGAATAAGTGCATTTCGATCTAGCCGCGCCGAAAGCATGTGCGTTTAAGCTTTGGAATCTTCTCTTGTCATACGACGTCAGCTTTTACTCTCTTCCTATTTCGCTAGAGTTTCCGCCAACCCAAAAAACCCAGTACTTAAGCTCATTAACATCCACCACGCTCCTGAAAATAGAGACAGATCTGTTTACCCCCTACCACAATTATTTTTTTTTTTTTTTTTTTTTTTTTTTTTTTTGTGGCATTGACTTTCGTCATTCAGCCAGTCTCGAAAGGTTATAATATATTCCTTAAAAAAGTATACACAGATAAGTACAGATTATTTCTCTCAGACAAATGCACAGCGATATCCCTAAAACGAAATAGACGAATAATTAATAGAAGAACACATCGAAGGAAAATACGAGGACACTCGCTTCTCGTCTAGGGGTCCGTCAAGACATTTATTTTAACAGACAAACAATACTGGACCACGGATAAGGTATTGTTACATATAGGATAAACAAAGGGTACAAGTCTAATCCTATACACGCTCATGAAAATTTTCATGAACGAGTACCAGATTTATAAAGCTATGCATGTGTCTGACAAAAACTCTATAATTAAATTATATATTGTTACAGAACCTATGGCTAACAAAGACTGTATATTATATGGAGCGTATGTATTGCATTTAGTTAATTTTGTATACAGGGAGTTTGAATGCTGAATAAATTTAGGACATTCAAAGAAGATGTGATCGAGGTCACCTAGCTTGCCGCAATGTTTGCAACTATCATCATCGATGACTTTAATTTTAAATAAATGGCATGGGTAGCATGCATGTCCAAAGCGTATTCGATTTATAGTAGTAATATATTTACGAGGAGCTTTGAAATTCTGAAACCAGGTTGTTTGAGGTAGAGTTGGTTGTAAAGAGGTATACCTTTTAGAGTTTGTAGAACAGTAATGTTTCCATTGCTCTTTCCATCTAAGTTGCTGATTTTTTTTGAAAATCGTAGTAACATCTGATGTGTTAAGCATATATTTCAACGTAGAGCCAGTTGTTACACTCATTTTAGCCAAGTGATCTACATATTCATTGTGTTTGAGACCAATATGTGCTTTGACCCAAATAAATTTTATGTTGACTCCAGTCGATGATAAATGATACAATCGGTCTTTTATTTCAAATATGTAGGGGTTGCTAAATGTTGAGGGTAATTCAATGTTTTTTATGCTCTGCAAAACTGAAAGGCAATCTGACAGAATTAAGATATGTCTATTACAGGTGTTTTTAACATATTTTAGAGCTTCAAGTATAGCTATTGATTCCGCTGAAAAGATTGAAAATTCATATGGTAGTTTATACTTGAAATCTACGTTTGTAGCAGGTAAAAAGTATGCGCATCCCGTCCCTTCTGTTGTTTTTGATGCGTCCGTGTATATTACTGTGGCTTCCCTATAATCCTGCAATAGAGATATTAGAAGATTGCTACTCATAATGGTGTTCTCACTATAAGTGGGTATTATAACCTGAGTTCTGTGGAATAAAGAATAGTAGTCTAAGCTTCTGTCAACCGTGTCCAATTTCTTGAAAAAAATAGGATTATTCTGTAATGCCATGCATAAAGGCGGGGAAGGTTTTTTCTCCCAATATTTGTTTGTAAGATCTGACTCGTTAAGTTGACGGACGCTTGAAAATAACTGGGAGTTAGTTAATAGAATTTTAAGAAGGCTTTTTTCACTTAAAAAATTTCTTCTATTTTCCAGGGGTAGCTCAGCGGCTTCAACATATAAGGGTTGTATAGGGGTTGATCTCATAGCACCCAAACATATCCTCATAATAGAATTTTGAAACGTGTCGATTTTTCTTAAAAGGTTCTTAGAGGCGGAACCATAAAGAGTAGCACCGTAATCTAGAATAGATCGTATATATGCGCGATAAAACAACAAGGATGTTTCTACATCGCAACCCCACCACGTTTTAGTTGTCATTCTGAGGAAATTGCTGCCTTTGTTACATCTATCAAGCATGTACTCTATGTGTTGTCTCCAAGTTAACTTCTTATCCAAAATAAGGCCTAGATATTTGACATGATTTTGAAGCTTAAAACATTGATCGTTCAGAATGATATTTTCATTTGTAGGAATGTTGTGTCTTGTGAAGATAGATACTACTGATTTTTCTATAGATAAATTGAGACCATTCTCTAAGAACCATGAAAAAAGGGATTCACATACTTTGCTAAGGCTTTGTATACAGGTTTCATATTTTTTGTTTTCTGTATAGATGCAGAAATCGTCGGCATACTGTACGATTTTGAATGAACTGTTATTTATTTGGGTGTTATGTATGTCAGAGCTGTATATATTGAATAAGATTGGAGATAAAACTGAGCCTTGTGGTATACCTTGATAATTATATCGCGGTCCAATTAGCTTGTTATTATGATCTCTTACATAGATGATCCTCTTTGTGTAAAATCCAATTATTGTATCCACGAATGCGATTGGCATATGAAATAAATTGACCATTTTATTTCTTAAAGTTGACAAGCAAACTGATTCGTATGCTCCCTCAATATCCAAGAATAGTCCTGTTAAATAGTTGTTTCTGGTTAAGGTATTTTGTACATCTACCACAATGGTTGTTAGAGCATCTAGTGTTCCAAAGCTTCTTTTATAACCAAACTGATTTTCTGGTAGCAAATTATTTTTTTGTAACCACCAATCCAGTTTAAATTTTATGAGTCTCTCTAGAGTTTTAAAAACACAGGAAAGTAACGATATTGGTCTGTATGAATTTGCAATATTTGGATCTTTACCAGACTTTAGGATAGGAACCACAATGACGTTTTTAAATGAATCAATAACGATGTTATTTTGAATGATGTCATTAAATACCTGTAACAGCAGATCTTTAGCGGCTCTTGGTAGGTTGATTAACATAGGGTATTTGATTTGATCAATCCCTGGGGAGGTATTATTGCAATTTTTGAGAGCGAAATCTAATTCAGATTTAGTGAAAGGTTTCAACAAAAAGTGATTGGATTGGTGACTTTGTTCGGATTGGTTAGAGAAATATTGAACCCAGGGAGGAGAAACTTTATTAAAGAAGTCATCTAAAACTTCATTGCTGAAAGGTTTTATACTATTCTGCGGTTTTCGATTCATTTTGTTGGCCTGTGACCATATTTGCTTAGCAGAGGTATTTTTGTTTAAATTGGAGCACCATTTGATCCAACTGGATTTAGCTTTTTGCTTCAACTGCTTTTTTGTTCGAGCAGTAACTTCCTGACATTTTAAGTAGTTATCAAAACTCGATGAAAGTTTGTAAGCTTTTAAAGCCTTTTTTCTTTCATTAATTATAATTTCACATTCAGGGTCCCACCATGGTGGTGGGGGACGATTTTTGAGTTTAAGAATTTTATATTGAGGGATAGATTTTGAAGCAGATTCATTAATACAATTAATAAGAAAATTATAATTTTCGTAAGTGTTTAAAGAGATACTATAGTTGACAAACATGTTTTCTATTAAGGATGTATAAAGTGACCAATTGGCTTTATTGATATTCCATTTGCTTTTTGGATAAATTGTTTCATGTGATGTGTGAGTTGTGGAAAGGTTCATGGTTATAGCAAAATGATTTGACCCTAAGGTATCTGAAGATACGGACCAGGAAACTTTACTGGCTAGATTAGCTGTACAGAGAGAAATGTCAATCATAGATTTCTGAGTACCATATTTGGAAAGATATGTGGGTTCCCCATTATTCAAAATAATAAGATCTAGGTCCTCGACACTGCTGACGATTTGATGACCTGCAGCATCATTGTGCAGTGAGCCCCATAAAGAGTTATGAGCATTCATATCCCCTCCAATTATACAAGGTGATGTAACTTGAGAGAAGATATTTTTCCAGTCATCTTTAGAAGTATGGACTTTAGGAGGCCTATACACAGACAAGAAACTTAATTCTAAATTGTTAAATTTAACGGAGATGCCACAAACTAAAATTTTATCATTGAAATTTTTAGTAATATTCACTTGACAGAATGAGATAGAAGTTTTAATCAAAATTGCTACACCGGCATATCCATCGTATCTATCCTGGCGGATTATATTATAACCTTTAAATATATAGTTTTGATTTGGTTTGAACCATGTTTCACTTAACAACGCTATATCAATGTTTTCTGCTGTTAAAAAATGAACTAAACTATTTTTATTGGATGCAACGGACCTTCCGTTCCATTGTAAAATTCTCAGAGTTGTTTGTCCTTGGAAAACCTTATTTACTGAAGATGTCCTCCAACATCTGATTCTAACGAATAAGTAAAAAGTTGTATAATAAAATAAGTGAAAACATTCATATTTGTTTTTTTAATAGTGCATTTTGATCTTGGATTAATGTTTAAATAAGAAATACTGAAAGAAAAAAGTTCCATTTGAATTACATCATTTAGATAAATAATTTTGATTTTGATATATGCTAAGAATTTTATTTCAATGTTTTAGTACCCTCCAATACTGAAAATATTTTTTGATTTATGCTCTCATTATCTACAGATTTTAAATCCTCAAGTGTGTGAATATTTTTTAAAAAATTAATGACACACTCCGTCACTGCCTGAGCAATATCTTTATTATCACCTTCTGTGGGTTGAAAGGTAGATTGCTTTGGATACTGGGGAAGAGGATGTGATGATCCAAAACGGAAGTTAAACATGGGAGGGTTCTGTAAGTTTGGGGATGAGGGAGAAGTAGTGGCTTTACGTTTTTTGTTGTTATGGGTTAGTGCCATAGGTCTGCTACTATCCGAACGTTGAGAATTTGTAGGTTGTGGCTGCTGGAAAGCATGTTTATTACCAGAACTTTGAGGTAGTTTCGGGAAATCTGCCTCGTAGTTTGTTAAGGCAGAAAAGCGATTGTTCGTTGTTATTTCTGAATATGAAGATTGAAAAAGCTTTTTGGCTTCTAAAAAGGATACTTTCTGTTCTATCATCAAATTTTTAATACGTTTCTGTTCCTCGTAAATTGGGCATAGTTTGGAAATCGATGTATGCTGTGTACTCTTGCAATGTATACATGATTTATTAAATTCAGAACAGTTATGTTCTTCGGTTTTGACAGATCCACATAAAATACAATGTTCTTGGCTGCTTTTGCACTGTTTTGATATGTGTCCGAATCTCAAACATCTATAGCATTGTGTGACCCTGCCTATAAACTTTTCCACATTAAAATAAACAAAATTAACGGATATATAGCTGGGTAATATGTTTCCTTCAAAGCTGACTACAATGGTCTTCTTAGGTACATACTCAGCTTTACCATCTTTTTCAATTTTCCTGTGCATTCGTCTGATGTCTAGAACCCTTGAGTTTGAATTTATGTTTTGTTTTAAATAATCAACGTCGTAACTTGTGTCAACGTCTCGGATCAGACCCTTGACCTCTAAAAGGTGATTAGGTATGAAAGCTTTTAAGTTTAATTCTTTTAAATTTTTATTTGTGACCAACTTATTAGCTTCTGCTATTGAATTTAATATTACTTTAACGCGATTTCTACCTATTCCCTTAATTTCCTGAATGTTTTGTACTTTTAGATTTTTGTGTAAAATATGTCCTACAAACATAGGATGCAAACGACCCAAACTTTGCTGATTAGTTTTTTCAACATATACGCAATAATTATTTAACGAGTACTTATCTGGATTTATCGAGTCAAATAGTTTTGGTTCGTCCTCCTTAGCACCTATTGTTCCCGTTTCCATGACGGCAGCAGTACTTTCCATATTGGAAAACCTATCACTTTCACAAATAACTCCACTATCACCATCTGGCGTCTTATTTTTTACGCTCCCCATGGCGGGGGCGAAGTTTTTAAAATCTAACTTATTTAAATTGTTTTGATAAATTTAGCAACACGAAAAAACAAAAACTTGAACACTAATTAATAACAAATCGGTAAGCCGGTTATTGTTGTTTGACTTCTCTCTTCGAAGGTTCAAACGATACTGCTACCACAATTAGTAAATCCTTTGCTAGCAGCTATAGACCTGAATATAACTACCCCCATCAGTACTTCCAATAATCCTCCATGGACCAATAAGCTACCTGCTTTTAATACTAGTCTAACACGACATAAAAAAGAAGACACTCCTAACCACCTCCTTAGACAATTATTTCAAGAAACAGTAAATGCAAAACAGTACAAGCAAGTTCTTTATACCGACGCATCTAAAGATGAAAAGAATACTGGCTGTGCTGTATGTACCGAAAACATAACCTTAGCTCTACACCGACTACCAACCACTTGTAGTATTCACACTGCAGAATTATATGATATCCTTAAAGCTCTTGAAATGACTTCTCCCAATACCAAATATCTGGCTATATGCACTGATTCTCTTTCTTCAATTCAGTCCATTGCCAACATATACTCGTTAAATCCGATAGTCCAAAAAATCCAACACATCTGTCATCAAAACCACAGCAGAGGAACATCAATAACTATTCTTTGGACCCCATCTCATGTAGGGATCACTGGACATGAGTCTGCAGATATCGCAGCAAGAAAAGCAAGTTGTTCTGACCTAAGCCTAGAAAAAATTCAACTTCATCAAGATCTAGCAGCAACCATAAAACAAAACACTCGTAAAACATGGCAAAATCATTGGAATGGACAAAACACAAAACTGTACATAATCAATCCCACCGTATACTCATTTAAGATACCTACAATGACTAGGAGGGACAAACTCATCATTTGAAGACTCCGAATAGGACACACTCGCTTCACTCACGGATACCTGATGACTTCCGAAAACCCACCTGCTTGTGAACATTGTGATTCTCACCGCCTTACAGTAGAACACTTACTGGTTGGGTGCAGTTATTATAATAGAATATACAGACTAGCGCATAATATAACCGGTAACCTGAAACAGATACTTAGTTCGCTTAATGTGTACAGTGCTCTAATTGACTTTTTAAAAGATTGCAGATTATAGTATCGTATATAACAAATATTGCAACATTGTTTGTTAAAAAAAAAACAAAGTTTGTAACACTATATATGTAACTATGTATAACTATTTGTAACTTACTGTATTTATCTTATATAATGTAATAATCTTATATGTATTTCTTGATTTAAAAAGAGCTTTTGAAACGATTGACAGGAGAATAATGATTTCTAAACTTAAACAGTATGGTATAGGAGGTACAGTAATTGTGTGGTTAGAAAATTATTTACAAGATCGCAAACAAAAAGTTCGATTTAAAGACCAATTGTCATCTTAAATGGATAGTAATACAGGGATTCCTCAGGGTAGTGTATTAGGCCCCCTTTTATTTATTCTGTACATTAACGATATCGATATTTTTGTAATTTGTGAATTTATTAATATTTTTGCCGATGATACTCTAATATGTTGTAGTGATGATAATTTTGATGTAGCTATTTAAAAAATGAACACTATTTTAGATATGGTTAATAAATATTTAAAAATGAATAAACTGAAATTGAATGTGCAAAAAACAAAGGCAATGGTTTTCAAAACATAAATATAGGTTGCTTGATTCTGAAATCATAAATTTAAATATTAATAATGAAAAAATTGAAATTGTCACAACAGTTAAATATTTGGGATTCCAGCTAGACAATATTCTAAATTTTGAGAGTCACTTCGAGTATGTTCATAAAAAAATATCAAAAAAACTTTACTTTCTGAGTAGAATATCTCAAAATTTATCAATGGAATCAAAAATAACAGTATATGTAACACAATTATTCAACCTCATTTTGACTATTGCTCATCAATCTTATATTTATTTAACCTTAACAAACTTAACATGCTACAAAAATTACAGAACCGTGGAATGAGAATAATTCTTAAAACAAATCGCCGTACCCCAATTGGGACGATGTTAAATACTCTAAATTGGTTCTCTGTTGAAAATAGACTGTTTTATTTCACCATGATTTTGGTCTTCAAAATAGTAAATGGCTTATCACCTGAATATTTTCAGGAATTCATTTCTTTCAACAAAAGTATTCATTCTTATAATACCCGAGGTTTAGATGACATATATGTACCTAGAACTATGTATAAAAGTACGATGAATTCGCTCTTTTTTAAAAGCTTTCTTAAATTTAATCAGTTACCAACATCTGTAAAAAAATGTACTAATCTCAATAATTTCAAAATGTTACTTAAACAATATATCAAAAATGTATAGTGTACTTTCCTTATATTGTATGTATATTAGCTTTTTTCTATTTAAATAAAGATCTATCTATCTAATGTAATACTCCAGACGTTCTTGTACCCGTGTCAATGGCCATAGATGTCAAGACACGTTAATTTCAATAAAAAAAAATTCTTCTTATCTCTGTGGTAATCCTATCTTCTCGAATATGGGCAGGTCTGTGGTTTAAAATTTCTGTTACATCTTTTTGATGCAATATTATCATAATGACACTACCCCATTTTTCTTTGTAAAGTTAGCATATCCATTTTATAAGGCCGAATTCAGACCAACACTATAATTTATTGCTAATTTATTACGAAAAGAAAAATTTTATTGCTGTAGTTGTTTCCGAGAAACAGTGGGTATGCTAACTTTACGGTAAAGCTAGCATAGCCATAACTATATCTCGGCAATGAAGAGGGCTACAGGGCCCACCTTGGCGGCATATTTTATTGTTAATTATTTGCTTTTGCTTGTTATATTAACCAATCCCAAAAACCACCCCATCATCCCCTAGCTCAGAACACACCCATCAGAAAAACCGATATATCGACTAAAAATCAAACCGCGAGGAATAATTGATTGCTTATTTATTGAGGAAGTTTTACACCAAGAAACAATATATTGTTGCAACCGTTTCCTAGAAACAATGACTATGCTAACTATACGGTAAATCTAGCATAGGCAGAGCCACATCTCAACAATAAAAAGGGAAACAAGGTCCATCTTTGCGGCATAATTTATTGCTAATTACCTGCTGTTGAATTGGTACATTGACGAATCCGCAAAAACTACCCCATCATCCCCTTAGTGCAAAACTCAGTCCTGGAAAAATCGAGATATCGGCCAAAAAATTATAAAAAATAATATATCATTTGACCCTCGCTTTCAGCTTTTTGGAAAGCTTTTGGCTATATTTTTTGCATAGACCAGACAATATTTCTCAATATATCTTCGATGTCATGATTTCTTCCGATTTTTCGAACTTCTTTTGTATCTTATGTTTGATTGCTTATTATTTCGAATATAGTCAGTGTTTATTCGGTTAGTCAGTTTTTGGCGTTTTACTTTTTTAAGTTTGAGTTTGATGTCGCTGTTTAATAATAATTATGATCTGAGGCGACATAAGAGCAAGTGAGAATTTGCAAGAATTTGAAGCAGATGTTGCTCGTATAGCGCTGTTGGCTTATCCGGAGGTACCAGACAACATATTGGAAGAAATTGTTCTAGATACCTTCATTAATGGGTTGAGAGACAGTGAACTACAGAAAGCTTTACGACTAGCAAGACCGAAAGTTTTAGATGAAGCGCTCGCCATTGGCTTGGAACCCGAAACGCTAGTCGAGCTTCACGGAGCTATCGAATACGAACCTCTGAAGAGAGCGACGAACAAAACGAGAAACGTCTGGAGGAAATCGTACGGAAATTAGTTCGTAACACGATGCCGAAGAGACGCGAAAATTTAAAGAAAATAATACAACAGTCAGAAAGCTAGGAAAACAGATCGAACACTGGGCTGGGAAAAGTAATTCAAATGCTGATGCTCAGTCAAGACGGCCATGCAGTGCAAATTGTAATCACTGTCTTAAATTAGAAGAACTACTTTGTCCCGTCAGACGAACCACCGTCATTAATGATCGATGGCAGACTCAACAGCTACAAGACGCCCAAGCAGATGACCGATGTATAAAAAGAGTATTGGATTGGATGTGTCGAAGTGAAAGAACTTATTGGCAAGATGCAAGATTAGTGCATGTAGTCCAGAAGTCTTATTGGAGCCAATAGAATTGCCTAGTACTAAAAGATGATCTTCTGTATAGAACCTTCGAGGACGATGATTGTACAGAATCTAAGCTTCAGTTGATTGTACCGAAAAGTAAAGTGTCAGGAGTATTGCGTCATTTGCATGACGGTGCATCAGGTGGACACTTTGGTATCACGAAGACTCTGCAAAAGGTTCGAGAACGGATCTATTGGGTGAACTGTAAAAATGTTGTAAGAAGAAGGTGCCGTCAATGTGAACTGTGTGCAACCACTAATGGTCCAGTTGGTAAAAAGAGGACACCCATGAAACAGTACAATATTGGTAGTCGTATGGAAACAGTAGCAATCGACATTGCAGGTCCATTCCCAGAAACGAATAATGGAAATAAATAAATCCTAGTAGCCATGGATTATTTAACGAAATGAACTGAGGCCTATGCGATACCAAATCAATAAGCTGCTACCGTTGCAGGGGTACTTGTTAAAGAATTCTTTAGCCGATTTGGAGTTCCCTTGGAGATCCGCTCCGACCAAGAGCGAAACTTTGAGTCAATCCTCTTCCAAAACGTTTGTAAATTGATCGGTGTCAATAAGACCAGAACGACACCCATGCATCCTCAATCAGATGGAATGGTCGAGAGAATAAACCGAACGATGGGTAAACACCGTCCAAAGTTGTATCAGAACATCAAAGAGATTGGGACCAGCACATTCATTTATATTATATGTAGGCCAGACTCCAACCTGCCTAATGTTAGGTCGAGAAGTTCGTTTGCCCTGCGACTAAGAGTTTGGCTGCAGACCTTCCGAAGAACATGTTGCAAGCGAAAAATATGTCGACCGCCTGAAATTACGAATGAACAACATTCATGAACTTGCCCGACAACACATCTAGTTAGCCATTGACAGAATTAAAGATCAATATGTTTCTCGACGCTAGAATGAAAGCTTTGAAATAGGTGATCTTGTTTGGCTTTATAATCTACAACGTTGTCGAGGCTTCTCTCCTAAACTGCAAACACAATGGGAAGGTCCAATAAAAAGAGAATAAATGACGTAATATACCGAACTAAGAAGTTGCCGAAAGATAAACCAAAATTAGTTTACATAAATCGTCTTGCACCTTATGCTGGCTCAAATGAAACAAAAGGAGCACGAACCCTTCAACGTGAGATCAAAGATGACCGGCGACCAAGCTTTAATGAATTTATGTCAAATTACGCAGAGAGAAATAGTGCTAGATTCGGCGTGACCACAGAAATTCAGCAGGATCTTTTTAGTGTTCTGCATAACGTCTCTCTAGCCCACTGTGTTGCCAAAGACCTTGAGATGACTAAAGGAATCTCGTCTGTATTCTATAAGAAGTTCGGTCGTTTGGACGAGTTAAAAAATGAGCAGCCTAAAGTTGAAAGAGTACTGAGATTAGAAGATGGTCCTCGATCTTTGCTGTAGATGGTGACCAGGAAGTCGTATACAGACAATGCAAGCTACGAATATATGGCGTGTTCTAACTAATTTAAAGCAAATCGTGTGCAATTATGACATCAAGAATTTGGCCTTACCGAAGAGAGGCCATGCACTAGAAAATCTGGATTGGAAGATTCTCAGAAGCATGCTTGAAGTGATCTTCCGAGAACCGACGTATGAATTACTGTGTGTTGCATTAATCTGAAGAGATCGTGTTCTTCAACAAAGACAGTCGACTGTTATTTCTTTCTGAGGGGTGCATGCAGAGCTGGAGAGTCCTATAGATTCCGCCATCCTGGGCCTACATATAGTTTTGCTGATCGGGACGCTCAAATCTAAGAGGAGAGCAGTGTAACGAACATGCTTATTTCGACGTAGCCCATATAACGGTTGCATCTCGAGATAATGATCTGTGTTCGAGAATGTTTATGATCTATCTACCGTTGCGGCGGACAGATCGAGGCGCTGATACAAGTGAAAATAGAGGTGGATTATTCCAGAATATTCTAGTACATAATAACTTCATCAGCTGCGCTGATATTAGTTTAGTTTGGTTTTTAAGATATTATCGTACTTTAAACTTATAAATGAATATGTTTACATAAATTAGAACCGCTCGTTTTATTGGTTAAACGCTCCAGTATATATTGAGCCTTATCTTTGTTGTTAATTTGTTTAATAACAAAATAAAACTGCATCAATTAACGCAAAGGTTTATTCATATAATTATGTAATTTCTTAGCCCTTTACATATTTCTTTAATTCGTGGCTTATTCTCCATAAAAATAGTAAATTGTATTAAGTTGCCACTAGAAAATAGTTACATATTAGCATTTCATCTATTATTCTTTTTTTTTTTTAATTAAAGAAGTCCGTAACAATAAGTTTATTTCAGCTATTAATAAGGTGTGGTAGGAATTTTTGTGTTGGATCTTGCCAACAATGACTCTATTAAAATATTCCTAAGCTGAGTGAACCGACCATATCAATTCAAACGTAGCAACTTCTCGTATGTGCTTCGGTCGTTCATAGTTTTTTTTTGTATACCTATATTTATCTAAAACAATTAATATTTTCAAGAAAACCCGTAAAGGTGTTTGCGAACCCAGTAATTGTTAAGTTGAATCACTCGAATGAATAATTAGAATGAAATATAATCAGAGCAAAAAATCCAGCGGACCGGTTTATAATTTACAATTTCTGTTTTATGAAACACTATTATAAGGATTTATAGAAGCATAAAAACACTATAAACAATAGCAGAGAGCGACTGAGATCAACAGGATATTACTAAAATGTAACAAGTTATGGATTTTTCATATCTGTAGTTTAATAGAGCTCGTATTTATTAAGAGTGCACTTTAAACAGTTAATATGAATTTTGATGGTTGCTCTTTATAATAATATTCCGAGAACAAAATTCCTCTTAATGTAAATGATGTACTGACGACCAAAATTCCAGCGCTGCTTTAAAAACATCAAAAAATATAATAAATTACTAACTCGAAGTAAAACCACAAATTGTAAAAGATCTTTAGTATTTAAATTATTAGACGCGTTTCTCTGTCATCCTCAGCTATTAGGAGGGTAAATCTGAAATGCACAACAATACACAACTTTAAGAAAGAACTTACAGTATTGTGCGAATTAATGGAATCATTGTGACCTTTTTTAATATTCACAGCTGGCAACACTGTCCACAAATTTACAACTGACCAATCATTGAAAACATAACCTTAGAAGGCAGAGAAAAGGCCTTTTATTTGTGGGTGGTTTAGGACATTTCCTACTAAGTTTGTGTTGTTTTGTACTATTTTGTGTTGTTTTCGGTAATTAGTGAGTTTGTTTCGTTTAATTTTATCATGGATATGACGCCTACGAAGCGCGAAAAGATTTCACACTTCTATGTCACAAAGATAGGAGCAGAGACTTTAACACTCACGCAAAAATCTGCCAATTATCTCAGTGTTACACAACGAGCCATGGAACGTGCAATGCTGAACGTGAGCCTTCAAGATCACATAACAAACCAACAAATCAGGCAATGATCAGGAGTTCAAGACGTCATCGAAAGAACCACGACGCTTAAGTGGAACTGGACAGGGCACTTACTCAGAACACAGGATGGACGGTGGACAAGACGTATTATAGAAGAAACCGAGGACGACCACCGACTAGATGGACCGATGATATTAAACGTGTAGCGGGAAAATGGCTACAAGCGGCCCAGTGTAGAGAACACTGGAAAGAACTGAGAGAGGCCTATGTCCAACAGTGGACGCGATTGGCTGATTGATGATGATGAAGTGATGCGCAGACGCATGCCTTGTATTCGATTATCGGTTTTATGTAGGTTTTATAGGTGTGCAATAGTGTTTTATTTAACGTATTGCCCATTTTACCGGACAGCGCTGCCAGCAGTCTAGACCTTTTTCTTACCCTGTGTAGGGTGTTTTCTATGTCGGTTTTCCAGTTGAGAGTCCTGCTAAAATAACTTTTAAATAGGAAACGGAGTTTCTGAGACTAAGGTCTTCTCCTAGCATGATTATTCGGGCATGATAACTTCAGTGGGGAGATTTAAATAGTATTAGTTGGGTTTTGGTGGCGTTAATAGGCACTCTTCATCTATTGCACCACCTAATAACTCGGTCTAAGTAGTTTTGAGCTGTTTCGAATACAGATATTTGTCCACGCACTCTATGTGGCCCCGACGTGAGGAGCGCATTGTTGTCAGCCTACAGAAGTAGGGTTACCAATCTATACTTGTAACGATTTAATTTGCCTACCACACTGGGTATCACTTATAGGGGGTTGAAAGTGGGGGCTGAGCAAATACTGGGCCGAAGATAGGGCAAACAAACCGAAACGTTTGCGAACGGCCACTCTTGTTTTTGTTGGAGAGCCGGGTCGTAATTAAGTGAATAAAGGAGGGACTGGAAGGTGTAACTACAAACAAATAAAAAAATACTTACATACATACTTACAATTAAAAACACTGCAAACAACACATAAACGTTGTTGCTTCAACCAATACATTTTGTGTGGAATATCCAGCCCCAAATCCGAATTGATAATTTGGAATGACGAAGTGAGCGTCTAGGAATTCTACGAGTCTCTCCTTAAGGATCCTCTCGTAGACTTTACCTAGGGTGCTCAGTAGTGAAATAAGTCATAAGTATATGATTCAGGGTTGGTTGGGGGTTTCCCTTGTTTGGGAATCATGACTGTGCTGGCCACCTTCCAAGAGATTGGAAAGTAGCTCAGCGTAAGACATGCATTGATTATGTTGGTGAACAACGGGATTATATTCTCTGGATTATATTATATGCCATCAGGGCCAGGAGATGTTTTTACCTATGTTACACATCTGCCTGACGGTGTCCTCAGTTATAGGAGCCATCATCGGATGGGGATGAGGCCCCATCCTCATGTAGACGATTGCAGAAAAGTCCTATTTACAGATGAAACTCACTTTGAAATTCGTCAGGAAATCTGACAATGAAAACCGTACACCATCTTGTCATCCTGGTGCATAAGCCGTGGACTAATACGCACCCTGATGCGCATCGCCCTGCCTTAAAACTTCGTTCAATTTGACTATTGGCCGAGAGATCTGAAAATGCCATATAAATATAAATAAACATATAAATATGAGACATTTTCTACTCTCGGTCTCAGTCTGGTTTCGTTTCCCAAATAGGGTCTCCGTTCCCTGGGAGTCCGATGTCGGGGCTCTGCTCCGGCTTTTACTACGTTAGACTCTATGGCTGGACCTTGTCCACCTGCCACTCCTGTGTTTTATTTATTTCCTGTATAATTACATATGGTGATGATCTCATATTGATCAAATCGCAAAACATCCAGTCAAAAAATGTTTTGGAGATGTTTTTCATACATGGGGGTTGGATCTTTGGTACCAATCGAAGGCATGATGAACAGCCAAAAATACAAATCCATGTTGGAATAGCATTTGGACACAGAACTCCAAACAATATCAGCCCCAAGGAGGAGCGCTTCTTCAACAGGACTCTGTTCCCTGTCATAAGTCAAAACAAATGATGGAATTTTTCAAAAATAAGAAGATTAATGTTTTAGATTGGTTCCATTATGCTATGATTCCATTAATTCGTAGGAGACAGAAGATTTTCCGAAGGCATTTTCATAGTTGGGCAATGATCAATGAACGTCTAAAGAATTTTCTACTTCCACGTAAAGCGGAAGAAAAATGCTGATACGTACCAGGAAAAGGAACGTACGAGCAGATACTGAACATCCGACAAATAAATATGATAGAACAAAATACCAATGCTGCTCTGTTTCGTAGATTACGCGAAAGCTTTGGACTTGCTAGTTTATTAAAAAATTAATTAACATAGGTTTGGGTTCATCTTCTTAAAAAAATTTGAAAGCACAAAACATCCATTTTGTGACTCGTTTTACAATGATTTTTGATGATGACAAAGAATCATCGTAAAATGAGTCATAAAATGGATTTTTTGTGTTTTTAAATTTTTGTTAAGAGAATGAACCCAAACCTAAATTAAATTTTTTGAGAAAATAGCAAGTCCAATGACTTTACACAAAACGTGAAGTTTAATTAAAAAAAAAATTGTATAAATAATCAAAAAAAATTAATAGTGTTCCCAAAATGGGAACTTTGGCAGTTAAAAGGCTTAATTTTTTTTCTCCCATCATATTGTTTTAGTGCACGTTGTTGTCCCGGTGGTATGTTTATTGTCTTTTTGTTTGAATGTTTTAAAGTATTTTAATTTACTTCCTCAAAAACGGCTTCCTCGCCTTTTCACACATTTCCACTTGAACAATAACAACCACAAAGAGAATGCAATAAAAAGATGTCATGGCATTTTACACTCAACTGCACCTTCATATTTTTAGAAAACGATGAGTTTCGTGTTCTGGAATTCGTTTTGAGACAGGTTAAGTCACTCTTCGATATCGTTAATAAGTTCGCTGTTTATATTTATACGAATATCCCAAACCTTTTTTATTTGCCACTATAAATAAATCGGATGTTTCAAGTTCGATATCGAGGTGGCGCCTCCTTGTTATTTATATCCTGAATTCGTGAGCAAATGAGAAAGTTTATATAATTAACGGTGATATGCGGAGAATCGGATCAAATATATCAAAGAGGAAATTGCTGCAGTTAAATTTTTTTGCATTTCATTAAAACCGGTCTTAGAACAAACATTTATTTCACCTTTATAATTTAAAATAAATTGATTAAAGAATTTACGACTGGCAGCGAACATTATGATGTTAAGTCCATAATGGTCAATGTAACGGAATGCATTTGGAAGTTTTAAATATTTTGTAAAGTTGAGTCCACCGATATTTCGTCCGTCGGCAAATTCAAACAGATAATATTTGTATGTTATGAAATTCGACTAACCGATATCCAGGGACGTTTCGCGATATTGGTTGTTTCACCGACACAAATTTTATTGATACAAATATTAAATCATAAAATAACAATGTGTATAGGTAATGGATTTTGACTAGAGCTATGACCTTGTAAATAACAGGTAAACTTGTGTACTGAATCGACATGACTCATAGCTCTGATTAAAATCCATTACTTCTAATGTGTATACTTGTAACGCTTGCCGTGCTACAATAATATTACAAAGCCAGAATCGCTCGTTGTCGAAGAGAATAGGGCGGGGTTATAGAAACTATATCGTATTTTAAATTCAAGCACAATTAGATAATATGAAATTATTATTTATTATTGGACGCCACCCCTGGTTTATCCTCGAAGGGGAAGAGCAAAAAAAAAATTAAGATTTATTGAAAGTTTACAAGAAAACTATTCTTTATTATTTCTTAGTAATGAACAAAAAGAAAACATTAAAAGTTACGTTATCCCAAAGGGATTGCAAAATATTATTTTATGTTAACATTATCATAAACAAAAAATCTTTGTATCGTATTAAATTAAGAATTGGTTATAAAGAAAATGAATGTATATATATATTAACCCCAAATTTCGAAATTTGTTTACATTGAAAATAATATAGTTATTTATCAACTAGGAACAATGAAGAAAATAAACCTTTAAATTAAATTAGAACACTTCACTATATTTTCATTTTTGTTGAGTTCATAATCATTTCTGTTGTCTTGAAAGTAGGTATAATAAAAATTGGTACAACCTTAATCTGCTCTGTTTCTCTTCTTATTTAATCAGTCACCAAATAAACCATTGATTCAGCTACATACTATATCAAATCACCACCATCCTAGATAAGAGGGGTTAGGGATTCCATAAAAAGATACTGCTACTGGGCCATGATCTGGAATAACTCCATAGCAATACTATCTTGCGACGAGTATTAGAAATATAATATCAGCATTATAGCCTCTCCAATAAGGGTCTAAAAAAATAAATATCTATCTGAAATATGGACAAGAAAAGGATTTATTAGCTTACCTCTGAATTGAGACCCACTTTGGAAACACGTCTTAACGGTTGGACGGTCTTAACAGAAAAGAGCGAAGCGCTGTCATGGCGCCTGAATCTGGAAATTGGGCGTGAGTGACAAGTTGAAAAATATGCTCATCTACCGGATATATTTGGGAATTACAGAAGAATCCTTGAGTCGGCTACAGGTAGGTACTTGACAGATAGATGGGGTTAGAAGTTTTATTTAAAAAAAATTATTGAAATTTATAATGATTTTCTTTTATCTTTTGAAACGGTTACACAGCCCTCCCCACGATTTCAACTGGGTACCAGCGTGGAATCGGACTAGGCATGGTGGCACACCATACTAACCTTTTCAAAAGTGGGAATAGATATACGGAGAGGTAAGACAAACAGAATGGACAAACGTAGCTACAATCTGGACTCACAGAATCCTTCTTTCACAACTCACGTGGGAACAACTCAAAGATTTTAGAACAAAGCGAAACAGAACGCATAGAATATTTATGACTCAACTATAAAAATGTAAACAAAAAAAAATTGCATTCTCACTCTCAAAATGCATAGGTTATTTCACCTATAACCAATATCATGAACAAAGCGGAATAAAACAAAACATATCTACAAATCATTATTTGAGACCAAATGCTCGCATTCAATCGAAACAATATAATTAAGATATTATTATTTGGAATTTCATAAGTAATATAAAGCAAAACATACTAGTGTTGTCACCAAGATACAAAACAGATAATTTACTGCGTAGTCGTTATGAGACCTAACACAATAAAACACAAAAAAAAATAATGTTATCGTTTGTTCGGAAGCGTAGAGTCTTTCATCTATGACTTAATCCACGAATAACATAAGAATAATAATACAATCGTATCATTAACGCCATAAGGTACAAAATACAAATGTGTCATCGTTTGTTCGGAAGCATAGAGTCTTTCATCTATGACTTAATCCACGAATAACATAAGGTAATAACGCAGCGCGTCATTATAGACACATTTAGAAATACACAAATAAAAGGAAAGAGTTACTAATAGTTCAAAATTGGGTACATTAAAGTTCTACAAAGACAAGCCTTAATAAGTTTACTGGGAAAGGTAGACATCAGAATTTCTGTAAGACACATCTATATTTAGAAACAAAAAAAGCTGATGTTTAGTTATTAGTATGACAACTAGAATTTGTGATAACTAACGTGTATCATCCGCCTATAATAGGGACAACATTGGTAGGTCAACTTTGGGTAGGGTCAACTTCGGGTAGGGTCTAAATAATTCTAGATTACATAACTAAACAGGTATTGGAGAACTAAAAAAAGTTTCCTGACGCGGGAGGCTGTTATTCTAGATTTATTACTGAAATACAATTATGAATGGCTTATCATTCCGACGAGTCAACTAGCGGGAATCCGCTTACTTCATCCCTAGCCTTCCTCAGTGTCTGGCCATTCAGAATATAGGATGTTAGACAGCAATAATCTTTTCAAACATTATTTTGGGGGGTTTCGAATAG
Organism: Diabrotica undecimpunctata; assembly: GCF_040954645.1. NCBI lineage: Eukaryota > Metazoa > Arthropoda > Insecta > Coleoptera > Chrysomelidae > Diabrotica > Diabrotica undecimpunctata. The sequence goes on along the minus strand of NC_092811.1, from coordinate 35,945,150 downwards.
AGAGTCGAAATTCGAAGGTCTTCACACTAAGAGTAAAACTTAGGCAAAATGAACAGATACTATAATGAACTATCATTGGTAACTAGACAGAGGAATCTTGATATCTTTGGTATAGATACCAAAAAAATTACTTGGATTTATAAATCCGTAAAATAAGATAAATTGAATTTTGTATCCACTTGAAGACAACTAAAGGTATGTACAATTTATTGTAATATAAACTAACATAAGCATAAAAATATCACACTCTACCAAGGCATTCTAAAAATAAAATGAGATTAAATTTTGCAAACACCCTTAAAATCAATATAGGTTCTTGGTCGGGGTAGCATAAACTTAAAATCTCGATCAATACAAAATAGAAAGAAAATGATACCGAAGTAGAATAAGATAAGATAAAAATAAAATTTATGTCGAAAAGAAATACGACATATATACATATATATATATATATATATATATATATATATATATATATATATATATATATATATATATAGACATATTGAACACAATAAATGATCAATATTATAATAATAAAAAGTAAAACAGTTCAACGAACTGGGGTGCGAGCCAAACTGAGTTGCTCTGGAGATCGACGTGCGGAGTCTCCTACACTACTTCCAGAGGCTCGTCTCTTTGCGACAACATCTAAGATACACAAAATTATTAATTGGAATAGGGATAGGTCCACTAATCCACTTGACTATAGCAGGATGCTCCCTGACTAATAGTCAACACCACCGACATAAAACAAGGGTTGTCGAGACAGCTCAAAAAAAAATTGAAACGTGTCAACTTCCTGAAGGGAAAGAAGCACTAAGGGACAGATTTGCCGAAGCAAAGTGGTATTCAATGTACTAAGTACTAGGGTATCAGTGCTGTACTTACCCCACGCCAAAAAAAATTTGGAAAGGAAACGAATCCTCTCCAGGATAAAGTTCGCGTTAGCGCAACTCTTCCTGTACACGGGCCACGGAGGGATTGAATAGTTGCTGGAGAAGGTAGCAAAGATTAAGTACGCAAAGGCGTAAAGGGAATCAACTAAAAAACTAAAAATTAAGAATGGACTGAACATTTTAGAAGAAAGGTAGGATGGCCAATAGTTCCATAAGAATATCCTCTGGGATTGATCACAGTGGAAAATTTCCAAGCAAGAAGACTGGCAAAAGGACAAAAGAAGAAAATAAATCCAAACCGTTAATACACAATCTTGGAGAAGAAGAAAGAAAAATGGGTATATGGCATACAAGCCACAATCGCTACACAAACAGTTCAGTCTAAGACTGATGTTTCCAAAAGAAACAAAAAAAAATCGTAAGAGTCTTCCACGAAACCAAAACTTACGATAAGACTTAAAAGGAACGGAAGAGTCATTACAATCTTCCAAAGAAAAAGAAAAATATTACAGTCCATCGTCAATAATAAAAAATCATGATGTTGGATGTAACACACCATAACAATAAAAAAGGTTGAACAGTAAAACATTTTTGACACCTAATTGAATCCAATATGGTCGTCATACAAATCACAAAGAAATGTTTACCATTCTTTAGCAGAACTCTAACAGAGTCAAAATAATATAAACTTTTAATTCTCAGTGGGTCATTTAACGGTAGTACCAGAACTATCTTAATTGTTAAACAAACGTGGTCTTAACGTCGACATAAAGATAAAAGATAAATTCACAATAGGCGGCAGCGAGTTGTTTCACCTCTGTTTATACAAAGAGTCACAATAGACAACAGCAAACTACTTCAACCTCACTTGTACCATATCGTGAACACAAGATAATAAATGAAAGCTTTTGAGCCTTAGCTAAAAAGTCTAATATCAAAGCAAAAAGATATATGTGGTCTAATAAACTATTAGAAGACCGCAAAAATGTCAACGACAAAAAAAACGAAAGCTGCTGGGTATAACAGTAGTCTGACATCACACAAATAACTCAAGATACAATAATACAGGTCACGTGCCTGTACGTCCTACAGGACATCTCGAGAAAAAAAAGGTAAAACCACAAAATAAAAATAAGTTCCAGTACCAAAAACATACTTCTACTACATATGACCACACAAAGACATAAAATTAACATAACAGAAGGAGAATAACAATATTTCCGCTCTATATTCTCAACAAAGACGCCTTAGGCAGAGAGAAACGAAGTCATATCATTACTTCCTTATACATGCAAAACAAAAGAACCATGGACTGTAAAATATAGAAAGCATTTTCCTTTTCAGGAAATAAAGTTTTCTTTTCAAAGTACGAAAAAGTTAAACTATGAAAAAATAATTTTTAAAATAAACGAAAGACAAATTAAAAAGAAAATTTAACAGAGAACAGACTAAACATAAACATCCAAAATTAAAGAGCTCAACTTAAATCCTCGCAAAAAAATATTTCGCGTAATTATTCTACACGAATCCAGATAACATATTTTAAAATAAGGTAGGTCGGGACAGCCTGTATATAGGTATAATTCCCAGCTGCGAATAAAAACCATGAATCAAGGTTAAGAAATAAAATTCACTTAATTGATTTTTCAAATAACGAACGCTAAAAGCCATTTCGTTTATTTAAAATAAACACATTGAGGAATATAATTATTATGGTTCCTATAAACAAAAAGACTGAACTGCAAAGAAAATGAATTGAGGACTAGAATATAAAATTAAAATGCTTGAACATATAAGCCCGAATAAATTCAAGCTAAACACTTCAAAGAGATAAACAAAATTCATTTTTCACTTATGGAATGTTTACATAGGCAGACGGGGAATAAACAGACGATTATCTTACCATTCAAAATACGACCATTAAAATGCACACGTAATAAACATTCCAAATACGTATTATGTATTTCACAAAATTAAAAATACGACGAGAATATTTCTACGCAATTTTACGAAGATTAAAAACGAATAATTATAAATACTTTGCAAAAAATTCTAAAATAGTAGCAGTGTTGATTTAATGAAAAATTGGATAAAACAAATACACAATTTAACCAAAAAAATGGTTCAAAACATACAGACTTAATTAACCACATATACAGGGGGGTACAAAACAACTAATAATATTGAAAAAAAACTGAAGATACAGGAATATTCAAAAGCCCCACACGCTGGGCGACATTTTGTAACGAAGGTACAAATGGAGCAAATCTAATACATGCCCCACGTCGGAGGGCGCCATTTTGTAACGCTTGCCGTGCTACAATAATATTACAAAGCCAGAATCGCTCGTTGTCGAAGAGAATAGGGCGGGGTTATAGAAACTATATCGTATTTTAAATTCAAGCACAATTAGATAATATGAAATTATTATTTATTATTGGACGCCACCCCTGGTTTATCCTCGAAGGGGAAGAGCAAAAAAAAAATTAAGATTTATTGAAAGTTTACAAGAAAACTATTCTTTATTATTTCTTAGTAATGAACAAAAAGAAAACATTAAAAGTTACGTTATCCCAAAGGGATTGCAAAATATTATTTTATGTTAACATTATCATAAACAAAAAATCTTTGTATCGTATTAAATTAAGAATTGGTTATAAAGAAAATGAATGTATATATATATATTAACCCCAAATTTCGAAATTTGTTTACATTGAAAATAATATAGTTATTTATCAACTAGGAACAATGAAGAAAATAAACCTTTAAATTAAATTAGAACACTTCACTATATTTTCATTTTTGTTGAGTTCATAATCATTTCTGTTGTCTTGAAAGTAGGTATAATAAAAATTGGTACAACCTTAATCTGCTCTGTTTCTCTTCTTATTTAATCAGTCACCAAATAAACCATTGATTCAGCTACATACTATATCAAATCACCACCATCCTAGATAAGAGGGGTTAGGGATTCCATAAAAAGATACTGCTACTGGGCCATGATCTGGAATAACTCCATAGCATACTATCTTGCGACGAGTATTAGAAATATAATATCAGCATTATAGCCTCTCCAATAAGGGTCTAAAAAAATAAATATCTATCTGAAATATGGACAAGAAAAGGATTTATTAGCTTACCTCTGAATTGAGACCCACTTTGGAAACACGTCTTAACGGTTGGACGGTCTTAACAGAAAAGAGCGAAGCGCTGTCATGGCGCCTGAATCTGGAAATTGGGCGTGAGTGACAAGTTGAAAAATATGCTCATCTACCGGATATATTTGGGAATTACAGAAGAATCCTTGAGTCGGCTACAGGTAGGTACTTGACAGATAGATGGGGTTAGAAGTTTTATTTAAAAAAAATTATTGAAATTTATAATGATTTTCTTTTATCTTTTGAAACGGTTACATACTATAGTCAAAGAGCAAAAAATCCGATTTTGGAAAAACAAACAAAACGTCCTATTTCTTTGTTTTTTAAATGGTTGAAAGTGAAATGTAAAAAAAATTATCACTCTACCACCCTGTCGAAAAAAATACAAGGTGATACAACGGCATCTTCTATAGGACTTTTTAACGCTTGTCATTTGTTTCAGGCACTTATATAATGTCATACAATTTTAATATATCTACCTCATACGCCTTTGGTATGTATAGTTATTGGTATATACTATATACCAATAACGTATGACGTAGATATATTAAACTTATACGACATATCACAAGTGCCTGAAACATATGAGAAGCGTTGAAAAGCCCTATTAGCGTTTAACGATGACGTACATAGACGAAACTGTGGAAAAGTATTTTACATTTAAGAAAATATTGTTTTAAACAAAGTTAGCAATTTATAATGAAAAACTGAGTTGTTTTAGCTGAAATAATAATCATATTAGCGTACCTGGTCTAAAATATTTCTCCTGCAGGCGAGCTCTCATCATCGTCACTGTCCACCAGATTAATAATAAGTTTTCCACTGTTTGAAAATAATTGTCCTAGTCTTCTGTACTCATTTTCTACTTCCACTACATGGTTTACTGCTTTTTTCCAGTCGGCACTTGTAATCTCTGAGAGTTCATATCGAATTAAATCGACCACTTTCGCGTCAAATTTTGGAAAACTATTTTTCCTCCGAATCCGTTTGTTTATTTGTCCCCAAATAAGTTCGATAGGATTGAATATGCAAAAATAAGGTGATAACCTTAAAACAGTATGGCCATGTTGTATTGCAATAGTGTCCAGTATATATAAGTTTTAGTACGAAGCACTTCAAGTAACTGTTTCTTATTATAGTTGTCTTCAAAATACAAATCATTATCTGAGAGGAAATCTTTTAGTTCCTGTTTTGAAGACGAACTGTTAGGAATTTTTTGGAGAAGCCTTGAGTGGTAGCTAGCATTGTCCATAACTATCACACTGCCTGGTGTTATATTGGGAACTAGTGTATTTTTAAACCATTCTTCGAATATAGTAGAATTCATATTCTGATGATAATCTACACTACATTATTCTAATTTTTTTTCTGCAAAGCATTAACCCATTTGGCACACAACCATTTGCAGATCCACAGTGCACAATAATCATCCGAGAACCTTTATTCGGACATATTCCTTTCAACTGGCACCTAAGTGAACCATCAGTCCAACCCTTACTAGCGGTATCATGCGTGTCATACCATGTCTCGTCGAAATAGTGTATAGTCCGCTGTTGGTCTCGATATTCTTGAATTTTTTTTAAATAATCTAAACGCCAGTGTACTATCCTCTTACTTTCCATAATAGCCACCCGTTTATCCACGATTTTGTATTTGAACCTAAGTTTTTTCAGCTGTCTACGTAAAGTGATTTTGGTATTACATTTTTTTGTATTCCTCGTAAACCAAATTCCTTAAACATTTAGTAGTGACGATATTAATTTGTTTAGGCTTTCCAGCATCCGATCTTGTTTTGCTCTTTTTAACACCACTTTTCACGATGTCGCGGGTGGTTTAATACGGAATTCCTGTTAGAAAGGACGTTTTTCTTATATACTGCCTTTACAACTATTTTCAGAATTATGTTGAAGATTTTTGTAAACGTTCATACAAATTCTCTTAGATTGTTCATTCAAAACAATCCTTTTCTTTGGAAGTCTTAAACACTTTTCTACAGTTACAGTCTCAGTGTCATTGTTTTTTGTATCACTTACACTTAAAAGATTGTTGACTACTACACTTTCTCTACTACTACTTGGGTTCTCTTTGTCCCATGCACGAAAAACTGTAGGTGATTTTTCCCATGGTCTAAACATTTTCTTTATACATAAATAGACAGTTTCAAAAAAACAAACAACAAAAAAAAATACTACAATTATTATAACTACTCACAACAAAATTTCAAAACAACTCAAAATTAAAGCAATGCACAATGCACGTCTATCTATAAACAAGCTAGTTGCAAAGATACAACTAAACTAAAAATTTGCAAGTCCAGTCCTTTAAATAAGGCACATGCCGGTATTTTTACAACCGGATTACTCATCGTAAATCAATCAGTTAAATTTGTTAGACGATTATATTTAGACGAAATATTAAGCAATATAATTGAAACTTTTTTCTACTTTTAAGGACAAAAAAGCAAGTTCATTAGCGGAACGTAATTCAAAATTATTCTGCACATTTGGTTAAAACATCTCATTTTTGGTGGTAAAAAATATATTAAATACATATATTAATTTGTCTGGACTAAAGGTGGTAAAAGATGGTTTGGAAGTTATATTTTTGTTTGAATTTGCCGACGGACGATAGATAGGTGGTGTTAACTATAACTTATAGTGATTTGCAAAACTGCAAATATCGTCATGTGAATACTCAACTTCATTCAAATGTAATGATAGTTGAAAAAATAAACAAAAAACAAAACTACATAACTACACATTACGTATTTTGTGATACTATTTCTACTCCAGGAGCGCCTTGGTAAGGCGCTGTAAACAGTTCGAAGAGTGTGTTATGCGACGAGGGAGTCCGTTATACAACACGTAAAACTTTTTCAATTTTATTGAAATCTATAACAAGGGTATCTAACTGCTGCTGTATGTACTTAGTTCTTAAATATATTTTTTTGTTCATTTAAATCATCTACTATATTGTCGCCACGCTTTTATTAAAATTACACGTGTAATTAAAATAATAAATAAATAATAAAAGAACTTTATTTAATTTTAAAATATTATTTAAAATTTAAAAGTACAGAAAACATAGTAGTGTCACAGAATAAATAACACTGAAAATGCCCACTCTCAGATGCCGCCTTTGAAGTGTGTCAGCACGAGATCGCCATATTTAAAACGGAAAACACAAGCTCAGATTGAGACATTTCTGACAAACTACGACAGGACCGTAATTTAAATTTTAATAGGTTAATAATTTAGTAAATTTGAAATAATTTAATATATTTTTCAACTAAAAGTACGACATAAAATATTGCATATTAAGTATGTCTATGGTTGCCGTAATTAAATTAATCCAGGTTAATTTTTCTATTCCTGGATTAACATATTATACTTGGATTGTACTGAATTAAAATATACGATAAAAAAAAGAACATTTTCTGAAAATTATATGGAAAATCATATTAGGATTATCTCTGTAGTTAACATAGTCCAACTAATTTTGATAGTGTGAACTGAACGACACCTAAGATGCAAACTTGCGGTTACACCACATGAGACGATGCTCTTCTGTTAAATATAATTGCACTGACATACTTTTAAATTGGAAATACAAATATAAGTAATTATTATTAGCTGTAAAATCAATAAACAACTGATAATGGAATTTATTAATTGAATGGGAAATTACTAGAAATAAAAAACGTCAAACGTCATTCATAAATGATTTATTTTTAATTTTCACAATAACTAATAAACAACTACAAAGAATATGATACTTGTGAGCATTTTGTGTATAATTGCACGGTTTTTTTTTTGACTATTTTAGAAGTAAAATGAATACACGTGGAAAAAAAGTTGTGGATACATATGTGTCGTTAAAAATTATAAAAATACATGTTCGAAATGAAATGAATTTTTTTTTATTTCGAAAATATGTGTCTCGACAGCTATAAATTCTTAAATAGCAGAAAAAATCTACTTATAGCAGTACTTGTACCTTTGTAAAATGAAAAGGATATAAAATTAGGAAGCATTTTCGGACTAGGCGAATTGGGATAAATTGTCGTCTAAATCTGTGAGAAATCGTCGGTCTTCGTTTGTCAGGAGAGTTTCTGGACACCCTGTATAGAGAGACATAATGGGGTAACATATAAATTAAGAACAGTGAAAAAGAGATTTTTTATCTTCTCGGTGTGATTTTCAACGATTGCAATAGTTATTAACGCCAAGGTAACTTTTGCCGTTAATAAATCTTCATGTCTATAACGGGACCGGAATATTTCTTAATATCTGGACACTTCAGTTCAGATATATTTACATCATAAACAGAAATATACGTTAGTGTCGCAATTACCTTCATTGAAATTTAATTTAATTTAATTAATATTTGAAGAATAGTTACACCCATTCTGTCAGCGGTTTACGGAAATTGAAACCAATATAAATCATTGAAATCGCATAAATAATGGCATAATACTTTTGCAATTAGCACTTAATGAGGAGGTACAGAGAGATAGCAATCTGCTAGGTGTAATAGTTTTATAATGATATATTTACGAGGATGTTTCAGTAAAGCTAGATTTCTGAACACAAAAAAACAAAATTGATCGTTTGCTTCTTTTTCCCTACATGAGACACGGTAGTTTCAATTGTTAGCAACCAATAGACAAAGGGTGAAAAATGCGGGGGTTAAAACGATACATTTATACAACTGAGTATTGTCATAGGTCCAGCTTATTCTGATACAAACTGTGTTAAAATAAGTACTATACCATATTAACACGTGGAGTAGCCGAACATATAATACCTTGTTATCTTCTTCTTTTCTTGCCTATCCTCTGTGGATGCTGGCAATCACGTTGGTCCATACAACTTTGTTGACAGCTGCTCTAAATCGATGTATGGTAGTCATTCCTGCCCACTGTCTGATATTCTTCAACCACGATGTCCTTCTGCGCCCTTGAGATCTTTTGCCTTCTATCTTGCCTTGCAAAATTAGTTGATTTAGTTGATACTTCTCATTGCGCACACACACCCTAAGTATGTCATCTTTCTGATTTTCACTATACGCATAATTTCCAGATCTTTATTCATACGTTGGATCACGGTGTTGTTTGTAACATGGTGTATATAGGAAATTCTGAGCATGCAGCGGTAGCACCACATTTCGAAGGCTTCTAATCGTTTGGATATTGCCTCCGTCAAGGTCCACGCTTCGACTCCATATAAAAGGGTAGAAAATACATAGCAGCTCAAGACTCGTGTTCTTATATCAATCTTCAGGTGCATATTACATAAAATCTTCCTGAGGCGATTGAAGACAGCTCTTGCCTTTTCTATACGACATCTTATTTCCTGTGAGTGGTCCCATTCCTTATTTAGGCTGCATCCAAGATATGTAATTTTGTCGATTATTTTCAAGGGTTCATTATTAGCTGTGAATTAGTGCTGTATTACGTCGTTTTTACTTACTACAAGAATTTTGGTCTTCTTACAGTTTAATTTCATGCCGTATCTGTCACAGGCTTCCACTACACGGTCTATTACTGTTTGCAGATTCTCCGCATTATCAGCAATCAAAACCGTATCGTCCGCATATCTTAAATTGTTTATGATTTCACCATTGATCTTTATACCTTCTCTTAAACCATCAATAGCTTCCCTGAACAGCATTTCCGAGTAACTATTTGACAACGTCGGTGATAAAATGCAGCCCTGACGTACTCCCCGTTTTATCGTGAATTCTTGTGAGGTTTCGTTGTCTACTCGTACAGTTGCCCTTTGTTGTAAGTATAAATTTTTAATTAGGCGTAAATCTTTGTCATCAATACCAGATTCTTTCAGTACCTGAAGTAATTTTCGATGTTGTACCTTGTCAAATGCTTTTTCAAAGTGTATACAGCATGCGTAGACTTCGCAATTTACGTTTCGAGCTCTTTGTATCAATACTTGTATGGAAAATAGGGCCTCTCGCGTTCCCAGTCCGTTTCTAAACTGAACACTGCTAATGTTTTCTTCAAGTTTTCTATATATGCGAGATTGAATAATAGAAAGAAGGATTTTGAGTGCATGGCTCATTAAGCTTATAATTCTGTAATCAGAGCGTCTGGTGGCATTTGCCTTTTTGGAGAGAGGGATCAAGGTGGAAACTAGCCAATCTGTAGGAAATTCTGCAGTTTCATAGATTTTGTTCATTAGACTCGTTAGGAGTTTGAGTTGGTTGTTTTCAAATAGTTTCAATATTTTAGCTTGTATGTTATCAGGTCCAGATGCTTTGTTGTTTTTAGTCTTTTTATTGCTTATGTTACTTCACTGAGCGTTATTTCTGGTCCTGAAGATCCAGAAACACTGACTTATGTCTCTTGCTCTTTCTTGAATAATTCTTCCATGTATTGCCTCCATCTCTCAAGTATTCTCTCATTTTCGTAGAGCAGATTGTTGTGCTTGTTTAGTATTAAGTTATGACTTCGTGATCCGTTTCCTCCCGTTAAGTTTTTGATCTTTTTATGTAGGTTAAAAGTGTCATGTTTCTGTTCTAGGGATTCTATTTCTATGCATTGATTTTGTAGCCATGATTCTTTTGCTTCTTTAATCTTTTTCTTAATGATTTTGTTTATTTCTTTGTACCTTTCCTCATTCTTATTTCTGTGTTTTCTTCGCTCTTCCATTAGCTCTAATATTTCTTGTCTCATCCATGGCTGTTTCTTTATATTGTTTTCTGGTTTAACCCTTTATAGGGCAGAATTATTTTTTGGTAATATAAACAAATTCTTTGCAGATTATAGATAAGGAATGTTCCATTATTGAACTTTCATTCGTATTTTCATTTTATTTTCACTCCTTGTTGTTTTTTTTAGGTGGTTGAAATTTCGACCACAGCCTGATTAGGTATGTTGACTTTGGTAAATGTAGTTGTGGTTCCATAATCGACCACAGAAAAAAACACATTAATTAAACATTTTTATTATGAAATAATGGAAAACATTGAATACATAATGCAACCTGGCAATCTGAGCATTTAATACTTGAACGTTTTGGCTTTGCTCTCGTTGAACAGAGTGCACAACGTCTTGATGTTCCTTTTTCTGGCATGTGATTGCCAACATCGCTTAGTCTCACCGTGCTTTCAACGCTAACAGAATTAGTGGTTGCTCCCATTTTCTTCAGTTTATTTCTTCCTATTGTTACCTTAGGTCCTGGTCTCTTTCTGTTATAGAAATCACCTATGAGCTCGTTGGCCAATACACTTCTAAAATACAGGTGACTCATTGGTTTCGATTTAATGGACCTCATTTTCATTGTAGTCTTATAAGTTATATATGAATTTACCACTTCTGCATCAATCAAATAGTAAATAATCTTCATATACCATCTTCGGGATTTCCATGAAATTGGATAAGAAGCATGAAGTTGATCGAATAGATCGACTCCACCCATATAGCGATTGTAATCACTTATGGCTTTTGGACACTTAACACTTTCTTGTTCACCATTCGGTTTTCTTCGCAAAACTGAAGTAATCTCAAGTGGATTATGCATAGTACTGCCGACTAAAACGCATTTGCGCCCCCGATCTTTCCATTTAACAACAGACATATCATTGGACATAAAATAATCGTGTTCTCCCATTTTCATTGTTTTGTCCTGTCTCATTTGTTTTGGAAAGCCTTTACGATTTATTCTAAAAGTTCCACAGCAGAACAAATCATAGGTTAACATTTTCTTAAGAAGAGGAAAACTCGAGAAAAAATTATCGAAATAAATGCAGTAGTTTGCGCCTCTAAGAGACTCGGTAATGTCTAATACCGTTTTAGCGCCTAAACCATATTCAGCATGTTGTGATTGAGATTTGCCTTCATATATGCTAAATGTGTGCACGTATCCAGTTTCGGAGCATGCAACGACCCAAACTTTAAAGCCTCTTTTTATGGGCTTTTTCGGCATATATTGTTTGAGAGAACTTCGCCCCTTGAAAGCAACCATACTTTCATCTACCGCAACATTTCTACTTGTATAAAAGTTCTCTTGAAAGCGTTGCTGCAGTTCTGTTATCAAAGGTCTTACTTTGAACAGTTTGTCAAAATTGGGGTTATTTTGATTTCTTTCCATGTTTTCGTTATTGTTTAGATGGAGAAAACGAAGAATTTTTAAGAATCGTTTTTGCGTAAAAATTTGCGAAACTCTTGGCACGTGCATGTTAATATCAGTTGACCAATAATGTCTCAAACTAGGTAGTTTATGAAACCCCATGATTATAAGAACCCCTAGAAATGCTTTCAGTTCTTCCTCAGTTAGGTCGAGATTATTATGATTTTGTTGTTGAGCATAGAGATTTGACTGTGTAATTGTATTAGCTATAATATCTTTGCTCATGAACAAAGAAAACACGTCGAATGGTGAATTTATATTGACCGGTTTTGCTGGGCCAAATGGTCTGGTAAACGGCGCATTCGAATATTTTTGCGCATCAGAAGCGTTCTTTCTCCATTTATATGTATCATCGCACTTTACTGTGTTCTCTTGGTTCTCTTCTATTTCGTCTTCGCTTGAGGAACTATCGACGTCGTCAAAAATGCGATTTGTTCTTACCTGAGGGTGGAAAGCTATATCATCCATTGAGTCATCTGAATCAACATCAAGAAATTCAACCTTGTCATCATTAGACAATGAAGTAATAGTCGCGTTGGATGCAACCGACGTTCGGTTGGAAATAGGAAGATTATCTTCTGCATCAGAATCACCCTCAAAATCTGAATTTATGGCTTGTTGATATGGAATACCATCTATGTAATCAAATAAATCATCCTGAGTCATATTTTGTAAATTTTCAAGTATATTGCGGTGTTCCATTTTACTGCAAAAGATACGTACATTGTTGTATACAAATACTTGAAAAATTTAATTACTTGATCTACCGCACAGCAATTTAATTCTTGGAAATATTATTCAAGTAAGTCAGATTTACGTAAAAAAAGAATATAATTGTATAGATTTAAAATAAACAAGAGTGAAAATACATTTCAATAGAACAATTGTAAAATCAGCATGTGCTACTTTGAGGTTATGTTTAGTAAATCAAGATATATCATCTTAGCGCCAATAAAATCTGAATAGATAATAAAAGACCATAATACTGTGATGTGTTACCTTGAGTTTGATGTATAAATCTTTTGTAAATTATTTTTCTAACTTTTACAAACGGCAAAAACCTGTGATCACGTTCAACGGTAACTTACAGAGTATGATGGGTTGTGGTTGGCGAATCGACCACATTGCTGCCACGTTGCCGTATTTTGTTCTGTGGTGTTCATTTTGGGTACAATTCATTTACAAACACTGAATTTGCACTTCGGTAACTTTTCATGTCAATTACTAGCTCATAAGTATTAATAAGAGCAGTGGTCGAAATATCCACCACAGACCTATAAAGGGTTAAGTTTATTATCTACCACTGAATTACAGATATTTTTGATTTTATTCCATATATCATCCACACTTATGTTTTCTTGATTAATATCTGAGATTACCATGCTGTTTATTTTGTTGTTGATCTCCTCTTTGACTTCTTCTCTTGTGGTTTTATTTTTAACTTCTGGATGTCCGGACGTTTTTGTGCTTTTCTTTTATTGACTTTCTTCATGTGGAGTTTGAAACGTCCTAGTAAAAGATTATGGTCTGATGGAACATCTGCTCCCTGATATGTTTTTGCGGATTTTACTGAATTCTGAAATCGCTTGTTGATGATGATGTAGTCAATCTGGTTTCTAATCATTTTTTTATACAGTCAGCTGGAGATTTCCAGGTGTAGAGTATTCGAGGTGGTAATTGGAAAAAGGTGTTCATTATTGCACTCTGGCAGAACTGAACAAGGCGGTCTCCTTTATCATTGCGCGTTCCTAGTCCAAAGTGTCCCACAGTATTGCCAACACCTCCTTTGCGTACTTTGGCGTTGTAATCTCCTAGCAGGATATTCACTTCTTGTTTTTTGGTATGTTTTAAGGATATTCACTTCTTTTTTTTTCTGGTATGTTTTAAAGATTCTTTCAACTGTTCATAAAATATTTCTATTTCCTGCTCTGAGCTTTCCGAAGTTGGAGCATATGCTTGAATAATGTTCACGTTAACTGGTTTAGCATTAGTTTTGAGTACTGCAAGTCTATCTGATATTCCTATAAAACTAAGTACACATTTGTTAACTTCTTTATTTACTATTATAGCCACTCCGTTTTTGTTTCTTGTTGTGGTATCTCCACAGAAGTATATTGTGTGGTTTTCTATTTCGCACAGGCCTAAATTGGGCCATCTAACTTGACTGCATCCAAGTATGTCAATGAGTCTTCGCATTTCTTTAATTACGTTATTCAGTTTTCCGGCCTGGAAAAAACTTCGTACATTCCATGCACCAATCTTCTTATCATGCTTAAATCTAAATATTTGTGGCAACCGGGGGATTCTTAGCACCCTCTCCCCACTTAAGTCGTACCTGGGACTAAGGGCCGTTTCTATATTGACTTGATCCATTGTGATTATTCTAGGGAAAGTTAATTGGGGTGGTTTCCCGTTGCCTTCCCCAATGATTTTTCTTTCGTGTGAGGTTTACTCCTTGGGAATGGATATATGAGAGGATTTATTTGTTTTTGGTAGGGATCTTGGGGTGGGAACATGACTTCCCCCGGCACGGGTTGGGGGATAGCCATGGCTCGCGTAGGCAGGGTTGCATACCTGAAGTAAATCTATCTCATACCGGGATCGTACAAGTGTATCTACCCGGTACCGCTTACGATGTTATACTAATAATAATTAATCTCAGGGTTTTTAGAGTTTATTTTATAATGAAAATTACGATAATTTGATAGAGCTGTATAATCGTGTTTCTTTTACAAAAAGCTAAACGTTAACTGACTAAATATAATGTACGTTTACGTTTGAAAATATTACGGCTCGCCCTCCAGAGGCGCAGCGTCAGGGGTTGGTTTGTTACAGTACCTAATAATATTAAAATTAAAAACTTATATGTCAGTACAAGAATGTTGTGTTTTTATTTTCTTTCAAACATATTGAAAATACCGCCTACAACTTAAGAACACGCCATGTTATTATTTATTACAAACGATCGTTTATTTATTTTAAATAAGTTTTATTATTACGACTTGCGTTATAACAATAAAAGAACGATCTTTCGGGAGAACTAATATTTTGGCCAAAAGTCGTAAAAAAATAAAAAAAATTAAGGACATAGAAGTGAGTAGTTCAAAATTTTTATATGTTTTTCGGTTATTTAAAATCTACCAATACAAATTATTGAACCCCGCCTGTGGTGACAAATGGGTGGATCGAGTAGCTCAGGAGTCACCACTGCTTGCTTCGGAATCCAGGACGGAACTTTTGGAAACGACTCAAGCTGCGAAACAAGAACTATATATTTGGAAACTGGAATGTGAGGACACTAAATAAACTAGGAGCTCAAACCGCACTTCTGCAAGAACTAAAAAGATATAAGCTCATGATTACTGCTCTTCAGGAGACAAGATGGCTGGGGAAAGGTGTCAGGGACACTAACACGCACACAATTCTATATAGTGGGAAGGAACAAGGAAGCAAACAATGTGGAGTTGCATTTGTGGTGGATAATGATTTTAAGTAAAAAATCATAGTCTTCCAGGCAGTCAGTGAAAGGATACGCAAGTTAAGAATTTGCACCCACTACTTCAACCTAACAATGATAAACCTTCTCTGCCCAACAGAAGAACAAGAACAACATACAAAGGAAAGCTTCTACCAACAGCTGGAGATAGTATATGACAATGCGACCAAAAATGACATCAAGATTATAATGGGTGATATGAATGCTAAAACAGGCAAGTAGCCGCCAAAATGACATGGATTTCACCAGACGGGACCACAACCCATCAAATCGACCATGTGTTGATAGACAAAAGGACAGCCAGTAATATCTCAGATGTGAGAACGACAAGGACCATGCTGTGGATCAGACCATCTTTTACTCCAAACCAAATTTAGATGCAGAGTTAACAAAGAAAGAATCGAAAGACAATCAAGAACAAACAAACTGGTTCTGGAAAAACTGAAGATTCAGGAATGTAAAGAGAAGTTCGAAGAAGTCTAAAATGAGTTAAGGATGCTAGAACTGCACTCCGTAGAGAGCAAATAGAATAATATCAAAACAGCAGTACTGACAGCGGCAGAGTCCACCATGGGAACCAAGAAAAAGGCGAGAAGAGGAGCATGGTTCGATGACGAGTGGAGACAAGCAATAGAGGATAGAAATGAAGCACACAAAATTGTATTAAAAAGAAGAACACGGGAAAGACGAACATCATTTGAAGTCGCACGACGGAAAGCAGACAAGATAATTATGTAGAAATGAAAAAAGAGCCTATGAAAATGGACAAATAGAAAATATGCAAGAAAATTTCAAAAACAACGAAATTAGAGGGGCTTACGAAAACTTAAAAAAGCTTTCGAAAAAACTTAAATATTTCGGAAACTTTTGGATTTTTTATTCTAAAAAAATAAGACAGTTAAGAACATTTTAAAGTATATTTTCACAAAGTGTCATCAAAATTGAATAACGTTTACAGAAACGAAAAATAAAAACGAAAACATCGAAAATGACACGATTATCTTCATTTTTCTCGGTAATTTTGAGGTTTTGTTAAAAATGTTGTGTTATCTAAAACTTTAATATTTAAAATTTTTTGATAAGATGTTAAATTTTGTCAAAAATAAAAAAAATTCTTTTTTCATCTCGTTTTTCCCCTCTCTAAATCACCCCGGAACTTTTCAGCTGTTTCATCATCATCAGTGGTGCTACAGCTCTAGTTGAGCCTTGACCTTCCCCAGTCTATTTCGCCAGTCGTTTCTGTTCATCGCCAACCGTTGCCAATTTGCCGCGCCGATTTTCCTTGCGTCCTCGTCCACATCGTCCCTCCATCTCAGTCGTGGTCTGCCTCTACTCCTATTTCCCACTGGGACCGATAATAGAGTTCGTCTGGGTGGGTAATTTTCATTTGCTCTTGACACATGTCCAGCCCATCTAAGCCTACCTATTTTTATGAAGGATATTACATCTCTACCATTTACTATTTTTTTATACTTCTCGTACAATTCGAAATTATATCGCCTTCTCCAAATACCATTCTCACAGAATGCGCCCATTATTCTTCTTAGTATCTTCCTTTCGAAGACGAGCAGAAGATTTGCGTCTGTTTTGGAGATGGTCCATGTTTCTGACCCATATGTCAGCACTGGTAGGATGAGTGTTCTATATACTATTAGTTTGGTTTTCTGGCTTAAATTTCTGTTTTTTAGCTGCTTGCTTAGTCCAAAATAACATTTGTTTGCTAGCAGTACCCTCCGTTTTACTTCTTCAGATGTGTCATTATCGGTTGTTATGAGAGAACCCAAATATGTAAACTTATTTACTACCTCAAAATTATATTGGTCTATACTGAAGTTTTCTTCGGCTTTTCTAGCTCTATCTCTGTTATTTGGAATAGATGCTAACATTTTGGTTTTTTCCTCGTTTATTTTAAGGCCCATATTTTGTGCGGCTGTCAAGAAGGTGGAAGTCATCTCTTTAAGTCCTCGTGTAGTACGTGCGATCAAATTCAGATCGTCAGCGTAAGCCATAATCTGCGTTGATTTATTAAAGATTGTTCCCCTATTGTGTAACTCGGCATCTCTTATAGTCTTTTTTAACGCTATATTAAAGAGAAGGCACGCCAGCGCGTCTCCCTGCCTTAACCCTGCATATGTTTCAAACGCTTGTGACATATCGCCTTGTATTTGCACTCTGCAGATCACTTTACTAATAGTTGTTTTTACGAGCCTTATTAATTTATGGGGAATGTTAAGTTCATTCATGGCTTCGTATAATTTACCTCTTAGGACGCTATCATACGCTGACTTAAAGTCCACAAAGAGATGGAACGTGTCAATATTAAATTCATTGGTTTTTTTCTAAGATTTGACGTAGCACAAAAATCTGGTCAATTGTTAACCTACCTGGCCTAAAACCGCTTTGATACTCACCAAGGATTTCTTCCACGTACGTACTTAAACGGCTGTACAGGGTGTTGGAGAATATTTTGTACATTGTATTCAGAAGAGTTATACCCCTATAATTTTTACATTCCAACAAATCTCCCTTTTTGTGCAGTGGACATATGATTCCAGTGCACCATTCCTCTGGCATTTGTTCTTCTTCCCAGACTTTGACTATTATGTTGTAAATTTGGTGCATAATGCTGTTACCTCCATGTTTGATGAGCTCTGCGGGGATACAATCCACTCCTGGGGACTTGCTATTTTTGAGTCGTGTGATTGCGTCTTTCACTTCAAATATTGAAGGAGGTTCTACGTGAGTGTTATTTCTTGGTTTTTGGGGTGACGCATCCTCCACTGACGCATTTTCCACTTCGGTACCAAGTAGTTCTTTGAAGTGCTCAACCCATCTGCTTTGTACTGCGTCAGCGGTACTGACTATATGTCCATTTTTGTCTCTACACATCGTCAGCCGTGGTTTAAATTCTTTTCTTGACTTTTCAGCTGTTTGACTTATTTTATTTTGTGTACTATACCCTCACCTACCACTTTCTATTATAAAACTTTAGATACAATTTTTTTTAATTAAAATTAAGCTAATTTCCTTGGTCTATACAAATCTCGGTCGTATCCTTTGGCAATTTTTGTTTAAAGTACAACTTGTAGCTAAAGTTCATCCGTTCTAAAAATGTCTTAAAATGGAATTAGTCTAAACGAGTTACCTAATTAAGCCGAAAATGTCACGAGGTATACACAAAACACTACAAAAAGCTAATATAATGGCTAATAAATTTCGTTTAACACAAAATCGATACGTCTTAACGCATAAAACTAGGTTAATTCTCAATTCCAAGAAACTTAGTCCGAGATCCGACTGCAAGAAATATTATTTATAGAAAAAATCATACTACATTCGATAATAATTATAAAAATGTGAGCCAGGTGTACGAAATATCCACATGCTGTTCTACAAAATCATCAAAAGAATATTAATAACATATATTTTATTATATATTTTATTATAGCAGAAGGGCCTTAACTTATTTTATTTAGATGGAACACCCTGTATATTTTTATAATGTTAAAAGAACTTGTCATTCCTAATTCGTACATATCAATTTTGGTACAAATTTGTTAAAACGAGAATTAAATCAGTTTGCAGTTAAAAAATAGGTAAATTATTTACATGAACAATGATTCATCAGAAAGAAAGGCGAAACAAGAAAATAATTTAACTTACAGTTTGTCCTTCTATCCCTAAAAACTCCATAAACTGTAACTTAACTCCTTCCCTCTCACTCCAATGGCGCTACAGCCCAAATCGGGCCTTGGCCTCCTCCAAACTACGCGTCCGTCCTTGTCGGTCCCGCGCCGATCTTCTCCAGGTTCTAACGTGTAGAAAATTTTGCGCGTCCTCTGCCACTTCATCCTCCCATCTTTTCCGTGGCCTTCCTTTTGGTCTTGCGCCCTGCATTTTACTATCTAGGGCTCTTTTCGGCAATCTTTCTGTCTCCATTCTTACTACATGACCAGCCCAGCGAAGTCTCTGAAGTTTAACGAATTCTGAGATCGGTGTCTCTTTGAACAGTAACTTAACTCACATAACTTTATTTGATCTTTGTTTAACTGTTGTACTTATATATTCGTAGGACTGCGCCATATTATCGATTTTTCCATCTTTCGGCTACTGCCGAATTGCGACAAAAACTAAAAAAAGAACAAGCTTGAGCGAGATTCCACGTACTCCAACCTCCAACATAAATTTTCCCACCGACCTAAGTGGAAAGATTCTTATTTATTTCATGCGTATTTATCTAGGCGGAACCGAGATCAAACAAAATAATAATTTGTTTATTATAAACAGACTCCAAAATGTTTAAATCCCAGAAACGCATAAAGTTTAAGAATATTTTTCTGTTTTTATGATACACGCGGTGAAACGAAAATGTTACAACCGTATGCAACAAATACAGAACCATTGCCCTTGTTCCTCATGCAAGCAAAAACCTGCTACATATAATCAATGAACGACTAAAAAATTTTCTACTTCCAGGGATAGTCGAAGAACGATGCGGATTTGTAGCCAGTAAAAGAAACGCGGGAGCAGATACTGAACTGCAGACAGATAATAGGAAAAGCAAGGGAACACAACATACCAATGCTGCCCTGTTTCGTAGATTACACAAAGGCTTTCGATTCAATAAAACGGGATCCCCTCTGAAATATAATGGAAGGTATGGGAGTATCTAACCACCTAGTTAACCTAATAAGAAATCTGTATGATAAAAACTCGGATAAAGTTAAAATACACGGAATATATTCAGATGCGTTTAAAACAAAGAAAGAAGCTAGACATGGCTGCATACTATCACCATTATTATGCAGCATATATTTTGAATATATCATGAGAAAAGTACTAGGTGAATGGGATAGAGGAATAACTATAGCAGGCAGAAAAATCAGTAACTTGCGATACGCAGATGAAACACTTGTACTACTAGCAGCGAATGCAGTCGAAATGATTGCCATCACCGAACGACTAAGCCGGATAAGCGAAGAATTTGGGCAGATCAACACCGGAAAATCAAAAATAATAATGAACAGATTTGTATACTTAATCTCGCTGATAACCAACAATAGCGATTGCTCCTCACCTCAGTAATAAAGCCTAGATTGGCAATGGCCCGAACCGCAGCAGCTAAATTAATTAAAATATGGAAATACCTAACAATAATAAGTAATACTAAGCTCAGGTAGGTCAATGCCCTTATTTTTCCCATTGCTAGATACGCGTTTCCTAGACAGAACATAGAAACAACCTGTCAATTCTGGAAGAGCTTCATTTAAAAGACAGGCAGTAAAAAAGTAAATCGAGCATACCTAACTTACTTCGACCACATAACTAGAAGAACGGGGACCATGGAACTATTGGTAGTAGAAAGAAAGTAGAAGGCCGAGAACCAAGAGGAAGATCTCCAACATGATGGGCAGATCAAATGAAGACTCTGGTGGGAAAATCCCTACATGAAGCCGTCCACATGGCACAGGATCGCAGCCAATAGAGACAGTAAATTAACAATATTCAGACTGTCACCATGTCCTGACAATGGCTCAAAGAATAACGAGAGAGGAGTAAGAGAAGAACACCTGGGGGAGATGCTTATGCAAGACATTTCGGTAAAGGGGATTAATATTGGTAGGTCATATGGAGAACTGTAATCAGGGAAGCCGAATAAAGACAAAGAAAATGATGATAATTTGTGTTTCTATATATTATCTCTCATCAAAAGGGTCTTCTCCTTTGTGTACTTACTTGTGACTGATTACACTCTTTTTCCAAAGATTTCTTATTTCGTTATTCATTATTGTTTTTACTGAATCGCTTATCTTTCAATATATTTAATATCCTATCAATTCTGTTTCCTGCAAGAATGCGTTTGTGTCTTTTTTTTTCTATGCTTCTTTCATTAATTTTATTGTCGAACACTTAGGTCTTGTTCTCAATCTTTATTTCTGCCAAATTAAGCTAATTTTCCTAAAGCTTTATTTTGGTCTTTATTGGATGCATCTCCAATCCATAATTCAAAAAACTTCTAAAAAGTTAAACTATTTAACTTTCTGCTATTCACTGCTGTCATCACTATACGCTACGAGCTGAGACGTTGATGTTATAATTGTAGATTTTATTTTGGCAGTTTTTATGTCCATTTTATCGCGACATTAAATAATGAAGTTGACCATCTGTGTATTTGTCTTATTCCAGTTGCTATTTTTATGTTTTTGGAAGAGCAATTTTGTGTTGATCCAGTCATTTTTGTTAGTCTAATACTTTTCATCGGGTGTCTTGATCTTTCAGTCTTTTATTAGGTCTTATTTTTCAAGACCTTTCTATCAATCGAAAACAGAAGATGCTTGAAACTGACAATAAAGTTAATTCAGGCATGAAGTTTTCTTGGCGATAGTGGACAGCGAGTGAAGTATTTAAGAGTCGCACCTCGGCCTATCAATAACCTTTAACCTGCAAAAAAAATACCGGTTCTGTCGTGAGTCGCGTTTCCGCGTTACTTTCTACACGTAAAAATCCACCTACGGCCATTGTTTATTTTATCCAAAGCAATTTTCGAACTAAACGGAGCAGTATTTCATAATCGATTTACCGTTTTAATACAACACCAAAGAGAACTATTTCGTTGAATGTATGTCAATACTGTAGCGAGCAGAGACCAATGATGTAGCATGTGGATTTTATCAGCGAATGTTTTCTCTAGTTTATCACATATCTTGTTGGGACTAAATCACAAATTAAAAATAATCTCTTTATTTAACGTGTTTGTTAGCAGATGCAAAGAAATTTTCAAAAACTATCTGTAAATAAAAAACATCTGTTTTTGTAAATTTAAATTAAAAAATATATTTGTTTTTTTTTAAGAAAGTTATATGTATTTGTACTTAGTTATATGTTTATGTATTTTTTATTATAAAAAACTAATCTACTTCATTTTCAGTATTTCATTTCTAATTATGTTGTCAGTTTCAGCACTTGTATTTTATAAATTTTCTTAAAACACAAGTTCGCTTAATCGGTATATCGACATTTTTCTCTACGTTTAGTCATTTTTAAATTTAAATCCTAAATGTAATTTACCCGACTTTAATAATAAAAAACAAAATAAAAATATTTTCTCAGAAAATAGTCCATTTAAAATGTTTAAATGAGACATCAGCTTCTTCAGAAGAATGAATAATTTAAAAATATTTTTGAGCTTTAGTTAATTTATTTTTTAATATATAAAAGGGGTTTCGTCTAAGATCACTGGGAGAATATACCACAGACACATTATCTATTACCATTGGCTTAAAACAAAGGGATAGGTCATCGTCATTACTGTTCAATGGAGTGTTAGGCGGCCATCAAAACAGCTAACATTCAGCCGAAAATGTTTTCTTACCAGGGACCCCAAATGATTTTAGCGTATGCCGACGACAACGACATTGTAGAAAGTATTATCACCTTCAAAATACAGGAAATGTTTAAAACAATAGCAAAAGAAGCAAAAAAGTAGGACTAAACATCAATGAAGAAAAAACTAAATATATGCACATCCACCACACAATAGGAGAGATAAAGTAGGGCAGAATATAACGCATTTACGCATTTTTTACGATTTTGCCGAAACTACTGGCAACATTGTAATGAAATTTTATACGAATATGTTTTGGAAGCTGATACATCCCATGCATTTGTTTTTATATCTGATTCTCATAGAGGGCGCTAGTTACACGGATCGTACTAAGTATTAGTCAATATAACTTTTTTAAGAGTATAATTATTAATCAAAATTTCAAGTCAACTTAAACATCATTCAATTTTACACGAAAAAGGTACTCTTGGTAAAACTCGATACTGTGTACCGTTTTCGGAATATTTTGATTTGAAAATTATGAAGTAATAATTGATGCTGGTAGTAATGATAAAGTTCTAATAGGTATACCTATTAGAACCTATCTATGTTTTCCAAGTGTGCCATGGAAATCTGACATTTATTGAATGTTATGACGATAAATCAACAATAATTAGAGTTTTGAAACCTTGTTATTTGTAAAATCAAATCAAAATGTACTCAAATGTTGAATACACTGACATGTTATTAACCTTAGGCGAATGTTTAGGATGTTCTAGTGCAGCTGTGACATGTTATGCAGAAAAGTTTCCTAGAAGAAACTTACCAAGTAAAAAACATTTAGAGCCGTTGAACGACGTTGTCGAGAAACTGGGAATGTGAGACCAAATAAAATAAATTCTGGTAGACCAAGAACAACAAGAACAATTAATAAAGAAAATAATATTTTAAATTTACTTGATCAAGATCCAACAGTTAGCGTAAGGAATATAGCAAGACAAACAAATACTTCTTCTTCAAGTACTTGGCGGATACTGAAAGAACAGCAATTACATCCTTATCATTACAGACAAGTCCAAGAGCTCTTGCCAGATGATCTACCGGTTAAAGTGGATTTTTGTGAAATATTGCAACAAAGGACAGCCCACAATCCAAATTTTTTAAAATGCATTCTTTTTACGAACGAGGCCACCTTTACGCGACAAGGTATGTTTAACTCCCATAATGCACACTACTGGTGTGATGAGAATCCACGAGTCAAAAGGGTATCACATTACCAACACTCATTTAAAGTTAATGTTTGGGCAGCAACTTTAGGTAACAAGTTAATAGGTTATCATATTCTACCTGGAAATTTAAATGGTGATATGTATCTTGATTTTTTAAACAATTCCTTATTCGAGATATTAAAAGATTTAACGCTAAACGAGCGAAGATCTTTATTTTTTATGCACGATGGAGCTAAACCACACTTTGATAGAAGGTGTCGTAATTGGTGGAGTAATCATTTTCCGAATCGATGGATTGGTAGAGGTGCAGAAGCTCCGATTCATTGGCCACCTCGGTCATGCGATTTTAACCCTTTGACTACGCAGTTTGGTCGTATATTAAGGAAAAAGTCTATGCTACAGAGGTAAATTCACGCCAAGAATTGGAAGAAAGAATTCACCGTCAATTTAATGACATCATAGCTGATCCCCTACCGTTTAGAAGGTTAATGGAATCTTTAGAAAAAATAATAGACTTGTGTATTCGCGAAAACGGAGGCCATTTTGAACACTTACTGTAATTGAATTTTATTTTATGTTCTTAGTCATTAATTTAATTTTCTTCTTGAGAGTTTTGTTTAATTACTAACTATTTTATAAAAGCATCAATTATTACTTCATAATTTTCAAATCAAAATATTCCGAAAACGGTACACAGTATTGAGTTTTACCAAGAGTACCTTTTTCGTGTAAAATTGAATGATGTTTAAGTTTACTTGAAATTTTGAATAATAATTATACTCTTAAAAAAGTTATATTGACTATTACTTAGTACGATCCGTGTAACTAGCGCCTTCTATGAGAATCAAATATAAAAACAAATTCATGGGATGTATCAGCTTCCAAAACATATTCGTATAAAATTTCATTACAATGTTGCCAGTAGTTTCGGCAAAATCGTAAAAAATGCGTAAAATTTTTTTCCTTCAACGCCCTGTATCTTGAAAACCGATGGCGTTACAAAAATTTTTTACTAAGCAAACTCCAATTATTTTTCTGTTTTTTACCTACCCTAGAGACGGGGTTACCTTTTTTGAAACACCCTGTAGAAGCTGTTTGTATTATCTTTAAAATTAAAATGAAATCGGCGCCATTCTTTAATAGTTTATCCTCGTAAGGAAACGAGCTCAGAAAAGAAATAAAATGAAAAATTTAAAACAAAACTATTCTTTTATTATTTTGTAACGAACAAAAAAAAAGGTTATTAGAAGATTCTACGTTAAAAAGTTACGTCATCCCAGAAAAGAAATAAACAAGTCTGTGTTTACAGTATATAATTAAACATGAGAAGTGCTTATACTAAACTAAAATTAAAATCGTATTCGTAAGAAAACAAAAATTTTATATCATGGTATTAGATTATGAATGAGAAATATAAGAAAAAAATACATTTGTTTATTAGGTAGAATGTAGATATTTATTGCAATTAAAAGATCAATAATACATCACTTCACTGTTAATTAGTTCATAGATAATCTTCACTGTTCAATAAAAAAAATATAAAATGGATACAGTCTGACTTATCAAAATGCTGGTGTTGTGTGTAGAAAGGATATAATTTTTTTTACCCTCTAGGTACTCGGCTAGCAGAAGCATTGGATCTATCACAGAAGGAACATAATATTCACGATAAGAATATATAGGATTGTACGGCTAAGCAAACGAGATATTCTCCAAACGAATTGATGGTTTTAGAACACATACTATAAATCCATAGCTATTAAGATAACCCCGGGCCAATAAACATAGTTCTAGCAACTATTAGGCTCCCGGTAAGGATCTAAAATAAATATTTATTTGAAAATATATAAGAGGAAAGGAATTTCTCGGCTTATCTCGTCAAGAGACCACTCAAACAGAATTTTCGTCTTGTCTGTTGGATGTTCAAAGAGAAAAAGGAAGGGAGAGGAATTTCGCGGAGTTAACGAACGCTCTAATTTTGAGCCGACGGTCGGAGCTATTAGGAACTACAGTAGGGTGCTTGAGGTAATTTAAATGCACTCGGCGGATAGATGGCGTGAGCAACATTGATTTGAATATTTACTAGGAATTATAATAATACAGTTTTTGAAACTTTTGAAACGGTTACAACCAATACATTTGTGTAGATAAAAGAAGGGGCCAGGTCGAAGACGAACGTCTTGATTTAAAAATTTGAGAGAATGGTTTAACAGATCCTCTGCATGCCTTTTTCGAGCTGCTGTCAACAAAATTAGTATAGCCAATTCGGTAGCCAACGCACGATAATCGAGAAGGGCATAAGAAGAAGAAGTATACGTTTGTGGTGAAGCCATGATTCTATTGTTAGGTACTTTTCGTCACACTTTTCCTTTTATTTCCCGATGAACTGCTGCGGACGAACTAAACGCATGCCGAACATTATCCAATTTGTGGCGGTAGGTAAAGACGCTCCAATGGACAACTAACATGCTAGAGTTTTTGCAACAAGATCAAAGCAATTGTGTTTTTGAATTGTTATTAGATATTGTAAATGCTAAAGTCGCTATTGACACCTCGACTGGATTCGTCACATTACTAATAGATTTCTGTTGCTTCACAGACACGGAAGAGAAGTTTCTTCAGACTGTTTTTAGGACATATTGCAACAGTTCAATAACCATAATTGGCTGAATGAACGAGCAATAATCGCGGCAAAAAATGCTGACGTCAATGATCTTCATACTACATTTCATAATTTTCTTCCAGGAAAGTTGTTTTCGTTTAAATCAGTTAACACAGTTATAAACCAGGATGACAGATCCTACAGAGTTTTTGAATTCGTTGGAATTGCCTGGATTCCCACCTCACAATTTACAATTAAAAGTAGGATCAATTGTCATTATGCTTAATAAATTTAATCAACCTCGACCAGTGGCGGCTGGTGTGGTAAAATTTTGGGTAGGCCAAGCCAGCAAATTACATATAGCTATGTGTAATCAGTGACGGATCCAGAGGGAGGGGTCACGGGGTCATGACCCCCCCCCAACTAATTTTTTAATGATTTCTCTGTTCATTTTAACTTCTGCGTTGTATCTAATTTTTGCGATTTTTGATTTTTCATCTAGCAAATCCCGAACAGAAAACGCCCTCTTCTGTACATCCTTAAAGGACAGGAAATTACTTGAATGTTCCTTGCAACTGGAATGTTTTTTTAAGGAGGCAGACATATTTTTTAAATCAAAGTATCCTTCACATTTCCATACACATTTCTTATTAGAAAATATTAAACACGGCCAACAATATTGTCTGTTTTTCGTAATATTTCCAGACAACCATTTTGTTTTGTATTTATTTATACAAAGTATTATTTCTGCTTTCTGGTGGTTGATACTGATAAATAACTGATAAACTGAATAAAAACTGAATTTATTTGTACATTGCTTACACTGTGTTATAATATCGTTACATGATCGACATGATTCTTTTATTTAATCTATTGTCATGCGCGCTGTCATCAGCTGACATGCGACGAGAACTTATTTGCCCTACATTTGTGTATTCTGCAACACATTTGTAGACATCATACCAAGAGAAATTAAAAGTACGCACCTTTTTCCCATTTTTTTGCGCAATGTTGGAGTAGGCCTTTCATTCATAATAATTTTTTTTCTATCAATTTCAGTCATTTTTATGTCAGTTATAAAACAATCTCACAATATATAAGTTGCATACAATCAGGCGATATAGAAATCACGCAAATGTGATTTTTTTTCTTCGAATTTTACGAATTTTTTTAAATTTATTTGGGCAACCGTGCACTTGTTTGCAATTGTGTTGTTTGTTTAAAAATATGTTACAATTATATATTATGTTGCATATTTTTTTATCATAATTTAAAAGAAAATGTATATTACAATTTGATAATTACGTTACAAGTGACAACGATGGTCGCCGTAGGCCCGATCGTCTGGTGCCTAAACAGCAAGCATAAACACGACAATAATAATCGCTGTCCGGCAAGCTGCATAACTTCAAACGCTTTTTGTACGAAGATCTTACGTGAGCTGGGTCGGCCAGTTCTGATCGGGCCTATTAATGATATTTAAAATGCCTTAATACGATTCGATGCTTTCTGTGGTAATATAATAACATAGTTGTTTTAACTGAAGCTAATGTATTGAGTGATTTAGTACATTTAAAAGTTATTTACATGCATTAACATAATTTTTGAATACATGTTTTTCAATTTTGAAGCTCTTAAAATTATTGGGTAGGCCCGGCCTATCCTGCCTACCCCCAAAAGCCGCCACTGACCTCGACTTGCAATGGAATCAGCCTCACTGTTAAAAGTCTAATGAATAATGTCATTGAGGCAACAATCATCAAGGAAAAATGCAAAGGAGAGGATGTCTTGATCCCGCGTATACCAACGATTCCAAACGGACTTACCCATTTTGATTTTAAGCTTCTACAATTTCCCGTACGTTTGACTTTTGCAATGACGATAAGCAAATTGCAAGGCCAACCGTTAGAAGTTTGCGGAATTATTTTAGTTTTCATGTTTTTCGCGTTTCGCAATTATTCGCGCGTTGGAAAACCCACATCGTTATATATTTACGCACCGCAAAGAAAAAAAATTTTATCAGAAAACATTAAATGATTTAACTACTAGTCTTCTATTTCTATAAGATCTATTTTAAAATTCACCAAGTACCGGCACTGTGGATGTCGACTCTGAGATTAGTGACAGTTTTGAGAAAGTACTGAAATAAATACCTTAAGAGCTTGTTATATTTAATATTAGTTGATTATAATAAGTTATTTATAATATTGTTTATGACAAGAGATCATAAAATTGAATAGAGGCTTTAATGTTGCCTATTCTATTATGTTTACAGGTATTTTAAAATATGATATATTTGAATACACCTTTTTTGTTTACAGAAATACAATTCAGTCCTGATTTTATGGAACTCCCCAAGTGGTAAGTGAAATAACTAAAACTGTATTCAAAAACATTTTTGCCCCTATTATAAAATACAAATGAATGAAACAGACTTGAATTTGTAGTAAAAGCATCGACGAGTGATAAAATCATTATCATAACATCAATTGGCGCTGATAAAATCGAAATTTTTAACATACCAATTTGAACTACAATATTTCAACAAGAGGAAATAAAAAATACGGTAGTTTTTCAATAAGTAAAAAAAGATAAAAAAAATGTAGATGGGTATACTTTTAAAACTTATGTGAAGATTTTTTTATTGTTACTACACAGTTAGTCTAAGCAGATAAATTTCAAACACCAATTGGTTAGATTGCCCGTCGACAAAAAGTTTATGATAGATACTCTCTACAAACTTTGAGTATCACTTTATTAGATGCCAGTATATATTAGTAATTATTCGTAAATATTTATCGTCCAATGCAGCCGTTTTAAT
The DNA here is from genome assembly GCF_040954645.1 of Diabrotica undecimpunctata. Taxonomy (NCBI): domain Eukaryota; kingdom Metazoa; phylum Arthropoda; class Insecta; order Coleoptera; family Chrysomelidae; genus Diabrotica; species Diabrotica undecimpunctata. Next base: position 35,915,474 of record NC_092811.1, on the reverse strand, counting down.
ATTTCTAGCATTGTGGTATGTCGGACCTTGTCAAAAACTTTTTCAAAATCGATTGCACAGCTGTATACACTTTGATTTATATCTCTACATCTCTGGATCAATACTTGGATACTGAACAAGACTTCTCTCGTACCCAAGCCACTCCTAAATCCCAATTGAGTGTTGCTAATTATCTCATCTAATATCGTCTCTATTCTGCTATGTTTTACTCGCAGAAAGATTTTCAAAACGTGACTCATCAGACTTATTATCCGATAATCACGGCATGTCTTTGAACGATGTTTCTTTGATATTGTGACAAATGCCGACTTAAGCCAATTAGTTGATAATATCCCAGTCTTATAAATTCTGTTAGAGACCACACAGTGCTTTAATTCCATCCCAAAAACTTTAGTATTTGTAACCTCACTTTCTGTTATAGATGGACCTACTATAGTAATCGGTGTATAGTGTTCTACTCTTTCATCTTCAAATAATTTAGAAATGTCGTTTTTCCATTCTTTTAACTGTTCATTGATATATAGTCTGTGTCGTTTTTTGTCTTCTAAACTTTGGGATAGTTGTTTCCGTTTGATTCCGGTGATCTCTTTTAATTTATTGTGCAGATGAAATGTATCGTATTTCGTTTCATATCCTTCAATTTCATTACATTCTTTACTATGAAATTATATTTTCGGATATCTTATCTTCTGCCTGATTATTGCGTGGATCCTCTTGTATTCATTTTTTCTTTATTTCTGATTTCTCTGCTTTGATTCATGAGTGTCAGTATTTCGTCTGTCATTCACTTCTTATTTTTACTGCACTTAATTTTGTTTCCTGAACGTTCTTTAATATATCTTTAAGCTATCTCCAAGAAAAAATGCTGTAGTTCGCTTTATAGCGGGTTTTCTATCTTCGATTACTCAGGCTGTAGTTATTTGATGAAAATTTTACATTTGTTGGACTGTATATCCTTCAGATCTGAAATCCTTATACATAATAATATATCTCTGATATAGCTAATACCGTTGCCGTAGACAATTGCCGTCTAAACATCCGAAATTCAATGTTTTCAAAATAACCAAATTTAGCTACTGTCTTAAAAGTTGAAGGATTTATTTACGGAATAAAAGGCGGCATCTATAAATAGGGAACGACGGGCTGAAAGCAATTTCATGGACTTTGCAATAAAAAGTAGCTCGCTCTTGTTTATAGGGCAATTTTTGGGATGTATAAGTGTTTCATAAATAACAACGGTCGTTGGAAAACTCGTGTAAATGGGGAAGACGGTTTTCCCTAATGCATTTTTAAAGATCTATATTGGACGTGATAAACACTGCGCGAAAGATATGAAAATATATTCGTTTTGCTTGATGCGATTGTTATGAGTGTTTGAAAGTTAATATTTAGAATAGCTCTTAGTTTGTGCAACTTATGAAACAATTGGAAAAATAGGTTTGTAGAAATAAATTTTAGACTTACTCACAATCTATTTTACTTAGCTTAGGGCTAAGCAAGTTAAATTAAAATGCTAAAACAATTACATATCGTAACTTCTTCTTCTTCTTCTTCTTCTAATAACGCTACAACCCTTTGTGAGTCTTGGCCTGCTTAAAAATGTTCTTCCATTCTACCCTGTCGGATACTTTCCTTCGCCACTGTCTGATGTTCATACTTTTAAGATCCATCCATCCTACGTCGTCTATCCATCTTTTACGGGGCCTTCCTCTTGTTCTATTTCCTTGGGGCTTCCATTTCTAGACTACTTTTACAGCTCGATTATCTGGCATTCTTTCTAGATGACAAAGCCAGTTTAGTCTTTGTGGCTTTACAAATCTTACAATATGTGCGCTCTGCATTAGTTCATATAGCTCGTGGTTCATTTTAATTCTCCACGAACCATCGCTGCGTTGGGTTGGTCCAAATATCTTCCTTATTATTTTGCGCACAAATATTCTCAGTTGATTTTCATCAGTAGTTGAGAGGGTCCACGTTTCACATCCATGTGTGACCACTGGTCTAATTACTGTTTTTTAGATTCTAAGCTTAGACTCACGATTCAGTAACTTACTTTTCATTAAGTCTTTGTATGCATAAAAACACTTATTACCGCTAAGAATCCGTGCTTGTATTTCTTGGCTGATGTTGTTGTAGTCATTTATTATTGAGTCTAGGTAAGGAAAAGTGGAGGCATATTTGTAGGTATGGTTGTCTACCTTCAGATTGTCATGTTCATTCAATTTTGTGCACTCCATATATTTTGTTTTGCTTTCATTTATATATAGACCAAACGTAGCAGCTTCTCGCTTCAGTTCTATAACTTTTTCACTTAATACCTCATCACCTTGTCTAACTCCATTTTCAATATCAAAGGCTTGCTTCATATCTCCATCTATTCTCACCATAGCTTTGGAACCCTCCAGAGTCATTCGTATAAGTTTAACCAACTTATTGGGTATCCCTAACATAGATAGTTACTTTAACATCTTTTGTCGATCTACTCCATCAAACGCCTGTTTGAAATCGATATACAAGTTGTGAATAGGTATGTTATATTCAACACATTTTTCATGTATACCTCTTAACATATGTATTTGGTCTATAGTTGACCTCTTTGGTCTGAAGCCACATTGGTATTCACCAATAATCTCCTCCGAAAACGATTCCAGGAGGCTGTATATAATTCCTGATTATATCTTGTAGACGACATTTAAAACTGTTATGCCCCTATAATTTTTGCAAAGTCGTTTGTCTCTCCCTTTGTACATAGGAAGTATGATTCCTACTTTCCAATCTTCTGGGATGACTTCTAGTGTCAATATATTATGTGGTCGATTAGTTTATGGATACGCCTCCATAGCGCATGTCCACCATTCTTTATCAGTTCTGCAGTTATTCCATCTGTGCAAGGTGCTTTGTTATTTTTTAGATGTTTTATGACGTTTATCGTTTCTTCCAATGTTGGTTGCTCAACTAGTTGTTCTGCTGTGTGGTGAATTATTTCTTTATCTTCGTTTTCTTCTTTTTCTGGGTTTAACAGCTCTTGAAAATGCTCCTTCCACCTTTTCATTATTTCCTCTTTCTCGCTGATAATTGCCCCATTTTTGTATTTATTTTAGAGGTCTATTTATGAAATATTTGTTATTTATTTATCAAAACCACATTTTGCTAAATAACTCTGATGTATTATGGCTCATTTAATGGAAATGTTTATAATATGGATAATATCCTAAGGTGGTTTTCTAAACAAAAGATAAGTAAATTGAAAAACCTGATTTGAGTGTATGTTGGACGTATAGACTTGTGAGATCATTAAGAATAAAATCGAAACAAACAAACAAAGTGAAACGTAGAAAACATGTAGAAAACGGGTCACACACAAGATACTAAACAAAATTAAATTTTAAATAATACTCTAGTCGTCAGAGACGAAAATGCCACTAAACTTCTAAAAATCATACGAACTAGCTGAATTTTCCCGAGAATGTCAATTGTAAGGATGCCAAAAACTCATTAATTATTCATTAAATTCGCTTTAAAATGTAGCATTTTCAACTTATATGTTAAGAGTTAATCTTAAATATAGATTTTTGAAAGATTTTTAGTCAGTAAATAATTTAAAAATTATAAAAAGATATAGACAATGAAACAATTTAATATATAACTTCAAGCGCCAGGTACAAATTTGCCAGGTACGTATACTCGGCGGGGAGACACAACAGATAGTGGTGGTACCGTGGTACCGGTACCGGTACGTGTCGAGAGCGCAATGTTAGCAATTAAAAACAAGGATTTTGCAATAAAAGAATTTTGAAAACACATCATAAAGTACGTTCTAACTTTAAAAATGATTTTTTACCGAATTTCGGAGTCGTATGCGGCTTTGAAATCCACGAATATGTGGTGGGTGTCCACTCCGTACTCAAGCGTTTTCTCAAGAATCTGCCTGACTGTGAAGATTTAATCCGTTGTTGATTTATTGGGTCCGAAATCGCACTGGTAGTTCCCAACTATTTGTTCAGCATAGGGGATCAATCTTCTCCCGCATTAGCATACTGAACTATTATCCATGATATGACGGTATGCTAGTGCCCTAGCCAATCTTTAGCATTTCCTAGGCAAAACAAAATCAAATATGCCGCCAAGATGTGATCTGTAGCCTTTTTATTGAGATATAGCTATGGCTATGCTAGCTCTACCCTAAAGTTAGCATAATCATTGTTTCTCTAGCAGTTTACTTTTTTTGGTTTCAAAGTTTTTGGCCGATATATCGATTTTTCCGGGGATGAGTTTTGCGCTAATGGATGATGGGTAGTTTTTGGGGATTGGTCAATGTACTAATCAATTGCAATTAATTATCAATCGCTAAGATGGGCTCTGTAGCCTTATTCATTGCCGAGATATAGCTAGCTTTACCGTAAAGTAGCATACCTACCCATTGTTTCTCGGAAACGGCTACAGCAATATTTTTTTCTTTCTGTAATAAATTATAGTGTTGGTCTGAATTCGGCCTTACCAAATGGATCTTCTTCTTCTAATGGCGCTACAACCCTTTGTGAGTCTTGGCCTGCTTAACAATGTTCTTCCATTCTGCCCTGTCGGATACTTTCCTTCGCCACTGCCTGATGTTCATGGTTATTACAAAATGGATATGCTAACTTTATAGACTTGTTTCTGTCTCGTCTCAGCGGTGTATGCTATGATAGGCCTAACTACAGATTTATATATGGACTTTATTACTTCTAAGTTTAGATGTATGATTCTCGATATTATATCATTAATGCATTCTGCTGTTCTACTTTTATTTTCCACTTGTTCCCTGTTTTCTTCCTCGATATTGTTGTCACTGACAAACAAATTGATTCCGAGGTATTTAAATTTCAATATTTGTTCTACTATTTTGTTTTCGATCTTTAGTTTACCCCCTATTGGTTCTATTGGCATTAATAGACTTTTGTGTTTTTTTTGTTGATATTTTCATATCGAACTCCTTGGCCTTCTTGTTGAAATTATCAGCATTCTCTGTAAGTTATCTTCATTCTCTGCTATCATGACTGCGTCATCTGCATAACATATTATGTTTATTTCTTTTTATTTGATATCTCCTTACCATTTTTACGTGTTTTATCACTTCATCCAATATGAAGTTGAATATTATTGGACTAAGAGTCTCAGTTGATATATCGATGGGTTCTGTTCTTTCCTTTAAACCTTTAGTTTAGTTTTGTTTCTTACATGCTTGCATTCATGATAACAAAATTATTATTGCAGTATTGTTTGGTATTGTGACTGATGGTCTGTGGATATTTTCGTAAAATTTCGATCTCTCTTGTGGTTTGCAGTTTTCAGTTTTCAGGTCCGTATACATTTTTTCATTTAATGTTTGGTTTTCATATTATTTCTGATACTTAGTCTACACTCAGACTGTTGGTAACGCCGATAACCTGTCAAGATAAGATAGTTTCTTATGAACAAAATCACGTATTACAGTCAACAATATAAACGTTAAGAAGACAAAGCTTATGATAATTAGCAAGAAAAGAATAACAGAAGGTCAACTCTAAATCAACAAATCCCCTGTAGAAAGAGTGACGCACTACAACTAACTCGGCACCATAATAAATGAAGAATGGACCAACAACCAGGAGATTAGAGCACGCATCGGAAAAGCTAGATCCACCTTCAATCGGATGGGGGCCTTCTTCAAGAGTCACAACCTATCTCTTGATACAAAAGTAAGAATGCTGCGATGCTACGTCTTCTCTGTCCTTTTTTATGGTGTTGAATCGTGGACCTTGAACGAAGATATGTACAGAAAACTGGAAGCATTTGAGATGTGGCTATATCGGAGAATGCTTAAGATCCCGTGGACTGACCGAGTCACAAATGAGGAGATCCTCAGAAGAATGAATAAGAATCGAGAAGTACTGACCACCATCAAATCTCGAAAGTTACAGTTCTTCGGACATATTATGCGAAATGAATCCAGATATGCTCTCCTTCAAGCCATCCTGCAAGGAAAAATATTTGGAAAACAAGGTTCAGGAAGAAGAAGAACATCTTGGTTAAAGAACCTCAGAATCTGGTTCAATACAACATCTGTGCAGCTTTTCCGCGCTGCTGCAGATAAGATAAAGATTGCCATGATGATCGCCAACATTCGTAACGGATAGGCACATCAAGAAGAGAAGAACAGAAAAAAAAACAATATTTTACACTTAAGGAATGTAGACTGCACTCTTTCATCTGCAACACTGTTACCTATGACGGTAGACTCAACAGTGAGCAGAAGACGGTTCCGACTGTTTCCACAACGTCTTTGATATCTGGCGCAGTCGCAGACAAAACTCCACGAATAAAAAAAATCAAACATTCTTCTGGCGTTCAGCTTCCTTTTTGGAGGTTCCTTGACCAGCATTACAATTAGAACCATATATGCTACAGTCAATAAATCACCAGGAATGATGATTAACTGGTTGTACAAGAACGGAGGCGAGACCCTGATCTTAAAAATACAGGAACTTTTTAATCAATGCTTACGAGGAAAGTCGATATCGTCTAAATGGAATAAGGCCGAAACGATTCTTCTTCTTAGAGTGCCATATCCCTACGGAACGTCGGCGACTACCATGCTTATAATATTTTTATACTGATCTCGGTCTTGCGCTACGTGTAGCAATTGGTCCGCTGTCAAACCTGTCCACTGCCGCAAATTCCTCAACCAAGAGAGTTTCTTCCGTCCTATCCATTTCTTTCCTTCGATTTTACCGTTGAGAATTAGTCGAAGGAACTCATATCTTGGTCCTCTGATTATATGTCCAAGATATTCTAGTTTACGCCTCTTAATAATATTTAATAGAGTTCGTTGATGTCCCATTCTTCGAAGAACTTCTTCGTTTCTGGTTCTGCTAGTCCATGGAATTTTTAGTATCCTTCGATACAACCACATCTCAAACGCCTCGATTTTATTCATGATATCGGCGTTTAAAGTCCAAGTTTCACATCCATACAAAAGTACAGACCACACGTAATATCTTGTAAACTTTTCACGGATTTCCAAATTTAATGAGTTATTGGATAATAGAGGCTTGAATTTTTGAAATGAGTTTCTTGCCTGTTCAATTCTACATCGAATTTCGAAGGATGAATCTAGATTTTGGGTAATCCAACATCCAAGGTATTTGAATCTCTGAACTCTCTGCAGCGGTTGTTGGTTTAATATCAGTTGGGTTGCGCCGATATCCACTTTACTGGTCACCATGTATTTAGTTTTATCGATATTTATCGACAGTCCCCAATTTGTGCATTCCATGTCAACTCTATTGATTAGCTCCTGCAGATCGTCGATGTTTTCAGCTAGAATCACAGTATCGTCGACGTACCCGTATATTGTTAATTATTTCTCCTCCTATGATAATTCCTTTTTGATCTTTTAAAGCTTCCCTAAATAGATTCTCAGCCTAAATAGATTCTCATTATAATCGCCGAAACGATTATTCTACATAAAAAGGAAGATAAAATTGACCTAGACAATTATCGACTCTTCAGCCTGTTAAGCCATATATACCAATTCTTCATAAGAATCATAACGAGATTGGACAAAAAACAAAACTTGAACCAAATTAAAGAGCAGTCTGAATTTCGTTCAAAATTTGGCACCAACGCCCACCTGGAAACAATAAAACAACTCACTGAAAAAGTCGCATTGATAGCGGCTATTCCAGATTAGTACATAGTATTTACATCCAGATTAGAACATGTATTAAACAAATGAACGGGGTACTGTGGGATAGACAGATTACCAGAAATACAAAGAAGAGAATGTATAACACGTTGGTACGCAGTATAATGACCTATGGAGCAGAGAATTGGGTAATAAATAAACGAAACAGGTCCAAAATCACTGCAACTGAAATGGAGCTCATGAGAAGAAGCTGCAGAGTGACAAAAATGGATCGCGTCAGAAATGAGGAGATAAAACGAAGAATGGCAGTAGAACAAGACATACTCAGCTACATAAAAGAAAAACGTTGAATTTGGTATGGACATGTGAGAAGAACAGATCATACAAGGTGGATAACAAAGATTTCGGATTGGAGCCCAATAGGAAGGAGGAAAAGAGGTAGCCCCCGAAGATCATGGAGGGATGAAGTGGACGAGGCCATGGAAAGACGAGACCTTAGAGATGGAGAATCTTCTTCTTTGTCAACCATTTTTCATCCACTCCTGAATGTAGGTCCCCAATTGCTTCCATCTTTCTCTATCTTGCGCCAATCTAATCCACTGTTTGCCTGCCACTGTTCTTATGTCATCTACCCATCTTTTTTGAGGTCTTCCCGTGCTTCTTGTTGTCGTCCTTGGTCTCCATTCTAGAATTCTCCGTGTCCACCTGTTGTCATATCGGGCTACGTGACCTGCCCAGCGCCATTTCATTTTTGCAATTTCTTCCACAATATCTCTAATCTTCGTTCTACGTCTTATCTCGGTGTTTCTAATCTTGTCTCTTAGTGATATTCCAAGCATGATTCGTTCCATTGCTCTTTGCGTTGTTTCTAATTTTTTAGCAGATTTTTTGGTAAGGGCTACTGTCTCCAAGCCGTAAGTACAAACTGGTAGTATGCATGTGTTATACACCTTTTTCTTTAAGTTTACAGGAATGGAGGTGTTTTTCAAGATATATGCTAATTTGCCGAAAGCGCCCCATTCCAGTTGTGTTCTTCTTTTAATTTCAGCATCTTGATTTGGTTTTCCTAGTTTGATAACATGACCTAGATATACATAATGTTCAACATTTTCTATGGTATGATTTTGTATTGTTATATTTGTCTGGTCTCGGCTCAGTATTTTTGTTTTGCTGTAGTTCATTTTTAAGCCTACCGCTCCTGAAACTGCATTTAATTGTTGTAACATATCATTTAGTTCTTGGATATTATCGGCTATTAAAACTATGTCATCTGCGAATCGCAGGTGGTTTAAGTATGATCCGTCTACGTTGATACCCTTATTGTTCCATTCTAGTTTCTTAAAAATGTCTTCTAGAGCAAGGGTAAATAGTTTGGGAGAGATGGTGTCTCCTTGTCTTACTCCCCGTTGTAGTCTTATGGGATTAGTTTTTGTGCTTTCGTCCAGCTTTATCTGCATGGTGGCATTTTCATATATGTTTTAATTATGTTAATGTATCTTGAATCTATACGTGCATTTTCTAGAGATTCAAGCACTGCCCATAATTCGATGTAATCGAATGCTTTATGGAAATCGACGAACGCCATATGAATTGGAACATTATACTCGGTGCATTTTTCTATCAGTGTTCTTACGGTGTGCAAGTGGTCTATGGTACTAAAATGTTTTCTGAATAAAGCCTGCTCGATAGGTTGATAGAAATCGAGCTTATGTGTTAGGCGGTTGGTTATGATTTTAGTTAGTAATTTATACAGATGTGAGAGCAAGGATATTGGTCGGTAATTCTCGATGTTTGCTTTGTCTCCTTTCTTGAATAGTAAAATGACTTCGGAGTTGTACCATTCTTGAGGAATCTTTCCTTCGGCTGTAATTTTATCCTCTCCCGGACATTTATTCGTTTTTAGTTGATTTAGGGCCATTCTTATTTCATAGTCGGTTATGTCCGGTATTTCTTCTGAGCCGGCGTTAATTATTGTTCGTTCAGTACGTCGTTGTTGTGGTTGTGTATTTGCCGAGTATAATTTAGTGTAGAATATTTCAATGGCCTCGCTTATTTCCTTTCTGTCTCGGACGGTGACCTTTTTCTCATTTTTTATTTCTATGATTTTTCTTGTGCCGTTTGAGTTTTTTGCTTTGAGTACTTTCATATTGCAGTTATCTTGTATTATATTTTTTATTAGATTGTTAGTATAGTTTCTATGATCGTTCCTAATTTCTTTCTTCACGTTTTTGTTTAAACTTTTGAAGCTGTCCGAAGTTCGATCTGTTCTGTTTCGTCTTTCTTTTAGTAATTTAATTGTATTAGGTTGAAGTTTAGATGTTTTGACTGTTTTCGTGTTTGAGCATATTTTCTTAACCGATGTTGTTACAGTTACTTTTATTTTATTGGCTAGTCCGTTTATATCCATTTGTCTCAGTGTCTCTACTGATTTTAGTCGTGTGCTTAGATCTTTTTGGTATTCCGTTTGTTTTTGAAATAGGACATCGGTGGTTGGGTATCGTTCTCGTTTAATAAGTTTGTTTCGTTCTACTCTCGTCTGTATTTTAATATTCGCTCTAACCAATCTATGGTCACTTCCGGTATAGAATTTGTTTAGTACTGTCACGTCGGTGCATATGTTTTTGTTATTGGAGAGTATATAGTCTATTTCGTTCTTAGTTTTCTTGTCTGGGCTGATCCATGTCCATTTACGTTGTTTAGATTTTTTAAAGAAAGTGTTGAGACAAAATAAATTTTCGTTGTTTAAGTAGTTGTACAACATCTCACCCCTTTCGTTCCTTTTGTCCAGCCCAAAGCGACCGATATATTGTGTGTCGCCCTCTTCTTTTGTTCCAATTTTTGCATTAAAATCTCCTGTGATTATTACGAAGTGTGATTTTTCTTGGTTCCTTGCTGTTGTCAGATCCTCGTAAAATGATTCAGCTTCCTCGTCTGTTGAGTTTTCTGTCGGTGCATATCCATGTATTATCTGTAAGCTGTATCTGTTGTTCAAAGCGATGACAAGATATATGACTCTGTTTGATACTGCACAGAACTTCGTTACTTTATAGGGAGCTCGTTTGTTTATCAGGAACGCTACACCGCCTATGTGATGATTTTCTACGGAGTTTTTCTGGTATAGGTGGTGACCAGATTTTAAGATGGTACATACTTCTCCTGGTAAGCGAGTTTCACACAGTCCAATTATATCCGATTTGATATTTGAGAGCTCTTGTTCTAGTTCGTCAAGGTGTTCTTGGGTCCTCATAGTTCTTATATTGTAAGTGGCTATACGAAGCAATGATGGGTAGTTTTTCTTATTTGATTCAGTCGAATATTTGCCTCCCCCAGAATCCATGAGGCTGACTGTTCAGTGTGAGATTCTGAGTGTTTAACTCTACTCATCTGGGGTAATTTCGTCTTGATACTCGACATCTTCAAGATCAGAGATGGAGAATGGCAGAACAGAAAGGACTGGAGAAGTTGGCTGAAAGAAGGAAGGTGGCGACAGCTGTAAAAATCCTTATATAGATAGATAGATATTTGTAGAAATGCGGCAATCCTAATAAAGCTACAAACTGCCCTAAAACGTACTTTTAAAATCCTTAATTGGGATCATAAAGAGATAATTGTCGACGAAAAAAATTGCATGATTTGAAATGCAAAATGATAACAGTTTTGAAACCAACATCATGTGAGAAGAACTGAGAAGAGCGTGGAGAGAAATCGGTGTAAAAATAAATTTCTCTAAAACAAAATACATGATGAACCTCGTGCCTAGAACAGCTTAAAAATTCAGAAAGAAGAAGTACAACTTGAATAAGTATAAATACATATACCTTGTACACAAAACTAGAATAGACAAGAACAGCCAAATAGGCGAGGTATCAAGAATAATAAGCACTTCGATGAGCAGCATATGGACCTCTTAAAAACTAAAGCGGACAGTCTTATAAGTATCTTCTGCTAGTAATGACCTACGTTGCGGAAACCTTGTCTCTAACAAAAAATAATGCCTCAAAATTAAGAATAACACAAATAAAGATAGAGCGTTCAATGATTGAATTAACAATAAAAGATAAGATCACAAACGAAGACCTACGAAACAGAACCATAATGACACATATTGTGGAGAGAGCTTATCTCATCATTTATAAATATCTTTTGGCCGATATTTGAAATCAAAGTGTTATCTAAATCATTTTGTTGTCAGATTTGACATTTCTACATAATTGGTGCCAGTATATATCAGCTGCAATGAAATATTGACTATATGTTGGCCATTTAAAAAAAATGCATTGTATCACCCTCTATATTCTAATGTTGTAATATTTGCGATGCTCATTGATCAAGTCCGCTGTGACTAAATCACGAAGGATTTCAAAATTCACAGTAAAACGAATGTATCATTCTCAGTTGTCTCTGACTTTGTTATTATCTGGGGAGCATAATTCACGGTAATCCAGTGCTGGACTGGCTCGGTACAACATGCGATGACAGACTTCATGTAGGAGATAAAAGATTTACCTGACTTAGAAGAACGTGCTTGACTTTTTAATAAACACAGATTTATTTGAATGGAAGTCTAGGATGTGATAGGGTGACAAAAATTTAAATGGATACTAGTAAAATACCCAAATAACATATATTTACCTCAATTCTAATACAATTTTGGTACTTCTTTTAATATTGTAATTTGACAACTATTCAGCTACTCTCCAGCTTTTCTAGGTAACACATAGGTGTAACATATTATAACTTACATTTGTTGATGGTCTGCCCCTTGAAAATTCAAACACAGATTTTACTCTTATAACTTAAGCCAGGGCTTCCCAAACTGTGAGTCGGGACGCCCTGGGGCGTCGCTGCGTTGTCCCAGGGGCGTCGCTTGTCAGCGCGAACTTTTATTACAGAAAATATATTTATTTGATTTTAAATTAGTATAAAATATATGTATTAATAAATAAATCAAATAAAAAATATAACATCAAGTCGATAGACCCTTGAATTATCCGAAATTATTCAAAAAATTGTTCAATCCGAAAATTATCTGATGGTCCACGAAATTATTCGAAAATCGGATAATTATTGGCAACACTGGAGTCGAGTGAGCGCCGGGCGCATTCTTTTTCGCCGGTCGGCTCCCCCCACCCGTGTTCCCTACTGTAACGCGTGTTATGTCATTTAGTCAAGCTTTTGTTTTGTTTTATTACGCACGCGGAGTTTTTTTGCTATCATCAATGGATACCTACTTATATTCAAAAGAATAGAAAACAAAGTGAAGAATCAGGCGGGAGCAATAATGTTAATTTAAGTAAAAAGAAGAAATATAGGAAATATGACGACCAATATTTAGATTTTGGATTTACCTTTGTTACTAAAGGACATGTAGAACTTCCACAATGTGTTGTTTGTCACAAAGTGTTGGCGGCTAAAAGTATGCTTCCTAATAAACTAAAACGGCATTTGCAATCAACTCACAGTTATCTATAAGGTAAGCCAAGAGACTTTTTTATAAGAAAATTGCGAGAGCTAAAACATCAGACTACGGCTTTGGTTCCAAGAGCATCAATTCCTACCAAAGCATTGCTCGCCTCTTACATGGTAGCTTACCGTGTTGAGAAATGTAAAAAACCACATAAGATCGTTGCACCACATAAGGAACTGATCTTACATGCAGCGGTTGATATGTTACAGTGATGATTGGAGAAACGGCAGCTAAAGAAATAAAAAATGGTTAGTCGCCGTATTCACCACATGGCAGAAGATATTAATGGACAAATTGTGGGAAAACTTTCAGGTTTATTTTAATTTCAAAGAAATTAGTTTGAGGATTGATTTCATTTGTTATAACAAATTCCTGTAATCGAGAGAAATTTGTGAGGTTCCTCTTTTCAACACATGTCTTGAAAAATGTAACTTTTTTAAGCAAGACTTTGATTTTATCTAATTGTGCTCATCCTTAGCCTTGAAGCGAAGTGGTAGTTTTGTTTATTCTTTCGAAGATGTCTGAAAGGTATCCCAATTTTAGCAGCCAATTGACATCTTTTAATTCTTGGATGAAAGACTCCTCTGTAAATGTGATAGTCAGTGGATCTTTTAGTTCAAATAGTCTCCCTAAAATTGTTCTCTTCGCAGCCACCGGACCTCTGTGTGGAACAAAACATTGCAGTGGGCCATACCCATATCTTTAGCTCCTCTTCTTCAAGTGCCATCTCCGCGGCGGAGGTCGGCAATCATCATAGCTATTCGGACTTTTGACACGGCTGCTTTGAAAAGTTCATTTGATGTACATCCGTACCACTCTCTCAGGTTGCGCAGCCATGACATTCTACGCCTCCCTATGCTTCTCTTTCATTGGATCTTTCCCTGCATAATCAGTTGGAGCAAGGTGTATTTCTCTCCACGTGTAATATGTCCGAGATATTATAATTTTCTTGTTTTTATTGTATTTAAAATTTCCATTTCTTTGTTCATCCTTCCCAGAACCTCTTTGTTTGTGACGGGTTCTGTCCATGATATTTTCAGAATTCTTCTGTACACCCACAGCTCGAACGATTCCAGTTTTTTCATTGATGTCGCATTCTTCAGCGGTGAGCTTTAAAAGGCGTTCTTGAAGCGGACGGCTCTTCACATTGTTAATTATTTTCACAGAACCATCCAATACGTCTTTCAAATCTTGAGGCATCTTTTTAGTTGCCAAAGAATGGCGATGTAAGATACAATGACTGCTGGCGGCATTTTCTGCCATTACCTTTATTCTAGACACCGCCCCTCTAATTTTACTAACCATTGCAGCCGCTCCATCACTGCAAATATCCACACATTTACTCCACTCTATATCATTTTTTCTTATATACTCGTGGATAGTCTTGAAAATTTCTTCACCAGTGGCATAACTTTTAAGCTCTTCACACATAAGGAGCTTTCTACAAAGTCTGAAATAGTGTGAATTCTCTTGCTTATAGTGCTGTTTGACATCTGCACATGATCAATCTTCTTGGTAATATCTGGACCTAACAAGCATTGTACGACATCCTTCATGCAAGGTTTATATTTAGATATAGGGTTTTTCATTTTTACAGACTCTTTTCATCATGCATGACCCTGGCTGAAGACTTGGCCTTCTGGTGCCTGTTCGTTGCCAACTTGAATAAAGCCATATAACGTAAGATAGCTAGGATGATACCTTCTTATTTTTCCCCGAATTTGTTTTTGGTAAGGAACCTCCTTTCCACGAATTGAGGGAGAACAACTTGGATGAGCTGGACTCGAATGGATCTCGTGGACATTTGCATCTTCTCAATCTGTGCTAGTTGTCACTCAATCAGTTGATTCAGATGCTGCAGTAACTTCACTACATTTCCTTTTCAAAGACCCAGATTTCAACCAATTTTCCATTATTCTGGAATAAAAAAAATGTCCCAAATAAAAGAGCAAAACATTGCCAACAGTGAAAGGTATTTTCCAACCGTAATAGTGGAAGACAAATTTTATGGCAAAAATAGTAACAAAAGTACATAATATTATACATATTAATTCCAATAAATATAATTACTTATGTCGTCACTTTTCTTCTGTAGTTATATCTAAAACTTCCACTTTGAAATGTAACTCTAATTTTTACAAATCTAAAGTCGACTTTACACTACATGATTCATCATGTGATTTGTGATATGATTTGGTCATGAAGTGAAATTTACATGTTTACACTGTGTGATTTGTCATATGATTTTGTCATAAGCACTGTCATGCGGCTCGTCATAGCTTGTCACAGGAGAATAGGACGGTACCTATTCCGCATGATAAAATCATATGATTTTCGGTAATAATACGGGTAACACCAACATATTTAAATATCGCGCCTAATTCTTATGTAAATTCAGCAACATTCCCTTACTGGGAGACAACATTCTTTATTTATTTATTTATTTTTTGTTTGTTGCATTGATATTGAACCTATTATCTGATGTGTGCTATTGTGTAATATTTTTCTTTTATTATTTATTTAGTTTATTTTATTCTTAGTTTAGTGTTTTATAGTCTTTTTCGTCATAATTTTAGTTTTGTTTCTTTATTAATTATTTTTAAATTTGTATAATATTAACACTAAATTTGATATACCCTGTCCACGATTTCTTCGTAAGAGCCACCTGCGAGCCCAAATGCGTCTGATCTTTTTCTTCTTACTGCTGTACGCTGTTGTTGCCGGCGTATTATTATTAAAAGTCGGGAAGCCAATGCAATCAAAGATTTATTTTCCATTATAATAGTTTAAAAATCTAATAGTTGATACCTATACTGTGTCTAATATCTCTATGACCATAAACAAAAAGAAAAATCAATAAAACCTCATAATACATACCTAAATTAAGTCACATTGTCCTAGGTTCTTATAATTTTTCCATTAAAGACTCCGTCAAATATCTTGGCATGGTACTTGATAGGAAATTGACATGGAAAATGCATATTAATTACATGTTAGACCGATGTATAAAGGGTTTAAATTTTTTAAAAATGGTTACTAAGACTTGGTGGGGAGCTGGCGTTGAAACCGCCTTACTATTCTATCGTGCCTATATCAGGTCCATATTGGATTATGGATGTATCTTGTACGGCTCTGCTAGTTCACAGATTTTAAACAAAATAGATATCTTGCAGAACTCAGTCCTACGTGTATGTCTTGGTGCCATGAAAACAACTCCAGTCGAACCTCTTCATGTAGAAGCTATTGAGCCTCATTTAAATCACAGACAAATTTCTTCTTAAAATATCCAGAACCAACAGTAATCTATATTCAAATATAGTAGTCTTAAATGAACAACACCTGACAAATAAATATTGGTCGAAGAAAAATTCTCCACTACTGTGTATAGCACTTCAATCTAATCAAGATATACCTAGTGATTTATATAATCCCAGCTCAACTTTGTTAGATCTTTATGATTACAATTCATTGTTTCTAAATATAAAGATTGTAAAACCTTCATATAGCGATAATTTTCACATTAACATTAACTTATTATACTCAATACTTGCAAGCTTCGAGGAATCTGTGGCAATATACACCGATGCTTCGAAGTCCAAGGATGGTGTGGGATGTGCTTTTTATATTCCCTCCAAAAATATTAATTATTCCTACAAACTGGATAACATATTTTCTATATTTAGTGCTGAAGCTATTGCAATCTACGAAGCGTTGACATTTTTATCACAGTCTACAATTGATTCTGCAATAATTATATCGGACTCCCTGTCTGTTTGAAATTCCTTGGTTTTGGCTAAATACTCAAGTTAATCCTCAAATTATATCATATATGCAATTAAAAAAAGGATTTTAGAACTGCAAAAGGCTAACAAAAACATTAACTTTGTATGGGTTAAAGCACATGTCGGTCTCGAACATAACGAGTATGTGGATATGCTGGCAAAAAAAAGTGTAAAAAATGGTTTGACCAATAAACTACCTGTAAGTTTTTGTGATGCAGTAGTTTATATTAGAATGAAATATCTCAATATTTGGAACGAATGTTGGTCACAACATACTTATACCAACCCTTCTAGATACTGCAGTATACAAAATCAAATACCGAATAAAACATGGTTCCAGCCATATAATTATTCAAGAAAATATATCACCACTGTAACACGTCTTAGATTTGGCCACGCCTGTTATCCCACACATCTACATAAAATTCATGTTCTCGAAAATGATCTTTGTCAAAATTGTGGCAAAAAAGGTGATTTAGATCATATTTTTTTAGAATGCCAAAAATATAAGGATGAAACAGATCAATTTATTCAACAATTACATGATCTTAATGTACAGGCCCCGTTTAATATCCTTAGTCTCTTAGCTAATGGAATGAGAGAATTTATAATGCATTAGTAAAATTTCTGTCAAGTACCAAAATAGTCTTGTAGTATTTACTATCAAAAAAATATATGTATATGCAAAATTGTGGTGAGCAACTTGGACAGTCCATAGCAAAGCAGCTGTCGGATTGAGTAGATAGCTGCTCAAGAGTTTGCTGTGGAACTCTGAGAACCTCATCATCTTGTTTGTATGTAAATATAGATAAAAAGAAGATACTACAAAAAAAGTGTTTTGAATTATATTATGTGTACCGTTTTTTTGAACACACTGATGATGTTGAAAAGATGCTATATTTAATTAGTATCTTATTTTAATTTATTCAGCTCTTCATTATTGATTTTTTATGGACTTTACGGTCATAAAATTTATATGTTTAAAAGGTATTAGTCATGTTGTAACAACTGGGTGATTGACACCTAGTCTATGCCAATAAAAAAAAACCTCATTCATTGTCACTCATATCATAAGTCATAACTTATCATGCAGTGTAAACACGATTTTTTAAAACATCATAAAAACGAGGAATCATAACAAATCTCATATGATATTGTCATATTATGATAAAATCATGTAGTGTAAAGTCTACATAACTTAGCAACTGCAAGAATTAAACTGTGGAATGAATTGAATGCAGGCACAGTATATTGCTTAAACCAATATACTGTGATGCAGGTAGCAGTCGCTTCGGTCGAATTCGGCTGTTTGTTTCTCGGTCGTCATCGAGAAGACACAAGTGCAGATCATGGTACAATGAATACACAAGGTATGATATTGCGCATGACATTTGACAGCTGGCCCAGGAGTGTGACGTAGTCAAGACCGCTCGAACCACCTCGAACCCATTATTACAGCTTAACGTACACATTAATTTTGAAATTATGGTCAAAAAATGATCTAATTTTTTTTAAATGTTTTGTTTTGGTTATAATTGAATAAAAAATATAGTTTCAGTTGCATAAAACCTTTACTTTTCCTAGGGATTCAAGCGAAATATTTATTTTTGTTTTCATATATATACTAATAATATAAGCTTTTTTTTGTATGCAAATCCTTTAAAATTTAAAAATTTTCTGCAGGGGAAATACTGTGAATAGGTAAATAGTAGTAGATTTGCGTTTTCTGTTTCATTGTCACTTATTTCCCAGCACTTTTACTGAAATAAAAACAAAACAGATTTCAATAAAGAAAAATCTGTTTTACAATTCAATATGGTATTTAAGATGAGTTATAATGAAATTTAGTAAAATAAAAAATATACACATTACTATAACCTACCGATTATTATATGCAAAATTTACTCATCAAACAATATAATAATATGAAATTAAGGCACAAATAAGTTCAAACGCAAAACACAATAAATATCCACTTCAGACGACTTTACACCGGCAAGAGAGAAGGCTTGTATAAAAACAAAAGTTCGACGATAATATCGGTTATCTGCAAATTGCAAGTTATGAGATAATAAATATATTTTAAAATAACTCAATACTGACTCAGTCATCTATTTTATAATAGAAAAATAATTTAGATAGGTATATGCTTACATATGTCTCTTTATACAAATATATCCACTTCGCAAGTGAATATTCCACATCTTCATGAACCATCGCTGTTAAAAATAGGTGCTTTTAAAAACATTTGGATAAACTGAGTGATGTGCATAGTTATGCAACTAGAAAAAACTCCATTATAGTATCTTTCATTTTGTAGATTAACGAAGACCCAGAATTCATATGAATATATTAGCTTTTTAACATGTTACTGCAAAATTGTTATTTTTTTAGACAGCAACCTTAAATGGTTCTTTCATATCGATTTGTTAAGTAAGAAACTAGCCTAAGCCTGCTATGCAATTTGCAATAAGAACTGTTTCGGAAGAAATCAATTTAGCATCTTCCAGAATAAGATATTTTTTTTTGTTAAAATCATGTTATCATTATTATAAACAATACCAAGATAATTTTATGTTTGAATATTACAAAAGATGTCGTTTAAAATGTTGTGCAATATTGTGTGACCTCACTACACTACAATATTCGATGGCCAACTAGCTCATCCGATCTAAATAAAGTTGACTTTATCATTATTTATTTTGATTTTGTGTTTTGTTCAGTAGGTATATACGTACAAATTTTGTGTACCTTCATTACCAGTTTTTTGTATCTTTTTAAACATCTGAAATATCGAACTCTGGAGTATAAGTTAATTAACCTGTACCTACGTGTAATAAAAGATAATTAAAACTTGTTTTATAAAGGATATCTATGTTAACAAAATAACTGTACCAAAAATCAATAAATTTAAATTAACTTCAAAATTTTATTTATGATTAAAATATTATAATAACATAATTTTATCATCTCTTTATAATTACTATAATTAAATTAGCCAAATTATATAAAAAACTTAAAATTAAAAGCCTTCCTATACTACATTCAAATGTTGCGGGAATAAGCGTTCTTGACTACGTCATGCGCGAAAGCGAACCGATTTTGGAACATTATGTATCATACCTTGTGTATTCATTGTACCATGAGTACAGATAGTCAACATGTTTCGATTGGACAGTGGTGCAGCGGCTGGTTGTTCGACTTTTCTTAAATGTTCCACTTCACCCTTGGCAAATGTTTGAGGCACCCCAGGGTGCCACGTGATTCACTTTGAGAACCTCTGCCTTAATTAACCCAACCAGAACTGATACTTTTCTCTTCAGAAAGTTATACAGTGAATACAGTTTCTAATAGTTCTTAACTTACGACGGAAACCATGTCGCTCAAAAATCAGTAAAAAAAAAGATTTCAAAGCGATGTAAACACTCAGTAACGCCTTATGTTGGAGAATTAAATTTAGGTACTTATAAAAAAGAAAAAAGAAAAAAAAATTAAAAATATGTTAAACAATCAATTTAACAAGCATTATTTTATATGTAAATATTTAATTTTTTGAGAGCAAATATTTTTCCTACAACATCTCCCAATGAAAATTTGTGCTAAAAACTAATTGGTACAGGGACAAATCGGCCGGGTTTTTAACTGTGTAAACATGACGTGGTATTTTCTGTACATTTTCCGTATTGTTTTTTTAAATTCCACGTTTACCTCTACTGCTTTTTCAAATAGATTATAGGAAACATGGGTAACCCTGTATATTTTTTAAAGCTTGAGCATATAGTGTAACTGTAAACGAGAAGGTAAGCACCTAGATGTGGAAAATACACAAGTTAAAAACAAACTATCGCCGTACATCTCGAGAATCTATTTGGCCATTTGTGTTAATTATCGAATACATTTACTAAATGTGAGTAGGAGTGAGAAAGTCAATGTTTGCCTTATTAGGAATTGTTAATGACTCGGTGCCATGGTTATTAAGTAACATACGTATATACAGGATGGTAATTAAACTCCTACAAATTATTGGTTGGTAAAAAATTATTTAATTGCGTGTACAAGGTGATTTATTAAGTGCGAAGGTACGCGCTATGTAATTGGGTTCTTACATTTTTGGTTACTTGAAAGTGTGTCTTTGCTAGTTTTTTTAATATGCTGCTCATATATATTATGGTTTATGTAATGCATACATTGACAAAGAAACCAAAAGTTCCGGGTCCTGAAATAATACTGATACCGGGGACTAAATGTAAGCGGATGACAGCTAATTTTGGGAGTACCAGACACTAATGACTAATGATTCAATTAGGTTAAAAAAACCGAAAAACGAAAGCGAATGAAAATAATTGAGCTGAGACGAATATGAAGTACAACAGAGCTGGAGGCAAAAACATGGATTGTCTACGGCACTCTTTAACCTAAAATCATAAATTACAAGAAATAGAAGATCCAAGAAAAACATTTTAAAAACCAATGAAGATTATTTCCAGATCGTCTGTGTAGCGGATACACAAACGCACTATACGTGAAATCAAATCTTAACTGTCTTTTCTTTTTATTCCTTTACTCTTTAAGTGTATTGTTAACATCGTCCCCGACGCTTTCTCTGGTATTCTATCTACTGTTCGCAGGTATTTGTATGTTCGTAGCTAACTTGAATAAAGCCATATAACGTGAGATAGCTAGGATCATACCTTCTTATTTTTCCCCGAATTTGTTTTTGATAAGGAACCTCCTTTCCACGAATTAAGGGAGAACAACTTGAATGAGCTGGACTCGAATGGATCTCGTGGACATATGCATCTTCTCAATCTGTGCTAGTTGTCACTGAATCAGTTGATTCAGATGCTTCAGTGACTTCACTACATTTCCTTTTCAAGGACCCAGATTGCAGCCAATGTTCCATTATTCTGGAATGAAAAAAATGTCCCAAATAAAAGAGAGCAAACATTGCCAACAGTAAACAAATACTTAGAGTTTGTTTTTCTTTTGGAATTAAAAAATAGTTATAATTAAAGTGTTAAATACAAACTTATAATCAAATAAATCAAATATACAAAGAAACAATTTAAAGCGAACCAAATTCAGAGCACTTAGGACGTACAAATAACTTGCTTGTTTCTTTTTAGGCTCTCCCATATAATTTTTCTTTCGATTGAATAAATTGCTTTTTCCATGTCCATAAAACATGTATACTTCTTTATTTTTTAAGACTTTCTCTATTACCTGTTGCATAATGAATATATGGTCTTTTGTGTTACGTACTTTTCTGAATCCGCTTTGTACGTTCTTTAGTTTATGTTCTAGTCCTATCCTGATTCTCCTTTGTATTATTGTTTCGTATGGTTTTGCTGCTACACATAACGTATGGTCGTAAAGTTTTGGGAAAAAATTCAAAAGCATATAATTCTGACCACAATAATCTTATATTTTTATTAAATTATTCAACAATTTAACTTAACTATCCTTATTATAAATAAAAATTCAAATGACAGATAAAAGGGACCGTTATTTTCGATTTGCCTAATAATTCCCCTGACACGTTGCATCATCCTTTGGACGACCTCGGCGTCAATTTTTCTAATTTTTGTATATATGTGGCGTCTTAACTTAGGGCTGTGAAATAAAGCCAGCCTCAGAAATTGCACACCATACCAAAATTTTGTCCTCAAATTTTTTCTTACTTTTGAATTTTATTTCATCAGGTACATTTTCGTAATCGTTCGTGTAAAACCCATCGTTACCCTTCAGTTCAGAGTTGGACAAAGTAAAATATTTTTTATCGTCCATCACGATCAACTTGTTGACGAAATGCACTCGCCTTAACGCGCGGCAACATCTCGGAATTCTCTCTAATTGATCCTCTGTGTATTTTGGAGCTTTCCTTCTTTTCCGGTAGATAATATTGTTACTCGGTAGGGTCCTGTATACTGTAGTCTTTCCAACAGGAAATCTTCTGGCCAGTTTTCGCTGTGAGACCCCAATTTTGTTCTTAGCTGCTTTAATCAGTCTTACCTCTCTTATATGGTTCAAAATCCGCGGTCGGCCACTTTTACGCAAGTTAACACATGGTATCCCTTCTTCACATTGTCTGATTGTGCGATAAATTGTCGATTTGCTTATGTTTTGATCTCGATAAATATTAACAATATCTCGTTTCGACATTCGCCCAACCATATTATAAACACCTCGACGAATATCAATTTTATAAGACATTTTGCAGAGCACAAACCAAAATATTCTGCTTTTTTTATTAAATGTCAATAACTGATGACATTTCAATTCCATGGCCTTCTTTGTCAAATGCATTTTGCTTCTCAATCAGACCAGGTGAAATTTTTCCCAAAACTTTAGGACCATACGTTAATATGGATATATCTCAATAGTTCTGACAGTCTCTTGTTTCCCTTGGTGTGTACTGGTACAATTATTGCATTTGATCATTGTCTCAGCAATATTTTTTTGTTTCATATTAGATTTAGGTTGTGTAATAATATTTTCTTTGCTTTTTCTTCTATATATTTCAACATTTCTGGACTAACTTCATCGCTGCTAGAAGCTTTCCTAGTCTTTTTCTTTTTTATTGTTGCCTCTAGTTCTTCTTCCCGTATAGCTTTTGTTTCCTTAGTGCTTTCCTCTGTTCTGCAAATTACGTTTTTTTGATTTCCTTTACTTTTCCTTGCTCTTTGTTCAACAGTTGTTAGAAATGTTCTCTCCTTTTCCATTATATCCTCGTCATCGATTAATATTGTTCTATTTTTGGTCATTATTTGCTTTAGCTTTATTTCTTTGTTGGTTCGTAGGTGTTTCAGTGTACTATAAAACAGTATTATATTTTCGTTACTATTTTCTTCTATTTTTTCTCCGAACTGGTCCCAGCTTTTCTCTTTCTCATTTTTGACTATTTGTTTAACTTTTACTCTCTGTATTTTTTATATTCCATATTTTAGTTGCATTTTGTATTTTATGTATTCTTTCCACAATTTCTTCTTTTCTTTAATTTCGATTCTTTTCCATTGTCCTTCTCTAACTTCTCCTTTTATCTGATTTTTGTTATTTCTTCCCTTAGTTTATGTCATTTAATTGTTTTCTTGGATTTCTTATTCTTGTCTTCTGTACTTTTTATTTCTATTCCTTTGATGTTAACTGTAGTTTCTAGTAGGTAGTGGTCACTGCCTATTTCATACCTTGTTCTCACCGTTACGTATCTTATCTAGCTCCTCTCTGTTTTTTTGCACTATAATATAGTCAATAATTGATTGTTCGTTTCTTGATATGACTTCTCTTGTGATCTTATGTATCTTTTTACCTCGCAATTCCCCATATTCGATTTAGGTTGTGTAATAATATTTTCTTTGCTTTTTCTTCTATATATTTCAACATTTCTGGACTAACTTCATCGCTGCTAGAAGCTTTCCTAGTCTTTTTCTTTTTTATTGCTGCTTCTAGTTCTTCTTCCCTTATAGCTTTTGTTTTCTTAGTGTTTTCCTCTGTTCTGCAAATTACGTTGTTTTGATTTCCTTTACTTGTCCTTGCTCTTTGTTCAACAGTTGTTAAAAATGTTCTCCCCTTTTCCATTATATCCTCGTCATCGATTAATATTGTTCTGTTTTTGGTCATTATTTGCTTTAGCTTTATTTCTTTGTTGGTTCGTAGGTGTTTCAGTGTACTATAAAACAATATTATATTTTCGTTACTATTTTCTTCTATTTTTTCTTCGAACTGGTCCCAGCTTTTCTCTTTCTCATTTTTGACTATTTGTTTAAATTTGCTCTCCGTATTTTTTATATTCCATATTTTAGTTGCGTTTCGTATTTTATGTATTCTTTCCACAATTTCTTCAATTCTTTTATTTCGATTCTTTTTCATTTTTCTTCTCTAACTTCTCCTTATATCTGATTTTTATTGTTTCTTCCCTTAGTTTATGTCTTTTAATTGTTTTCTTGTATTTCTTATTTTTGTCTTCTGTACCTTTAATTTCTATTCCTTTGATGTTAAATGTAGATTCTAGTAGGTAGTGGTTACTGCCCACTGCCATTTCATACTTTGTTCTCACCGTTACGTATCTTATCTAGCTCCTATCTGTTTTTTGCACTATAATATAGTCAATAATTGATTGTTCGTTTCTTGATATGACTTCTCTTGTGATCTTATGTATCTTTTTGCCTCGCAAATGTATATTCATGATCATAATGTTAGTCTAAAGAGAATTCAAGTACATAATATGTTTCCTATTAATGTTGATGTTGTCCTCTCCGTATCTATCCTCCATCATTCTTATCTCCTGTGGTCACTATTTTCGATGTACAATCATTTATTACTTCTTGCAGTTTCTCCCTGAACTCATTCTTTTCGTTTTTGTTGCATCTTCACTAGATTCATAGCATGTAATTAGGTTTGTAATTACTTCCTATGTGACCTATATATACTCTAAGTATACGCTTATTGAAATATATCCAATTGCTTACTTTATTGATAATTTTTTTCTTTACCATGCATGCTACCCCTGCCTGGGCCCTCTTTTTCACTTCTACTCCACTAAATATTAGTAAGTTTTCCTTTTCCAATTTCGAGGATTCTGTTCTTTTTGTTTCTATTATAGCTACTACTTTAATTTTCTCATCTTCTATTTCTTTCCCCTGTTCTATTTCTTTCCCATTTATCCCTTTTATATTCTCTTGTCATTTCTAAAATGTGTCTTTTATCATCTTTATATTGACTCATGTCCTTAACCTGTGTTTTTCCATTTCCCGTTTCATCCACTTATTTTCTTCGAATATTTTTTTGAACTAGCTGGCACTGTATTGTTGGTAGATTTTTCTAACCTGTTTGTGTTTTGGTTCTATTTCTACATGTTATTCACTTACTAATAGTAGTATTTTCTTTTTACTGATTTTTGAAAAAATATTCTGTGTTTATAAAGTACCGTGTGAATGCCAAAAATTTCAATTGTGTGAAAGCTCCAGGCCACTAAACGATACATGAATGTTAATTAAGTTAAAATGGATTAATTACCATTAAGTTTGTTCATTAAAAACTGATAATTGGTTAGATATCAAATATGCAAATACCGTGAAACAATTCACAGTTTATTCATAAATAGTTTTCACGTCAGCAGAACTAAAAAATCTGCATTTATTTTGCAAAATCAAATAAATTTAATAAATATAACTAAAAAATATACTTGTAGATTAAATTGAAAAACAAATAAGAATGAACTGTGAAATCATAACACATTTCACCTTTTTGAAAGGCTTGTTTTGATGATTTTCGTACATTTTGTTTTAAAATATTTATTCGTTATTTGTTTTAGGCGGAATATCGATAAAATTTAATCTTTCCTTACTGTTCGGTATTTTTTGCAGCAATAGGTAAAAATGACGTCTATTTGGTTGTTTGTAAAAAATATTTAAACTTCGTTTTACTACGAAGATTTTTTTCAAAAAATTTGACCTAAATGTTCAATGTTTCTCAGACTCTGGTTAATGGTTCTCAGGAAATGTATAGAGCTAAAGCCATAGTCGAGAAAGACCATTTTGTTGTTTTGACTATCTAGAATAAATCGTAGACTGTCAACATTTATACTTGGACTACTCAAACACCGTAGTGTTTGGGCTACTCAACATCAGCACTGAACTGTAGCACAAAGGCGTAACTGCTTCTTCAATAATTAGTTTAGATTTGCCTTATATAATTCAGATGGCATTATTCTGACTTAAGGGAACGTGGAGAAAAATACCTCAGAATGCAATACTTGGAAGAAAATATTGCTCCAAATATTGCATTTGGTGGAGAATCTGTTACTGTCTAGCGTGGAACTTCTTTGGAGTTGGACATGAAGCTATTTATTGTTGGCAGACAAACACTGAAAAGTCACAGATGTGCCACATTAACACGTCAAGTATCTGCAATGACAGGACTTTCACATGAGTCGGTTAGATAGGTGTTGAAATTACATATGTTTCGCCCGAAAAAAACACAAATTCTTCAAGAACTAGACAATGATGATCCAGACCGACGAATTGAGTGTTTTGAATTCATGACTGAAAGAATTCGCGTTGAATCGAGAATGTTAAAAAACTATTTGTTACACTGATGAATGTACTTTATGCTGAATGGTAGTGTAAACAAAACTGTCGGTACTGGAGTGATGTGAACCCGCATCGATTTAGAAAAGGTCACACTCAATATCCTGAAAAACTGAATGTTCCTTCAGGAACATTAGGCGATGCTATAATTGGCCGCTTGTTCATACCAGACAATTGAAGTGGCGACATTTATCTCGATATGATAGATAGATCTCGAAAACACCATCGAACCTTTAATTGTGCATGAATTAGAGAATCAAAGGGACGACCAAGGCAACCTAGCTCTAGCTAGACGAAGATTTGCTGCACTTCCAACAATATGGAGCACCTCCTCACTATGCAGCTCCAGGAAAAGTCGGTGGAGTCCGTTCCAAAATTTGTCTCTGCATGTCACACGTCTTAAACCGCAAACAACCCCTGATGATTTACATAAAATGTTAGCTGTATCATTTCCTGAAGTCCAATGTATGGTACACAAATCAAAAATGCCTGAAGCATATAGTTCCGTGAAGGTCACCATTAATCAAGAAAACCTAAAGAGAGCTTGGAACAAAGATGTTTGGCCAAAGGGTGCAGTGATATCTAAGTTTTTTGTGAAGAGGAGGTTGCCAATGTAACTGGATCCTCTTCAAAAAGTATTGTTAAATTTAAAAATTGTTTAAATGTCATTCACTATAATGCTCAATCGTTACGTAACTCTTTTCTAGATTTTGAAGTTCTGCTTAATGATATTTCAGCCGATTGTTTGTGTCTTAATGAGCACTGGCTTTTACCTGATGAGCTACATACTGTCAATATTAAAGGCTATTGTATGGTTTCTGGATTTTGCAGGACGGTCAAGTCTCATGGAGGTGTAGGTATATATACTAGGAATAACGTAAGTTTTAATCATTTGAATCTTGAAAATCTCTCTTCTGAACAGCATTGTGAGATTACAGGTATTTTATTAAATAAATCTAATGTGCAGCTTATCACTGTCTATCGTACTCCAGATGGTGATTTAGACAAATTCTTTACCATTATAGCTAAAGCTCTTAAAAAAATTAATGTCCATAAACCTGTTATAATTACGGGTGACTTTAATGTCCATTTTAATGAAACAGATATCAGAGCTTTAAAACTCTGTAATTTTTTTAGGTCTTACAATATTACAAAAAAAGTTAAATTTAATACTCGAGCTAATAGATGTCTTGATAATGTTTTCACAAATATTGATGGTACCACAAAACCTGTGGATCTTACTCACACATCTGACCACAGAGGTATTTCCTTTCAAATAGCTTACTTATCCACAAATTGTGCAACCAGAGTTTGTTATAGACCTATCACAGATGAAGGACTCTTCAATCTGAACCAGATTTTGCTAAATTGCAACTTTAATTTTGTATACAATGATAATTTGGATTTTAATTTAAAATTTAACATGCTAATTGATGTGTTATTAAATTCCATAAATATTTGTTGAATAAAAACAATCCAGGTACAAAAGTAAACTGGTTCAATGACACTTCGAGAAAAATGCGTGAGAGACTTCAATTTATTATAGCAATAAATAGAAACGATCCCATTGCTGCACCTAGAAGTACCATTATCAAACTTAGAAAAGAGTACAGCGAAGCCATCAAGCTTGCAAAAATTAATGCAATTGATAGGTTTATAAAAAATTCTGGCAATTCTCAACAAGCTATGTGGAAACTAATTAATTGTAACAAACATAAAAATGTTTTCTTCACTGATAATTCTAAACCCAATGCAGATAGTTTTAATAGCCACTTCTGCTCAACTGCTGAGAGAGTAATAAATGAACTTGAGGTTCCTCAGCTAACTCTTGATGACTATTTAAAGTGTATACCACAGAAAAATATCCCGTGTTTTAGCTTTCAGCCAGTGAACTTTGGTGAAGTTGACTTAGCTATTACAGAAATAAAAAATAGTAACAGCAAAGATCCTGATGGATTTAACACAAAAATTATTAAAACAATTAAAGATATAATTGTTCAACCTCTAACAACTTTAATAAACCAATCAATATCTTGTAATACTTATCCTTAAGTTTTCAAAACTGCAAAGGTAGTACCTCTGTTTAAGAATAAAGGCTCTATTGATGATTATAACAATTATCGACCCATTTCTTTGTTGCCCATCTTATCAAAAGTTTATGAACGAATTACTATTTAAATGGGAATAAGCCACAATTAAAGGTTAAAATACGTTTATTGACGTTTCAATTTCCACTTCGGAAAACGATTTCCGAAGTGGAAATTGAAACGTCAATAAACGTATTTTAACCTTTAATTGTGGCTTATTCCCATTTAAATAGTAATTAATTTAAAATGCCACAAGAAAATAGCTTCAGAACAATTTTATGAACGAACTTTAAAAAATCAAATTAACCTACATTTTGAATCTAATAAACTATTTGCCATAAACCAGTACGGATTCCGAAAAAATAAAACAACTTTAGCTATTGATCATTTCACTAGTAATGTTTTGGAAGGGTTTGAAAAATATCTTGATACTCTTGCATCGTTTTTAGATCTTACTAAGGCTTTCGATTGTGTCACACATAGTATTCTGCTTAGAAAACTTCCTTATTATAATTTTCATAGTGATGCTATTCAACTAATTGATTCATATCTATCAAATCGTGATCAATATATTCTGTTGTTTGGTGTCCCTCACGGCTCGGTTTTGGGTCCAGAATTATTTCTTATCTATATTAATGAGAGTGTACTCTCAAAATGAAACAGTTAACACTGTTTTATTTGCTGATGACACTACTTTCTATGCAAGCTATCAACCTTCTGAATTCGACATCCTTGATTACCAAACATCTGAAAAAAACTTATTCAATTGGTTTTTAACTAACCGTCTCTCTTTGAACAACTCTAAATCACAAAGTGTTAATTTTACTCTAAGAAATAACACTTGTGTTGAAAACGTTGCTCTACCACAATGTGTAACCGGAGCGAAGTTTCTGGGGATATATTTCGATGCAGGATTAACCTGGGAACAACATATAGTTAATCTATCGAAAAAGCTTTCCCGACAACTTTTCCTCTTTAGGAACCTTGTACAGGTGACTTCCAGGGAAACTATTTTAACAGCCTATCATAGTAATTTTCATTCTCATCTGACATATGCTATTCTCTCCTGGGGTCACTCTTGTCATATTGATAAAGTGTTTGCACAACAAAGAAAGTGTGTTCGTATTATCTCTGGGCTCTGTTATAGAGCAGATTGTAGAAACTCCTTTAGAGCTTTACAAATTTTGACTTTACCTTGTGTATACATTATGCAGTGCCTGTTGCACATTAAACAAAATCTTAGTCAATACAATGCGCATGTAGATTTTCACAAGTATCCCACCAGATTTAACAATAATCTTATACCAGAATTTAGCCGTCTTGAGAGATCAAGAAATGGTTCAATGGTTCGTGAGAGTTTAAAATTTACACACTGTATAATAAATAAAACATACATAAACAATTTCTGTTGTCATTCTTTATTTTTATCAGGAGTTGATGAAGCGCACACCAAGAAGACATATTATAGTTTTTAATGTTTCTTTACACCTACAACAATAATAGCAGTGATGGTGGTAGGTTCGAATTCCAAGATAAAATGCTGGTCCCGCATTTCCGTGTGAAAAGATCGCTCACATCACAAACGCATTCCAAGGTTTACGGAACCTTCTTAATATGGTAACACGCATTTATGCTTAGAAAAACAAAACAATGACACCATTGTTTTTATTTTAGATTTTCTGGTAGCTGGTTAAATAAAAGCAACGATAATGTTTTGTTGTCACATACAGTTCATATTACTACAGGTCCGTTTTTAAAGACAAATATTCAACAACGATGGTACAGTAGGCGCTACAGTAGATTACCGCGAAGCTTCATACTATATTGTTTTTTTTTATTAGCGGGTGGTATATCTTTATTTTAGAAAAGTTACATTTAGTATATTATTAAAATTTACATAACAGTTTTGGAAAATACAAACATTTTATGTTATGTTACAGTTTGTTATACAGACAATTTTTGATAAAATTTATTGTATTGCTGATGTCTTCTTTTAGAGTTTCTTTCAAATTGTGTTTTAGTTTTGCTGTCGATCTTGCTGTTGAGTACACTGGACAGTCTATCATTATATGTTGCACTGAAAATGGTGTTTGACAGATGTGGCAAATCGGCTGAGGGTCCTTGGAGATGATGTATCCATGTGTAAATTTTGTATGACCTAGCCGCAGTCTGTTAATAACTACTTGGTCATGTCTTTTAGCTGGGAGCGGTAGTAAAGCAGAAGTAACATCTGGTTTGATACTTTTTAATTTTGCTTCTGTTTGGTTCCATTTTACTTGTCAGGTTTTGTTCATGTAAGTTTTTATTAATGTTTTTTTGTCTGAAATTGGTATGTTTTGCATAATAGGAATTGTCATGTTATTGATAGTTTCTGTTGCTGCTTTATCAACTGCTTCATTACCCTTTACCCCAACATGGGATGGTACCCATAAAAATGTTATGTTTTACCACATGTTTGGGCATTGTATAGCATGTCTTTTATTAATGCTAAATTGGCATGAGTAGGATACATCTGCTTGACACCATTTAAGGCACTTTGAGAATCTGATATAATAAGAAAGTTTGTATCAATGCTGGTACATTGGTTCAGTGCGTTCAAGATTGCCTGCAGTTCTCCAGTATATATGCTACACTCCTTGGCTAGACGGGTGACAGAGGTGTTGTCTTCAAAAATAGCTGCTGCAGCTACACCATTACTGCTTTTAGACGCATCAGTAAAAATTAGTTAGAAATCAGGGTATCTGGAGATGGTAGACCGGAATTGTTGTTGTATTTCAGAAGGATTGTGTGAATGTTTGGGATAGTTAAGTAAGGTTAAATCTACTTTTGGTATTTGAACTTTCCAGGGAGGAGACTGGCATCTGTTTGTAGAAGTGGCTCTCAATTGATGTATATCGAATTCAAATCGATTTATTCGTTCATTGAGAGGTAAGTTTCTAGGGCAATAATTTGAGTACAGATTTGGAGGGTTGCTCCTTATTAGGCTTGTTATAAACGGGTTTTCCTTTGCACTGAGATATTTAGTAGCACAACACATTGAAAAATATTGTCTCCAGAGAGTTAATAGCGGTTCTCCTGCTAGGACTTGAAGGCTGCTAATTGGCGTGGTTCTGAAAGCTCCGAAAACTATGCGTAATGCTGTGGATTGGATGATGTCCAGTTTGTTCATTTGACTTTTAGTAGCAGTTTCGTAGCATATACATCCATAATCTAGTTTGCTTCTAATTAGAGCTTGATATAATCGCAGAAGAATAGTTGTGTCTGCGCCCCATTTGTGATTGGAAAGAACTTTTAGAAGATTTATTCTCTGTTGGCATGATTTAATTAGTTCATTTATGTGCGATGTCCATTTTAGTTGAGAGTCGAATGTCATTCCCAAAAATTTGATTTCGTTGATTGTTATAAGGGTATTTCCGTTAAGTTTTAAATTTAAGTGGTGTCGTGTTTTCCTTTTGTCAAATATTATTACTTTAGTTTTTTCGGTTGAAAATCTCAAGCCTATATCTAAAGAGCACCCTTCTAATTTATTTAGTGTATTTTGTAATATTGATGCAGCTGATTTTAGGTTTTTACTTCTCATATATATTACAAGATCATCGGCGTAAAGGTTTGCTTTTACTGGAAGCATAAAATGGTTAGATACGTTGTTGATTGCTATTAAGAATAGCAGGGGGCTTAATACAGATCCTTGAGGGATACCATTTTCCAGTGATTTCTTAGTTGACATGACACCGTTTGTTTTAACTTTTATACTTCTGTTCTCCAGGAAGTTTTTGGCGAAGGCTAAGAATTTACCATCTATTTTCCAACTCTTCATTGTTTTTAAGATGTGATATGTCCACGTGGTGTCAAATGCTTTTGTGATGTCAAAGAAAATTGCTATTAATTTTTGTTTATGTATAAAAGCTTCGTGTATTTCAGATTCTAATGCTATAATGTTATCTATTGTAGACCGTTCTGATCGATACCCACTTTGGATGCATGTAAGGAGATTTTTCTTTTCTAAGTACCATTTTAATCTTTTGCTTAGAATCTTTTCCATTATTTTGCAGATGCTACAGGTAAGAGATATTGGTCGATACGAAGAAGATAAGTTTTTTGGTTTATTGTCTTTTAAAAATGGTATTATAATTGCTTCGCGCCAGAGAGATGGAAATTTATGGGTCGAATAAATTTTGTTGAAGATCTCTACTAAAGTAACCTTCGCGCTTATAGGTAGTTTTTCTATGAAAATTGGTGGTATGTCATCAGGTTCAGGTGAGGTATTTTTGAGGTTATTAAGACTTTCATTTAATTCATCAAGTGTTATGGAAGTGTTTAGTGGATCAGCAGTATCTTCTATATTAATTTTTGATGCTTCTGTTCTTTCTTTGTGTTCTAAGAAATTTGGGTGATACTGCTGATTGCTTGAATACAACTGATAGTGTTCTACTAAAATTTCTGAGATTTCGTGTTTGTCTGAAGTTGTTAGATCATTTGTAGTGATTGTGTCAATATGGTTAAATGTTTTTGAACCTTTTATTTTCCTTATTTTTTGCCATATATCCCTTATGGGCGTAGATGAGTCAATTGACGACACGTAATTGGTCCAGCTCTCTTTTTTTGCTTGTTTTATTAAAAATCTAGATCTGGCCCTTAAAGATCTAAAATTGTTTAAGTTATTAGGTGTGTTAAACTTCTTGTATATATTAAAAGCATGTTTTGTTTGCTTTAAAGCGGATGCGATTTCAGTGTTCCACCAAGGAAGAGGAGCTTTTGTGATATTTTTAGTTTTTCCTATAGAATCTCTGGCTGCGTCTAAAATTATACCATTGAAAGATGATAGAGTAGTGTCTATATTATCTGATATAACGAGATTTGGTATACGTATGCTTACTAAGTTCGAGTATTTTTCCCAATCAGCTGACTTTAATTTCCAAGTTTCATATGGTGTTGTACAGGTTTTTTCATCTTTGTCATGAGTAATTATTATCGGAAAATGATCACTGTCGTATAGGTGGTCCAATGTATTCCACTGTAAAAATGGAGCTAAAGTTGAATCACTGATAGATAAGTCTATGGAGGAAAAAGTGCCATTATGTGCATTGAATCTAGTAGGTGCTCCTGTGTTTAATAAAACTAGTTTTATGTTATTAATTGCTTCTAATAATATTCGTCCATTTTTATCTGTTCTTTGTGATCCCCATGCGATGTTGTGACAGTTTGTGTCACCCAAAATTAATTTTGGAGATGGAATTTGTTTAATTACATTTTGAAGTTCTAATAGAGTAGTTTCGTCAGGATGTGGTAAATATACGTTGCATATGTTGATTTTAAAATGATGTATTACCGAAATTGCTACTGCTTCCAGATTTGTATTTAACGGAATTTCTTGGGATTGGATGGTTGAATGTACAAAAATTCCGACTCCACCACTGGATATTTGTTGTACTGCTCGATTTTTTGTATAGGGCATATAATTTTTTAGTTTTGCTTGATTGTTGGAAAGACGAGTTTCTTTAAGACATATTATTAGTGGTGACAGTTCATTGATTAGCATTTTAATGTTTTCAATGTTGCTATAATAGCCATTCAAGTTCCATTGAAGAATGAATATAATTGGACTATTGAGATAAATCGTAGTCGCTTTCTTCAGTGAGGGAAGATTCATTTGTTGGATTTATTTTCTTTATAATTCTTGTGATATTATTTTTCATGCGTCTATCATTTAATTTTGAGTGAACCATTTTTAATAAGGTGTATAAGCCGTCAAAATCTTTTGTATAGTTTTTAGCTGTGACTTCAGGAAATTTTGATCCTATTGCGTTTATAACGAAGTCGCATAATTCAGAGAAATTTAGCGTATATGAAGGAGATGCTGTCATTAAAATGTTTTCAATTGGTTTTAATGTGGCTTCGACATCTAAAGCCTTTTTCTTTTTTTTGGGTGCGGATTTTTTTGGAGTTATGAAAGTTTCATTTAGGTTTTTAGTTTCTGAGATTTCAGGAGAGGTTGAAATTTGCCTTTTTGCTTGATTGGTTGTTTTAGTATTATTGCTGTTAGCTGTAGTTGAAGGTATGCTGTGTACTATAAGCGAATCATTTGTCGTTGGGATATCTGCAGAAATAGGGTTGGAACAGTTGGTTGTATCATCTGAAATATTTGTGGCTGAATTATTCTGATTTACTTCCATGGGTTCGAGTTCTGAGGTATAAGGATCTTTAAGTGTTTCTGTACCAGTTGATGTTGATGTGCAGTTTTCGTCTTTGTGGCCAGTAGTATTACATCTAGAGCAATTTAAACCATCTAGGGATAGGAAGATTCTGTAAGGAGTGTTGTCATAGGTTATTAAGATTGTATTTGGAATTGGTTTGGTGATTATCGGAGAGACAAATATTTGCCGCCTAAAGCTTAAGACATGACTATACTCAGACTCGGGCATGCCAACTTTTAAAAACGTTAATTTGGATACTGCAGTTATTTCTAGTTGTTTCAGTTCGTCTTCTAGAATACTGTTCGGAATGCTGGGGCAGATGTTTGATATTACTAGTCTCCTTGCTGGCGTAATAAGCCTTCGAATTTCTATCTCATTGCCTTGGATGACTACTGTTTTATGGTTGTTTAGTAAGGTATCTACTATGCTAGTATTGTTCAAGTAAATACAAACTCTGTTGTTAGCTATTCGTGATGCAAAGATAACATTTTTTGGTGTGAGTAGAGACCCTATGGCTACTATGTATTCATGTATTTTAATACCTTGGATAGCTGACAGAATAATGGCTTGTTCTTTTGAAGGAAAATTGAAGTTGCTTACTGCATTGGAGTATGTCGATGTTGATGATGTAGTAGGTACGCTATTATTTTCAGAATCATCCATTTTTAATTTTTGTTTTCTTCATTTGATGAAATTTTTCTAGAGCCGGTCCTGTATCGGCTAATTAGTTCGACTTGTGGAAGTTGCCAAAAAACCAGAAACTGGATTAATTAATGTGTTGTATTGAATTATGAGTTATGTATAATATTTAATAATATTGAATTTGTATTAAATTGGTAATGTACTCACAGTTTATTTTTTGTGTGAAGAAACTTTGTTGTTTAAATACTCTATTTAGCTAACAATATTTTACGTTTCTTGATTATAAACCGCTGAAAAGTTAGTTTTAGCAAGAGCAGATTTTAATCGGCACTTTATCAACTAAACGCAGGGTTGGAATCTTTCATTAAGTTTATTTACAACAGCCCATGTGGTTTTGTTTTTGTTAGAGGATTCAGAGATTTTGTTAAAATAAAACTGACCCTTTGTGGTCTCAACAAGAACTTTGTGCTTATATTTTTTTTGTCTATATAGAGTTTTAGCTCAGGGTATGCCTTACTTGAAGTATATAAATTCTATAGACTATCTGAAGAAGATTTTACTTCTTGTGTGACCCATGTTTTTTTTTGTGTTTTAGTAATGTTTGGTTTTTCTAATAGGACAACTAATATTGAAATAGAACTGTAATTTATCATTAAAGGCATTATATTTAAAAAAATATTCAAAAATTCCTTTGGCAAGGCAAAACAAACGGAATAAAAAATAAAAAAGGGAACAGTGATAATTAAGAATTAAGAATACAAACAAATATGGAGGTATTACTACAGAAAGCTCTTGACGGAGGAAACAACCGGAGAAGAAATGAATAACGAGGAGGAAACAATGCACGAAGAAGAAGCAGACTAAGTAGATGAAGTAGACATCGAAATTTTAAAAGAGCCAACATTAGAGGAATTGGAGGAAGTAATACAGAGAAGCAAAAATGGAAAAGTTCCTGGTAAAGATGGAATTAATATGGAACTAATAAAATACGAAGGGAGTTGAGAGGAAAAATACTGGCACTATTGAAAAATATATGAAAAGAAAAGAAAATGCCAGGGGGCTAGAAGGTAGGGCAAATCATAACAATAAGTACAAAGGGAGAACAACAAGTTTGTGAAAATTATAGAGCAATAACGTTACTAAATACAACATATCAAATATTGACATCAATAATAAAAATGAGGTTATCAAAGATCACAAAGAAGACAGTGGGACAGTACCAATGTGGATTTACAGAAGGAAGATCTACAATAGATGCAATACACGCAATAAAACAAATAATAGAAAAAACAAACGAATATAAATTAGAATTGGAAATGTTATTTATAGACTTCAAAGAGGAGAACTACAAAAATTACCATAAAGACACAAACAGGAGAGGCAGAGGAAATCAGTATAAATAAAACGATGAAACAATGAGATGCCTTATTAACAACGCTGTTTAATCTAGCCTTAGAATATGTACTTCTTCTTCTTCAGCCTTCATTTATCCATTGTTGGACACAGGCCTCCTCCAATTGCTTCCACGCTTTTCTATCTTTTGCAATTCTCATCCACTGCTTTCCAGCTACAGCTGTTATATTGTCTATTCATCTCTTTTTGGGTCTTCCCACGCTTCTTTTTGTTTCTAGAGGTCTCCAGAATGTCACTTTAT
This sequence comes from Diabrotica undecimpunctata, assembly GCF_040954645.1. Lineage (NCBI taxonomy): Eukaryota > Metazoa > Arthropoda > Insecta > Coleoptera > Chrysomelidae > Diabrotica > Diabrotica undecimpunctata. Next base: position 35,877,897 of record NC_092811.1, on the reverse strand, counting down.
GAGACCATCTGTTGGTGTCTTGTCTTGCTACATGTGCTATATGTCTCAATGTCGCTATTTTTTCCATGATGTCGGTTACTTTAGTTCTTCGACGTATTTCGGTGTTATGAATTTTCTCTGAGGCTTATATTTAACATGGCCCTCTCCATGGCCCGTTGAGTTACTCTTAATTGTTCTGCCATTTTTCTTGTTATTGCCATAGTTTTTCGTTTTAAGTGTATTGGCATTTTGCTATCTTTTAAAATGAAGCTCAACTTACCAAAAGCAGCCCATGACAATTGTGTCCTTCTTTTAATTTCTAGGGTTTGATTTTCCTTTTCGTTTTTATTCTACCTTTTCTATATTGATGTTATCTATCGTGATGTTTTCTAGGCTGTTGCTTAATATCTTTGTTTTATCGAGATTCATTTTGAATCCTATTGATTCGATTTGTGATTTAAATCTTTTAGCATTGATTTTAGTTCATGGATATATGTGCTTATTAGTACTATGTCGTCTGCGAACGAAACGCAAATGGTTAAGATATACTCCACATCTATTTTTAATCCCTTTTCGGCCCAATTTAGTTTTTTGAAGACATTTTCTAATGCCAAAGTAAATAACTTGGGTGAGATGGTGTCGCTTTGTGTCACACCTTTGCCAAGGTCTATTTTCATAGTTTCCAGATCATCATCTATTTTTACGTGAAAAGTAGCATCATCGTCTATATTCTTAAGGAGGGCAGCATATCTTGAATCTACTCTGGCGTCGTCCATTGCTGTTTTTCCCAAAAGAAAGCCCATTTCTCGATACTGTCGAATGCTTTGTGATAATCGACAAATGCCAGATGTAGTGGTATGTTGTACTCTTATTGTCTTTTTTTCAATAACTGTCCGGATTGTTTGCAAATGATCGATAGTGCTAAACCCCTTACGAAAGCCTGCTTGCTCCACTGGTTGGTATGCATCTAGCTTAGGTGTCAATCTTTTTGTTATTATTCAGGTTAGTAGTTTGTAAAAGTGTGACAATAAGCTTATTGGTCGGTAGTTTTCTATATTTGCGGCGTCCCCTTTTTTATGGAGTAGAATGACTTTCGCATTTTTCCATGCTATTTGTCCTTTCAATAGGCATTTCTTCAGTAATGCTCTCATTACCTGTTCTTCAAAGTCCGAAATAAAAGAAAAAATATTAGCAGCGAATAAGGCTTATTTTGCAAACAAGAGATTAGCGGAGAGAAAGATTATGAGAACCATACTGGGGCCCATCAGAACAGAGCAAAATGAATATAGAAGCAAAACAAATGCAGAGATTAAGGAAAAACTTAAGGAAGACATATATATATATATATATATATATATATATATATATATATATATATATATACAAGGATTACCACAGTTTTCACTGTATTCCTTCACTCAACCGTTTTCTCCAATTTTTCCTGTTTAGCCAGTCCCCTTCCTGTAGGTTTCTTCTACTCATTGCTTCGTCCACCTCATCTCTGAAAGATCTTCGGGGTCTGCCTCTCTTTCTTCTTCCTATCGGGCTCCACTCTGTTATTCTATTTATAAGGAAGACATCGTGACTAAAATAAAGCAATGCAGAGTTAGATGGTTAGGTCACATTTGGCGAGCAGGAGATGAAACAGTGACATACGCGCAATGATAGAATGGAATCCAGGAGGAAGAAAGGGAAGGGGAAGACCAAGATCAAAGTGGCTGCAAGAAGTTGAAGAAGACCTCCAAAGGGCAGGAAAATGGAGAGGAAAAACTAGAGACTCGAAAAAATGTAGAGATATTTTCAAGAAGATAACATAAACAAAAGGTACTGATCCACCCAAGAAAAAGGATCTAGAAAGCATTCGCGGTTTAGCTCCACGCTGGGGTGTATAGCCATTATATATAAATTTTGTTTAGTTTTTGCCATCCATTCGCTACGCAAAAATACTTTTGATAATTGAATAAAACATGGATAAAGTGGGCAACAACATGCACATTCTGAGAAAATAAAGTGAAAACATTTGAACATATCGTCAGTCGAGTGTTATAATGTTGTATTAGCATATTTTACATTTTGGCAGGAAAAACAATTTAAAAAAATGGTCACTGTATTCTTATTTTGAGATTCTTTGGTTATAGAAATTTTTAATTTTTATATGTATAATAAAGTAATAACGAGTTATTTATAACATTTTATTTATTTATTTATTATTTAACAAACAAAAAGTATTTTGAAAAAACTTATAAAATGTTGATAGAACATTATGATTTTATTGAAACATCAACTTTTACAAAAACGTAACTACATTGTTCTAACTAACAACATCGTGTCCAGTAATATTCTAATAAACTTATAAATTAAGAAACACTTTTCAAGTAAACAAAAGAAACAAGTTGTTAAATAATTTTTTACCACAATTTGGCTAAATTTACTACTGCTTTGGATTATTGGAAGAATTGCATTTTGATGTTGAGGGCATTTCATTGTCTAAATTGTCATTTTTAGTTAAACGACCTTTCTTTTGTTTGAATAATTGCGCTGCAAAAACGTTTGCATCATTATATTGTTTAAAAAAAGTTGATATGAACTGGGAGTCCACAGGCGGCAAAAACTGAAAAAGTTTTTTTAAATGCATTACTTTATCAAAAGGTAGTAAGCATTCCCTGGGTTCATCACAAGATTTTATTGATGGTGACGATATTGAAATGGGGTTTAGACAAGATCCATTTGTTTTTCGTACTGGAGGCTTGCATATAATTGAAACTTCAGTGAAGGGTCCATCATGCTGGTATTTCAGCTCAATATAATGTATTCTGGAAGAAGAGTATCTTAACTGCTTTACAGAAGCAAAAGGTATATTTTAAAATCTAAGCATTTGAGCGGCTTTTTGAAAATTTTTGAAATTATCTGGTCTCATAAAATACTTTATAGGGGTTTTTTCTATTTACTGTAGGTAGCAATCTTAAAAGACCTAATGGGCTAAATATTTCCAACTTTCTAAGTTGTCGCTCAATCTGGCTATGTATATTATCTATTTCCTGGATTGAACTATGTCCAGGCTCACAAAACTTTTGGGTTATGGTTTCAACATTTGGATGGTCTTCTAGGAATTTAAGCAAAGCCATGCTCATTACAGAATTTCTGTTCTGTGGCACACATGAGTCAGACCATAAAATAAATCGTTTGATATTGGGAATATACATTATCCAAAATACAAATAAGTGCGGAAGCAAAACCAATACCTTTGCGACCGTGAGTACCCTCACACCATATCGCACAATAACCACGCTTATTAATATTACAATGAGCTGTTAAATTGTATGTATTTAGCTTTTTGGAATAAAAGAAGGAAGAAATGTTGGCTCGTGGCAAAGCAAATACATTTTCCATGTCAAAACAAATTATTGCAGTTTCTTCATTGGTATTTCTTCGATCGATATTACGTTCAGCCATAGCAGCTTTCTTAGATGAAACATGTTTATCAAAAGAGGATTTCTCATTCTCACTAAGACCTATTTTACTTTTTATTAGATACTCTTCACACTTATCGCATCGATCTTATTTTGATATTTGAAATTCAATATTAAATTCATAATCGAAAATTTGTCGATAATGGTGAAGTTTTACAGGTTCTAGATTTCTTTCAGTACAAAATTCTTGACACAAATCATACAACTTTTGCACATTCAACAAGTTTCAAACTATTCGTTATTCGAATCTCTCCGGAAATAATAAAAATCTATTCTTAGAATAGACCTGATATGATCTCTCACGGAATCTTTTTGTAACTCAGTTGTAACTTTTTTTGCATGTTTTCCCTGTCGTACTTCTAATGGAACCCCTTCTAATCAGGCTAAGTTCGTTATCAACACACACAACACAACGTGGTTTTTAGATGAAATTATAATGTTTAACAGCAGAAATACCGAATTGCTCTTCTTCTTCTTAACATGCCATACACCAAAGTGCGTAGGCGACTATCTCATTACTAGAATTCTGTTCTTGGCGGCGTGACACAGCTCGCCTGTATTGTGTATTCCTGTCCATTCTTTAATATTTCTTAACCAGGATAATTGTTTGCGGCCGGCTCCTCTCCTACCTTCGATCTTCCCTTGTAGGATTAACTGTGGTATTTCATATTTTGCTCCTCTCAATATATGCCCAAGGTAACCAATCTTGCGTTTTTTAATTAATTTAAAGAGTTCTCTTTCCACGCTGGCTCTCTTAAGGACGTCATCGTTTCGAACTCTATCCACCCAAGGTATGCGCATCATTCTTCTTAATGACCACATTTCAAATGCTTCAAGTTTGTTGATAGATGTTTTTTTTTCAAAGTCCACGTTTCCATGCCATAAAGCAAGATGTACCATATGTAGCACTTGACCATTCTGTAGCGTATTTCGAAATTTAGGTTTTGATTACATAGGAGCGGTCTGAATTTCACAAAAGCTTGTCTTGCCATTTGTATTCGGGTTTTTATCTCTTGTTGTGGATCCGATTGGTCATTGATTGTGGTGCCAAGGTATTTAAAAGTTTTCACGCGTTTTATGCGATCGTCACCTATGCATATTATCGGGTTTTCTGGAGGGTTTCTGCTAATGACCATATATTTCGTTTTCAAAATGTTGATTTTGAGGCCATATTTTTTACCTATGCTATTCACCCTATCAAGTAATAACTGCTGATCTTCCAATTTATCAGTTATAATCACTGTGTCGTCCGCATAGCGTAGGTTGCTAATTGGTATGCCGTTCACCTTAATGCCTAATTCCGTGTCTTCTAATGCTTCCGCAAATATATTTTCAACATATAAATTAAAAAGCATCGGAGAGAGTATGCAGCCTTGGCGGACACCTTTCCGGATTTCAAATTCATCCGTATATTGGTCTTGATCAATCCTCACCTTTGCCATTTGGTTCCAGTATAGATTCTGAATAATTCTGATCTCCTCCTGGTCAATGTTGGCCCTATGTAGTAGTTCCATCATGATATCATGTTTAACATTGTCAAATGCCTTCTCGTAGTCGATGAAGGTGAGGTAGACATCTTTTCGTTGATCTAAACAGTTTTGTATTAAAGTGTTCAAACATAAAATTGCCTCTCTTGTTCCTAGTCCTCCGTTAAAACCGAATTGTGTTGACCCGCTAAGTTCTTGTGTTGACCGGATTGCTATTATAAGCTATTTTTAAATTTATCATTTAGAACAATTTAATATTGACTATATCTAAAGATACGATCAAATATTTATGCAGGAGTCGATTTTAACAGAACAATATGCCATCCCTTAAGCAAATTCTATCTGCAATGTAGTCGATACATACTTGTGAAAAGGAATTGATATTGATATGGGGCAAGATAGAAACTTATGACTATTTGTAATTTGACAAAACCGACTCCCATAGAGATAAAGGCACGATAAGTATGATTACAGTGTGTACAGGCTTTGACCTCAGCTGACCTTGATTATAAAAAAGGCGAAACATGATCAAAATTTCAAGTTAATTATTTCCCTCTTTGTTTTACTCGATAAATGCATAATCATGCGTGACGACGAAGTTAGTAGTGAGCATAAACGCCGCCTATTTGTTATTACAAAACAAAGGCGACAATTATACCTCCTGATTGAGATTATTTGTACTTATTCTGCAGACTACAATAGAATAAGTCACTAATTTCAATTTCTTATTGTTTGCGTTTTTTAAGACTTATAATGATAGCATGTAGTCGATATTTTCTCTTTTATAATTAGGTATGCACATAAACATCTTATGGAAATCTAGATGGTTTTAAATGAACAATAGATCATACGTTTCTTCTTCAGTCATAATTTTTATCCGGTAGTTTTCAACGGTAGTTTAGAAACTAGACTAAGTTATACTAGGTCATTTTAAAAATAATGTTCACATATAAAAATAACTATATATACAGCGGGTCTCAATATTTATGAACGATTTAAATTTAGCACCATTCGTGCGATATGAGTATTCACAATGAAAAACAAAAGAAAGCGTAACAGGCAGCCTACAGTTAAGTAAATTAATCTAAAAATAAAACAAAATAATAATGGGTTTTCGTTGTTAAGCAACTTAATAGTACAGATTCAGCACTTTAGTATCTTTTTCGTCGGTCGGTAAGTTTTTGTAAATACCGAAATAAAATTTTTGTCTGTTTCGAAACTAAAACATTCTTAGCCGAGGGACTGTCGCCCATTTTACACTTGTTTTGGTCAACAGAACTCCGACCCGCTCTGCTGCCTGACAGGGTTCAGCTAACCGGACATACCCCTGTCTTCCTTTCTTCTGGGTAGTGATTTGAAGGGTGTTACCTTATAAAACTGGGCAGACACGAATTGAGGACCAAAATGAAATTTTAAGTAAGGGTTTACTTTTATACCTAAAAAAATCGCACGAATTAAGGACCAAGACTTCAAGAAGGTATAAAATATTATTAAAAGTACGAATCTTAATAATCGTAGATATTTATTGCCTAGTTAAGAAACAATATTTTAAACATAAAAGCGTTACACATCTTTACATTTAATATTTATAAAAATAAAAGGGGTACACATATTTACATTTAATATTTATACTTTCGCATTGGAAATACAGGTTGAAATACATATTATTTCTTACGTAGGTAATGTCTTTTCTTGTCAAAGAATTCATAGCATCACTGTTTTCCCTTATTCCTAACCTAACCTAACCCAACCTAATCTAACCTAACCTAAACTAGCGTAAACAATTGCGTTATTTATTTACCGTAACTTATTACCGTATTACCGTAATTTATTTACCGTACATGCCCAAAACTTTTTACTTTTTTTAAGCACTTTTTTTTCACGATACTTATAATAATCAATCATCCAACACAAGTAACGAGTTTCCCTTTTCACTTAAGATCATTTTAATTTCACTCATTTTGACTACCTTTCAAGACAGCTCAAAATAAACTCAATCTAAACTAATATTTGATTATTAAATATTTCCTTACTCATTAAAATCTCGTTTGGTCCGTAATTCGGTGCACTTATTTTGCCTGTTCAGGTAGCGGTCTCTCAATTCGAGGACACCGATAAAACTTTACCCTCTTTAACAGTAATTATTAGGATATTATTCAAAGCTGTACTCAAACTCGACACTGGGGCTAATAAAAATGAAATTTATTGAGAACCTTTAATCTCCAAGGGGAGTATTCTCTTAAAAGAAAACAATATACCTTAAAAAAATTGAACAATTTATTACGAAAATATAAGTTTATATTTCAGAATATCTGGCGATAAAATAAAATTTTAACATAAATTTTGTCTAACAATTTGACTAGAAAAATTAAAATCTTTTCATGCTTTAAATAAATTAATTACGAATTTTATTAGATTGAACCTTTGATCCATGAAACGAATCAGACAATTTTTTGCCTGATCACTCAAAAACTCAACTCAACCAAAAAAAGGTACCATGCGTTCGGTACCGAACTCCAGTGATATTATTCAACAAACGAAATTCTTAATTTAAATACATTGATGTTGTAATAACTTAACTTAAGTTAGATTTTGCCATGTTCTCAGTCCTGTATAGGTCGTAACCAACCATATGAACTGTCCTCAATAACCGAATAATAATAATAATTTGCTCTTTGATACCAGAATTAACTATTAAAAAAAATCTCTTGACTCCAAATTCTCCACAACCAAGTTATCAGTAGCAGACTGCGTTTTTCTACAAGAGAAAAACAAAATAGCCCAGTCTGGTTAAAAAAAAAAGGTCGAAAAATTTTTCGCAGATATCTGAAGCTTTTAAGACATAGGTGGGGGTTACTAGATGACGAATAGATAAAAAAGTACTCGTATTTTTACCTTGCGTTTGATCGGTCAAATAGTTTAAAAGTTATTTAATTTACCTATTTATCCCTGAGGCTAAATATTTAAACTATTGAACTTGCTCTATTAATAATGCTAGACACATTTAGCAAATTTTATAGGAATCTTTAAGACTTAAACTATCTCAGAAGTTAAATGCACATTGCGTTTTCATTGAAATTATTTACAAAATAAACGTTTGAAAAAGGGGTATGTTTTTTACTTATAAACAATTGTAATAACTTCTATATTTTTCAAGCTACAGGCTTGTACGTACAACCATTGGATAGCTGGTAAAAAAACTCACATTTAAAAAAAAACCTTCTATGACCAATAGGAACGAAGTTGGGGACTATTTTTAAAAAAATCATATCTCCATTGTTTATAAACATTAAAATGTAAAATTTGCACAAATTTTGAATGAAAATCTAAACTTTATATTGAAACTTATAGCTATAAAATTCATCCAATTTTTTGAGACTTACAGCCCTTCGAAACGAAAGACATAGGAAAGTGGAGGGGATAACTGTTTCAGCTCCGTTTTTTTTCCAGATCGGAACTTCAAACTGAAACACGTGGGAAAAATTTACATTATCTCGGCTTCCATTGCAGGTAGAAGAATCTTTTTTTTTTTAATCTGGGGTAGCTCGTTGAAATATGAATAACTACATAGTTTTCACTGGTCGAGAAATATGGGAAACCTCGGAAAAAATGAGTCCATTTGAAATTCATAGTAAAAACTTACTACTTACGGAATAGCCTGCCGCAGTATTAATAATGATGACATAATTTTCACCACCTCCCCCCGGAAATCTCGGAAAATCCCCTGAAATTTAATTACCTGAAAATTACCTGAAATTTAATTTATAAAATATATAAGTATTATTACATCATTGATATAAAATGAAAAAAAATATATGTTGATTTTCCGGGAGTTGGGGGGGGGGTGAAAATAATTATGTCATCATTATTAATACTGCGACAGACTATTCCAGCCAAATGAAAAAAAGTAAGTTTTTACGGTGCATTTCAAAGGGACTCAATTTTTCCGAGGTTTCCATATTCTTCGACCAGTAAAAACTATGTAGTTATTCATATTTCGACGAGCTACCCCAGATTAAAAAAAAAAAGACTTCTAGCTGCAATGGAAGCCAAGGTAATGTAAATTTTGCCTACGTGATCGAAAAAAAAACGAGCTGAAACAGTTATCCCCTCCACTTTCCTATGTCGATCTTTCGAAAGTACCTTCGGTTCGAAGGGCTGTAAGTTTAGAAAAATTGTATGAATTTTATAGCTATAAGTTTCAATATAAAGTTTAGATTTTCATTCAAAATTTGTGCAAATTTTACTTCTTAGTGTTTATAAACAATGGAGATATGATTTTTTTTAAAATAGTCCCTAAATTCGTTCCTATTGGTCATAGGTTTTTTTCTGTGAGTTTTTTTACCAGCTATCCAATGGTTGTACATACAAGCCTGTAGCTTGAAAAATATAGAAGTTATTACAATTGTTTATAAGTAAAAAATATACCCCTTTTTCAAACGTTTATTTTACATTTACATTTTATGTTATTTTTTATGTTTATTTTACATTTTATGTAAATAATTTCAATGAAAACGCAATGTGCATTTAACTTCTGAGATAGTTTAAGTCTTAAAGAATCCTATGAAATTTGCTAAATGTGACTAGCATCATTAATACAGCAAGTTCAATAGTTTAAATATTTAGCCTTAGGGATAAATAAATTAAATAACTTTTAAACTATTTGACCGATCGGGGGGAAATTTGGCACAAATTTAAAAGACGGTAATTCCTCGATGTATTAATTTTATAACATTTTATTTTGTCAGAAATTACAGATTTTCTTATAGCAACTTAATTCTTCTTAATTGCTCTTACAGTTGATTCGCCTAAAATAAAATGTTTTCCGATTGCCGTAGATCCTTCTCCTTTTCCCAAGCGATCTAAAATTACAATTTTCGTTTCCAACGAAATTTATTGTCTTTGATGATTTTTTTTTCTCCATTGGGCCAAATAAAATCTTAAAAAAAGAAATAAAAAAATTAGACTACTGTTATGTTTTTTTATTAATCTAATTTATTGTTTTTTATTTACTATTAAAGGTTCTATTTATAACACTCACAAATTTATTAAAGTCTTTATTACTAATTTATCTTACACTAATGATTATATAATTTATTATAATACGTGCGTTACAATTTAAAACGCGGCGCGATCTTCAAAAACTAACTGTTCTCTAAATAAAATGTCCCATATATAAAATGCCGTTATCTAGAAGGATCTGGCGATGAATCGATGACCTTCCACCCATTAGACGACAAGGTGTCTCATGGACTGGTCTTTCGGCGAAGGGACTAGAGATTTTTCATTACAAAACCTCTTGTAATGAAAAATAAAACTTTACGACACTCACTTGAAACTTTTTAATCCGAAAACCGTGTTGCTTATTATAGTGCAACTTGAAATCAGCAAAATTTTAAACAACTTATTATAAAACGAAGCACCGGTAAGCGAACAATAATAACAAAAAAAAAATAAAAAAAGCAATAACAGGTTATACCTTTCAATGCGAAACTCGCAATCATGTAACCTGACATCTGGATGTGAATAGTCAGTTAATTTTTAATTATAATAGTTAATAGAAATTTTTGGATGAAATACAACCCTCACAACTTTAAAATTGCATAAAAATAATCAGCATAAAAAGAGACCTTACTGTATACACCAATTTTTTTTGTTTTTATTTTTGCTATTCATAAATTCTGTGATTAATAGATTTATTTTTTTTTCAGCTAATATTTTCTTGGTCCGACGATTTCTTTGGCTATCGTGAGTATACTACATCATTTATCTCATCTGTGTTTCGACTAAAGTATTTTCCACCTAAGAAGACCGCTTTGCAATTAAATGCTGGTAACTTTATTACTAGCGGACCAGATAAGCGGTGATATATTTTACACTACCTTTATGAATAATATTTTACTACTCTGCTGTTTCAATCAGCACTGCCCAACAAGTTATCGTTTATTGGTTTTAATATTTTATTGCAATAGTACGAGTACGGAATATTTATTTAAACAGTAAATTTATTACATGTTAATTTTTTTTAATTTTCTTCTGACGTATCGTATAATGTAGGTTTACCCAATAATCAAAGTTATGCCTTTACAAGAACATATTATTTGAAAAATAAGGAGTACCATGTGTCATAATAATTGTAATCTCCTTTATACACACTTTAAAAATGTACTTGTTTAGTAATGTATTTATTAAATCCACACAATCATTGAAAAATGATTCATGCTATTTAAAAATATCTTTCTGTTAACGACACTGTTATCGACAAAGTAGATCAAATTCAAACTTGTCATCATATTACACTTCTGTTTATCGTTAAAAATTAATTGATGTTCGTGGGTTGTATTGGTGTTATTTAATAATTTAGCAAAATACATAATCAGCAAAAATCTTATTTAAAACATGCGAACGGTTTTGCAATCACAATGAATGCAGTGTTTATGTTTGTTTAGCATTGGCTGTTAAATAATTTGTGTTCGATTGTTTAGTCTGTTGTACAACCCTCGTCCTTTTTAGGGTGTAGTAGTTGTATATAAGTACCTATTTTTTTATAGTAGTGTAGTGAAGCGGTACTTTAAAGTAAAATGAGTAATTTGGAAGAAAATAAAATACAGTCGAAACGTAGAGTGTTATCTCCAGAAGAACGGTGTTTACCTCTGAAAGTCGAAAGTTGTTTCAATTTGGAAAAAAATAATATGGGTCCATTGACATATGTTATGGCAGTTCAGAAACGCACATGCGACGCTTGCGGTATCTCAGAGAGGACATTCCGAAGAATTAATAACGTGAGTGAGGATGAAATAAATAAAGTAAGCAAGAGAAACCGTCGACATCCAAAAACTTTAGATTTGCACCAGTCAATTAAACTTGCAATTAAAAATATTATATATAATATGTTAAAAGCCAAAGAACATGTAACAATTAGTGCTGTGTTACAAAAAATAAAAGACGAGGAACTGTGATATTAGTTTAACAAGTTTGAGGAGAGTGCTGAAACATTTAGGTTTTCGATATAAAAAGACAAATAATAGATAAGTATTGTGTGAACTCTCTAATGTTGTTTCAAAACGGTGGCATTTTTTGAGAAAATACATGAACAATAAAACGTCTGATAGTCCGAGGTACGTTGTATTTTTAGATGAAACTTAGATTTTCGCTAAAGGAAATATGTCAAAATCATCCTGGCAAGATGGCACCACGAAATGTTATTCTTTTAGTCGTTCCGGTAATGGTAAACGCTACATTATACTTCATGCTGAAAATGATTAGGGTTTTATTCCTGACGCTAGTTTAATTTTTTCGTTCACAAAGAATACAGGTAATTACCATGGAAATATGGATGCAAATATTTTTGAAGAATGGTTTGAAAAAAATTAAAAAAAAACTTGGAGCGACCAGCCATAATGGACCAGCCATAATAGTGTTAATAGGATAATGCATCCTATCACTCAAGAGTAGAAGACATATTTCCTTCATGCAGCTGGACAAAAGAAGAAATAAAGTGGTTGACATAAAAGAAAATTTATCACAGTGACATATTTTTAAAAGTCGATTTACTTCAAAGGTGTGTAAGGCACAAAATTCAGAAGAAATTTGTTACTAACCAAATGGCTCTTAAATATGGCCATGAAGTTCTTCGACTTCCGCCCTACCATTGCCACTATAATGCAATTGAGTTAGTTTGGGGTATAGCCAAAAATTTTTATGATAAACATGCATCCAAAACAACAGATCTCATGAGCGTTCTTAGTTTATGGTAAGAATCGCTAGAACAAATAAAGGCAGAACAATGGCAACATTGTATTATACATACGAAAGACATAATCTTTTTTTTTGTTTTTGATGGAAAACGTAAACACCCATACCAATAAGTATGGTCTAAAACTGAACATCAAAAAGACTAAATTCATGATTGTAACAAAGAAGCTATACACCAATGTGAATTTCACCATAAATAATCAGCCAGTTGAAAGAGTTACGTCCTACAAATATTTAGGGGTTTGCTTCACTGATACTAATGACCAGACAAGAGAAATCAAGAGGCGAATAGAGATAGCGAGACAATCGTTTGTCAAAATGAAAAAGTTCCTATGCAGCCGGGAGATAAATATAAACTTAAGAACGAGAATGTTAAGGTGCTATGTTTTCTCCGTTCTGCTGTACGGCATGGAAGCCTGGACACTGAAAAAGATAATCATCAAAAACATTGAGGCATTCGAGATGTGGTGTTACAGGAGAATGTGGAAAATTCCATGGACAGAAAGAGTAACAAATCAAGATGTTCTCCTGAAGATGGGGAAGGAATGCGAAGTCATAAAAACCATACAAACGAAAAAACTGAAATATCTGGGCCACATAATGGGAGGAGAAAAGTACTCTCTGCTTAGAATAATCCGAGGAAAAATCTCGGGAAAGAGAAATGTGGGACGTAGGAGGATTTCCTGGTTGCGAAATTTAAGGGAATGGTATGGGTGCAGTTCAATACAGTTGTTCAGAGCTGCAGCCAACAAAGTAAAGATTGCTGTGATGGTAGCCAACCTCTGATAGGAAACGGTACTTCAAGAATAAGAAGAAGACATAATCGTTCAGTATTTTTAAACCGAGCGAGTTAGAGATGAGGTCCGGCCTCTAATTATTCGGATAGACAATTCAGATAGTGACGACTCTGATAGTGAAATATCAGACAGTGAAAAGGACAAATCGTTTGCTAAAAAGAAGTTATAAAAAAGTGTTTCGGGAATTCAATTCGGACTTGTGGTGTTTTTTAGTTAAACGATAAAGTACCTTCGGTCTAATTACTGGACTGCATACTCTCAATAACTTTAGTATTAATTACTGGACTACACGTGTTTAAACCTTTTGTTTTGCTGAAAACTCGGAATGTGATTTAGTGCCAATTTGTTTCAAGGTTATATTTAATACAATGTCTGCAGAAAGTAAAGTCTTGGATATATTTTACTCAAATTTGGACGTACCAGCAACTTGGCAAGTATTTTTCAATTTTACGGCATGCAAAACCATTCGTATAATTTTCACTCTACGCAAAATAGAGACCTTGATGAACGTTTGATGTCGACAAATAATTTCGAGTATTCGAAATATTTCATTCCACTTATTTTCACACGCCCTGTATATACATATTATATTCATTTTATTTGCCTTTGATACAGTAAAATCCAATATTATTACTGAACATAAAATACAGGAATTTAAATATTTTTACTTTTCAAGCGATCGGAATTAAATATTAACGCCCCACTTTTTGAGGCTCACTGATCATATCTTAATTGCATATCGGCCGTGATAGGGTAAAAGGACTTTATTACGATTCGAGTTTATATTTAGTTATTTTTGTTTACAAAATATATTCCTGTATGTAAGAACGAAATAAAAACGCGTGCTTCACACACTTGAATTACCAAATTCATGTGAAATTCATAACAATCCGGAACTAGAAAGTACAATATAAAAATAAGTGAAATTCTTGCATATACAGCAAGTACTTGAATTTTACAAATTAATAGAACGATAATAACGATTGGTACTTACAAAAATGACTTGCAGATGTATTATAGTAAGAGTACGAGTATATTGCGGAATCATATGTGTGCGTGTGCATAACACTGAACGAAATGAAAGTTACAATAAAATTATGGGTACTAAAACGGCGTATGAAATTTTATCTGTGGGACATTATTTATTTAAAAATTTTATGTGTACTTTTTCCCACGACATAAAAATATTCTTCGTCCGTTAAATAAATTGCATAGATGAGGATAGATATCGGTTTTCTTTTCATTTTTTTTTGTCTTCGCTTCTCTTATACCATACTTGTCTTCTTTACATAACATAGGGATCACTTACAGGGGGTTGAAAATTGGGACAGAAATGGCTGGGCCCGAGATAGGGTAAGCAAAACAAACCGGAACGTTTGCGAACGGCTACTCTTGGTTTGATTGGAGAGCTGGGTCGTGAGAAAGTGAATGAAATAAGGGGACTGGAATGGGGTAACTACAAAAAGTGAATTAAAAAGGTACTTACATGGATTTCCTGGACAAAACAACACAAGAAGGTTCTTAAGCTATTTAAATCGGACACCGCTTATAAGAATCTTCCAGCTGGGTGGAACAATGTTGCTATCGGTTTACAAAAAACTCTAGACGTTGGAGACACTATAAGATCTTAAATTATTAATAAATTGAATCATCTAGATCTTTCACTGCAGTTTACATTAAGGTCAACCTTTAAAAAAAAACAAAACTAATTCAAAATTTATGGTTAGGTATGTACAACTCGTCAAGAAAATAATGCTAACTGTCATATTTCAAGATCAAATATTAAAACTTTATAAGAATAACTAATATGATAGTTAACCACTCCCTAATATTTATAATTCTATTTATTACAATTTTTTAACTGGTCTAGAAAGCAATTATTGACGAAAAATGTCTGTTTTTACTTTAAAAAAAATTTTAATAAAAAAAGTACCTGGTTTCACTGAATTTTATATCTCCTTTAAAAGTTTTGGGGCTGGAAATGGTTTTCTAAACACTGTAAAATAACACAAATGCGTCTCACAAGCTACAAAATGGTCTGGAATGACCAGGGACAACAAATAGACGATGAGCTGGGCACTGGATTATCGGGCTTCGGGTTAATTAACTGCAATCTTCAAAGCCCGACTTTTCAAATACTCCTCGAAAACGTGTGGACCCTTTATATCGTTGTAACACCTTACAAATCTTCCATTTAGGACCTAATACAATACAACACATATAATTCAGCAAAACTTACCACATTGCCTTTGTACCACAAACAAAATCTGCCGGCTTTTTGAATATTACACATCCGTGCTCTTTTCGCTTCAAGATGTTAAACCAACCTAAATTTGACCTTCCTTCAGTCTCTGCACTGGCTTCCTCTCTGGCATATTTGCTTGGGTTTGAAAATTGCAGAATTAAAACGTAAAATATGACCATATTTTTACTACGCAGTTGAATGCGTCGCACACACGTTTTTGTAAACAACTTCTAAGGAATTTTATACAGAGCTCAGGGGCGTACCAAATAAATTTTATACACTGAATATTCGGTGGTTATAAGGAATTTATACATGCTATAATTGTCCCTTCCTAAAAAAGAAAACTCGGATAATTTTATCCAGTTTTTGATAAAGAAAAAACAAAAAAATAAGCAAGAGATGACCTCTTACATGAGTCGAAACTTATTAATATTATATTTTAGATGATAACTAGTTTGGGATTAAACAACAAAAAAAAAAACATTAGTTACAAGAGATTGGGCTAGCGTGCCATCGATCGCCAGACTCTTTAAAATCGAGTAGACTGAAATTTTTTGAACTCTAAATTGAACTGTAGGTGACATGCGTTTATATGCCTTAGGGGAAGCCAACCTTATGCTCTGCAGTGAACCTCGCTGACATTCATAGCCATGTCACCTCGTTGCCTAAATCGAAAGCGGTACACAAAAACAAAAAAATGCTCTACATTCAGCAGGTAGGCGTCTGCTAACTCTACTATACGCCTAGCGAGACGGCGAGGGGATACGGCAACGGTTCTAAAAAATAGGATATAGACCCTAAATCTATACACCTGCATACGACAAAATGTCTCACATGTGTCTCTAATCCAAATAGGTTACCTGTACCAAAATTATCAAAGGTGAAACTATGTTCCAAAAGGATGAAATCAAATCAACATACAAATTCGAAAACAAAACATGAAATAGAATACACTATTTACTTGAGGATGACATATTGTCCTCATCCGACACAAAAGTCTTTGAATCTTTAACATGCCACTTACCAAGGTCTGAACCCTTTAAATCTGACAAACGATACACCACTGGTGACAATTTTTCCTTGATGGTTGCTTAAATATACTTTGGTGATAGTTTGGACATAAACTTGTTGACAGCACAAGACAAAACCTTATTTCCTTTGCAAACTCTATCACCCACTTGAAATTGGACTTCTCTTCTTCGTAACTTCTAGCGTTACGTTCATATCCTTTTCGAAGATTAGGGTTAACCTCTTCAAAAACTTTATCTGATCCTTTAACTTCTGAAGCATACATGTTACGGTCACCTGGAATTATCTCAAGATCTTGATTCTGTCGATCCTTTTGATCAACACCATAGTAGTTTCCACTTAAGGGAACATGACGGTCACAATTAAGGAAAGCTCGGGTATATCCAGTCACTTCATGCTTTGCTCTGTTAATAGCTTGTCTGATCTTTGCTAAGTTCTTGTCCCAATCTACGTGGTCTTTTACATATGTACGTATTACTGTTCCAATGGTTTTATTGTTCCTTTCCACAAAATTACACTGTGGTGCATGTACTGGGCTGAACCATACTTTCTGAACATTATAATTATTACAGAGCTTAATTAAGAGAGGATTGTTCAGATTTGAGGCATTATCACAAATCACAAATTGAGGAACACCAAACATGAGAAAAACATCATTTTCCAAAAACTCAACAATATTCTTAGCCGTGGCCTTTCTCAACGGATGGACTAACGTATTGTTACGATAAATATACTGGCCTAACTTTTATGACTAATTATTCTGTTTTATTGTAGAAATTTCGGTGGAAGTCCAGAACCAAAATTATGGTGAATGAGCCGGCTAAGCTTCTCGATCTTTCGATGCTGTTCTAGTATATCAGGATTTCGTATATAAATACAACATTTTTATATGGAGGGCCAGTTAATTCTGAACTCGCGCTCGCGAATTTGTAACGTACGGATATATATAAATTTGTCAGATAAGTTAATATAAATAAAGAAATAAATTAAATCCGTAAGTGTTATAAATATTGAACCTTTTAATAAATCCACAACAAATGGTGCCAGAAGTGGGATCGAACATAAATTAGACTTATAATAATAATACAAGTGAATATAAAATAAATTGTGAAAATGGCTACGATTTGTGAGCTGACAGTGACTAATTTAAGAAGACATCTTGAAGACAGAGAATTAGCTTCTACCGGAAAAAAGGCTGAGTTAGTCCAACGACTAAAGAACGCTTTGCTAGAAGAAGGACTAGATCCAGAGACTTATATATTTGAAGACAAACATGATGCTGTCCTCTCGTCGATTTCGAAAATTTCTGGTGACATCGCATCATTAGAGAACAAAGTTTCTGACGATATTTCGAAAGTTTCTTCTGATGTAGCCAAAGTTTCTGGTGATGTAGCCAAAGTTTCCGGCGACATCGCTTCATTGGAAGACAAAGTTTCTAACGAGATTTCTTCGCTGGAAAGCAAAGTCTCTGCTAACATCTCTTCGGAAATCTCTAAAGTCACTTCTGAGATGTCTGCCCTGGACGATAGAATATCTTCATTAAAAAACCAAGTTGCTGCCGATATGTTAGCCTTCGAAGAAAAGATATGGAAAGAGATGGAAAAGAAGATGGAGGAAACAGGGACAGCAGAGAGAGGTAACAATCCGATTACAGTGGAGATAAAAGAAGACGAGACGAAATTTAAGTTGGAGACACGGCCGAAATTTGAAGGAAGTGGAGGTTCTATTCATGTTAAAGTCCCAACTTTCGACGGAAAATCATCATGGAACAACTACATGAAACAGTTCGAATCAGCCGCAAGAGCAAATGGATGGTCTGAAAAAGAAAAGGCTGTAAACCTGACTATCGCCCTTCGAGGAGATGCCTTAGATGTGCTTCAGACCATAGCCGTAGAGGAGACCGATGATTTCGAACAACTGAAGAAGAGGTTAAATATGCGATATGGCCACGAACATTTGGAGCATGTATATCAGTCACAGCTTAAAAATCGTAGACAGAAGAAAGATGAGGCTCTTCAAGAATATGAGGTAGATATTGCCAGATTAGTACGATATGCTTATCCAACAGCTCCCGAAGACATGATGGAAAAATTGGCCGTTCAAACGTTTATTGATGGTCTTCGTGATCATGAAATGCAGAGAACACTGCGATTAGCTCGTCACAAGACGCTGGTTGATGTCCTATCCGCCGCCCTCGAATACGAGTCAGCTACGCAGGCCTCTGGCGGGTACAGTAAAGTTAGGACTGTAAAAGAGGAAGGAGATGAAGATAAACTTGACCAGCTCGTTAATATGATGAAAAGCATGACATACAAGAAAACGAAGACCATCAGATGCTGGAATTGTGGCGAAATAGGACACGTACGAAGCTCCTGTAAGCACCCTAGGTACGACGCAAATCAAGAAACTCACCATCAGGAAAACTAGAACGGGTCAGCCTTAGGGGGGCAGCTTCGACCCAGAACTTTTCCAAAGACCCTCTCATACTAATAGCTTCTTTGAAATGTCGTGAAGATAGTGTATATGTAGATGGAGACATAAATGGTAAAAAGCATACGTTGTTGGTGGATACCGGAGCGACCAGAACCATTATACGCCCGACAGTTATAAACAGCCGAAAGAAACTGTTACCAACGAGGTTGCGACTTCGGACCGCTACAGGTGAAAATGCTAACATTCATGGAGAAATCCAGGTACAATTGGGAATTGGAGCAGAAAAGTTCGTCCATACTGTTATAGTTGCTGACATCGAAGAGGATGTTATATTAGGAATGGACGTAATGAATATGCATGGATTCCAATTGGATTTTAAGAATAAGGTAATCAAAGTTGGCAACGAAGAGGTATTTCTCCATCCACATAATGACAACACTGTGCAAGCAGCCATTACAGAAGATACAGTCGTGCCTGCGAGAAGCGAAACGATCATAGTAGCGCGACTACAGGGAATTGTAGACGAAGGGACACCTGTTATGATGGAGCCTTGGAACCACGACGATGAGGTTGGCCGTGGAATCATAATTGGAAAGGAATTGGTGACTTCGGCCAAAGAAATTCCTGTGAGACTTATCAATGTCAACGACTACCCAGTGACCATCAAGAAAGAGACAAAGGTAGGAACTTGTGTACCTGTGACATCCATAATCCGTCAGGCGACAACATCTGATAATTCCAACGACAAATTCGACCAAATGGTTGCAGTTGCAGGACAGTCTCTAAATCAGATGGAGAAAAGGAAATTAAGGGAATTTCTTCGGCAGTATCGTGATATTTTCGTACCGAAAGGAGGAAAGACGGGAAGAACTACCGTTGTTAAGCATAAAATTGATACTGGTAATGCTAAGCCAATTCGTCAAACAGCTCGACGATTACCACAGGCGAAGAGAGAGGAAGCTGAAACGATTGTTCAGGAAATGAAGAAAGACGGGGTGATAGAACCTTCTACGAGTCCATGGGTCTCTCCGGTGGTCCTGGTTAAGAAGAAAGACGGAACGACGAGGTTCTGTGTGGATTACCGTTTGCTGAACAACGTTACCAAGAAAGATAGTTATCCTCTGCCTCGGATCGATGACACATTGGACACATTGGCTGGAAGTAAATTGTTTTCTACTTTAGATTTGAAGTCTGGATACTGGCAGGTAGAAATGGACCCAGTCGATAAAGAAAAGACAGCCTTCACCACAGGATCTGGATTGTGGCAATTCAACGTTATGCCATTTGGACTTTGTAATGCTCCTGCGACATTTGAGAGGCTTATGGAAAATGTGTTGAGAGGGTTATCTTGGAAAACATGCCTGGTTTATTTAGATGACATAATCGTCTTGGGGGAGACATTCGAAGATCATTTGAGGAATTTAGAAAACGTTTTTAATCGACTTAAAGCTGCCCAATTGATGCTAAACCCCAAGAAGTGCCAGCTATTTCAAGGTAAAGTCAATTATCTGGGTCATATAGTCAGTAAAGAAGGAGTGGCCGTGGATAAGGGAAAAATCGATTCCATTAAGGAATGGCCAAAACCAACTGACAAACATCAAGTGAGAAGTTTTCTTGGACTATGTACTTACTACCGGAGGTTTATTAAGAAGTTTGCAGATATCGCTAAGCCATTAACGCGACTTACGGAGGAAGCAAGAGATTACCGCTGGGATACAGACTGCCAAAATGCCTTTGAGACCTTGAAAAAGCATTTAATAACAGCACCAATTTTAGGGTATCCACTGCCAGAAGGAGAGTTCATCTTAGATACAGATGCAAGTAATGTGGGAATTGGAGGAGTGCTGTCTCAGATTCAAGGAGGACAGGAACGAGTCCTCGGATATTTTAGTAAAGTTCTTTCAAAACCTGAGCGGAATTATTGCGTCACGAGAAGAGAACTTCTGGCAGTAGTGAAATCAGTAGAGCACTTCTATCAATACCTCTATGGCAGAAAGTTTCTAATCCGAACCGACCATGCCGCCCTTAAGTGGTTGATGCAGTTTAAGAATCCAGAGGGTCAGATAGCCAGGTGGATCGAACGACTCCAAGAATACGATTTTAAGATTGAGCACCGGGCCGGAGCTAGCCACAGAAACGCTGATTCTCTTTCCAGAAGGCCATGCCCAGCAGAGTGTTCCCACTGCAACAAAACGGAATCCAAGGAAGCAGCAGTGCTAAGAACGACGATTGTCAACAACGACTGGACGCCTACTAAGATCAGGGAAGAACAAGAGAGAGATCCAGTTATACAAAAAATCCGAAAATGGAAAGAGGAAAACCGTCGACCACCTTGGCAGGAAATATCAAACCTATGCTCAGTAGTTAAGACGTATTGGGCCCAGTGGGACTCATTTATCATCGAAGATGGCTTGCTTAAACGAGTCCTGGAAAATGATGACGGTTCAGAGAAGAGAAGACAGTTGGTGATCCCAAAGAGCAGAATAGCCGAAGTACTTCGTCAGTTACACGACAGTCCATCGGGAGGGCATTTTGGTGTAAGGAAAACCCTTCAGCGAATTCGGGAACGGTTTTATTGGATGAACAGTTCCGACGACGTAAAAGACTGGTGTAAGAAATGTACTATTTGTGCTACGAGTAACGGGCCTCACCGAAAAAGGAGAGCTCCTATGAGACAATATAATGTTGGAAGCCCGTTTGAAAGAATAGCTTTGGACATCGCTGGGCCATTTCCAGAAAGTGAAAATGGAGGCAAGTACATGCTGGTAGTAATGGATTACTTTACTAAGTGGGTCGAGATTTACGCACTTCCAGACCAGAAGGCCGCCACCGTTGCAGATAAGTTGATCCAAGAATATATCAGCCGATTTGGAGTGCCTTTGGAGATCCATAGTGACCAAGGCAGGAACTTCGAAAGCGATCTATTCCAAGGAATATGTGATAGACTAGGCATGAAGAAAACAAGAACTACCGCGTATCATCCGCAATCGGATGGTATGGTAGAACGAATGAATAGGACAGTTGGCAAGTATTTGACAAAGATGGTGTCCGATCATCAGCGAGACTGGGACCAATACCTTCCGTTCTTCACAATGGCCTACAGATCTGCTGTTAACGAATCAACAGGCCAGACACCAGCCAAAGTCCTATTCGGACGCGAAATGCGACTACCTTGTGATCTCGAGTTTGGATGTAAACCTGGAGAAGATGTAGCAGGTGAAGATTATGTGATCGAATTACGAAGAAGAATGGACGATGTACATGAGTTGGTCCGTTCCCACCTTCAGATCGCTAGCGACAGAATGAAGAAACGGTACGATACACAAGCCGAAAAGGGTTGCTTTAAGAAGAACGACAAAGTATGGCTGTATAATCCCAAGAAGCGAAAAGGTTGTTCTCCCAAATTGCAGCAGTTTTGGGAAGGTCCATACCTCATTATGGAGAAGATCAACGATGTCATCTACCGAATAAGCAAGATTCCGAGGGGAAAGCCGATGATAGTACACCATAACCGGTTGGCGCCTTTCGAAGGTGACCACAACGTAGATGAAGAAGTGGAAGTAAACCAAATCCACGATGTGTCTGACCTCACGTTTGAGGAATTCATGGGTGCCTATGGAGGTACCGGTAAAGCGAGACATGGTGTTACCACTGAAGAAAAGCAAGATCTACTCGCGCTCCCCGATGACTACTCGCTGGCCCTTACCATCCCGGCCAGTATCAAAGACGCACCAGGGTTGGCATCCGTCTTTCGAAGGAAGTTTGGTCGAGTTGCAGAACTTCAATGCCAAGTGCCAGCTCCCGGTAAAACCTTGAAACTCCAAGATGCATCACGTTACCTTTTCTACCTGGTAACAAAAGACACTGCCCGTGACCAACCTACCTACCGAGATGTATGGGAAGCCTTACTTCAATTGAGAGAGCACGTACTAGAGTCCGACGTGCAAAAGTTAGCCATGTCAAAGTTGGAGTGCCGCCAATTAGATTGGAGGGTTATCCGAAATATGGTGGAGGAGATCTTTAAAGACACCGAAGTCCAGGTGTTAGTCTGTTGCAATCCGCATAGTTACTGGTGCGGAGAGAAAACCGTCCCTTGTCATTTTTATACAACTGGAAGTTGTAAAAGAGGGTCCAGTTGCCGATACCAGCATACAGTTCCGGTTCCAGTCCCGACAAGGTTCCAGGAGGAACCATCTTTTAAGAGGGGGGCAATGTTACGATAAATATACTGGCCTAACTTTTATGACTAATTATTCTGTTTTATTGTAGAAATTTCGGTGGAAGTCCAGAACCAAAATTATGGTGAATGAGCCGGCTAAGCTTCTCGATCTTTCGATGCTGTTCTAGTATATCAGGATTTCGTATATAAATACAACATTTTTATATGGAGGGCCAGTTAATTCTGAACTCGCGCTCGCGAATTTGTAACGTACGGATATATATAAATTTGTCAGATAAGTTAATATAAATAAAGAAATAAATTAAATCCGTAAGTGTTATAAATATTGAACCTTTTAATAAATCCACAACAGTATATTTACTAAACCAATCAGCAACTACCAATAACCACGTATAACCTTTCTTTGAACGAACAAACAGACCTCTAAGATCTATTGCAGTATCTACCAAGGAAACTTGGCCTCTCTCTGCTTACCCATTTTACCTAATGGAGCGCAATTTGGTGTCATCTGAACATCACAAACTTTACATGACCTGACAAACTTCATATGCACATCGCAACGCATCTTAGGCCAATAATATATTTCTTGAATACGTGACAAAGTTTTGTAATATCCAAAGTGAGCACACGTAGGTGGCTCATGACAAGATTGTTTAAGACATTAGTCTTAAAACAATCGGTGGTAGGAAGAAATTTATAAACAAAGTCGTTCTCCACCTTCCACTGTGGAAAATCAAGAGGGGATCGGAATATCTTTGATCTCAAATTATCTAACCAAGGGTCTATTCTATCTACATCAACCTCTAAATACTTAACTAATCTCTTAGGTATCTTCGGTTGGATCGTTGGTGTGAGCTCGAGATAGAGCATCAGAGACTAAATGAGATTTTCCTTTTCTATGAATTAAATCAAAAGTATGCTGTCTTAGGCGCATGGCCCATCTGGCTAATTGACCAGTAGGATGGGACAATTTATTTAACCAGAGAAGTGAATGGTGGTCAGTAATGACCGAAAACTTGACTTCCTTGATGTAACCTCGAAATTTCTCGATAGCAAAGATCACTGCAAGACATTCTCGCTCTGTAACTGAGTAATTTCTTTCAGCTCTGGAAAGAGATCTACTAACATACGCTATAGCCTTTTCTTCACCATCTATAGTTTATGTCAAAACACCACCAAGACCGGTGTCAGATGCATCACATTACACAACAAAGATCAAAATTGGGCTGAGCTAAAATAGTTGTTTCTTTCTGCGATGACCTTTAAGAAGGGGAGGCTAAACTGGAAAAATCTTTGATAATACGACGGTACCAAGAACACATACCGATAAATCTTTTAATTTCAGTAGAATTGGTTGGTCTAGGATAATTGACCATAGCTAGGATTTTTTCAGTATCTGCCTTCAAAGAATTATTGCCGACTACATAACCAAGATACTTTAACTCCGACTTTATAAAGTCACACTTATCAATTTTTAACAATCAAAAATATTGAAACAGGAAAAACGTGGATAAACTGGACTATTTTTATAATTATAATAAAACATTTTTATGTACTTATAATATAAAACTACAGCTAGCAAGAAATTTTATGACAATATTATACAAAAAATATTATCATATTGGAACCCGTAACATCTTGTTCTTACTTTGTTTATCGTCGTTTTCTCACAATGGTAGACTGCAAGTTGAGAGGTTTCCCGTCTCTTATAATTTGCAGCGCACTTTACAAGTTTTATTGAAGCTCTGATAAAGCAGAATAAATATAAAAATTACATTCTCACGTAGATATACAATATTAAACACCAACAATATTTGCAGTGTAGATGTCTCAAAATAATTGCCAGATCGTAGTTGCTACAGCGAACATGAACGACAGACATAGTGCTTTACTGAACTCCTTGCATAGGTAACTGTAAACACATCTATATGGACAGTTCTCTTAAAATTTCAAGCCTAGTGCCTAGTATCCTCGAGAATAATGAAAGAGGTGAAGAACAAGTTTTATAAAAGGCAACTGAAGGTCATTGAACCTTTTCCTTCTCATTCACTCTTCTTTTAGTGTCGAACAGAGCTGGGAAGTTACTTTTAATAACACGTTTCCGAAAATTAGCTTAAGTTACGAGATTAATCAGTGATTTTGTTGATGGAATACGTTGGCGAGACAAAATTGAGGTCGTTGAAGTGTGTATTTTTTTTAAGATTTATGTTTTGAAATTATAAATTTGTGTATTATATTGTGAAAACCGGAACAAGTAATTAACATTAAATAACAATATTATTGTTTTTTAATTTATGATCATAAAACAAATGTATATTTAAAAACAAATTTTGCTTTTTTTATTTGCTTCGACATTTTTAACGGATTTTTATGTATATTTTATCACCATCTATGTCTCTACAACCCATTGTGGGTCTCTGACATATTCCAAGATCAGTTTCTTCAACATGGTTTTTAAATCTTACTTGAGTCTAGCTTTTCTCCTTTGATCCGATTTTAGATTATATTTGTGTTTTTGTAGGTTGTGTGTCATTTTCTCTCTCCCTCTCTTTCTCTCTCTCACCCCCTCTCTCTCTCCCTCAATCTCTCTTTCTCTTTATCTCTCTTTCTCTCTCCCTCTCTTTCTCTCTCTCCCTCTCTCTTTATAAAACTCTTTGTATCTTTGTGTCAATATTTCGTTAATTATATATGAGCCGCTGAGAGCAAAAGTGGTGTAAGTTTCTATGGAATTTGTTGTTTTTGTTTAAACAAATGAATGTATAATATAATGATCATGCTCATACCTCAAGCTTACCTAATGGTTAATGACTTACGCCACTTTTACATGTTTAATTATTATTTGCCATTTATGATTTGCATTGAAGTGTCAGACTAAATTTATGTGAAAAATAAATAATACAATATAATTTTTACTGCTAGAAGATTAAAAAGTATATAAGAGAACTGGTGCCTCCGTTCTCAGCATCGAATGCCTCTACATGTTCTAATGATCCCAGGTCATCCAAGTTGTCTGTTGACGTTTTTAAAGTGTTATAAAATCCATGGTAAATCGGGGAATATAGTGTAATGAATTTATTTAACTGCTATGGCTTTATTTAATTTATAATGTCTTTATTAAAAGGTTCTTATTTTAATTTATTAAAAAGCACGATAACTTATATCAATTTATTTAACGAATAATACATAATTTATATAGGCGAACGTAACAATTAAAATCGCGAGCGCGTCTTCAAAATTAACTGTCCTCTTCAATTAAAGTTCCGTTATTATATAGGAAATCCTGTTATTCGAGAACGGCGGCGATCTCCCCAGAAGCTCAGACCGGTTTTATTTCGGTCTACCTGGACACCTCGAATCGGATGATTCATCATAATTTGGGTCTAGATCCTTCGCCGAAATTTCTACAACAAAACAGAATTTGTCATAATATATTTACGGTTATTTTAGGCCATGATATTTATCGTAACATTGACCCCCTCTTAAAAGATGGTTCCTCCTGGAACCTTGTCGGGACTGGAACCGGAACTGTATGCTGGTATCGGCGACTGGGACCCTCTTTTACAACTTCCAGTTGTATAAAAATGACAAGGGACGGTTTTCTCTCCGCACCGGTAACTATGCGGATTGCAACAGACTAACACCTGGACTTCGGTGTCTTTGAAGATCTCCTCCACCATATTTCGGATAACCCTCCAATCTAATTGGCGGCACTCCAACTTTGGCATGGCTAACTTTTGCACGTCGGACTCTAGTACGTGCTCTCTCAATTGAAGTAAGGCTTCCCATACATCTCGGTAGGTAGGTTGGTCACGGGCAGTGTCTTTTGTTACCAGGTAGAAAAGGTAACGTGATGCATCTTGCGAGTTTCAAGGTTTTACCGGGAGCTGGCACTTGGCATTGAAGTTCTGTCTTGCTTTACCGGTACCTCCATAGGTACCCATGAATTCCTCAAACGTGAGGTCAGACACATCTTGGACTTGGTTTACTTCCACTGTTTCATCTACGTCGTGGTCACCTTCAAAAGACGCCAGCCGGTTATGGTGTACTATCATTGGCTTTCCCCTCGGAATCTTGCTTATTCGGTAGATGACATCGTTGATCTTCTCCATAATTAGGTATGGGCCTTCCCAAAACTGCTGCAATTTGGGAGAACAACCGTTTCGCTTCTTGGGATTATACAGCCATACTTTGTCGTTCTTCTTAAAGCAACCCTTTTCGGCTTGTGTATCGTACCGTTTCTTCATTCGGTCGCTAGCGATCTGAAGGTGGGAACGGACCAACTCATGTACATCGTCCATTCTTCTTCGTAATTCGATCACATAATTTTCACCTACATCTTCTCCAGGTCGACACCCAAACTCTAGATCACAAGGTAGTCGCATTTCGCGTCCGAATAGGACTCTGGCTGGTGTCTGGCCTGTTGATTCGTTAACAGCAGATCTGTAGGCCATTGTGAAGAACGGAAGGTATTGGTCCCAGTCTCGCTGATGATCGGACACCATCTTTGTCAAATACTTGCCAACTGTCCTATTCATTCGTTCTACCATACCATCCGATTGCGGATGATACGCGGTAGTTCTTGTTTTCTTCATGCCTAGTCTATCACAGATTCCTTGGAATAGATCTCTTTCGAAGTTCCTGCCTTGGTCACTATGGATCTCCAAAGGCACTCCAAATCGGCTGATATATTCTTGGATCAACTTATCTGCAACGGTGGCGGCCTTCTGGTCTGGTAATGCGTAAATCTCGACCCACTTAGTGAAGTAATCCATTACTACCAGCATGTACTTGCCTCCATTTTCACTTTCTGGAAATGGCCCAGCGATGTCCAAAGCTATTCTTTCAAACGGGCTTCCAACATTATATTGTCTGATAGGAGCTCTCCTTTTTCAGTAAGGCCCGTTACTCGTAGCACAAATAGTACATTTCTTACACCAGTGTTTTACGTCGTCGGAACTGTTCATCCAATAAAACCGTTCCCGAATTCGCTGAAGGGTTTTCTTTACACCAAAATGCCCTCCTGATGGACTGTCGTGTAACTGACGAAGTACTTCGGCTATTCTGCTCTTTGGAATCACCAACTGTCTTTTCTTCTCTGAACCGTCATCATTTTCCAGGACTCGTTTGAGCAAGCCATCTTCCATGATAAATGAGTCCCACTGGGCCCAATACGTCTTAACTACTGAGCATGGGTTTGATATTTCTTGCCAAGGTGGTCGACGGTTTTCCTCTTTCCATTTTAGAATTTTCTGTATAACTGGATCTCTTTCTTGTTCTTCTCTGATCTTAGTAGGCGTCCAGTCGTCGTTGACCATCGTTGTTCTTAGCACTGCTGCTTCCTTGGATTCCGTTTTGTTGCAGTGGGAACACTCTGCTGGGCATGGCCTTCTGGAAAGAGAATCAGCGTTTCTGTGGCTAACTCCGGCCCGGTGCTCAATCTTAAAATCGTATTCTTGGAGTCGTTCGATCCACCTGGCTATCTGACCCTCTGGATTCTTAAACTGCATCAACCATTTAAGGGCGGCATGGTCGGTTCGGATTAGAAACTTCCTACCATAAAGGTATTGATAGAAGTGCTCTACTGATTTTACTACTGCTAGAAGTTCTCTTCTCGTGACACAATAATTCCGCTCAGGTTTTGAAAGAACTTTACTAAAATATCCGAGGACTCGTTCCTGTCCTCCTTGAATCTGAGACAGCACTCCTCCAATTCCCACATTACTTGCATCTGTATCTAAGATGAACTCTCCTTCTGGCAGTGGATACCCTAAAATTGGTGCTGTTATTAAATGCTTTTTCAAGGTCTCAAAGGCATTTTGGCAGTCTTTATCCCAGCGGTAATCTCTTGCTTCCTCCGTAAGTCGCGTTAATGGCTTAGCGATATCTGCAAACTTCTTAATAAATCTCCGGTAGTAAGTACATAGTCCAAGAAAACTTCTCACTTGATGTTTGTCAGTTGGTTTTGGCCATTCCTTAGTGGAATCGATTTTTCCCTTATCCACGGCCACTCCTTCTTTACTGATTATATGACCCAGATAATTGACTCTACCTTGAAATAGCTGGCACTTCTTGGGGTTTAGCATCAATTGGGCAGCTTTAAGTCGATTAAAATCGTTTTCTAAATTCCTCAAATGAATTAGTCATAATATATTTACGGATATTTTAGGCCATGATATTTATCGTAACAATAGGGTAATAAATCTTCATGTCATTTTTCTTTGCTTGTGTAACAGGCCTAGGTCAATTAAACAAACCGCGTTGTTGAATTTCATAAAAAGGTTGTGATGAGCCTTTCGTTTTCGGCTACTGCAATTCAGAAAAGTCTTCTATGTCACTTAATGTTTTCTTATAACATTGTAAAAGGACGTTTTTTGTGAAACGTATCCATTGAATTTGCAGCCAGTTAATTGACTTTCCGTCTGTATTTAGTCTCGTGCCGATTTTTTCAACTGTAATGTACCTTTAAAATCTTCTTGTTTCACTAAGTGAACGTTAAACGAATTTTTCTCCTAGAATTACCGATGGTATCATACCAGTCATGTGGAGTATAATGTAATTGATTTTTCGCGACAGATTCAATGTTTCCAAAGTCAGAATCGTTCATCATAAATGAGTGACCAGATACTAGAAATTTGTGATTTATCACTTCGATAGTAGGATTGTTAGGATCCATTACCATTTTAAGCCAAGTTAATGCAACTTTACAATTACGGTTTTGTCCCGTACAAGCAGCTCTAAACGCTATTATGTGTTTTTTACCGTCTGCCTCATATTTCAAATGTTTTGTTGGATATGCAACGCTTTATGGATATGCAACTCATGCACACCTACATTGTAGTAATAAAATTTCGTTTGTAGTATGTCAATCTGGGGAAAGGCAATGCTTTCTGGAAGTCAAACGAAATTACATGATATCTATTATCAAACTTGCATCGATTTTCATTACAGCTCTGGCCTTTTTAGCTTTCCTTAGATGTAGTTCATCATTGGTCCTCCCGGTTGTTTTATCAGATTCGTCAGCTGCGTTTATGCATAACTTAAATTTATCACACTGTTGACAAATGTCCTTTCTAGGATGGTGAAAATATAGGTTTTGCCAAGAAAATATTTTTCTGTACATGTTTTCACTGATTGCAATCCATTGTCGAGGCATTTTGACATCAATAATGTCTTTTTATTTCCCATTAAAAAAAATACAATTTTCTCTTTTAATGACATTTGTTCTCCTTGGCACATGCCATCAGGAGAGTTGGCAAACTAATATTATTCCCTAATTAATATACAAAAAATTACACTAAGGCTCATTACATCTAACAGGTTCATTCAAATTAATAAAAAATAAATTAAGTAAATATTCATATAAATGTTAGTAATAAACTAAATGTGTATATCCTACTAAGTACCACTTCGCACTAGACTAAACAGTAATAACAAAGTATAACAGTAAGGTATATATTGCATTTAAAATGATTGAAGGTGTCCCTTAGAGGAGGTGAAAGCTGTTGATATAATAATAATAATAACAAGATAGTCAAGATAGACAAGACAGATAAAAAGATAATAGCTATTTGCAAACAAATTATTAATACTAATTTTAATATTTTAATCCTATTGAAATAATACCATGCTAATAGATTTAGTAATTAAATAGGCTCACTAACTCATACCTATACCCCCATGCCTCCCTACAATAACCTGCTGACTCAGCCTTTTCCTGTCTCATCATAGTAACTACTTCCACTCTACTAAGTTCATGTCTACCCAACCACTTTAACCTAATATGTCTCAACACCGAACATTTTCCCAAAAATGTATCACATCTTCCCTTTCCTTCGTGTTACACATTGAGCAAAACCTTCTTTCATCATTTCTGCCAGGTCGATCATTCAAATATAGAACTCCACATCTTAATTTGAAGAGCCATCGAATGTCCCCAAAATTTTCCATTTCCAGTAGATAATGCATGTTTACTCCTTCTTCTCGCAGTTCTTTGTAGTGTCCACACAAAAATTTGATTCGAGTGCCCTATTCTCAGCCTGACGCTGTATCTCCTCCTTCTTTTTTTCTCTCATATTCTCAATCATACTTGGCCAGCTTTCTCTCCATTCCCATTCACACCTTACCTCAATTCCAAATTTTTCTCCCATGCTCATCTAATCTTTCCACCAGCCACACCTTGCTCATTTCTTTCAAAAGAAATTTTGGCAACCTATCACTCGAATATCCTAGTATTTTTTTAACATATTTTTGATGTAAATTCATTGTATATAGGCTGACTCTAGCAATACCTGTCTCCAAATCTAACATAAAGTTAGGACAATACCTTGGACAAGAGAACATTTTTTTTATATAAAATCTTCTGATTATTTCCACCTCATCGTACTCAAAAATACCTCATACCTGAGACCCATAAGTCAAAATTGATCTTATCACCGACTCATACACTGTTACTTTAGCCAAAAAGGATATATATTAGCCTTAGACACTAACCTACTCCAAGCCGTGTGAATCGCTACTTTTGCCAAACTCTGGCGCTTTTTTGGATGAGCTTTAAACGACAACTTGGGTGTTAGTATCATTCCCAAATAATTATAGTTATTCACTATCTCTAATACTCGATCATTCAGCGTCCAAGATTCCCTGATCACACGACCTCCTCTTCTGAATACAAAAATTTTGGATTTATCTAAATTGATTTTTAGATTCCACATCCTGCAGTATTTTTCCAGTTCATTACTCATCCGCTGTAGCACCTTCGGATTGATTGCCATCAAAACCAAATCATCTGCATATAATAAAAGTCTTATAATTAAACCATTTATCTCCAAACCGCCTCCCAATGCTTCATGCAGGTCATTCACAAAAAGCACAAACAGTAATGGACTTAAAAGACATCCCTGTCTCACTCCTACATTACAGTCAAACCATTCAGATAGACATTTCAGACATTTCTTTCTGCAAGGCTCTTGTCATTCTAACATCAGAAATTTGAAATGTTTGCAAAAAATACTGCTTACAAACAACGTGACTGAAGCTCTCAATGTTCAAAAAATAGTTATGTGTACAGGCTTTTATTTCTCTACTGCCATTACGCCTTCTTCTATTCCCAACTGCTATTTTTTGTACTGGGCAACATATATAACAATTTTGTCTTTTATATTCACCCATAGCCCAAAACGAGTCAAAGGGAATCTTGCGACTTGCATAACTAACCTTCTCGAAAAATTTTATTGCACTTGCAGTCTTTATTTTCAAATATTTTATTGTTACCAGCATTTCTTTCTGTACTTTTAACATTCCTTTTCCACAAAGAAAATCTTTTTGTCATTTTGACAACAATATCTTCATCCTTTTCACATACAGAAGATTCTACAGTGAGTAAAACAATTGCAGCATTAACTTTCAAGTTGAACTCGTTATCATCTTGAACATAAAAAGTAATACTTAATTTACCAGAAATGATACACATTTATATTACTAAGTTATCAATTTATGTATGCCCAAGTATCTACTAAAATAACCGGCGCAACAAATAAAAAGCTATTATCTAAAAAAATGACAAACACTTACCATCACTACTTCTTGATTCGTTTGGTGGAACATAATCAAAGTCTGTTATTTCATAATCTGAATCGAAGTGGAAATTTCTACTGAAATTTCATTCACATGATTGCTATAAAATCAAATGTAAGCTAATATTTAAAAAACTAATTTGTAACAAGAAAAATGCTTTAAAAAATAATGCAACTGTTAACGACAATCAAGCCGTGTTCTTAAATGACTTACACACCATGTTTACACATAACACTATCAACATTTGATACCTAAGTTCAGTATCTTTCTGCCATCTAGTAGGAAGTATTGGAAGTTAGACGTACACCACTTTTACAGGTAGCCGTACGAGCTTTAAGCTATTGCATAGTGATGTAAGTACAAATTATACAAAAACATGACTTTCACCACTTTTGCTCTCAGCGGCTCATATATACCATATTATATACATTACATATATACCGTCGAACTTCGTATCGCCTTAAAATTTATCATAATAGCTTCAACAATGTCCTCTTTCGAGTCTGTAAAGTAACAGAAATCTCCGGATAATGAAATGAATCCGGTCAAAGTTTCAATAGCGACTTTACTTTTTCCAATAAAAACACTCTTCTGATATACGTCAATTAGACTGTGTTTACATACCGCCACAAATTGGATGATGTTAGGCATGCGTTTAATTCGTCCGCGGCAGTTAATTGGGGAATAATTATTAAATAAGAAATAGTTATGAAAATAGAATCATGGCTAAATCAAAAATGTTTTTGATTGTCACGAAAATCTTTGAAAGTTCTATCCAGTCCCCGTTATGAACCCTTGTGGGCAAATATCCTGTACATTTATCAGAAACAATTAATTTGCTTCTTTTTCTTCTTGTATGTAGGCTTTAAAGCCTGTTTCTTCTTCAATATTAGCCTCCTAAATTGTTTAAGTTATCGCACAATTTTTTTTTGGTCTGTCAATACTTCTTCGTCCATTTGGTGACTTATCTCGTGCTATTCGTACTATCCTATCTTCTGATATTCTACTAATGTGTTCGTTCTAATCCCGTGTCCGTTTTGTCACCCATCCATTTATGTCTTTTATATTGCATGCTTTTTATGTGTTTGCTTCTCTCCCTATCCAACATAATTTTCCCTGCTATTCGTCGGAGTATTTTCATCTCTGTTTTTTCTAGTAGTCGTCTCGTTTTATATGTGTCAGGTCTTGTCTCCGCCGTGTATGTTATTATTGCTCTAATTGCTGCTTTATAGATTCTTGTTTTTGTGTCTTGTCTTAGGTGTTTGTTCTTCCAGATTGTGTCATTAAGAGATCCCGCCGCTTCACTTGCTTTTAAGCTTTGTTGTCGTACTTCTTCTTCAACATCTTCGTAACTAGTTATATCTATTCCCAGATATCTAAAGCTTCCTGCTTTATTATTTTCCCATCAAATATAATTTTACATCCTAGTGGGTATTTAGATGTTGTCATACATTTGTTTTTTTCTGCTGATATTATCATATTGTATTTCTTGGCTGTTGTATTGAAGATGTGTGTTAATCTTTGGAGCTCGTCTTCTGTTTCGGTGATTAATACGGCGTCGTCTGCACAACATAATATTTGGATTTTTTTGTTCCCCATTCTGCAACCATGACCTTTACGTACTGCTTGTATTATTTCGTCTATTATTATATTAAAGAGAAGTGGGCTTAACGAGTCACCCTGTCTGACTTCGCTTTGTACTGTTATACACTGTGTTAGTTTTCCATTTATTTTTGCCTGCATTCGATTATGGAAGTAGATGTTTTCGATGGCTTGAATAATATTGATTGGTATGTTTCTTTTATACAGTAGGTGTAAGACGTCTTCGACTTCGATGCGATGCCTTTGTCAGGTCTATAAAACATAGATATGCTGGTTTATTGTGCTCTATGGCCTTTTCTGTGATTTGTCTTAGTACAAATACGGTGTCTACGCAGGATCTTCCGGATCTTAATCCTTGTTGTACATCTGATAAAGTTATTAGTTTACTGATTTTGTTGGTTAGAACTGTTGTGGTAAGCTAAAGTGTGGTGTTCAGTAGATTTATACCTCTATATTGTTGGGGTCTTCTTTATATCCTTTCTTGAACATTGGTATCATTATGCTGTTTCTCCATGCGTCTGGTATTTTGCAATTAGTTTTTGTATAAGTTTTGTCATCTCTAGGGTTATACTTTCTCCTCCGTGTTTTAGAAGCTCGTTGATTATTCCGTCTGGTCCTGGTCCTGGTGATTTTTAAATGAATTTATGACTATCTCTACTTCCTGACAACTGATTTCTATTTCGTGTCTTAATTCAGATACATTGTTGTGTTGATTATTATTTTCCTTTCCTTTAAACAGTTCCGTGAGGTATCTTTCCCATTCGTTTGCTGGTATGTTATTGTATTCCTTCAATTCTGCCATTTCTTTCTGTGGGATTCTTAATTAATGTTAAAATAATGTGCATACTTGTAAAATCTTCGCCATGGCTCCATTTTTGCCAATTTTGCAATCTGGTGTTTTATTAATTTATATGTTTAATGGTAATAGAGCAAAATTTTCCATTCGTCTGCCTTCCAATAAAACTGCAGATATTCCAAATGAAGGCAACGTTAAGGCTACTGCGATCTGATCTTTGTCAATAACAATAAAATTAGTAATGTTTTTCCTGTCCATCCCCAGCACCAAGGAAGTAAATTCCACCAGATCCAATGTTCACAGCTTCTATCAAAGTATCGTACGCAATTCTTTATTGTTAATTCAATTGTAAAAGATCTGTAAGAACTATCTCGACAAATGCTTTAGTGTTGAACTGTTGTTCTCTTTGTAACCATGTTCTCTTTCATAAAGTCACAAAGGAAATGAATTTGAATGAAAGAACATTTATTTACTGTCAAATATTATTGGTTCATCATAAATTTTCTTTGAAAGCTATATTAAGCTACATAAAAAAAACTATGGCTTGATAATAAACTAAAATAAAAATAATAAATAATAGACAGACCAAATGACAAACCAAACAGTTAAATTACCATACTGCGGGTCTGATTTGATTTAATATTTTATTTTATTGTATTCTATTTTATTCCATTTTATTCCGCTTTATTCTATGTTATTCTATTTAATTTTATTTTAATTTTATTTAGTTTTATGTAATTTTATTTATATTGTTCTGAAGCTATTTTCTTGTGGCATTTTAAAATAATTACTATTTAACTGGGAATAAGCCACAATTAAAGGTTAAAATACGTTTATTGACGTTTCAATTTCCACTTCGGAAATCGTTCTCAAAATACAAACATTAGTAAATAAACAAATTTTGTTTTTGTTACTTAGTGAAAAATTCTTCTAATAATTTAATTTTATCTGACTCATCTATATTGACAATTCAGACATACATTATACATTTTAAAGTAGACGACTTTAAAATGATATTGCCAATATTGTTGAGTTGCGTTCCTGGGACGACTTTACTTATAAGATAGTTCATTCGATTACATGAAAT
This sequence comes from Diabrotica undecimpunctata, assembly GCF_040954645.1. Classification (NCBI taxonomy): domain Eukaryota; kingdom Metazoa; phylum Arthropoda; class Insecta; order Coleoptera; family Chrysomelidae; genus Diabrotica; species Diabrotica undecimpunctata. The sequence goes on along the minus strand of NC_092811.1, from coordinate 35,841,464 downwards.
CAACTTTAACTTGAGAATATCCGTCAGAAAAGATCATAACATGTAATTCGTCTTTAAAAAGCCAAATACATGCCATGATGACAGTAAAATTCTCCTGTTAGTGATTCCATAGTAAATTATGAGGGAAAAACCAGGAAAAAAACCTCATAATACTATCCCGACATGGTAAGTATTTGATCTTGCATTTATTTTACCTAAAATATATTTTACAAACATATAAAATCGGAATTTGGTATTTATTGAAGGTAAAATAAATGCAAGATCAAATACTTACCATGTCGGGATAGTATTATGAGGTTTTTTTCCTGGTTTTTCCCTCATAATTTACTATGGAATCACTAACAGGAGAATTTTACTGTCATCATGGCATGTATTTGTCTTTTTAAAGACGAATTACATGTTATGATCTTTTCTGACGGATATTCTCAAGTTAAAGTTGATTTCATGTAATCGAATGAACTATCTTATAAGTAAAGTCGTCCCAGGAACGCAACTCAACAATATTGGCAATATCATTTTAAAGTCGTCTACTTTAAAATGTATAATGTATGTCTGAATTGTCAATATAGATGAGTCAGATAAAATTAAATTATTAGAAGAATTTTTCACTAAGTAACAAAAACAAAATTTGTTTATTTACTAATGTTTGTATTTTGAGAACGATTTCCGAAGTGGAAATTGAAACGTCAATAAACGTATTTTAACCTTTAATTGTGGCTTATTCCCAGTTAAATAGTAATTAATTTTATTTAATTTAATTTTGTTTAATATTATTTAATTTTATTTTATTCTATTTGATTCTATATTTTAAGACATATCTATCTATCTGGTATGTTGAAATCCCATTGTTATTATTTGGAGCCGCAATACTAAATACTTTCAGTAATTTCATTATGTCAATCTATCAATACCGATATTATAGTCCATTTCCATCATATTGATAGCAGATTATGTATGCAAATCCCTAAACTGTTGATACGGGTGACTCAATGAAAAATAGATATTTGTCAACAAGTTTACAGAAGTATATAGGAAAACAATTTTAAATTGAGTATGACCACCAGGTATAAAGGTTGAAGCAGAATAGAATACAATAGTTTTGAGGGTTACTAATCCCTAAATAAAGTTGCCAGTGTCGGAGTGAAGGAGATTAACAGGTACTAATGAATTTGCAAGAAATGTGAGATGTTTATTTTATTGGTTATATATAAAATAATTTGTGGCCGTAACAGGGGCCGATTTGTAAAAAAATGAATATTATTTTAATCAAATTCCATTTCAGATTCACTGCTTTCTTCAGAATCTAAGGAAACTTCAACTCCAATGTTAATTATTACCGGTTCCAGCATTGCATCAGTCATATTATCCAAATTCCACATTTTATTTTCTTCCTTGTGAGCATGACTAACAGCATTTTTCCAATTTTCTGGAGTTACTTTTGATAAGGAATGTTCTAATAATTGTTGTAAGTCTTCTAATTTAAAAGTTTTGTTGTTGCGTCCGACTTCTCCCTTTACTTGAGACCATATATTTTCTATCGGATTCAGATCACAGTGGTATGGGGGTAAACGTAAAATAATTACATCACGGTTTAATGCCATTTCATCAATTATATATTTTTTATAAGCTGCTTTATGTTGCCTTACAATAGGTAATAATTCCTTTTTTGTCGAATTCTCCTTGTACTCAATTGCGTGTTTATCCACCCATTCGATTATCGCTCCTTTTTTTCATGCCGTTGTTGGTAATTTTTCTGCTAGTCTTGAATGGTAACTAGCATTATCCATGACTATGACAATTTTTAGAATTAAATCCAACATTTGCTCAAAATATTCTTCAAAAACGTTAACAGTCATTTCCTCGTGGAAATCTTTCGTTGATTTTGAGGCAAAACTTAATAATCCACCATTGACAACACCGTATTCGTTTCCAATATGGGTTATTATGAGTCTGCGTCCTTTTCCAACGGGAATATTGTTTATTCCAGTAGATACACCTTCATTTAGCCAAGTCTCGTCCAAATAAAAAGTTGTTTCCCAATTAAAACGGATTTTCTTCTATTCTTTTGCCAACGAAATCCCATCTCTCTCAATAGTCCCCATAATTTCTTGTTGCTTATGATTTGTAACTCTTCGTTTTCTCTAATTAATGTTTGGATTTTGTCCAATGTTGGAAATTCTTTGTTAAAAAAAAAATGAGTGGACGCTGCATCTTATCATGTTTTTATGTATTTCTTCAATTTCCAAGGGTTTACTCCCTCCACCCTTCTTGGGAGATGAAACAGTTCCTCCTTTTCTTTCTTTTAGGAATCTATAAATTGTTGCTTCTCCAACCCCTGTCATATTTGAACACATGTTAACGATTTCACGAACATTACTTAAAGGGCGTTGATGTACAAGTGCATCGTGTACATTTAATATTATATTCTTCTCTCTTAGACTGAAGGCACCTTTAAAACTACACTTAACCGGGATAAAACCTGTTGTCGACGTCATTTTTAAATGCAAATAACAAAATATCGACACCAAAAACGTAGGTAGGTAAGACATGAACAATGTACATCTACAAACTAAATGGAAGATGCAAACAATTTCTAATTTATATTATTGGCATAAGCTGTAATGTGGCATAAAAACTACTTAAACTATCATTAGTGAAGCCTTATCAGTAATTCCAGGTAATCGTTCAAAGAAGGTATTCTTTTTGAGTCAGGCGGTAACTTGTATAGAAAACAATAATCACCTTTAAATAATTACTGTTTACATTAATTTATTTCGTGAAACATTGAATTCTCTCGTTAATCACCCGTGCATAATTAACAATAATCGTGTGGCATATATACCGATGTTTTTTACGCACAAAAAAGGTATAGTGAGATAAGTGGACACTTATTTTACAGAAGATTTTTTAAAAAATAATGAATTGTTGACGGCATCTTAAAATAATAATTTTTTTTTATTTATTTCAAAACAAGTATAGGGTGACGCCTATGGTTTTTTGACCTGTTGAGGATTTGTATACTTAATGTGCTATCAATATGATGGAAAAGGACTATAGAGATTTACTGAAACCGTAAGATGACTGCCGCACTTATTACACGCAAATGACATTAAATATTTTTGTATAATATAAAAATTAAACGTACCTATATGATAAAAATAACCTATAAATGTCTATAAGATCCTATTTGTTACTTACATACCCAATCATAGATTAAACATTAAAATAAGATCATTGAAAAGAGTAAAACGTTGAATTTAATTAAATTGTTATTTAAAAAATATTATAATCAATAATGCTCATCTTACAATATGGAAGAACCGTTAGATGTAAAACTACCTTGAGTGCAAAATAATCGACTCAAAACTATTTTACGAAAGTATGTCTCCTGTTTCAATATAAAACGTGTAAATTTAAAAATATTTAGTGTACAATCATTAACCTCATTATTGAGTTTTAAAAAAGTGTTGTTTTTGGTTGAATCCGATGACGTACTAAAGCTAAAGATTGCAATATGTAAAGAAGGTGTCAAAATTTGACTCATTGAAATCGATACGCACCGACATGCAACCCACTAATACATCAGTCCTTTTTACGAAGTTCGCAAATGCATTACAAATAACTACCACATTCGTCAACGCAGCTCAAGCAATAGCATTACTGAGAGAAGGTCTGAGCCAGAGGACCGTGCCAAATCGACTAAATTCAAACCAATTAGCTGTGTCCCGAGTGTATCGTCGGTACCAAGATACTGGCGATGTGACGATTATGTCCGCCGACAAGGAGGATGCCGTAAACGAATAACAACGGTGAGAGATGATCGATTTCTTGTATTGAAATCCTTGAGAAATCGACATTTGACTGGTGCTAATCTCAAAGAAGAGCTTAGAGAGGACATAGGTGTGGTTACGAGCGTTTGGACAGTCAGAAGGAGACTGAAGGCAGCCAACCTGACACTAAAAAGGCAGCTACTGGTTCCAAGATAACTGCATCCCAGAAACAAAGGCGATTTGAATTTGCTCACGAACATCTGGATTCGGACGATTATCAGTGAAGTCTTGTATTATTCTCCGACGAAAGTAGGCTCTTCCTACAACAAGACAACATTAAAATAACAGAAGTACGTTGGATACAGGTCACAGCCAATGAACCGACTGTTCTGCGGATAAGACAAACGCATAATATCCTGCAACCATGGCAGACATAATCTTTACTAAAAAGACCCAGAGGACGAGCTGCAAATGACTGAACGTGTAGAAGAACAGTATAGACCATTTTATTGTGAATTACTTGCACATGCAACTTAATCTGATTTTGTTTATCTACTATGTAAGTTTTAATGAGAATTTTTTTTTACTTTTCAGTTTTTCGTATTTTCAATTAACTGTAATTTCGAAACATTTTAATAAAGCTCAGATTTTTCAAGGTTAAAAACTTTGCAAGGAATATCGTTTATAAGTAAAATCTATTAGCGAAAAAACGTTGGATGTGCGTTAACACCATCGAGCAAAAAGACAAAAGAGGGAATGTAAAGGTAGTGGGGGAAAAATATTGTTAGACAGGAAGTGCCATCTTGAGAGGCCAAATTAAACAAGGAAAGAGAGTCTTTTCTTGTTTAAGAAATCAAATTTAGTTGGGTTATGTTATTATTTGTCCCAACTGTCACATGAAATCTTATTTATATTGGAGTTTTTTAACAATTGTTTCACATTTTAGACTGTCATTGTTAATATTTAATTAAAATTTTCTCGTCTAAGACACATTCTGAAAACTATTTTATAGCTACTGTTAATAAGTGTCGGAAAATTTAAATTTGGCGCATTCGCATTTCCGGATATGTCCGCCATCAGAGGCCACTTTTTTGGTCGCCTTTTCATAACGATTAGATTCCCTCTTTTGTCTTTTTGCTCGATGGTTAACACTAAATACACATACAACGTTTTTCTTCTACAAAACATTACTTTTTGATTTTCAGCGCGCATTAGTCTTTTGTTCTGTGTTATTTATATTCAATGTTGTTACTTTAGTAGTAATACATATAAGCAACACTTACATTCACAAAATTTGAAAGGGAAAGACAGTTAAGATTTGATTTCACGTACACGGGCGCCTCTTCAGAATAGATTTCACAGTCGCTCTGAACGTGAAAATAAATCTTTTCTGTCTTAGGAAGAAACTCTAACATGGCTTCGTATAGACGCAAATAGCCACATCTGATATTAAAATCCGTAAACTAATTTTCGAAACCAAATTCAGAACTTTGCTTTAATCTGTGCCTTCTAAGAATTGCAAGGCAAAACAGACGTTGAGAAAGATGTTATTAGAGACATGGGGAATCTAAAAATTGCATTCCACAACATATCTCCTCAACTAAGCAAAATTCTTAGCGAATTGGTTTCTAGTAATTGTACAGAGTATATTGGAATAAAAAGGAAAAGACAGTTAAGATTTGATTTCACGTACAGGGCGCCTGTGCATCCGCTTATACGTATTTCGGCCTAATAGGCCTCTTCAGAACGGCTTTCACAGTTGCTCTGAACGTGAAAATCAATCTTTTCTGTCTTAGGAAGCAACTCTAACATGGCGTCGTATAGACGCAAATAACGACATCTGATATTAAAATCCGTAAACTAATTTTCGAAACCAAATTCAGAACTTTGCTTTAATCTGTGCCTTCTAAGAATTGCAAGGCAAAACAGACGTTGATAAAGATGTTATTAGAGACATGGGGAATCTAAAAATTGCATTCCACAACATATCTCATCAACTAAGCAAAATTCTTCACAAAATTTGATAAATAATATTATCAAAATAGTTTTTTGTTATTATCAGACAAATTTCATTTTGTCGTTTGCAACGTTTTTCCGGACAGGTCTTCAATTATTGCGATGTCCTGAAAAAAACTTTTTCCTCTTAATAATATAATATCTTCTTTTATCTTTTTACAGATCATGCAATCTTACACAATATTTTCCTAGTATAATTAATATGTTTTGAGAAGAAAAAATTAGATATAAATAAAACATAAAACTGCTGCATCTGAGAACGTTTTAAGAAAAATGCCAGTAAAAGTATTTTGCGTTGATCAAAATATATTAATACTAATCAAGGAAATTTTGTTTATAGTTATAGAAATGTTATTATGACTTCATCGTTTAATGAATGGTATTAAGATAACTTTCTGTCTAATACTAACAAACTAACTTTCTAAAATAAACGAATTATGTGTATTTCATAAAAATTCAATCAAGCAGATGTAATTACTAAAACTAAATGAGAATTATTGAGCAAGCCTATAAGAAAGTTATTTTTTCTCTAGGGACTAATATGACTGCAATTAATTTTGTCCGAATATCTTCTTAATCATTTTCCCTTCTTTTTCTTCTTCGTTCTTTATTCTATGCAAATCGCCTGTTTAACCCTCTAGTGGATGGTTGGGTTAACAATTACACGAGTACACGGAGGAGACCTGTCAGGACCATTTTCTTTGGATTTTTTTTGTTTAAAATAGTTTTTTTTTACAAAATTTTTTTATTAAAATAAAACACACATTTATTTATACATTCAATAAAAAAACAGGATATTTTTTTATAACGTTTAACATAATCAAAAATACAAAAAACTGTTACTTTTTTGAACAACAATTTTGAACCTATTTAGTCTAATAAAGAAATACCAGCAAAGGTTTAAATACTCCGCACAACAGGCTGTAATATGCTCCAGACAAAGTCGGCTCTTACACAATGTGCAAAAAAATCTAGTTTTACACCTTTTACAATATTTGCAGTATTCTCTTTTGTTTGGTGGCGGATCTGAATGCTCTGGATCAGGTATTAAAATACCCGCATATTTTTCGGTAATCTGCCGCACACCTATAGAAACGTCTCATTTAAAGCCCGTGCTGCAATGTACGGTTTTAACAAGTCAATTTTTTTGAATTTTTTTAAAAATTTTTTTGAAAGGTTCTTCTGTCTTTGCTACAGGGTGCAATCTGGATTATTGTGCCTAATTATAACAAAAGCATTAATTGCATAGTCCATAAAATGTTACCATTGTTCATCTTATAGTTGCCCTGGCTACAATATATATTGAAGCTATTCTATCTACCACATCTACTCCACTTTTTGTTAGGTTGTAGAAAAATATTATTTCTAGCTTTTGGTTTTATAGTTGACGGATCCAAGTCGAATACGTCTTACACCTACTATATAAAAGAAACATACACATCAATATTATACAAACCATCGAAAAAATTTACGTCCATACTCGAATACAGGCAAAGATAAATGGAAAACTAACACATAAAAACTAACTCTGTATACCAATAAAAAAGTAGTCAGACAGGGTGACTCGTTAAGCCCACTTTTCTTTAATATAATAATAGACGAAATAATACAAGCAGTACGTAAAGATCGTGGTTACAGAATGGGGAACAAAGAAATCAAAATATTGTGTTATACAGACGACGCCGCATTCATCGCCGAGACAAAAGACGCCGCATTCATCGCCAAGACAAAAGACGAGCTCCAAAGATTAACAGACATCTTCAATACAACAGCCAAGAAATACAATATGATAATATCAGCAGAAAAAACCAAATGTATGACATCTAAATACCCACTACGATGTAAAATCGAAATTGATGGGAAAATAATAAAGCAAGAAGCAAGGTTTAGATATCTGGGAATAGATATAACTAGTTACGGAGATGTTGAAAAAGAAGTACGACAACAAAGCTTAAAAGCAAGTGAAGCGGCGGGATCTCGTAATGACACAATCTGGAAGAACAAACACCTAAGACAAGACACAAAAACAAGAATCTACAAAGCAGCAATTAGAACTATATTAACATATACGGCGGTGACAAGACCTGCACATCTAAAACAAGACGATTACTAGAAACAACAGAGATGAAAATACTTCGACGAATATCAGGGAAAAGTCGAGAGGATATCAGTATAGGGAGAGGAGCGAAAATATAAGAAGAGCATGCAATATAGAAGACATAAATGGATGGGTGACAAAACGGAAACAGGAGTGGAACGAACACATTAGTAGAATGGCAGAGGATAGGATAGTACGAATAGCACGAGATAAGTCACCAAATGGACGAAGAAGTATTGGCAGACCAAGAAAAAGATAGTGCCATAATTTAAACAATATAGGAGGCTAATATTGAAGAAGAAACATGCTTTAAAGCCTACATACAAGAAGGAAGAAGATGAAGAAGAAATACAGACGACAATACTGGTCCATCCTTTACTGTACGCAGTATTTCTGGAAGCTCTCGTTCATTCGACCGAATTGTACCAACAAATGTCAAGCGTTCACGATGAAATTTTTCAGTAACGTCCATGACTGCGAACCAGGGATCCATAGTTATATTTCTTCCTGAACCACGGAAATGTTGGCACATTCTTATTGCAACATCGGAACATTTATTCGACACCAGAAACGGCCCTTGAGGTTGCTGAACTGCTTCTTCTTCTTCTTCAGTGCCTTATCCGGTCCGGATGTTGGCGATCATCAAGGCTATCATGGTTTTGTTGACTGCTCTGCGAAACAGCTCCGCTGAGGTCATCCCAAACCATTGTCGGAGATTTTTCAACCACGAGATACGACGGCGTCCCGGTCCTCTTCTGCCAAATACTTTACCCTGCATAACAAGTTGAAGAATTCGATATTTTTCTTCGTTCCGCATCACGTGGCCGAGGTACTCAAGCTTGCGTTGTTTAATTAAATTAAGCACTTCTTTTTCTTTTGTCATGCGCTGTAGGACCTCAACGTTGGTGACATGGTCCACATAAGATATTTTTAGTATCCTTCTGTATATCCACATCTCGAAGGCTTCGATTCGTTTTTCAGTGGCTTGCGTCAGTGTCCAGGCTTCAACTCCATACAGTAACACTGGAAGAACGTAGCACCTCACTATTCGCATCTTGGTTCCCAAACTGAGATCACTGCAGCACAGCAAGGATCTCAACTTAATAAATGTAGACCGTGCCATTTCAATTCTGGATCTAATCTCTTGAGCGTAGTCCCATTGTACGTTGAGGGTAGTTCCGAGGTAAGTGAATCTGTCGACTCTCTGAACTGCTGAACTGCGTAAATCTTCATGTTGTTCCTGTAAAAGGTTTTTTAATTAACGAATGAAAAAATTTTTATGCCATGTTTGTTGGGTTTATTAGGGATGTACATTCGAAATGAGTATCGTCCTCGGAACACTAAAAGCATTTCGTCTATTGTAAGATATTCTCCAGAAATACAAGAAGACTTGTTTGGCATTTTTGGTTAGACCCTTCAAATACTTCTCTAACAGCAGCCAGTTTATCAATAGCTCTTATTTCTTCCCTAGTGTCTGTGTCATCATATCCGAAGATTTCATATCGCATTTCCTCATCTGCCCAATAGTCTTGTAAATTTCTTTTTTGTGCTTTTTACAGATGCTTGTAGATAAAGCAAACCAAAATAAGCTTGCAATTATTATTTGGGATATTATTTTCGCATCATGTTTCATCATCATCATCCAGCCTCAAGAGTCCACTGCTGAACATAGGCCTCTTCCTCATGTTTCCAACCCCGTCTATCTTGCGCCGCTCTCATCCAGTTTTTATTGAGTCTTCTTAAATCGTCAGTCCATCTTGTAGGTGGTCGACCGACGCTTCTCTTGTCTTCCCTTGGCCTCCATTCCAATAACCTCTTTGTCCATCGCCCATCTGTCATTCTGGCTATGTGTAGTGCCCATCTCCATTTTAGTCTGGCTATCTTCTCGATGATGTCAGTCACTCCGGTTCTTCTCCTGATGTCTTCGTTGGTTATTCTGTCTCGCAGAGTTATTCCTAACATGGACCGCTCCATTCTTCTCTGCTTGACTCTCAGTTTGGTAGCTGCTGCTTTTGTTAAGGTAAGTGTTTCTGCTCCGTACGTCAAGACTGGGAGGACGCACTGATCAAATACCTTTCTCTTTAGGCATGTGGGCAGCTCACTTTTAAAAGTTTCTCTCAGTTTTCCAAATGCTGCCCACCCAAGGCCGATTCTTCTCTTCAGTTCATGAGTCTGGTTATCCCTGCCAATCATAATTTCATGTCCCAGGTATTTATATCTATCTACGAGTTCTATTTCTTTTACACCAATACTGATGTTCTGGTTGGGTACCAAATTGGTCATGATTTTTGTTTTCGAGATATTTATATTTAAACCTACACTTTCTGTAGCCACAACGAGTTCCTGTACCATGTCTCTTGCCATACCTAGATCTTCAGCTATTATAAGTATATCATCGGCGAAACGTAAGTTGTTTAGATATTCTCCATCTATTTGTATTCCCTTTGTCATCCAATCCAAATTCTTAAAAGCATGTTCTAGCACCGTATTAAAAAGTTTAGGTGACATTGGGTCTCCTTGTCTAACCCCCCGTTCTATTTTTATGCGATTACTGTTAGTATGTAATCTGACAGTGGTTGTTGCCTGCAGATATATTTTGTATAATAATTTAGTATATCTATAATCTAGCCTTCTTTAAGCGCCTGTAATATTAAATGTAAATGTATGTAAATTTGGAGGAACTTTTGCGATATACATATTTGTATATCGAACAGTTTATGTCAAGAATATCGCTAAGGAAATGATTCCATGTCTTAATTAAAGTTTATAAAAAATATATATTAATATATTTTTTATATAATAAATTATAAAAATATTATATTCTTGGTTTCTAGTATCGGGTCTGGTAAATGAGAGATAATCTTTTCTTGTCTTGTTCGAACATTTTTGCTCATTTTTCACTAATAATAATTATTTTCTCAATTTGTAAATAATCTTATCTTATAGGAAATTTCATTGCAAAACTTTTTTGTCAGTAAAATCTAATCAAAAATAAAGTCTTTGACAACTACCATGATAAAAACCATACGATTGGGCCAAAAAATCTGAGATGTAGTGTTGAAAGATTAAAGAAAAATGTTGTTCTCAGATGAGAGCCATATTTTGGTCCAAAGACAGCCATGAGTATGCGACAACGAGAATCTTCAGCTCATATCGATAAAAAAATTAAACATCCTTTGACAAATATGTTCTGGGCTCTGATAAAGCTACTGGATTACTGGTGCCGATAACAGTATTAATGAAGGTTCATAAATACAGAGAGTTGCTAAATCACAGAATGCAAACTACACCTAGAAAAGTTGATGGCAATGCAAAATTACCATACGAAATCTATTAAATCTATTTTCATGAAATTTGGTGGGCTTTTTTTATGTTATAAAGATTTTGCAGATGAATTATGAAAGATCAGTGCAATCTAAGTGGTTGAAAAACATTGAATAAGAAAAGACCTGTTCCCCCTCTTTTTTTATTTTATTGCTATTTCCTAGCGAGGGTAATAAGTTAAAACATTTTTAACCAGCGTTATCTTATAGAAAATTGTGGCTATTTTATTTTAGTATGACTTTGCTCCAAAACGAATTGTTTTAAAGTTATAAGCAAGGACAGTAGAAAAAATCGATGTTTTTAGTAATTTTTAAATATTTTAATTTTTAAGTTATAACTTAACTATTTCTGCAAAAATCAGAATGTCACCTCTCACATCCACCTCAAAACAGATCCGGCCCGGGTCTATATCATCTAAAATTTAAAAAATTGTTGATTATATGCCAAGAAGGCTTTTAAGAAGTTAGCAAAGTCAAAGGATATTAAAAGCAATTTATATTGCATTCCTTTCTCTTTTTTCTTCGTCTATAACTTATAAATATTGTTTATTTTACATTATTATTTGTATTTACATTAATTCGCACAATCGAACTTGTCTGATAATTCACGGGTAACCAGTTATTTGTCGTCAAATAACGGACACATCTCAATCATGGAAGTCGGTGTTTGGTCGATAAGTTGCTAAAATGGGACAAGAACGAGCACCTTCCTGTTTTTTTTTTTTCAGTATAGTATGCCGTCACACACCGTGAAACAAGTTCATTACTTATTAAAAGCAAAAAAGTAACAAGAAGTTTCCTTTCTTTAGAGCAACGTCTGCATTCGTTGTTTGCTTCTTTCTGCTTTGGTCGTTTATTTCGTTAACTTGTTGCTTAATTGAATTTGATAAATATATATAGACAGTAATTTATGGCGGGAGATGGGTCGTCTGCAATGCGGTGATGAGATAGGAAATGGCAAATGTGAACGTATAGCGGCGAATCCATATAAAGCATGAGGCATGATTTTTCAGGAAAGTGTAATAATCTTTAAGAAATAAGCTAATTTTATTTAAATCAGTTTACTGTTTTATTTGGAACACATTTAATGAAAAATATTAAATATAACTTCTGAAAAAATATATTTTTTGTTGTTCCATAACACAATCGTTCTAAAGCGGGTGATCGACGTACGAGCCAATACCGCGGTTTTAAAGAACGTCGGTTTTACTCGTGGCTCGTTGGTGGTAATGCTAAATTGCTAATAGACCAGCGAACAAACTACAACTAGTCGTGTTTGAATGAGGATTGAAGTAACATGTCTTGCTCGGAGTCTGAAGCTTTGTGTTATCTCGCTATAGCACACTGCGAAATAATGAAAAAGAAGCGAAATCGCTCTAAAGTTTGGGTTAAAATTAGGATACGAAAAAAGGCAAGAATTGTGTCACTCCCATTTAATTTAAGAATTGTTAGTAGAAGCACTTGATTACAGAAGTTGTCTAAGAAAATACGGAGAACCCTACAATGAATTGTTTAACCGTTTCAGTCACACACCTAGAAAGAGGCATCCAAAAATTATAAAATTTGGTAGATATGATTGAGAGAGGTAACTAAAACAATACGTAACAAAAAAATACCGCCTCTTTATCTGTTTTTTTGTTACGACTTGTACCTCAAAAGGTACATGGCCTTTAATGATGTTACAAAAAAAAACAAAATCAACTAATTAGTATTTAATTTATTCTAATATTTTATAATATACCGATTGCGAGAGGGGTTAGGCAAGGATGCGTCTTGTCTCCGACGCTTTTCAACGTGTACTCACAGGTCATATTCAGAAAAGCCTTATGGGAAAGAAAAGAGGGAATAAGAATTGGTGGAGAAATCATAAACACCATGAGATTTGCAGATGACACGGTAATTATGGCTGAGAGTATAGAAGAACTACAAACTTTACTAGATGCAATAAATAGTGAATGCATTCAAATGGGACTTGACATCAACACAGATAAGACCAAATTTATGATAGTATCAAGGAGTCCAATAAATAATGAACAACTAACTCTTGGTGGACAGCAAATAGAGAGAGTGACAAAATATAAATATCTGGGAGCTTACATCAACACAGAATTAGATCCAGACCAAGAGATCCGGGTACGAATAGAAATGGCAAGGGCAGCGTTCTTAAAATTCAAACAATTGTTCTGTGACAAAAATCTGAATACTGCGCTGAGACTGAGGTTTGTTGAATGTTACGTCTGGTCGCAACTATTGTACGGGGTAGAAACATGGACACTAAAAGCGCAAATAGTTAAAAAGATTGAAGCCTTTGAACTTTGGATATACCGGAGAATGTTAAGAATTCCATGGACTGCCAGGGTCACCAATGAGGAAGTGCTGAGAAGGATGGGTCGAGACAAAAAATTGTTGAGAACGATAAAAGTACGCAAGACTGCATACCTTGGACACATACTAAGAAATAATAAATATAGTCTTCTGCAGGTCATCATGCAGGGTAGAGTCGATGGCAAAAAGGGAATAGGTAGAAAGAGGAAGTCATGGCTGCGAAATATTCGAGACTGGACAAACATGACTGTAGACGAATTATTCCACGTTGCAAAAGACAGAGAAGCTTTTAAAAATGTGGTCGCCAACCTCCGTTAATGGGGACGGCATAGGAAGAAGAAGAATATTTATACACGAGATAAATATTTTGCCTAAGTTTGGAAAATCTATTATATGACATGTTATCTTTTACCAGTGGAATTCCAACATGTAAGGACCAATACATTCTAACTCGAGGATATTGCACATTTCCCATTATTACGTGTATCCTTATAATTTTTTTTATTTCATCAGGGGTCGTTGGAGAAAATCTTGCTATATGCTTGTGCACGGAATGATGATTTGTCATCTCAGCCATTACTGAGAAGATATCATCAGATATATACTTATTGAAAAAATCAATTGGTGCTGGTAAATCAACAACTTGCTCTGGAATGGGATCATAACATGTTACCTTTCTGGTCTCGAACTTTATATCCTTCATCATGGTTTTTAAAAAACACTTTAATAGTTGTTTCTGGATTCATTTGATTTACATCATCTTCTGTAACTTCTTGGTCGTTGTTTGGATCTTGCTCCAAATCATTCTCTAGATCTTGAGAATTAGTTTCTTCTTCATCTGAACGGACACTTTCATTCAAAAATTGAACTATTTCATCATTAGTTTCCATTTCAGTATCATCCTCCCATCCATCATCTTCATCGTCAACATCCGGAATATCTGAGTCATCGTCATTTTCAAGATAATATAGTAACTCCTCATGTGTAAGTGATTTTTTACTATATTTAGCCATATCTGAAAATAAATATTTCATGAAAGATTATGTTTTACACGAAAATATGTATTATTCGTTTTGTCACAAAAACATTCTTAAAAGCAGTTTGTACCTCATAAGGTACATGTAATTGAGGTGCCCAAATTACTACTTTGTATCATCTACATTTTAGAAACTAATACATCATCATCATCTTTGGCTCGACAATCCTCTGTGGATCTTGGCCTGCTCTAAGATTCGTCGCCATTCTGTTCGGTTTCTGGCAACATGTTGCCATCTTCTGATTTTTAATATCCGTAAGTCGGTTTTAACTCCATCTAACCACCTAATTCGCAGTCGGCCTTTGCTTCTTCTTCCTACAGGGGTTCCTGTGGATAGCTTTTTAGCAATCGTATTTTCTGGAATTCGTATTATGTGTCCAGCCCATCTAAGTCGCTGTGTTTTAATGAACATTATGACATCTGGCTCATCAAAGAGCTGATACAATTCAAAATTATATCTTCTGCGCCACTGCCCTTGGTCGTTTATAGCTGCAAATATTTTGCGGAGTATTTTACCCTTAAATATTCCCAAAAGTCCTTTATCTTTCTGCGTTAGAGTCCATGTTTGTGCTCCATATGCGAGGACCGGCCTCAGCAATGTTTTGTATATAATAATTTTAGTTCTTCTTTGAATGTTTCTTGAGTGGAAATGCTTTTGGAGTCCATAGTGTGCCCTATTTGTAAGATTTATTCGTCTTTTGATTTCTTCGCTTGTTTTATTGGTAGCAGTCAATAGCGACCCAAGGTATGTGAAGTTGTCAACACGTCCAAAGGTATGACTTCCAAAGACTGTTTCTCGTTCCTTATTTGCTATCGGATCCTTTGTAACCAACATGTACTTGGTTTCGTCTTCGTTGGTGACTAGACCGACCTCTTTCGCCGCTGTTTCCAATTCTAGGAAATATTGCTCAACATCTCGCTTGCTACGCCCAATTATGTCAATGTCATCAGCATATGCTAAGACTTGTATCGATCTATTGTAAATAGTACTGCCGTCCCTAATTCGTGTATCTCGGACTGCCTTTTCTAAGGCAATATTAAATAGGAGGCAAGCCAGAGCATCCCCTTGTCTGAGTCCATCCTTTATCTCAAAGGATCTAGAATTCTCTCCCTGTATTCTAACAGTGGCTTCTAAGTTAGACATTGTCATTCTCGTTAGTCGGATAAGTTTCTCTGGTATACCAAACTCATGCATTGATTGGTATAGCACTGTTCTCTTGACACTGTCGTATGCGGCCTTGAAGTCGACGAATAGGTGATGGGTTTCAATATTGAATTCTAATGTTTTCTCTAGGATCTGTCTTATTGAATGAATCTGGTCAATTGTTGATTTTTCTGGAGTGAATCCAGCTTGATATTTACCAACTATGTCCACTGTGTAAACTTGCAGCCTTTCGTAGAGAATATTTGCTAGTATTTTGTAAGCAGTTGTTAACAGGGTTATACCTCTATAGTTGTCACACTGGAGCTGGTCACCTTTTTTATGTAACGGGCATATCACGCCTTGAGACCATTCACAAGGCATGGTCTCATTATTCCAAACAAGAAGTAAAAGCTTATGCAGTGTCTGTAGTAGGGCATCGCCACCATTCTTGTAGAGCTCACTGCAAATTTGATCAATTCCTGGTGATTTATTATTTTTAAGCTTTTTAATGGCTTGGGCAACGTTTTCGATGGTAGGTGGTCTTTCGTTTGGGTTGAAAGGATTTTTTTTCTTATATGTAATTGTTTTTCTTCTCTTCTTAGGGTCCGGTATTCTTCCTTTGCTCTTCTTGTGCATCCAGCTTGATTTGTCTTTAGGTATGCCCTGTTTTTGTTATCTGTTGCTTCTTGGCACTCCTTGTCAAACCATTAGTTTTCTTTAACTGGTTTGCTTTTCCCCAACATTTTTGTTGCTTTCTCAGTTATTGTTTTTACATTTTGTCCACAGTTCCTCTACATTTTCCCCCACCCCCACCACCACCAGAAACTAATACATACTATGATAAATTACAGTGTTTTCTTACCTATGAAACATATATTCGCGTTTATTCTTGAAAATAAACAGCAAAAACAACATACACAAACAGACTGTCCTAACCTGTTGCAAATGTCACTCAAACGAACTAATTTCAAATCAGGTTATAACTGTCAAGCCAAAACAAAATCGCGCGCTAAATGCAGGTGTCTACTAATTAGACATGTTATTTTTTGACCTGCAAAATATTTTCTTGGGTATAAGTCAATTCCCATTGATGTTTGAAATCATACATAATAAATGTACCTCTTGAGGTACAGTGTGACTGAAAGGGTTAATCTTTTAAAGTTTTAACCTTTTTTTAAACCATTATAACCAAAAGAAAAGAAACAATCACACTTACCTTGTATGGTCTTTTAGCAAATTTCCTAAAATTATTTATTCATTATCCAATAGAAGGGATAGAGAAAGAAGAGAGAAAGATTTTTAGAAAATAAGAGATAAAGTTTTGAACTATTAGCTATATTACTGGTTAAATCAAAAGCTCAATAGGTTAAAAAGTTTGACAGATCTTAAAATACATATTACAAAAACAGAAATGCCCATTTAAAAACAGTTACCATTTTAATGAGAATAAGCCACAATTGAAGTTTAAAATAAGTTTATTGACGTTTCAATTTCCACTTCGGAAATCGTTCTCAAAATACAAAAAATTGTTTAATAAATTAAACAAATTTTGTTTTTTGTTACTTGGTGAAAAATTGTTCTAATAATTTAATTTTATCTAACTCGGTTATATTGACAATTCAGACATAACTAACTACTTACTAGTCTACGAGGACTTGCTATCAGCAAGTCCTCGTAGACACTTGGTCTCAGGACTAGCAACCTCCAGTTGGAGTCTTACCATGTTATCTATCTTGTTGTAACTTAAGCGTCCTAGTGTATAAAATCAAATGATGTAACTCAAATTTAATTTAACAACATTTAAAGTGTTTTTAGCCATGTATTTAGTGGCTCAAAACATGTACCGGGTGGTCCAATAAGCCGATCTCTCGGCTATATATCAGAAACTATTCATGTTATAACTTTAGGAGAAAAAATTCCTTGGTAAAAGTGCCCAACAGAAATCGCTGGAAATAACTTTCAAGTTTCTGGGTTAACCGCTAGGGGGCGTAAGCTGTGAAGAAAAATTTGAAAACCAGTTTTTTGTTAAATATGCCCAATTATACCAAGTGTTAAATAAGTAAACTAGAAAGAGGCCTAAATTCCGCACAAAGTTGTTCATGTACTTTTTTTTTAAATTTTTTCAAATAAAGAGTGGGGGAGAGTGGAAAAGTATTTGTGGATAAATACCTATAACTTTGGTTTGGATCAACCGATTTTAACGGAATTAGTGTCGTTAGTAAGAGTGTGGATGAATTAATTTACATCTACTATAAAACAATTGCATTTAGTTTTAATTGTCATGGGTAGAGGGTACTTTCGAATAGAAAAAATTAAAATTTGTTTTTCTTCAAAATGTTTAACGGAAACACCTATTTATTGTAAATTATAATGGAACTGGATTAAATTCATAACAAAATGGTGCAAACCGCATGTTAATAGCTTTTGTCGAACTTGAGATATGAATAAAAACGCATAAACATAAGTAAGTATAGTATTGACTCGCCCTTTATTATAACTTGAAATTAAATATGTGAAAGATCATACAAATATCTCGATCATTAAAACTTAATGTCCAATTAAATGTTCAAATTGTTTTCCATCGTTGTACACACAAAGATGTAATCTTTCGCGCGTAGACATAACAGCTGCTTCAATCTGAGCTGTTGATATACTATTTATTGCGTTTATAATGCGCTGTTTCATGTTATCTCGCATGGTTGGTCGAGTTTGGTACACTAAGTCCTTCAATCTCCCCCACAGATTAAAGTCCAGACATGTTAAGTCTGGAGATCTAGCTGGCCATGAAAATATACTTCTCCTTCCAATCCATTTATTTGGATAACTTGCATACAAATAATCTCGAACTCGTCTGGAAAAGTGCGCAGGACACCCATCATGTTGTAATATCATATCTCTTCTTGTTTGTAAGGAAATATCTTCCAATAAAACTGGCAACTGATTTTTCAGAAAATCCAAATATGTTTCGCCATTTAAAGTTCTATCAAAGAAATATGGACCTACGATCTTCCCATCAACCATACCACACCAAACATTAAGACTCCATCTACCTTGAACCTGCACCTCATGTATCCAGTGCGGATTTTCTTCAGCCCAATAATGTATATTATGCAGATTAACACCACCCGCACTATTAAACGTAGCCTCATCTGTCCACAAAATCTTTGACATGATATTCGGTTGTTCTTCTAGCAGGCCTAACATCCAATTGCAGTAATCCAGCCTTGCATCAAAATCTTTCTCATGTAAAGGTTGGTGGAGAACTACATGATAAGGATGCAGTTTAAAAAACAGAACAAAAAATATTGGTGAAAAAGAAACCACTACATTTACTAATACTCAAAAAATCTTGAAAAATCCACAATTGCTTCACAAGATAAACCGTACATAAGTATTTTTAATAAACGGATAAAAGATAAAAGCGCCGTGTTGCCGTTTTTATCGGAATATTAAAATAACAGTTGAATCTAAAGTTTAAAGGGAATTCCAAGTTTCTGACCTAAACGTTCACTTTATAATATGAAAAACCAACCTGTGATGTTTTAAAATCCTTAGAACAGCAGTTTTGGGTATGTTGAATTCTATAGAGATTTGCCTACTACTTATATGTGGATTCTGTTGAATTAAAGCAAGAACATTGATTTAATTATCTTCGGTCATACCTCTACTACGTCGTTTAAAACAAGGGCGATGAAAACTACCAGTTTCTCTTAATATTCTTGCCTATCTCTCAAATACTTCCTTGCCATAATGTCTCCTGTCGGGATATCTTACAAAATATTATATACGTGAGGCAATAGCGGCATTTTGGTGATATTCGAAATAAACTTCAATCATATATCAAAGAAAGAAAAATCAAAGAAGTGGCTCTAATTATGTAAATAAGACCAATTGTGTCGCAAATTCCTCGGCAGAATGCAGTAGGATCTGCTTACCCATATTAAAAGAGAAAGTTAATAAAAGGAAAATACCATTATTAATAAGCCAGTTACATATCGAGGATACATAATTTATGTTTTTTAAATAACAAACATATAAAATCGGAGTTTAGTGTTTATTGAGAGTAAACTAAATATTAGACCAAATACTTACCATGTCTGGATAGTATTATGAGGTTTTTTCCTGGTTTTCTCCTCATGATTTACTGTGGAATCACTAACGGGAGAATTTTAAATGTCATCATGGCATACGGTTGTCTTTTTAAAGATGAATCACATGCTATACTTTTTTTGACGGATATTCTTAAGTTATTAGAAAATTTTTGTGCAAGCAATACGTATACGTAAGGCATCTTTTTGACATATAAGCATGCGCATTAATGGGTGAACTAACGTATCTAGATACGTATTACCTAACGTAACGGGCTGGTACGGTACGTTCATACGCATCCCTATCGAGCCGAAAGTAACCGAATGCACAATTGGATCTTACCCGATCACCAAAATATCAACATTCACACGTGGCACGTGTTTTTTCACATTTGTGGTATATTTGTTTTGATTTTTATAAATAATGGAAAGCAGTAGAAAACGACTTCACTTTAGCAATGAAGCTGATTTGTTTTTGTTGAAGGAAGTCGTAGGCCAGAACCCTTACGATCATCCAGAAAGGTGGAATTTAATCCAAAAGCGAAAAAGATTTTTACATTTTATATCAGACATGGCATCTAAATTAAAGCGGCCGTATAGTCGTGCAAGATGTGGAGAAGAAGCGCATTTTCTATGTCCTCGTCTTCTTCATCATCAATAAAGGTACCTACATTTAATATTGCGTCCATCTCCAAAATTAAAAATTGTTCAAAAAAATATTTATTTATTTTGAATATCAAAAATAGGATTAAGTGACAAGGACAAGACTGGCACTGACAACTTATTAGTTTATCACTAATTCGATGAGGGCGACACCTTCGTTACGTTACGTGCATAACTTTAACTCTCAATATTTCTTCGATACGTTAGTTCTTTACGTATAGGGAGATACGTTACGTTAGCTAGTTAAAAAACTCCCTAAAGTTGATTTCATGTAATCGAATGAACTATCTTACAATAAAGTCGTTCCAGGAACGCAACTCAGCAATATTAGAAATATCATTTTAAAGTCGTCTACTTTAAAATAGTATTAAACTATTAGAATTTTTCACCAAGTAACAAAAAATAAAATTTGTTTAATCTATTAATGTTTGTATTTTGAGAGCGATTTCAGAAGTGGAATTTGAAACGTCAATAAATTTATTTTAAACTTCAATTTAAATGGACATTTCTCTTTTTGTAATATGTATTTTAAGGTAACTCTTCACTGGATACTGATAGGTTACATTTTGTTAAAAGTAAAGAAAATTATTCTTCATCTGTTTTCATAGAAAATTGCAGCTTCTGTTAATTTTCTTTAGCAGAAAAACAAAAATAATAAAAGGAATTACAGTGAATTCTGGTTGTTTACAGTGTTTATCATATTCTTCGATTGTAGCCTATTGAACTGAGGGACACTGTGCCAGCTCTGCTCTTGTTAGGGTGTGTTCATTACGGAGACCATCGCATGGTATCCTCGCCTAGAACATAGCACTGATATCCCAGGGAAATAAGCATTTTTTCATGACACTCGTCCGGCCAGGCAAACGACAATTGTTTTGAGTAGTATGGACCTCACAAAAACCTATGTTTCCTATAGTCGATTTTTTTGGACTTAATTAGTTATTAACAAATTAAGGTCAAAAAACGAAAAATTTTTGCTTTTTTCGTCTATCAGCAAAAAGTGAAGCATTTTAAACAAGTTTTAGAAGAAGAGAAACTTATAAGTCATATAAAAACTTTCAAAATGGCGTTTTTTAAATGTTTATATCCTTATTTGTTTTTCAACGTTTCTTTTTGAACTTGTATGTACTTTTTGCGTACATTGCGAATATGCATTAGTTCAATAAATAAATTATCAAATAAACCACCTAATTTGTTTAATTTTTTTTTTAATAATATTTAAAGTAAGTATTTTGACTGTAAATTTTGACTGTATTTTAAGTACTATAAGACACAGCATTCCATGCAATATAAATGTTATAAGTTTATTTTCAAAAAAGCTATTAACATTTATGAAAAACCAACATTTTTGACTTATTTTGCAACTTCCTTAGCAACAAATAAGGAGAGAAACATTTAGAAAACGCTATTTTGAAAGTTTTTATGTAACTTATAAGTTTCTTCTCTACTAAAATTTGTTTAAAATGCTTCACTTTCTGCTGATAGACGAAAAAAGCAAAAATTTTCCGTGTTTTGACCTTAATTTGTTAATAAATTATTGAGTCCAAAAAATCGACTGCAGGAAACATATAGGTTTTTGTTACAGAGGTCCATACTACTGAAAACAATAATTGTCGTTTGCCTGGCCGGACGAGTGTCATGAAAAAATACTTATTTCCCTGGGCTATCAGTGCTATGATCTACGCGAGGATACCATACGATGGTTTCCGTAATGAACGCACCCTAAGGAGACAACTGGACATCTTTCGTCATTATCAAGAAAACAATACCACAAAAATACAAACAAACTCCCATAAAAACATGTCTATCGAGAAATCTGCGCTTCTTCAAGTGACAAGAGCCCGGCCGGACTTAACTAAATTCCTACACTTCCAAAACTTAAGTGACTGATCAATCCCGCGTCCAGCGTCTAACCGGTCTCGCCCCTGTAAAGTAAAGTAAAGTTCGTGTAACCTTCTGGCTACGGTGTGTACTAGTGTTAGGGTTTTCAGGTCGCGCAAGCGCCCTAACATGACTTAACGACTACATTCGTAGCCGGGACCGACGGCATTACGTGCCCTCCGAAGCACGGTGGCAGCTCAGTTAAATTAGAAATTGAACATTTTGTCGGTGCCGGGATGCCCTGTGGCGGGACGATAAAACCACACAGCTTTGAACATTAAACGGGATCGACGCATAATCTTGCTCTATTCTTGCTTTTTTTAACGCATATTGTGGTTGAAAATCTAAAATAATTATTTTAAATTGCTCATGGAAATAAATACGTGGGATAAGAAAGGATAGCGACCGCGTTCCTTAATGTATGTACCTCGCTGCAAAAAGCTAGTCGAGACCCTTTAAATTTCGCTAGAAATTTGATCTTATCTAACCGGGCCCAATAACACAAACGAACCGACGAGGTGACGAAATGATAATGGAGCAGCTCCTGGGCCAGAAGTAAAACGTTGAAGGAAAAAAATATTTCTATATTTTTTGTTTAAATGAATAGGGATGGCGATAAGATAACTTACCGCAAACACGATTTTTAACTACTGAAACACTACTACTGAAAAACTGAATAAACTACTAAATTGACATCAACGGCCATTGCGACGAAAAACTAAGGAATGGGAGCGAATGGCAGTATAGACGTTTGTATTAGGTACTTGAGGCGAGGAATATACAGCTGCGTTCATAGTAGGCAGTTTTTTCGTGAGAAAAATTACAAACTTCTTACATAATTACACCCAGACAAAACTAATTGACTTAATAAAAAACAGTCAACGAATAGTTATATGTGCAATGCTTACCAAACTTTTAAATTGAAGAAAATTGAACCGCTACAAATCTTTGAGCTTATGTTACGGTCTGAAAGATGTGTGTTCAACTATGTTCATCAGTTTCTTTAGTAGTTCGGAACTCCAGATTTAGCCGAAGGTTTTCTGAACGTTAAGAAAAATGCCGAGAACGAATTTTTTGTCATTTAGATTTTGAGTAATGAGTATGACGATTTTGGGAGTGTTATTGTTAGTAATGCGAAAAAAGTAAGTAATCGTTACAAAGTAACAGTTACTTTTAGAATATCTAAGTAACGATGATTAAATTGAAAAAAGACTCGTTACTAGTTACTTCATGGTTTCGTTACATTGTTACTGAGTCAGTGTGTAACTGAACGGTCAGCGGAACGGAAACTATAACCAAAGTAACTAAAATAACTTTACTACCTCGTACCACGCCCATAGTGCACAGTGCACTTCCCCCGCTTCGACAATCGACAGATGAGTTCGTTGATGTTCATTCGGTGCAATTTTGTTTAGATACTGGTCCGTTAATTTTGTGAAAGTTATTTTCTAGTAGTTAGCACAATAATAAAATTGTCTAATTATGGATTTATTAAGTCAAAAAAGAAGCGCTATCTGGATACATTTTGCTATCACTTCTAATGATAAGGCGAAATGCAATTTTTGCAACGGTATGTATTCTTATAAAGGCGGAAATGTATCAAATTTAAGAAAACATCTTAAAAATAAACATCCAACAATGGCTCTAGAGGAACCACTCGAAAAAAGAAGCAGTCATCCTGAAAGCACTAATCCTTTGAACATGGAAGTAATGCAAGCAGGTAATTTTTATTTTAGGTGCACAATTTAATTTAATACATACGTATATTTTTAATTTAGGTCCATCTATATCAATTGCAACTTCAAGGTTGGAAGAAAATAAAGTAACACCGACGATGTACACTGAAGAGGAGAAGCAAACAAGACCTGTAAGTGTTGAAAAAAATTCGATTTTTAAAAAACAAAAACAGTCAAGTCTGCAAGGATATGTATCACGACCAATTTCATTATCACGTCAACAAAAAATTAGTGATTTAATATTAAATATGATAGTAAACGATCTCCAACCTTTTTCAGTTGTCGAGGATCGGGGTTTTCGTAAACTGTTAAATGAACTTGAACCGTCTTATATTGTACCACACAGATCAACATTTAGCAAATCTTTAATGCCAGCTAAATATGGAAGAAAAGTTCTCGAAGTTAAAGCTCTCCTCAAAACTGCTGAATATATCACATTAAGTACCGACAGTTGGACTTCTATTAATACAGAAGGATATGTAGCAGTTACAGCACATTTTATAACAACTGATTGGCAGTACTATGGGTGTTTACTGTCATGTTTTAAATACGATGGGAGGCATACTGCTGAAAATATAGCTCGTGAATTACGGCGAGTTGCAGATGAATGGAGTATTTCTGACAAAGTATACGCTATAACTACCGACAATGCGGCAAATATTATAGCGGCAGTAAAAATAACTGGTTGGGTGCATATTCCTTGTTTTGCACACACTATCAATCTGATCGTTAGGAATGGATTGGTGCACATAGAGGTGCTGCAAAAAAAGTTAAAAAAATAGTCGAACATTTTCATAGGAGTTCTCAAGCCACCGCTAAATTTTTGAAACTCAGTCTCAAATGAATCCCACTGCTACTCTTTAAAACTAATTAATGATGTACAAACAAGGTGGAATTCAACATATTATATGTTAGAAAGGGTAGTTAAATTATGTAACCCATTAGCTGCCACAGTTGCTGTTTTGCATAATCCAGTAAGTTTACCGACGGAAGAAGAATGGTTACTATTACAGGAATTCTGTAAAATATTAAAACCATTTGAGGTTGTTACTATAGAAATGAGTTCCGAAAAACAAATAACTCTGTCCAAAGTAATTCTTATTATTAAGGGGGTAATATCATCTTTAGAGCGAATAAGAGTTCAAATTACAAGTCAATTAGGAAGAGAGTTAATAGATTCATTGTTAGCCTCAATAACCACACGTTTTGGGAACCCTGAAAATAATATAATAATGGGAAAATCCTCTTTTCTGGATCCAAGATTTAAAACTAAGGGATTCAATAACGATGACTGTTTAAAAAAGGTTAAAGAGAGACTTCAAGAAGAATTAGTTGGGCTAATTAAAAAAAGTCAACAAGACGATACGGCCCCAGAGCCTTCCAATGATACATATCAGTTACCGTTAACGGAGACGTCAAGTACAGAAATTGACGACATCATTTGGCAAGATTTTGACAACTTAGTCAAATCTTCAAACACTGTAACAAGCCCAACGGCAGTGGCTATTGCTGAACTAAAAATGTTTTCAGAAGAGGCGAATTTAGAAAGAAAACAAAATCCTCTGCTCTGGTGGAAGGAGAGAGAAAAGATATATCCATGGCTTGCGGTATTAGCAAAGAAATATTTGTCAGTGCTTGCTACATCCGTTCCATGTGAGCGTGTTTTTTCTAAGGCAGGCCAAGTCATTACGGAACGAAGAAACCGCTTGAAATCAAAAAATGTTGAAACTATTTTATTTTTGAACTGCAATGAAAACCTATAAGTGAAGTACATTTTAAAAGTTTTTTATTTTTTTTTTTCATTGTTATTGTTAATTATTTTATTTTTTATATTTAGAATATACTTTTTGATAATTAAAAATTTCTGGTCTTTTTATTTATAATCCTCTTACACATAAAACAGGCTATCGTGCCTTATCTTAAATTTTATAGTTATGAGCTTACTTCTATTTTTTTAAAACATATATACCTAATTACCTAATACTTTAACAAAAGTAACTATATAGAAGTAACCGTTACAAAGTAACGAGTCCTAACACACAAAGTAACTAATCGTTACCAGTACTGAAAAGTAACTAAAGTTCACATCACTAGTTATTGTGGTCTGTTATATATTATTTGAGTCTCTTAGTGTTTACCAAGAGTCTTGTTTTGGGAGCATGATTGTATAATCTTATTTTCAAAGTTTTGACAAGTAGCTGAGTTTTAGGGAAGTGTTGACAATTTTCGTCAGACTGTACTTAGCATGCTTGGTGGGATTTGTGTCACTTCCAACCGATTGAAGGTGTGGAAATTTCGGATGCTTCGACTTAAGAAAGAATCTCTGCCGCTACAATCATTTAAGGAGTGATTATAAAGTTAAGACCGGTATAGAAAATACTATTCTATAAATTGACAATTATATTAAAGATATAAAGATGATACGAAGAAACGGAGACGGTGCTACAAAAAAGGCGTGTTCCAAATCCGAAAGACAATAATACAGATTTACAGAATAGAGGAAGTGATGAATTTCAGCAACTTTTTAGTAATGGGAATCCGGTATTGTGTCAGTCACTTTTTGCTTCAGTGGAATGTTGTCTTTAAAGTTATAAAAGTGTATATATTTAACATAAAAATCTTTCCAGCGTTTCAAGAATGCTCTGTATGAATTGTTTATCTCATAAATCTTTCGTGAGGCCAAAGTTTTTTGATTTTCTTAGATTGTTTGCCTTCTCTCGGTACATAATGAATATGCCAAACATTATCGAGACTACTGATGTAATGGCACAACGATGACAACAGATGAATGCCAAATTGTGTACAATAGAGAAACTTTGTAGAGTTTACGTCCAAAATCAGCTTCGTAGTGTATTTTTTACGTAAACTTGATCGCTGGTCGTAAGGTTTTAATAAAATTTCGTAGATGAAATAAGCCTTTTATATTTTTTGCTCAAATCATATATCCCACACGCTATATTATAGTCATATCAATCTCGAACATTCTTTTATAATTACAACAAAAAGTAAAAAGTTCACGGGGAAATAAAATCGACAAAACGTGCCTGGAATAAAAATATCTCTCGGTCCTATAGTAAAGTCAAGTGCTTGGATCTAATTAGAAAGGTGTGTCTTATAATTGTAATTGAGATTTACATTTTTATGACATGAAAATCCTTGACCTGTTTAATTATATAGCGTCCTGGGTGCTCCGTTTTAGAAGTCTCATTAACTTTTGTATCTATTTAGGATGATCTCATTAACTAGAAGAAAATAAATTTAAAGTATGTTATAATTAATTTTAACGAAAACAAATTTTTTACTACACTAAATTAATTTTTTAGATGGTTTTGATTGATCATCTCTACTGTCATTATCAGTAAGCAGTTTAACTGTCAAATCAGTCACTTTTATTTTGAGTTTACTCGAAGCGCAATATAATTATATTACAGAAATAGTCTTACATTACGAGAGGTACGCAACAGACTGGCGCAATAAATAAAAGCACTTCATTTCAATGTCAGGTGATGGATGAACAGATGATGCAAGTCTTAGGCTTGTCTATTATCTCACAGTGAAATGCTTTTGATCTATTTACTGTATGGACGTCAGTCGTAGTTCTTGCCAACAGTCTATTAGTCCTTCTGTAAAATAATAGGATATTTTAATAGGAATCTACCTTTTGCCCAATCAGAGTACTTAAATGTATAGGAATTTCTTCTCCTTCTTCTTCTTAGCCTTCTCTCGTTCATTTTTGGACATATGCCTCTCCCAACTCCTTCCATCAATCTCTATTCTGAGCAACATACTTCCAGTTTGTTCCGGCTATTCATTTAATATCGTCTACCCATCTCATCTGTGGTCTTCCTCTTGGTCGTCTACGGTTGTAAGGTCTCCAATGTTGTATTGTGGCGTTCCAACGTTGGTCTTTTTGTCTAGCAGTGTGGCCTGCGAGGCTCCATTTAAGTTTGGCACATTTTGTTGTGATATCTTCAACTTTTGTTTTTGATCCTACCCAGTCGTTCCTCTTTTTATCTGACACTCGTATACCTAACATTGCTCTTTTTCATTGTCCTTTCTGTTGTGGCTAGTTTATTCATATTTGCCTTGGTTAGGGTCCAGGTTTGACATACATATGTCATGATAGGAAGGATGCATTGGTTGAACACTTTACTCCTCAAGTATTGAGGTATTTTACGGTTCTTCAATATCCAACTGAGTTTTCCAAATCCTGCTCATGCCAGACTTGCTCTTCTAGTGATTTCCGCACTTTGGTTTTCTTTGTCAAGTTTCAGAATTTGGCTTAGGTAGATATATTTCTGGACTTGTTCTATCTCACTGCCATTTATAGTTATACGTCTGGGATCGTCTGTGTTGGTCATTGTTTTTGTTTTTGTCATATTCATTTTAAGGCCGACGCGACGTATTGGGAGCTGTCTGCGAGTTCCTTCATGATAATTTGTATTTCCTCGAATGTACTCGCTTTAATCACGATGTCGTCAACGAATCTGAGGTGGTTTAACTTGTTGCCATTAACGGTGATGCCATATGTTGAACCAATTTGTAGTTTTGATAACGTCTTCTAGGGCTAGATTAAAAAACTTACGGAGTTCAATCGGTTGGTTAGTAATCATTTTGTAAGTTAACAAATTGTTAATAATTCTCATAAACAGTTTGTATACTTGCGACGAAAAGACCTTTTTGTTGGTCTCTTTAGAGATTGAGCAAGAGTTGTGAAACTATGCAGAGCTTCTACTGTTGCGAAGCCATTACGAAAGCTAAACTGTCTATTCAAGTTCTGGTAATATGGGGATATTTGTGCGATGTGCTCTCCAAGGCTCACCACAGTTTTTAATGGTCCAAGTTTCTGCAGCGTAGATAGCTATATACCAGGGGTAGTTTGGGGTTCTTATAGTTATGGCCGTATCTTTCCAGATTTTAGTAACTTCTTCCACTGCTGATCTGGCCATTGTAAGCATCGGATTAAAATTTTATTAAAATTATAAAATCAAAATTTTTTTTCCTGTTTATTTTGATCCTGTCCGCCCCAATGAAAAAAAATTATTAAGACAATTTGTGCAGATTTTTATGACGAACATTTTGATACCAAATTTACCCTGCTGCTTTGAACAGTCCTGTATATAGACAGTTGTAATTTTCTGCCATAAAAACTGTTCTATCATCATTTCCAAATCGAAAATACGAATTTAAGCAATTCATCTCAATGGTCGTTGCTGCCCTCTTTTTTGTGTAAATATTAATATTTTTTGTCTTAATGGCTTCTAAATTGCATTTTTGATGCTCACTTTAAAACAACGGCTAACACTTGAAAAATATTCCGCAGTAATCATCAGCATCCTGTTAGAAGTTATGAAGTATTTAAGGTAGACAATGAAAAGATGTTTTCACTATTGCAAGACGAGGAACATATCAACTTAAATAAAATATAACATTTATATGCAGAACAAAATTGTAACTCTTAAGATATGTTAATTTTATTTGACATTTACGTGATATATATATATATATATATATATATATATATATATATATATATATATATATATATATATATATATATATATATATATTATTGCGATATTTAAAGTCTTGGTGCGCCAAGCAATAATTAGCTAATTAATTTTTTTGATTAATTAAAATTATTTAAATGATATGATTATGACTCTATCACAATTTTTAATTCTTTTATCTCAGGGTTAAATTCGTGCTTCAATATCTATGCTATTACATGTGAAAGGTAAGGTCCAGAGAATACCGGAATAATAAAAAACACATATGATCTAACACTATATATTGAAATAAAAATAATGAAATAATTCACACTCAAAAGTTTTCAATAAACAAATCTCATATAAGGATTCTCAAAATTTTGTTCTCCGTACGTGAACAATCAAAATTAATGGTACAAACAATATTAATTGAAATCTCAAAATCCCAAACTATTCTAACTCTCCTAATCAAAATATTTATATCCTTTCTAAATTACGTGTAAAAATTGTGTTATCAATAAAAGAAAAAAACTGCAGAAACAAAAATATCTCTCTCTGATGATGAGTGGTCCAAATCCTTGTTCCTTGTAGACTATATTATCTCCTCTCAACCGCTCCCTATGTAATCAGCAATCTTACACAGATTGTTGCAAGTATCTCGTCCTTAATGATCTCCTTCAAAAGCACAAATCATTCAAATTATGATAGCCTTTCTCCTCTCGATAAACTGAATCTCTCGTTGGCCCGAGTGAAAAATGACTCTTGGAATATCTTCTCTTTACGATAAACTGAATCTCTCGTTGGCCTGAACAATGACTCTTGGAATATAAGTAGAGAAATATGACTTACAATATTTTGCTGCTTCAGCTTCTGTCAGATACACTAACTCCACAAAAACTCACTAACATTCAACACTACTGCTTGCTACATTTCAGGAACCGCCAGAGAACAATCACTGTTCGTCTTACAGACTTGGAAACCAACTGCTCCTCCTTTCTCTCTCCTCAATCTCGCTAAACTTTTTCCTACATACTTATCCCACCTTTTTCAATCTCCGCCAATCAAAACTCGTCACAATTCCCCCATTTTTTCATTTCGATAACAAACAAATTTTTACCTATAATTATAAATTTCCTAAAACTTATTTACAAATAATATTTTTCTATAATTCTTAAAAACTAACAAAAACCTCTTTCTATAATCCCTTCTATTGTCTTTAATCACTGCATTAATGTATTTTGAAAAACCCCGTTCAATTGTCTTTGGCTTTCACTTAAACTTATGCGGGTCACTCAAGTATAACAAAGAAATAATTTATGTATAGCTTACATTTTGTTTAGTACAGGAAATCCAAGAATTTAATAACTTTCCTTCTTCGAAATGTTTGTTGTTTATTATCCTACTTATCTGAAATATTTTAATGTTTTTGAACTTTGAAATATTTTAATCAAACCAATATTTTTCTCGATTTTACATATCATAACAATATATATACTTTTGACTTCATTCTATGTTTTGCTTTCCACGATTTCAAAAACAATATACACCACATGTTTCAATTGCTTTTCCAAACTTAAGAATGTTTACAACACAAAACACAAACACAAACACAATGTTTACCTAAATATTTACCTAAATATCTACCACCCTACCACTCGGGCTTAAATCCAATTGAATTAGTATGGCTTGGTGTAAAACCATTTGTGGCAGACGAAAATGGTGGCTTTAAATGTCAAAATGTTGACAGTTGAGAGAATTCTCTCTCCTGTTGCCGACAAGAATGTAGCGTAGAATCTTTTTAAATAATCTTAAACTGTTTGTCCTTGTTCTAGTGTAGTGTTATGTACAATTTATGTTTCATTTTCATGTCTATTACATTCTGCGCTTGCTGGATAGCCCCAATTTGACGAAATGCCCCTGATGATGCTGTAGAAAGCGAAAGTACTTGGGCAAGACTTAATTATTAAAATTGTGCTCGATATTTGCCTTTAATTTTTCAAAGTTCATTTATTCGAGCATTCAACCTTATATCAATAAACAGTATATTATTTTTTAATAATTGACATTTTTTTTTCTACAGGGTGTCCCCGAAAACAGTGCGTTCCTTTAAGGTATAGATATAATACACAATTTGGAACAAAAATTCCCGTTTAGAAAGAAACACTTTTTTTCTAAACTTTTTAAACCGTTTAAAAACAAAATTACATTGTTTTCCATATACGTAAATTTTTGTTTTCAGAAAATTAAATAATCAGGCAACGTCATACGCAGTGAAAGCGCTTCTGAATAAAACTTGTTTTTGATTTAGGTTATTCAACATTATCCAACCCTTGTTTATTTACTATTAAAGATTATTGACATCTGAGGAAATGTAGGTAATATCTGCAAAATAATTATTTCTTGCTTTAATAATGTGTCGTTTGGTATTATCAGAACTGATTAAGGTTTTGGATTAAAGGTCTAAGTTTTAACTAAGAAAAATTATTTGTAATGATTTTCTGAAATGTATTAAAATATGGCATAATTTTAAACAAATTGTTAAAATGTCAATTATTTACAATACAAAACACTTTATCTTTTAACTAAAATAGTATTTAAAGGTGTATTTAAAATAGCTTTAAAGGTGTTGAATGCCCAGGGCTTTAAATGAATTACACAGTTTATAATAGAAATTAAATACAACAGACAAAGTTTAATAATCCTAATTTATTTTTTTACACTATGATCGGACTATCAGTAATTTGTTTACACGTGAACTAAAATTAAATTAGATACTTGTACTTACTTGAGAATAATTATTAAAATAAATGTTTAAAGTAACCTCCACCTTGCATTGATACGACGAAACCAATTGTTAGTACTGCCATAGTTAACTAAATTATGTCGGATAGTTTCTGCAACATCAAAAATTCGTTCCTGTAACTCAGCTTCTGTTTCGATTTCATCTCGGTTATCATAAACTAACGATTTCAGATGTCACCCAAAAACTAAAATCCACTACATTGCATTCGAGACTTCGTCGTGGCCACAGAATGGATTCATTCCTACCAATCCAACGAAGAGGATAAGTGGTATCAAGAACATTTTTAACAGCTCAGCTAAAATGTGCTAGGGATTCGTCTTAAAGAAACCACATTTCACGGCGTGTTTGCAAAGGCACGTCTTCAAGAAGTATCGGCAAAACATTTTCCAAGAAATTATAGTAGGCCTCTCCATTTAGTGTTTTGGGTAATTCATATGGTCCTATCAAACGATTGTTAATTATTCCAGCCCTTAGATTTATGCTAAATTTTCGTTGAAAATTTGTCCTAGGTATTAAATAATGTTCTCGTCACACCATATGTGGCAAATATAAAAGTTATACACACCGTTATACACCGTGTATATCTACAACACATCTTTTGTCAAATCTACAAACAGTAGTGTCAAGCAAGATGTCACATTACGGAACTATAAACTTCTTTCTCCACACAAACCTTTTTCTGTGTTTAAGATATATGACATAACATTTGAAAATCTATCGTTTTCATTTGTATATTTTGTAGATAGTAAAAGCAAAGAAGGGTACATTAAAATTTCCACAGAAGGAATAAAAAAACATAGAAACAAGGAAAATAATCTATTGACTTAATTGTTATCCAAATAATTCTAATTTTATTTAGTTGTTTATTAAGAAAGGTGCACCCTGTATAAACAAGCTCACATGATCTTGTTTAACGTTACTGATAACGCCAGGTATTGATTCTTTTATGAATCACTTATTGGTAAAAGTTTACTCAGTACTATTTAATATTCCAGGAGTGAGTCATAAGACCAGTTATACCAGTGTGCTAAAATCGTAGGAGACAGATAAATCGGTCAAGTGGCCAAGGTAAACATTGTAGGTAAATATTTCATTACGAAAATCTTTAAATTCAATACCAAATAGAGTAAGTATTACCGTTTCTAACCTTATTTACAAGGATGTAATTTCGAACATGTGATGCTGTTTTCGAGCTACTTTTAATAACATTATAACACTCGTTTTGAGTTAAAAGGCATTCAGTCCCAATACGAATGCTGCTGTATAAACGACTAGAATATTTTTGGTTATATGGATTCCATTTACATTTTTTAGACTTGTTAAATTTAAATTAAATTTAAATTGTTACATTTTCGTGTGAGAATATTTTTTATTACTTTCGACAAGGATTAAACTCAAAGTGAAGTGTCCATTAACTCAATTCTTTGGTCTAACCAAGTTTCTTAATTTTGCGAATTTATTTCGTCATCGGCGTCGTCCTGTTCTTCACGGATTACGTCATGGAACAACTTTTTGATCCTGGATGGAGAGTTCCTTGGATACTTTTGTTTTTCATGTTCTAATACAAGGGTCGAAATTTGAGACCCGGCGGGCCGCATGCGGCTCTTAAATCACTACGATTCGCCCGCGCAATTATGAGCCATTCCACATCTCAACTGAGACACCTCACTTCACAGTATTTAACTACGGTACCATTGTTACGTTTAGTTTTCGACTTCCTCTCTAGATTCTTCATCAACACTTCTGGGACCTTATTCCATTAAGTCTACAGATCACTTCGCTATTACACAGTTTACTGGACCTTGCATTACTGGGTTTTCTGACGGCAGAAAACCCAGCAACTCCTGGCGGCAAAGCCTAGGTTATTCCTCTTTGCTTGTATCTGTATAGTATATTAGTTATATTAGTCCTACACATTAATTCTCTTATGTTTCTTTCTATTTTGTACCAATAACAAACATTGTTTATATTTTGAGAACGATTTCGGAAGTGGAAATTGAAACGTCAATAAACTTACTTTAACCTTTAATTGTGGCTTATTCCCATTTAAATGGTAATTATATCAAACCTAAAACAAAAGCAATAAAATATTTACAGTAACTATTCAGCCAACAAACCTTAGACATGCGAGCAACACATAATATACTCTTCTCAAAGACATAATGGATCTGAATATGTCTCGTCCCGTCCATCTGTCCAAATATTTCTTGCAAGTCTTCATCATTTGACTTTAAAACTGCAGAGTAATACAAGATAGCGAGAAACGCGCTAAATTCTTCCTTTCTTAGTTCTCTTAGTTCTGTTCTACCATAATTGCCAAATTTATCTTGAAATAACAATATACTTTCATTTGTCCGTAGCATTATTGCGTTTTCCATATCCTCTGTGAAAAGAAGGCTCCATATTTTTAAGGGATCAGAGACATCACCACATTTTGCAGGTGCTTTTAACCTCGGAGGAATCTTTACCAGATTGTGTTTTTTTGTTCTAATATTCAAATCTGGATTGGCCGGAACAGCAGACCACTTGTATCGATTTTTACCAAAATAAAACTTTCCATTTGTTGTTTCTGGTCACTCTCTGGAGAAAAATCTTTGTCGTTGTAGTCCTCATAATCACTAAACTCGCTTTCTAATTCATGCTACCACCGCCTTACACTTTCACTCCGAAATACACTCTTTTGGAGGAACCTGCCATATCAGAAATAAAACACTATTAGCGTCGTGGTAACAAACAGACCCCAAATGAACTTTACCGCTGGCTATTCAGAGCAATACTGAATCACAATTATTGATGTGCGTATCGGAGTGGTTAACGAGTGCACCAACTTAAAGGTAGATAGCGCGGCCAGGCGTAAATGCTAAATTTGTAAGTTTTACATGGATTTATCGAAACCATCAAGAAAAGGAAAACGGCGTATCTAGGTCACATCATGCGAAATGAAAAATACCAGTTCCTCCAACTTATAATCGAGGGTAAAATTGAAGGCAAGAGAGGAATGGGACGCAAGAAAATGTCCTGGCTCCGAAACATAAGGCAATGGACAGGGATTAACGACATACAATCTCTGATACATATTGCAAGAAATAGAGAATTAATGGAAAATGTGATCGCTAACATCCATTAGTGGATTTGCATCTGAAGAAGAAGAAGACATGGATTTAAAAAGTACTGGGGGTACGCCTGACCCCACAACGCCAGTTGAGGGTTAAGCATTTATTTATTTTCTTTCGCGAGTCGAATCGGTTCTTCGGTCCAGGGGGGTAATCCGCCAAAGCTAGTCCCGTCCGGTTCGGCTCAGCCAGGCGGGCCAAGCGTGCTCTCTTTTCTTTTCACTATTATCTATTTTCTCGTTTGTTTAACTAGTTTCCTTCACTAGATCCTCCACAAACCTCCACTTTTTGGAGTGGAGGTTTGCTCCTCGAGTATGGGTTTGTAGTAACTGCCTGGTGTTTGAGAAAGTCCTCTTCTTCGTCTTCTTCCTCTTTATAAGCAATTCTGCTTGTTGTTACTGTATCTTTTGCGCGGTCGACCGATACTTTTCTGCCGATTGGTGACTTATCTCTTGCTATTTTGACGACACGGGTCTCCTTCATTCTGCTTATGTGGGTATTCCAGGTAGCCATTACGTCGTGGCTGTGTCGGGTCTTGTTTCTGAGGCATATGTCATTATTGGTCTTACACTGAATTTATAAATTCTTGATTTCATCTCAGAGTTAATGTGTCTGTTTCGCCATATAGTGTTATTAAGGCATCCTGCCAGTCTATTGGCCTTTTGTACTTGATCTCTCACTTCTGTGTCCAGCTCACCATAGCTAGACAGTGTCATTCCCAGATATTTTATTTTCATTGTTCAATACTGATGCCATCAATTTCTATTTTACATCTGGTTGGTTCTTTGCTGACTACTATTGTTTTAGTTTTCTGAGATAAGATTGTCATATTAAATTCTTTTGCTCTTATGTTAAATCTGTGGACCAGTCTTTGCAGACTATCTTCATCTTGGGCTATCAATATTGCGTCCTCTGAGTAACAGAGTATTTTGATTTCTTTGTTTCTCATTCTGTATCCTCTTCCTTTGTTAACGCTTTTGATTTCTTTGTTTCCCATTCTGTATCCTCTTCCTTTGTTAACGCTTTTGATGATTTCATCCATGATAATCCAGAAGATGGATTACATCTTTGAGTCTTACTCTGTCAAACGCTTTCTTTAGGTCAATCAGACACAGAAATGCTGGTCTATTATACTCTAGTGATTTCTCAGTAATTTGCTTTATAACACATATTGCATCTGTACACGATCTTCCACTACGAAAACCCTGTTGTTGCTGCTGCTTTTCTGTTTTTCGGGTTTTCAAGTATTTTTGAACTTCCTGTACATTTATATTAAGTTCTTCATTTGTGGTAATTTCTGGTGTTTCCGGTTCTAGCGTCCTTTGTTCTTCCTCTGCATAGAGCTTTTTTAGGTAGTCAATCCACGTATCCTTTTCTATGTATTTTGATTCTATTAGTTCCTTTACCTACGTTCTTTGACCTCATATGAAGCGCCATATTTCCTTTTGCAGACTGTAAAAATCATGTTCTATTTCTTTCGAAAAGCGTTCCCAGTGATCATTTTTTATTTTTCTTGGACAAAATTATTTTCAGTAATTCCTTTTAAAAATATGCGTATTTCATTCGCTAATACGAGGAAATTAATAATTCGTCCTTAACCATAAAATAAATTAACAATAAATATGAAAAAGATGAAATTAACTATGCAATATTCAGGAAACGACATATTATATTCAGGCATAGAAAGTGATTTTTTATTTATTATTTGCA
This sequence comes from Diabrotica undecimpunctata, assembly GCF_040954645.1. Classification (NCBI taxonomy): domain Eukaryota; kingdom Metazoa; phylum Arthropoda; class Insecta; order Coleoptera; family Chrysomelidae; genus Diabrotica; species Diabrotica undecimpunctata. The sequence goes on along the minus strand of NC_092811.1, from coordinate 35,804,269 downwards.
GTACAGAATAATTTTACGATTCAACATAAAATTTAACTAAATATACTTAAATATATAATTAAAACACACATTATATACAGCGATAAATGAGCTAAACCCTAATTTGGATTTTTAATTAGTATCGAAAATAATTACCGTTTAACTAAACATGTAGCGATAACACAAATATTTCGATGTTGCCATGTTTATAAATAAAATTTACTTAATAGCCGTTGTCGTGTTGAACTAGAAGATAGTAAAAAGTTATGAAAGAACAAAAATTCAATTAATAAATCGTATATAATGTCCGGTTTATTGCGTCGTGCGCCTTCCGATTCCCAGTCACCATTTACGTCTATCGCCCCGTCTCCTGACGTAGATCTCCCTCTGATAGGCCTTTTGGACTCTATCAAGTCATGTTGTTTTCGACCTTTCTCGTTTTTTCCGTCCATGTGGCTGCCAATTCAATATTAACTTCGGTAGGTGATGGTCTGCCATTCCCTGTACATGTGTCCGTTCCAAATAAGCTGTTTTTCTTGTATTTATTCTATGATGGTGGTTGTTCTGTCCATGATTTGTCTTATTCTTTCATTTTTTGCATGCATCATTCTGGATATACTTGGTGATCTATGCCAAAAATACATTTCCAGAACAAAGAGTTCATGCTCCATTTTTTTAGTGAGTTATTATCCATAAAGAACAGCGCTTTTAAAAATACTGTTATAAAGCTGTATCATTTCTGTTTAGAGATAGTTTTTGACCAGAGTAGTGAGTTCAGTGCGCCTATTATTTTTTTGTCTTTTGTAATAATTCGTCCTTCGATTTCTGCTTTAAGTGCATCCATTCCTTTCTGTCTTTATCCCCAAATAGATATATTCGGAACATTGTTCTGAAGCTATTTTCTTGTGGCATTTTAAATTAATTAATATTTAAATGGGAATAAGCCGCAATTAAAGGTTAAAATACATTTATTGACTATAGTATTATTTAAGTCAATAAATGTATTTTAACCTTTAATTGTGGCTTATTCCCATTTAAATATTAATTAATATTCGGAACATGATGAAATTACGCTTCGTTTTTGTTGATTAAACATTTAGACCCCATCGTTCGTATTCTTGTACTAGGTAATCGCTTTGTCATGAATTGCAGATCTTCCTGGTCTTTTGCGAAGACTGATTGCTCGTCTGAGAAATAGAGCGTATATGAAGGGTCTCGGGACAAAACCATGAATGTCATAAATTAACTAAAATTGAGTTAAGGACGCCATCTAGTAAGTTTTGTTAATATCTATGTTTGGACATTTCAAATAAAGAAGAAAACAGTGCGCGTCACGAGCTTAGAGTAGGGAATTCTACTAGAATTCCCTACTCTAGGTCACAAGTTATTACAGTTTTTAAATACTCTATATCGGTAGAAAACCGTGCATGTCCACAAGAGAGTGAAAATGGGCAGGTTATACGAAGTCATGAAAAAAATGAAGCTTCAGTGACATGAGTTTGGTTAATTCTGCAAATGCAAACGCTTGAAGTGTTGTCACACAGTAAATGAAATGAATAGACAAAGAATTTTAAATCATTTTCATTCATTGATATCTCATAATGAATAAAAGGCGTATTTGTATTCTCTTATATAATTAGTAAACGTACAGAGGCGGCGATCTAGGGCCAAAAATGTACATGATGCAATATATCATGATGCAGCCTATATGTACAGGGTTCAGAGTTCAGCCAAGGTCAACTACTAATGCTGATGATAAGAAAAAACATTACGAAGAAGTACAAGTTTCTGCCAAGTTTTTTCGTGCAATTCATGGTATTACAGGGGCAAAACTTCAAAATCTACAGAAAGAGTTAAAGCAGTCTGGCACGGCTCCTAAAGATAAAAGGAGCGGAATAAATTATAACAAACTGAAGCCGAGTAGTGTTAATAGTGTTCACGAGCATATCCAGTCATTTAAATCAAGAAGTAGTCACTATAGCTTACATGATAATAAAGGTAAAACCTACTTGCCTGAAACTTTAAATATAATGAAAATGTTTTCTCTGTTTAAAGAAAAATATCCGTAAGTTAAAGTTTCTTATCATAGTTACAGAGACATTTTTAGACAAAAATATAACATTAGTTTCGGTTATCCGCGATCGGATACCTGCAGTCAATGTGACGAAATTACTGCAAAAATGAAAGCAGATGAAACAGACCAGAACAGTGGACGTACTCAAATAACCAAATTAAAAGCACTGAGAGCTCCATCTTCGTAGGGCTCAAGCGTTTTATGACAGGAAAAAGGAAAGCAAAAGAAGAGAGCACGAATAGAAAAGAATTATGAAGCTATAGCTATGGACTTCCAAAAAAATGTTTCCTTGCCGAATATCTCCACCAATGATGTATATTACTGCCGACAGCTCTCGATTTACTCTTTTAACATCCATGTGTTATCAAACGCTGATTCTTATTTTTATACATATACAGAGTTTATTGCTAAAAAGGGATCAGATGAAGTGTGTTCGTTTCTTTTCGATTTTATTATGCATCATTTGTCTCCAATTGTTCAACATCTACACATTTTCTGTGACGGTGCAGGTGTACAAAACAAAAACTATACAGTGGTAAGGTTTATTCATTACATAGTATCAGTAGTAAAACGTCTTCAATCCATTACAATAACATATCCCGTTAGAGGCCATTCGTACCTTGAGTGCGATAAAAATATGGGTCTTATTAACCTTAAAAAAAGAATGGAAACGCCTGTTGATTGGGAGGAAAATGATATAGCATTCTCGCTTTTTTGACATAGATATGTCAAAAAAGCTCCTTTTGCTATGCAAAAAATTAAAGAGGTGATGTGTGTTAATACTCATGTTCGCACTGTATTTCACCATATAATGGTATAGAGCTTCATATAATGGTAGCAAAGTTGAGGACCCCATCCGTTCTTTCGTTCAAGCTAAAAAGTCGCATAAATTGCCACCTTCTCGCTGGAATTTGAACTACCCATGCAATCATACTTCAACTTTATTGCTATTAACGAAGACAAGTTCAAAGACATAATGTTTTTGTCAAAGTTTTGCGAATCCGAACAAGCAAAATAAAAGTAAATGAGTATTCCTCATGAAATGAAAATAAAAAAACAACAAAGGAACTGTCAATAATTCAAATCTTGAGGAATTGCAGCCTGTTAAAATGAAGAAACGTTTGGCTCAGAAAAGAAACGTACCTGGACTTTCATGATTTTCTTCCATAAAAAATTGATACTGACTGATGTTTTCCTATTTTTTACAAAAACTGTTTGTTCCATTGGTTTGGTTTTAAGTACTAGTTTTTAGTAGTAAATGTTAATTATAAATGTTTTGAAATATAATATATCAGGCCGTTGATTGAATAATTCAATCAACGATCAGGCACATATTTTAGTTTTTAGACGGTATTTAACTGTAAAATTATGAGACCCTTCATATATGGTCGTTTCGTCGTTTAATGGTATACCTATTCCAGAACATGACCTCCTTTATTTCTTCAGTGCCTTATATGTGCATATAGTACCTCGTCATTAACTATCATTGTCTCGCTGTCTGATTCTTCTGATATTATTGGCTCGTCTGTCAAATTGGAAGGGGTCTTCTATATATTCTTTCTATGTTCGTATTTTTCTTTCGCTGTCTGCTGCTCTGCTAATCTGCCCGTTGTCGTCAATTAGTTTATTTCCGTGCCTGCATTTGTAACTTCCAGTAATTTCTCTAATCTTCGTATGTATGTTAAACCAGTCGTGTAGATTTTCTATTTCACAGCATTTCTCATTCAACCAATTTTCTTTCCTCATTTTCATTTTCTTTCTCTTTTCTCATTTTCATTTTCTTTCTCTTTCCTCATTTTCTTTGTGTATCTTAGCGTATGTTGTTTTGTCTATAATTTTAATGACCGTTATGTTCTCCAGTAACTTACGTATTTCATCTATTATCTAGTCTTTTTTTTTGTTCTGACACTTTTTATTGAGTTTATCTTTATTAATTTATAATAGAGAGTAATTAAGTTATTCCATAAAATATGAAATTGCCTGAATGTGCCATAATAAATACATGATCAGGGAGAAATTGTTGCCTGGTTGGCTATCGAAGAACCGTCTATATATTCTTAGCGGAGACCGGAAGTACAATAACAACTTTAAAAAATAAATTACTTGTTCGTCGTAGATAAAATATATTATGCAACTCGTTACGGTTAACTTTTAGCATTGAAACGTTACAGGTTTAATATACATACGTTGAAAAGAAGTATGTCAATGAAATCGTATATACAGTGCACTTCGTATGTTTTTATAAACATAATCAAGGGAAATTGTTGCCTGATGGCTATCGAAGAACCGTCTATGACCAACATATATTCTTAGCGGAGATCGGAAGTACAATGTCAGCTTTTTTAGTCGTGTTCGTCGTAGATAAAATATAGTATTCAACTCGTAATTAATCTTATGCTTTTACATTGATAATACACTATGTTAAACGCTTTTTCTATGTCAACAGTTCCATTTTTGCTAAAGTGTAGTGACCCATCCCTACTTATCCCCATCCCAAGAATGTTGGTTATCCCCATACCTAATGATCCCCATGCCTAGTGTTGCTTATCCCCCATCCCTAATGATGTTGCTTATCCCATCCCTAATATTGCTGCTTTATGATGTAATACCCGCTGATTTTTCTATATCGTTTCATTCTATTCATTAAAATCCTGTATACAACATGAATTGTTTTGAATTTTGACTAAACCCTGTATATTACAAGAAGTGATAGATGAAAAGATGATACGCCATAGTGTCTTTTTGTCGAAAGTCGAAAAAAAGACGTGATAGCTACTCGGCGGGAAGACGAATTGACAGTTGACAGACGAAAACTAGACGAATTGACATGACAGACGCCATGACAGATGAAAAAAAGACGAATTGACATGACAGTGGCCCGAAAAGAGGACAAGAAGAAGGTCCCACGCTCACCTGTCACACCACACCTAACATCAAAGGATGCCGCTTTTTCCCACGCCCGAAAAATTTTTCCAGGCTAAGTGTCCCAGCCTCTGCTATCTGGGCTTTACTATAAATGTATAGTATTTTTCATATAAAAATGCGTGCACGTCACAATTTATATAAAGTAACGTCACTTATATTTAAAATTTCCAGAACGTCAACCTTGAGTTCAAATTTTCCTAACACAGCTAATAATACGAAATCCATACGGAACTGCTCGATCTTTCATAGGCGTCAACATGGTATAATAATCAGAAAAATGTAATTATCATTATATTGGGAATTTTAGAATTATATTGATTAAATAACCAAAAACATTTGTTATTATTAATAATATAAATTTTATGAAATAACTCTTTAAGTTTAATATTCCACAAAATAATAATTTTAATTAAATATATTAGACAATTGTACGCAACTGATACAGGAAAATTTCAAATTTTTTGACAGTTCAGCGTGTGGCAAAATTGTTTTAAAGGGTTGCCGCTTTTGTAGAGTAAGAATTTTGTTTATGTTTTGATTTCTTACACTATTTGATCATAATATATTATATATTAATAAATTGTATTTATAAATACACATTAAATTTAGATTAATAGCTTTAAAAACTAATTATTGTTGTGTATTATGATTGTGCTATGCCAAAACAATTAAATAGTCTGTAGAAAACTGATAAGCTTTCATATAAGATAGATTATTTTGAACAAGAAATAATGGCGGGACGTTTTTACTATTAATGCTCTAAAAGTGGTAAGTTTAAAATTTAGAATATATAATTTTGTATTAAAATGTTTTCTTATGTATTTTAGTGTGTTGCAGTAATCTTAAAATTAAGTGTATTTACCGGTAATATAATAGTTTGACAAATAGTTGACATTTTAAAAATTCCTCACTAACTTACTATTCTGATGTTTTGGCAACGCTGTGGAGTTCTGACGTCGTAAATCTTAAATGACGTACACGCGTTTTTATATGAAAAATACTATTATGTATTATGGCACATGTCAATGGAGATGCTGCTTAACGCCATGTGGAGTTCTTCTGTAGCAACATTGTCTCCTTATATTTTTTAAATACTCCTCGTAGTCAACTCCTAGAAACATCTATACCTCGTATAAAGACTTGCACGAATAAATTTTACTTTCCGTTTAAAATCTAATTAGCCACGAGTCTTTACCTAATTACTCATTACAGAAATTTCTGCGTTGGTTAATGTAAAAATTATCGCAATTGAAAATAATCGCTTGCAAGATCGTTTCTGTTAACAATGATACTCAATGAGGTTTTGTCATCTGTTTAACGCAATGTTGCTTGTTGAAATCTTAAGTTAACAATTATTAGAAACTAGTATATCATTTTAGTAATTACAATGAAGGTAATTGCATGCGACTTCGGATATAGAGATTTGTGTGTAAAGTACATATTTAATGAAGAAATATTATTGTACTTAAAGAAATAAGAACAGAACACCTCGTGTGTGTACTTTATTTAAAAGATAATCTTTTGGCATTATAATTTATGTACGATTTCTGGCATATAACCACCACGGCTGGATCTGACGTAGTCTAGAGGTTTTATTTTCTATGACTTTCCAACATTTGTGGCCGTATATTGGCAACAACGCGGCGAATGTTGTTCTTCAAGTGGTCAACCGTTTCAGACTTATCGGCGTAGACTAGCGATTTCACACATCCCCACAGAAAATAGTCTGTCGGTGTTAAATCGCACGATCATCATCATCATAAGGCTCGACAATCCGTTGTGGATCTTGGCCTGCTCACAAAGAAGTCGCCACTCCTGTCGATTCCTGTCAACTTCCCTCCACCTTCTAACCCTTAGAATCTGTAGGTCTTCTTTCACATCATCAATCCATCTCATTCGTGGTCGTCCTCTGCTTCGTGTGCCCTCTGGTTTTGAAAATGTTAATCTCTTCGTGTATTCGTGATCTGACATCCTAGCAATGTGTCCAACCCATCTAAGTCTCTGCACTTTAACGAATTTCACAATATCTGGATCGGTGTATAACTGATATAGTTCAAAGTTGTATTTTCGACGCCATAGCCCATTTTCATTTACGGCCCCAAATCGCACGATCTTGGAGGCCGATTCACGGGTCCGAAACGTGAAACTACGCAGTTAACAAACGTTTCTTTGAATAAATCAATTGTGGCACGAGTTCTACGACATATTTAGCCGTCTTGTTGAAATCGTAGCTCCTGTAACCGTAACTGAAAACCGCACATTATGGTTGTTCAAATGAGTAATGAAAAAGACAGTAATCATGGCTCTATAGCGGTTACCATTCACTCTAACGTTCTGGACAGCATAGTTTTTGAAGAAGTAACGACCAATGATTCCACCAGTCTATAACGCACACCAAATAGTCAGTCTTTGTGGATGTAATAATGTCTCAACATACACTTGAGGATTATTTGCACGCCAAATACGGCAGTTCACAAAAGTGAGGTTCATCGCTAAACAAAATTCGCTTATGAAAATCAGGATCAACGGCAATCTCGTTTTGGGCCCATTCACAGAATCTGTGCCTTGCTAGGTGATCGTGTAGTTTCAATTCTTACACGAGTTGGATTTTGTAAACATGCAAACCAAGATCTTTCCAAAATCCTCCATAAACTAGATGGACACATATCCAACTGTTGTGCACGATGGCTGATAGACTGCTTCGGGTCTTCCTCTATGCTACGCTCTACATTAGCAACAAGCTATTCTGTACGCACTGTAGGACGTCTGTGTGGATGCTTATTATCATTTAGAGTAAACCTGGTCGAAAACGTTCCATAGTTAATATAATTAATTGCTTTGATGGATGATTATGTTGACCATAAAATGGACGTAGTGTGCAATACGTATTTCGAACAGAACGATGATTTTCAAAATAAATTTGCACAATTTGGAAGCGTTGTTCAGGCGTCAGTCTATTCATGCTGAAATGCCAAACCAAACTAAGCATAAATTACTTGACAACTGTCAAGATGGCCACCAGTTAAAAAAGTGTTGCTAACTTACATTTCTATACCTCTAAAAAATACACTCTTTACAAACACTAAACTCATTCGATATATAGTGATGAGTGCCTTAAGAACCGGCAAAATAACTCAAAAGATAGAAAACATAATACGTTGTGAAATAAAAAGAGACGAAAGTAGTAGAGGTGGGAAATTATCGATAGAAACCTCTAATTTACATTAAATTACACCATTAATTTCCCACCTTTAGACGTTAGCTTATGAGCTAGTTGACTTCAGTCATAATGTTACAAGTTTGACGTCGAACATTAACATTTTTTAAATTTCGCATAAAGTAAAAACTAATTGAAGGCAATAAAGCAAATGTAAATAAACAGTTTAATTAGTAGTAATTTGATAATTAATTCTGTGTTGACGAATACAGAATAACAAGCTATGATAATTCTGTATTGAGAAGAGTGTATGCGACGTCTCAAATCATAGTTTATTATTGATCAATATTTTAATTTTGGATAAAAAAATACTCCTACTTAAACTGTTTTACTTACATTACGGACTGAAGTCAACCAGCTCATAAGCTAACGTCTAAAGGTGGGAAATTTTCGATAATTCTAATGTAATGTAAAATAAATTATAGGTTAATATCGATAATTTCTCACCTCTACCACTTTCATCTCTTTTTATTTCACAACGTATTATGTTTTCTATATTTTGCGTTATTTTGCCGGTTCTTAAGGCACTCATCCCTGTATATCGCGATCATAGTATGCTGTTGGAGAAAATTAGGGTAAAATTTAAATCACGGAAGAACCCAAAACCTGGCAGAGAGGGAAACATTGACGAATAATTGTTACCTAATGGCATAACAAAGGAAAAATAAAATTTTATAGTGTATTTCTTAATGGTTGGCAGCACAGTAGGCTATTATATATTTAAAAGGAGAGTTATCTCTTACATGGCAATCCTCATAATTTTACAAGTGATTACTAAAACTCCAATACAAAAGCAAACAGATGACTGGATTTTCTGACATACTTCCATGTTTGATACTGTTTAAAATTCGTAGGCAGCAGAAGACAAATGTTTTGACAGTGGCAGATATTAGACTGTCACTACTGGTAACTGATTTTTTGCACATTTTCTTCTTTAATTGCATGATTCACGGCATCTACCCATTTCGACTATTTTAAATGTTTTATTGTGCCTGGTCACATAACCTTTCATTTATGTAACATCAACTCGATGTCGTTGGGGCGAAAATGAGAAGACTTTTATTCATCTTGTTTTATTTCCATAATGCCACGAAGCTTTGTTTGTCCATTGCCTTATGGACATTCTATGATAATATGACCTTGAAAAACGCTTTCTTTTTGGCAGTTGAACAAGATGCGTATTTGGGTACTTTTGCGGCTTCTCTTAAGCATTTGTTGTGGACTGCTTCTTCTTCTGTTTATTTTTGTTGCATGTGTGTCCCCGTGCGAGAGATGCATGTGTTATGATGGGTGTTAAGATGCTGTTGATGAGTCTTAATTTAAACAAACGACTTAACTCAACAATATATTAAAGCAAGAATTGTAACCAAATTAAAAGATAATTTTGAACTATCACAGGCAGCAATACATTTTAACATAAGCAGAACCATAGATTTTCTATTAATAAAAAATGGAAGGAACAAGAAACCCTCGAAAGTAAGCGAGGGTCTGGAAGACCAAAAATATACTAAATTTAGGTATGTAACAATAAAATTAATATGTTGTAATATCTCCATCAGCATTGATAACAGCTCGTAGTCTTCGGTCCATCTGCGTGAAAGGAACTATGGGATTGTCTTCTTCAGAGAGCTTTTCCCAAAACTGTTGTATACCGTGCCACAGCTCTTCAGCATTTTTAGATATAAAATTACTGGACTGTAGCTGGGCCATGGTAAGGTTTCGATGTTGTTATTCTGGAGCCACTAGTTTATTATATTTGCAGTGTGAACAGGACAATTATCTTATTGGAGGATAAAATTATTTTCTGGATACAACTGTTCTACATTGGGAAACATTATGTTGTCTAGAATATTCAGATAAGTCTGCCCAACAAACCTGCCATCAATACGCCATACCATTCCCATTCCTCTAGATGAAATCCATCCCCATACATTAACGCTAAAATGACAAGCTGCTCGATATCTATCAACATATAGAGGATTAAATCTGTTATTATCTGGTCTATACACCCCAATTTTGCCCTTTTTAAAAGACTGAAAAATTTTCTCATCTGTAAATATTATCCTGTCCCAAAAATCTTCATTTTGTAGCTGATGGTTTAAAGCAAATATAAATCTTGATTGCTTCTGTTCTGGTGTAAGAGCTTGTTTTTTTTTGTTACAATTTGCTACCTAAGACGAGATGTTTTAATTCTGCACCAAGTTGTTGTCTTTCTTTCCGGAAACTGTGACATAATACTTGCAATTTTGCCATCTTCAAAAGGATTCTATTCTAATCTTTCCAAAAGCGTACGATCTTCATGAGCGGTAGATATTTTTAGTCTTCCAGAACCTTGTTTTTTTTCGAGAGTTTCTTGTTCTCTCCATCTTTTGTTAATATTAAAAACTGTTGTTCTGCTTACGTTAAAATGGTTCGCTACGGCAGATAGTGACCAACCATCTTCTAATTTCGTTACAATTGTTGCTTTTAGTTCTTTGCTAGCATGTGGAGCCAATTTTCAGAAAAGTGGAACAAGACATCACTGAAACCCAATTTGGATTTAGAAATGCCATGGGTACACGAGAGGCATTATTTGGATTTAACGTCCTCATGCAAAGATATATGGATGTAAACCAACCACTCTATGTTTGTTTTATCGATTACAATAAGGCGTTCGATAAGGTCCGACACAACCGTCTTATACAGTTACTTAAAGATAAACACATTGACAAAGAAGACTTAAGAATAATAACTAATCCCTACTTTAACCGAACAGCAAAAGTCAGAGTAGGCAAAGAACTTTTGGAGGAAGTAGAGATAAAAAGAGGCGTAAGGCAAGGTTGCATACTCTCCTCCTGATTGTTCAATCTATATTCGGAAGAAATAATTAAAAAATCACTTGAAAATGTAACAGTTGGAATAAAAGTCAACGGTAGACCCATCAACAATATCAGATATGCCGATGATACTATACTAATTGCAGAGAATATACAAGATCTACAGACACTTTTAGATAATGTAGTAAATGCTAGTGAGGAAAGCGGACTAACGCTTAATGCTAATAAAACAAAATTTATGATAATTTCCAAAACACAACAACAAGACATTTTAAACATAAGAGGTATTCCAATAGAAAAAGTAAAAAAATAAAGATATCTTGGTACAATTATTAATGAAAATAACCAGTACCCAGAAGAAATAAAAATGAGAATTGGACAAGCTAGAGCAACATTTAATAAGATGAGAAAAGTATTATGCAGTAGAGACCTTAGTTTGCAACTCAAAATAAGAATATTACGCTCATATGTGTTTTCGGTGCTGCTGTATGGGGGGGAGGTCTGGACCTTAAAGAAAGAGGTGAGCGATCGACTTGAAGCATTCGAGATGTGGACCTTTCGAAGAGTATTAAAAATAAGTTGGGTAGACCGAATAACAAATGTTGAGGTCCTCAGAAAGATGAAAAAGGACATGGAAATCATGAATACGATTAACATAAGAAAGTTACAATATCTCGGCCACGTTATGAGAGGGGATAAATATGTGTTGCTACAAACCATAATGCAGGGAAAAATACAGGGAAAACGAAGTATTGTAAGAAGACGCATCACCTGGCTCAACAATCTGAGAAAGTGGTATAATTGCAATTTCGTCGACTTGTTCCGAGCTGCAATCTCAAAAGTGAAAATAGCTGTGATGATTACCAACCTCCTTAGAGGAGACGGTATTATACCTAAAGAATGAGCCATTTTTTGAAGTTGAACAGAATAAGTTATCTGACAAATTTTAAGATTTGGCAGTTACAGTTACAGTATGTAAATAATAAGTATTTATCCTTCAAAATACACTGCTCAATTTTCTACAAAATACGCTTTAAGAGTCGTATCAGTTCTTCTAGGAACCAGCTGTACACCAAACATTTTCACTCAACTGTTTTCTAAGATCTTCCAAGAGGCTAATGTGGGGGCTATTGATGATTTGATTGGAGAATCGTTAGTTTAACGAAAAAGAAGTCATGACATTTTGACTAATTTTTTCTATCTCCTTTGGTTTTAGTTATACTCTGCCTACAATTTGGGACACTTTGTACAGTGCCCGTTTCTGGTTTTCAACTGGTTTGCAACCTCTTAACATTTTGCCTTCTGTCAAAAATTAAGAAATAAAGTATAAATGGATGTTTTTAAGATAGTGATAACGTTTAACACTGTTTTACCTTACAACTCATATTTCAATTCCAAGAAAATATCGTGTGATAAATCCAAGATATACTTTTGTAATTGTCTTGTGTAACATTGTACTGCCTCTTTGATTTCTCCTAACTTAAATATCGCATTAGACATATACATAACAGCGTAATAAAAAACATATGTTGAACAAAAGAAAACAATTGGCTCGAAAAGGACAAACATTCTACTGATTGCTATGAATCTTTAATTAAAATCCATATAAAGCCGACGTGCATGCCTATTATTCATACCATCAACCGTGATGTGTCGACAGTAAACAAATTAGCTAAGACAAATGGAATCATAATGATGAACTATTGAAAACTTTTATTTATTTAAATTGCTCGATTAAAGATCAAAGATTCAAATTAATTCTTGCAACACGCTGTAATGGTATAAAGAAGTCCCCTCTATAGTTCATTATTCGTAAAAATTATGTCGTGTTTCTGACAGTTTCTTCTACTCAAAACTCTACGTATTAAGAGAGGTGTGTAAGAAGTCTTAATTTGATCCTAACATTGTAACAAAGATATTTCTCGATCTATTGTATAAAACTATAAAGCATAACTATAAAAACTATACTAAGGAAGTTTTCTTAGCAGTTTTCTTAGCTTGTTATATCCACTCATGATAAAAAATCGCTTACACAGTGAACCAACATAATCCTGAATTATAATGAACTTGTCTCCAATATATGGTGCAAAATGCACATGACTCTATTCGTGCCTCCAAATATTTACTGTTATACACCCTAATTGAACCTGCACAAAAAGATATACTAGTACCAAAATTAAAAAGTGCGTTTTCTTATCGTTCGCGTCGATGCAATCTTTCCAGGCTGCCTGAAGCAATTAAAATGTATTAAATATATCGGCGATGAAACAGTTGAGGAGGTGTCAATCAAAATCAATCATGTCCATAAAAATCAAAAAATGAGTTAGCAGCTGTTTCATAATATAAAGAGTGAATCCTATTCTATGGTGTTTTCGGTTTCGGTTAAAAAAAATCATGTCCTGTTTAAAATGAATACACAATATTAGGTTCCCAAATCAAATGAAATCATGTCCACAGTTGGTTTCAATCATACCACCACATGTCCATTCAGCTAATAGGAGTGCCCCGATTTGGTCACGTGATTTGACCATGTCAACACATTGTCTGTGTTTTCCCTCTAGGTTATGTCGATAGCGAGTATTGAGTTTGTATTGCACTGTGGTTTAATTTTAATATTATTATAGTAGTTTTTATTAAATAAAATTGAAATTTTCCATGGATGAAGAAAACTTAGTGAGAGTGGGCGATGCCAATGAAGGATCTCGTAAAAATAAAAAGACTGTGGATAAAAAAACTAGAGCCAAGCTTAAGCGATACAGTACTCCAGTGGGATGTCGTGTGTTTGTTCCATGTAAACACATGAACAAAGGTATGAAATGTGCATTAGTTAGGCCTATAGATGCTCTTTTTGTTCGAAATATCCTCTACAAAATACCTGACAAAAACACGCAAGATAACACCATTGCCAGTTGGATAAATCAACGTAACATAAAGCGGCGAAGGCCTAGGCCTACCTCTGAAAAATCAAAGGCTAAAAGTTTTAGTGTACAATATTCTATACTTTCATCAACCGGTAAAGTTATACCTGTGTGTAGGAAACTTTTCGTGCATATTACCATGGTGAAGGGAACAAGATTGACTAATATTTCTAAAAAGGTGAAAGAGGGAAAGGCTGTTAAGGATCAGAGGGGTGGCGATAGGAAGAGTCACAAATCTGCTGCGAACAAGGAATCAGTCCGCCTTTTTTTGAGAAATTTAAGAGGAAAAGAAAGTCACTATAATCGAAAAAAATCGAAAAGGATTTATCTTGGTGCAGACTTAAACATTAAGAAGTTGTGGCTAATATACAATGATTCTGTACCAAGTTAAGAAATCTATGTTTAGGAGAGTTTTCAATGAATTAAATATCGGATTTTCATCACCAGCTTCTGACGTTTGCAGTACATGCAATAAAATAGATCTTCAGCTGAAAATTGAGAAGGCTAAAGCTGTGAAAGACTTGGTAGTGGTCAACCAATTTATGATGGAGAAAAGAATACACAGATTAAGAGCTAATGCTTTTTATGGGCTCTTAAAGGAAAACAAAGAAAATGAGGTTACTTTCTGTTTTGATCTCCAGCAAATTCAAGCACTTCCCAAAACTCCTATTCAAGACGCGTTCTACAAAAGACAATTAAGTTTTTACTCTTTTTGCATTGTAGCATCAAACGCACAAAACCCCATATTTTACGTATGGACTGAAGAACTTGCAGGAAGGGGTGCGACCGAAGTTTCATCTGCACTTATAAATTTCTTGAACTCCGCTAATTTTTCAAATGTAACAAGACTGAATCTGTTCTGTGATGGGTGTGCCGGTCAAAACAAAAACAATGCCGTTGTTCACACATTAGTGTATTACAGTGTCCTTACACATTAGTGTATAGGATCAGTGCAAAATGCTTTAGAGGAGATTGTTCTAACATACCCTGTTCGCGGGCATAGCTTCCTCCCCGCTGATCGGGTGTTCGGAAGGGTTGAAAAGTTACTCAGGAAGCAGCCTACCATTGCAACAAAGAAAGAGTACTACAATGTATATAGTTCTGTTGGAGAAGTACGGAAACTTGGAGAGGATTGGGGATTGATTGATGCTAAAAGTTTGGCTACACGATTTAAAAACATTGAAATGATATCTGAAAAGAAGAGGATTTTTGTGAGGAAAGAGAAAGCTGTCAACCGCAATGGACAAGAACTTACTGTTATCAAAGTGAAATCGGCACAGAATTTTAGGTTTGAAAGTGATTTTGAAACCTACAACAAGCCTCAAAAAAAAAGGCTGGCATTCTGCAAGGTCGTTCTCAACTCCTGTAGAGTCACTTCCACTGAGCAATATAGTGAAAGCAGCTAAGAAGAAGGACGTGGAGACGTTACTTGTGAAAATGTATGGTGATGACTGGCAGAAACATGACTTTTTATCTTGGTATAAGACCATAATAGTGGAAGTCCAGGACGACGAAATTGATGCTGACGAAGTGGACGAATCCTGTGATTGTCTAGAACCTGACATTGGACTACACATTTAAACATTTATATTTTGTGGAAAGTGTCGTTGGTAAATGTTAGCCATTTTTCAAGATATTTTTTGTAACAATACAATAGATATTTTAAGTAGTCTAAGAGTTTTTTTATCAACCCCTTCTATCAACGTCCATGAAGTCCAATCAAATAAGAACATGTCCTTTTTTTTTAAATGTATTTACAGGTTTATTTATACCTTCAGATTTGAAATATTTACTAAGAGTCAGTTAATTTCAATAAATAAAATGATATATGCTAATTTATCCGATTTTTCATGTAAGGTTATTTACTAATACGTTTTTTGCGATTTCCCTAAAACTTCTTAAGGTGGACATGATTGATTTTGATTGACACCTCCTCAGTTATATGCTGTGAAGAAAGTGTGAGGTTAAGTGATACTGCAAACGAAATCTTGGATAGAGAGGTTGACGATGGGGATTCGAGGCTAACTGAGATCAGGTGCTTAAAGAAAATTATTAATCAAATTGAAATAATAATATATAATCAACAAATTACGATATATTTACTGAAAGAACAACTAGATTTATTTAAATATATGCAATTAACCGACCAGTCGCCATCTACTCAACAAAATTATAAATTTAATAAATCATTCTAAAATAAAATTAAATTTTGAACAACCAATACAGTCAAAGAATATTCAAAAAAAACTACACCCGCAAAAAAATATTGCTGTTAATGAAAGTCCAGCTGTTGATAAAGAAATGAGCTCCCCAACAAAAACTGCATTTAAAAATGTTACCAATAAAAATAAACAAGTTGTTTCCTTAATCGAAAATAATAAACAATTGTCAGCTGATATTTTAAGAATACAAACGGAGGCAAAATGTTCAGATATTAATAATTTAACAAACGATGAAAATTTGATAAATATTGAGAATACAAATTCGGTTACACATAATAGTGGGCATGATTGGAAAATGGTTAGACACAAAACAAGGAATGGACGTATTGTTATAGGTAATAATTAGAACTCTGAAATCAGTGGTGTCCCAAAATTTAGCCATCTTCATGTTACTAGAGTAGACCAACATACAACGGCAGAAAAACTCAAGATGTTAGAAAAACACTTTCCAGAAGTAATATGTACGACGTTAACGGCTAAGCATAAATACTGAATCGGATCACGATATATTCCTTTTGAGGTTAAAATTTATTAATCTAACTATGACATCAGTTCGAAATACTTTCAGAGTAACACATCAAGGCGCTATAAATGCATTCAGCAATCTCTTGAGTAAAGAAACATGGCAAGATGCTTATCATGCAATTGATGTTCAGAGTAAATATGTCTTTCATGATAAATTACAGTTCTGTTTCAATATTAGTTGTCCTATTAAGAAAACCAAACATTACCAAAACAAAAAAACATGGTCACACAAAAAGTAAAATCTTCTTTAGATAGTCTAAAGGACTTGTATACTTTGAATAAGGCATACCCTGAGCTAAAAACTCTATATATAGACAAAAAATATCAGCACAAAGTTCTTGTTGACACCACAGAAGGTCAGTTTTATTTTAACAAAATCTCTGAATCCTCTGAACAAGACCACATAGGCTGTTATAAAAGAACCTAATGGAAAACAAAAAATTACAAATATATCTAACAATAAAACACTGAACTTTGTTTTCAAAACTTCCACTATCAAAATTTATTATACTATTTTATCACTACAGCTGTTTCGGCAAAGTGCCTTTCTCAAGTGATCTATTTTCGGTGTTACAAATATGTAACACCAAAACTTATTACTAATTTGTACACACTACCTGTGTTTACAATTTATAAATTTATAAATTTTAAACACATCCAAAAGTAGATCACTTGAGAAGGGCACTTTGCCGAAACAGCTCTAGTGATAAAATATAATAATCAATTTTGTGGAAGTTTTGAAAACAAAGTGTTCAGTATTTTATTGTTATATTAAATGAATTTTCATCAAGTAACAGTTGAATTTATCACTTACAAAAATAACTGTCTAAAAATAGATGATACTTGGATTACAGATTCAGATATATCAACCAAATTTAATGATTACTTTATTACAGTAAAAAAAACGAATGTAAATTTGGCCGTATCCGGTAAAATTTCCGAGTTCGATATACGATCGAATCGTCTGAACACGCCCATTTAAAACTATGTGTCACTGAGCAAAACATTTGAATGTATACTGTCTCAACGGGCTCTAAAGTGGGTGATCGACGTGCGAGCCATAATACCGCGGTTTTAAGAACGACGGTTTTACTCGCGGCTCGTTGGTGGTGATCGACCGGCGAAAAAAACAGTCATTGTCAACCGTCCACAGCTAACATGTCGTGTTCAACTGAAAGTGAAGTTTTATGTTACCTCGCTATAGCATACTACGAAATTACAAAAAAAAAGCGGAGACGGCCCTAGACGTTGGGTATTTAAAAGTTTAACATATGCGGTAAGTTGAGTTGTTTTGTTTTTGTATTCTGGCGATGTATATTTCCATAAACAAACAGTCTCGTAAACAATATATAAATTCTAATAAAAAGTCCAAAATCTAATAAAAAGGTACAAAAATCCGGTTATATAAGACCACAGTACGACCAGCAGTCGCGTATGGAAGCGAAACATGGACGCTAACAAAAAGAGAAATAAATAAATTGCTGGTGTGGGAACGTAAAAGTCTTCGAATGATATATGGCCCTTGCGGACACAGCGTGACAAACGAATAGAGGGGCAGATACAATAACGAGCCTGGCTTGTGACTCGTCAGTTTGTTTTATTTTTTACTTGGCTCGTCATTTAAAACCGCGCGTGTATCACTACTGGCGAGCAAAACCGGCAGTTTTCAGCGACCATTGAAGTGTTTTTAATCACGGATATGCGAACTCTCAGCCACGACTTTTTATTAGAATTTATATATTGTTTACGAGACTGTGTTTGTTTATGGAAACGTACATCGCCAGAATACAAAAACAAAACAACTCGACTTACCGCATATGTTAAACTTTTAAATACCCAACATCTAGGGCGTCTCCGCTTTTTTTTTTGTAATTTCGTAGTATAATATAGCTAGGTAACATAAAACCAAAGAATATAGAGGCCTATATTCTTTGATAAAACTTCACTTTCAGTTGAACACGACATGTTAGCTGTGGACGGTTGACAATGACTGTTTTGCTCGCTAGTCGATCAGCAGCAACGAGCCGCGAGTAAAACCGTCGTTCTTAAAACCGCGGTATTATGGCTCGCACGTCGATCACCCACTATACACGCGCGGTTTTAAATGACGAGCCAAGTAAAAAATAAAACAAACTGACGAGCCACAAGCCAGGCTCGTCGGTATATAAAACCGCGGTATTGCAGTGATACACTGGCGAGCTTTACCGACGAGCCACAAAACCGCGGTTTTACTCGCCTGTCGATCAGGGCCTTTATAGTTTTTTATGTGATGCTATAACATTTTGTTACCGGTCCGAGTGTGATCCGAATCACCGAATCCGATCACCGAATAACAGACGTTTTTCCCTTGGATTGCCGCACTAGACCCGGCATGTGTTAACTTACACTAATAGATGCATCGACGATATTTTAAAATAAAACGTATATCGATCAAGAATTATTCTGAACAGTATTTTACACTCAGAACTTTCACACACAGAAGCCGTGGGCTTACATATCTAGGTTTATCGGAGAGCCATCTCGGCGGAAAATCGTATCATTAAAAAGAAATGTAAAAAGACACGCATGCAATAAATATATCTACTAAATTCGTTGCTTATTATAATTGAATTAACACGTTACAAATACATTGTGATATTACCAAAAATTCTTTACAACAAATTATGAGAGTGTAATTAAGTAATAATTATTTTTGTTCCAGAAGCTAAAATGGCAACTTCGATAAATGGAAAAGATTAGCGAAGCGGGCAATTAAAGGTAAGGAAATTGAAAAGGAAAATTTCGGCTAATATTTTTAATACGTTTTTTATTAGATTTTGATGTTTCGATGTAAAGACATTTTCCCCAAATTTGAGTTGTTAGGGAAGGAAATTATTTTTGAAGTTATACTTCTATACGCGCGCTCCACGTTGGAAATTTGTACGGGAGTGAATCGGTGAAATCATTACGTGTGTAAGATAATGAGTAAGAGAGAGACAGAAGATATATTTTCTCTCTCTTCCTCTTTCGAGAATAAAAATCTTCCTTTTGTATATCCATATTTGATATTATATATATATATATATATATATATATATATATATATATATATATATATATATATATATATATAATATAATATTTATATTTTATATTAATATAATATTATTATAATATTATTTATATTAATATAATATTTATTAATATTCTTATTTATGTGACATGTTTTGTATTATTTATTAAATGTTCATAATTATTTTAGTCTTTTGTATTTCAAAATAATAATCTCAATAAATCACTGTATGACCGAGAACTGTCAATTTTGAAATACGCTTGTGTCATGTCTAATTGGCAATTATTTTATGTGTTTGGTTCATACGCTGGTGTATGTGAGTTCGAATCCAAATATGAATTTCCTTTTTTATTTTTGAAATATTTAAACCCCATAGAAAAACCCCACGTTAATTTTATTAAATATATGTAATATACTCAAAAATGCTAAATTTTAAAATAAAATGAAAATTTACATAATCCGAGTTGTTGGTTTTTGAAGTTATACTTCTATACGCGCGTTCGACTTTGGAAATGTGCACGGGAGTAAATCGGAAATTTGTACGGGAGTAACAAGCCTAGTTAGGCATGTTAAATTATAAATTAAAACTTGTAAATATCTCAAGAAAGTTCAAATTTGTACTTATATACACAACAAACAACAATTATTAAATATTTTATTTGTCAGATAAATTGACAGTTGTATTACCCAACAATATTTTTTTTATTAATATTGTTATCATGGTAAATTAAACATATGCGTAAGTAAGTTACGTATATTGTCATTTTTAAATACTTATGAATATTGCATTTTAATTTGTATTGTATTATAATATTGAATTATGTTGCAGTGTATTGTATTGTATTATTATATTAATAACAAAATAAACAATGAATTTGACTGCAGAGTACGTGTAAATTTTTTTTTGCATTCAACTCCTTTTCAACTTCAATACATTCAACTCCATACATTTTCATCAAAATATTATTATACTTTGATGAAATCCTCTTATTACAAGTTAAATGTTGTTTATATACAGCCAACGATGCACCATATACCTATATACCTAATTATGTTTCTCTTTCTGCTCTCTCTTACCTATAGCATTACATATGTAATGATTGTGCAGATTTACTCCCATAAAAATTTGTAACGGCGAACGCGTGTATAGAAGTATAACTGCTACCGGCAGTCCCACTGGACTGCCACACCCGTTTTTTTTTTATAATTACGTATCATAATTCTACTCTTTGCCTTGTTTGTTACTTGAACATTACTGCGAGATTGTGTAAATTCGAAGGATTATTCTTTACCTTTAGTCATCATTAAATGTATTTGAATTAATTTAAACATTTGAAATTTCAGTCAAACGTGAGTTATTCTTTTTTAAACATATACTAGGTATTTTTTTTACTTGCTACAAACAATATTTGTATTTGTTAACTGTTAAGTAGTTAAATTAATGAACTCTAACTCTAACATCAAAAAGGGAATGATCAAATCATTATACGATAAAGCCCAAAACACGTGCCCCAATGAAAATGCATTTTTGGGAAGAAAAAACCTGTTTCAGAACCTTTTTAGAAAGTATTTTACTTGTAAGAGTACAAAAAATAATGAAAAATTATGCCAATAATCAAAAACTCTAGATTTGGAACTTAAAACACTATTCGTTTCTAGTGCCCTTAATATCTTTGCATGACTATAATGTTTTATGTGATGATAACGCTTTCAGGATTCTCAAATGAATCCTTGGAAATCTTTTAACTATTATAATGAAAATTAGAATTTTAAACTTAATTCCGCAGTTGATTCTTTGTTAAACCAGTTAACACAACTTCATGATTTACAGGAGTGTTTACAGTCTAAATAGATCACACTGTAAATAGTTTATAATGTCGATGGTTTTATAAAATCGTTTTAGATGAAAGTTTTCTCCAAATGTTTAAAATAATTTTTTTGACCTTAGTTCACCACAATAAATATATTTTTAGTATGACGATAAAAACACCTACAAGGTAACTAGACTATCGCAAAATAATGATTATCTCGTAAATTAAACATTGTGTAAAAATAAACATAATGGGAATTTCAAATGCGTAATCATCGCCATTTCCATTATATCTTTTGAAAATTCTGTCTAAAATCAACTTTCAAACACAAACCTCTTTAAAAACAAACAACATTCATTCAGAATGATTCAGACACGTCGTAGATATTCCCAACCGATTCATCGGAATATTTCCTCGTGCTCACTGTTCTCAAGAGAGGCAACTTGCCAAATTCCTTTTGTCGGAGTAAACAATCATCTGCTTCGTGGGCATTCCCGAATTTCCACCCTCTCGCTCTGGCCGAAAATACGAACTCTAGCCGAATAGAGTTCAAGGACACTAGACACGAACTCCACCAGCATCCAACTACAGCTTCAAGACAGAGGCGCCTTCCAGGGGGAGCAACGGCCCGTTCTATCGAGACATAATTTATTGTAATAAGGAGTATTCTGTTTTATTCATTTCTATTTCAATGATTAGAATATAATAGGTTACCAAAAAAATTTAAACGTCTCTTAACAACTGTAAACAATAATAATACGGTGCTTGACAAAATTAGCATATTTTTGGAACATATTTTTGGGTAGCCAAAACTTTTTTGAAAGAGATTATACTCGAATACATTTAAACAATGAACCTGTTTATTATAAGAAACTATACAGCGTTCCACGTTAAGAAAATAACATTAGGCTTATGGAGATCAGTGTTGCCAAAACTCTTAGGCATGCGGTTTATTAGATTGTCGATATATGATTCATTCTAATCAGAGCCGTATTCAGCACTGTGTACTTGTAGTTAATTAATTTCACTAATAAAAGGATATGTATAGTGGAATACAAAATAATGCATTATCAATACCTGTTTCTTTAATAGACAGATATAGGTATGCATTTATTATAGGTCTAATAAAAATAGTTATATTTTACTATTGTTTAACATTACATATTGATTAACGCTTTAAATAAGATATAACTAAAAAAACAAGTGCAGCTTTAATTTTATTTTCATGTAAGTAATAACAACAATTACATACATAAAAATTTTTCCTTGTATACAGGGTGAATCACCACTAATGGAACGACAGATTACAGCGAAAGAGTAAAAAAATTAAATTACTAGTTTGTAAGTTGATAAAAGCTACATTTTAAAATTATTTTGAAATATACAGGGTATCCCAATTACAGGGTTGTTACTCCATCTTTTGCGCGGTCGGCCGATACTTTTTTTACCGATTAATGATTTATCTCTTGCTATTTTGACCACACGTGCCTCCCCCATTCGGCTTATGTGGTTATTCCAGTCTTTTTTCTATTTAGTGTCCATTCATTTATACACTATACGTTATATATATATATATATATATATATATATATATATATATATATATATATATATATATATATATATATATTGTTATGATATGTAAAATCGAGAAAAATATTGGTTTGTTTAAAAATATTTCAAAATTCAATAACATTAAAATAATTCAGATAAGTAGAATAATATCCAACAAACATTTCGAAGAAGGAGAGTTATTAATTTCTTGAATTACCTGTACCAAACAAAAAGTAAGCTTTGCATAAATTATTTCTTTGTTATACTTGAGTGACCCGCATAGTTTTAAGTGAAAACAAAAGGACAATTGAACGGGGTTTTCCAAAATACATTAATGCAGTGATTAGGGACAAATAGAAGAGATTTTAGATAGAGGTTTTTGTTAGTTTTTAAGAATTATAGAAAATATTATTTGTAAATAAGTTTTAGGAAATTTTATAATTATAGGTAAAAATTTGTTTGTTATCGAAATGAAAAAATGGGGGAATTGTGACGAGTTTTGATTGGCGGAGATTGAAAAAGGTGGGATAGGTATGTACGAAAAAGTTTAGCGAGATTGAGGAGGAGAGAGAAAAAGGGCAGTTGGTTTCCAAGTCTGTAAGAGGAACGGGGATTGTTTCTCTGGCGGTTCCTGAAATGTAGCAAGCAGTAGTGTTGAATGTTAGTGAGTTTTTTGTGGAGTTAGTGTATCTGACAGAAGCTGAAGCAGCAAAATATTGTAAGTCATATTTCTCTACTTATATTCCAAGAGTCACTGTTCAGGCCAACTAGAGATTCAGTTTATCGTAAAGAGAAGATATTCCAAGAGTCATTTTTCACTCGGGCCAACGAGAGATTCAGTTTATCGAGAGGAGAAAGGCTATCATAATTTGAATGATTTGTGCTTTTGAAGGAGATCATTAAGGACGATATACTTGCAACAATCTGTGTAAGATTGCTGATTACATAGGGAGCGGTTGAGAGGAGATAATATAGTCTACAAGGAACAAGGATTTGGACCACTCATCATCAGAGAGAGATATTTTGTTTTCTGCAGTTTTTTTTCTTTTATTGATAACACAATTTTTACACTTAATTTAGAAAGGATATAAATATTTTGATTAGGAGAGTTAGAATAGTTCGGAATTTTGAGATTTCAATTAATATTGTTTGTACCATTAAATTTGATTGTTCACGTACGTAGAACAAAATTTTTGAGAATCATTATATGAGATTTGTTTATTGAAAACTTTTGAGTGTGAATTATTTCATTATTTTTATTTCAATATATATAGTGTTAGATCATATGTGTTTTTTATTATTCCGGTATTCTCTGGACCTTACCTTTCACATGTAATAGCATAGATATTGAAGCACGAATTTAACCCTGAGATAAAAGAATTAAAAATTGTGATAGAGTCATAATCATATCATTTAAATAATTTTAATTAATCAAAAAAATTAATTAGCTAATTATTGCTTGGCGCACCAAGACTTTAAATATCACAATAACATATATATATATATATATATATATATATATATATATATATATATATATATATATATATATATATATATATATATATATATCTAAAGTAAAGTATTCAACTAGTGAATTCAGAGGTTTAATCGGTCATTCAGGTTGGCAAATAAAAAAAGAAGTCAACTACTTCGTAAGTTTATCGAAGACGTTTCGCTTTATATATCTAAAGCTTCATCAGTTCTCTAAAATATAAACAGATGACATAGAGTTTATAAGAAATACAGATGTTAATAGTTCATAACTTACAACTAATATGTAGTATATTATCGATGTTATTATAAACTTTACTCATTATTTAAAACTAACTTAACAAAAAAAAAACAAAAAACACAAACTCTGCAAAAAATGATGTTCATATTCATAGATACGAAGATTAAAAAAAATTTAAACGAACATTTGGCTTCATTTAGAGATGGTTCTCCAATGAAAATAAACAAAGCACTGATTTATTTCAATCGACGCGATACCGAAATTTATATATATATATATATATATATATATATATATATATATATATATATATATATATATATATATATTTTTAGTGGATTTTCTTGGGCTTAGGTTCATAAAAAAATTTGATTTGATACTAAGGCATTTTTATATATTTTTTCGACGTTTCGGCAGGAAATCCATGCCTTTTTCAAGAAGTAATATTGACAAGCATGTAAAAATTTGTTACTAACAAGTAGACGTCACAATTAAAATAATATTAAAAACATAGGACATACCCACTAAGTCACTACATGTAAAAAAAATGAAATGAAATGAAAATTTTTTTTTACATGTAGTGACTTAGTGGGTATGTCCTATGTTTTTAATATTATTTTAATTGTGACGTCTACTTGTTAGTAACAAATTTTTACATGCTTGTCAATATTACTTCTTGAAAAAGGCATGGATTTCCTGCCGAAACGTCGAAAAAATATATAAAAATGCCTTAGTATCAAATCAAATTTTTTTATGAACCTAAGCCCAAGAAAATCCACTAAAAAAATATATATTAAGGTTCAAGAACTAAACTCAAACTATATATATATATATATATATATATATATATATATATATATATATATATATATTAAACCTAGAGCTAAGATTAATACTATGATAAAAATTAATATTAAACTCACCAGTCTTCCGGGTTGAACCGCGTCGATATCCATTGGGCCGAGCTTTCGACATCCTCTCTGATGTCTTCTTTAGGGCTTCCGAGGTTTCAGTCTCCTGAGTCCCCAGACACTACTACCCTTATCACTAGTCACTTCACTATAAGACTTTTCGGATTTGGCACTTTGTGTCCGTCGATTTGCACACTATCACATAATTCACTCACTGCATATTAACATCATCCTCATCTTCTCTATCATCGCTATCACTTTCATTACTGTCACTGTCAACCGTCACATTTATTACCACAGGATCAATATCGTCCATCAACCCATCAATAACCCAAAATTTTTACTCTTCCTTGATAGCAAGTTTACAATAGTTTTTCCAGTTTTCCACTGTAACTACACCAAATGCATTTCTTATTAATTGTTCCATAGCGGCGGCCTTAAACTCTGTGTTGTGTGAGGCAATATGTCTTTTGACTTGACTCCATACCATTTCAATTGGATTTAACTCACAATGGTATGGAGGTAGTCTCAGAATGGCAACATTTTTCTCTTTGCACATCTCGTCGATTTTATATTTTATGTATTTTTCTTTGTATGTGTTTACGACTTCCATGAGCTCTGATTTTAAATAATCTTCTTCAAAAAAGACATCTTTCTCCAGCAACCACGTCTTAATTTGATCTTTATTGAAGGCTTGTGTCGGAATCGCTTCTTCTCTCCTCGAATGGTACGAAGCGTTGTCCATCACCACAACACTTTTCTCTGGAAGATTAGGAAGCATCTTTTCCTTAAACCATTGTTCAAATATAGGACCATCCATCTCATCATGATAGTCCGCTGAGTTTTTTTTAGCTAAAACCAAAAAGAAGCATCTTCTACAAAGCCCAATTCGCTACCTGCATGCACTATAACAAATCGGGAGTCTCGTTGTGTCGGCTGTTTTAGGCCTGTTGACAACCCCTTAACAAACGCATCCCTGGTTGAAGTCACTGAGAGGTCCTTCCATTCTTTGGAAACACTATGTCCAACATTCACCCAAGTTTCGTCCAAATAAACGACGGTGTATCCTTGAGAACGAAATTTTTTTATTTCACGCAAATACTGATGCCTCCATTTTAGAATATCGGGCCGTTCAATCATGCTTGACTTTATTCCTCGTTTGCAAAAAACAAAGTTCATTTCATGGAGTATTCTCCACATTGTTGTGCGTGACATGTTTGCTAAATCTTTGTCTTTTTTAACCAGTGCAAAAACTTTGTTCAATGTCGGCGGTAAATTTTTAAAGAAAAAACTATGCACGATGGCACGTAGTCGCGTATGAACTACTGCATCGTAAGTGAACTTTCTGTTGTTCACTCTACTTTTGGTACGTTTTCTTGTTTTTTTTTATGGGCATTAGTCCTCCTTCCGCAGCTTCTTTGCGGATTTTAAAAATAGTACTAAAACTTACTCCTGTCATAGCACTTACTTTATGGGTTAAACTTCTAACACTTTCACCACTTCTTAAGTTTAGATGATAATTAAATACATTTAAAACAATTCGTTTTGCACGGATGTCCAAGATATTCCCTTGGCTTAATTTTTGAATTTCCATTTTCAATTAACATTTATCTGTAAAGTCAGAATAACAACTGAAGAACCACAAAGCCTTATTATTATTATTTAGTCTCAGAGAACGACATAAAATCGCTGACATACGCACACCGTATTATTTTAAGTTGCAATTAGTAATTAGATATATGCATTCCAAGCGGTTCGTTTATTGCTTTAAAATCTTTAATAGCCGACAAAGTGCATGATTTAACTAAGCAATATTTTCTACTGATTTCTATGATTCATGGTATATGGTATTCTTACCGAAAAACAAATAAACTGTCGTTACTATAATTAAAATAAGATAAAATAAAATTATCTTTTGTAAATACTATTTATTTAATTAAAATCATTTTCCCTACTTTTCATCTCTTGTTTCGAATGGGCACTTTTGGCCAATTACGTTAAAAAACATTAATTTAATTCATGTCTGTGGAAACTAAAATACAAATTATACAGCCCTGACTCGTGCTTGTGTTCATCGTGGCATCGTCGCGCTTCTATCGTCCATAAGAAATACATGGCCCTATCTCCGCAATGTTATTTTCTTAACGTGAAACGCTCTATAGCTCTCTGCAGATAAATAGTAAGTACGGGTCTTGTGATCATCATCATCACTGGCTCGACAACCCTTTTTGGGTCTTGGCCTGTTCCAGGATTCTTCTCTATTCTGATCTGTTTCGTGCTTTTTTTCTCCAGTTTTTTATTTTTAAGGTTGTTATATCATTTTCTATTTGTTCATGTAAAATATCTCACCTTCGTCTGTGTAATAAAATTTATGAAACTGGCTATATACCAACGGATTGGCGGCTGTCGACTTTTGTGACGATACCTAAAAAAGCAAATGCAGAAAGATGTAGTGACTACCGAACCATCAGCTTGATGAGTCATGTTTTAAAGATATTTCTTCGAATTTTGCACTCTAGGATGTACTGAAAAATAGAACAACAACTTGGTGACACACAGTTTGGATTCCGCAATAACCTTGGAACAAGAGAAGCACTATTTAGTATTCAGGTTATGGTACAGAGATGCAGAGATGTCGGACATGCCAGTTTATATGTGTTTTATTGACTTTGAGAAGGCCTTTGATCGAGTAAAACATACTGAAATGATAGCCATTCTTCAGCAGGTAGGTATTGATGATAAAGACGTACGCATTATTAAAAATCTTTACTGGCATCAACGTGCAAACATCAGGATTGGCCGGGACACTTCTGAAGAGCTTCAAATACGAATAGGAGTAAGGCAGGGCTGCATTTTGTCCCCGCTACTATGTAACATCTATTCTGAGTTCGTTTTCAATAAAGCAGTGGATAATGTTAAATGTGGTATAAAAATGAATGGCGTCAATATTAATAATTTGAGATATGCAGATGACACAGTGTTAATTGCAAGCAATTACGAAGAACTTCAACATCTAATTAATAGGATTACCATAACGTTTGATAAATATAGCCTTAAGCTAAACACCGCAAAGACAAAGGTGATGGTCGTCAGTAAAACGCCAATACAACCGGAAGTGGTAACAGCTTATGGTAAACAACTGAAGAGAACCAACAGGATCACTTACCTTGGTTGTAATCTAAATGAGACCTGGGACATGAGCAAAGAAATTAGAATACGGATAGAGAAGGCCAGAGCTGCATTCTTTAAGATGAAGAAACTGTTATATGTGGAAACAATATTACTTTAAGCCTGAAAATTAGATTATTGAGATGTTATGTGTTCTCTACTCTTTTGTATGGTGTCGAAGGTTGGACTTTGACGGATACACTTCTCAAGAAACTGGAAGCCTTTGAAATCTGGGTGTATCGGAGAATCCTACGAATAAGTTGGGTGGATAGAGTTCGTAACGAAGTTGTCTTGCATCGGATGGGAAAAGTTACGGAAGTCATCAAAACAATTAAAAATCGCTAACTTGAATATTTTGGCCATGTTATGTGCCACCCAGAGAGATATAATATACTCCATTTAATAATACAAGGCAAGCTAGACGGAATAAGAGGGTCAGGTCGAAGAAGAACGTCATGGCTTAGAAACCTGAGAGATTGGTTTAACAGATCCTCTGCATCTCTTTTCCGAGCTGCCGTCAACAAAATTACTATAGCCAATTTGATAGCCAACGCTCGATAATCGAGCTCGGCACATGAAGAAGAAGGAAGATTTGTTCTAAGTATCTCAGCTTCGGTCTTCCTCTTGTTCTTTTTCCTACTGGCATCTGTTTGAATATTTTGTTTGGTATTTCGCCTTCTTCCATTCTTTGTACATGTCCTATCCAACGCAGACGTCCTATTTTAATGAATGTTATAATATCCGGATTCTGGTATATTTTGTATAGTTCAGAGTTGTATCTTCTTCGCCATATTCCGTTTTCTTTTGTGCCCTTATATATGTGTCGCAAGATTTTTCTTTCGAAGGTGGCTAACAACGTTTCCTCTCTTTTAGTGAGTGTCCAGGTTTCTGAGCCGTATGTGAGTACCGGTCTTATTAGGGTTTTATATATTTGGCATTTTGTTTTTCTTGTTATAAAACCAAAGCAAAAATTATACACCAAACTATCAACTATCAGAATTGTGTATCATAGAAAAATTGCAAGTGTTTTTTTGTAATACAATATAGTTTAGTCTCTTTTCCAGCATTAAATGTTGTGGCATAGTGTGTTCAATTTAGTATTGCTTTAGAAATTCTCAAGTAACTCTTGCGTTATTTGACCTTTCTTCATTATCATCTAACACTTATTTTAAATTTTAACCTAAAATTTTCCTTCTTCCATTTTTTCATCTTCATTAAAAGTTAGATTGCAGCTCACTTCAATTCTTCCCTTCTTATAATCTCAAAGAATATATAGTTTAATGAATATCAATCATATCCAACAAACAATAACTTAATTTTGAATCAAACTTCTTACAGAGAAGTGATTGTATCAACATATAAGCTGTTATAAGATGTTTTGTACTTAACTTAAAGCTGTTCTATTGAGAATATACAGTGCTAGTGAAAAGTCCGTTCCCCTCTCGTATCTTTTGAACGGTTATTGTTATAATTGTGAAATTTGGAGAGAGGTAATAAACAGACGTAGGCTTCTCAACTAGTCATAACAAGTGATGTAATAGTGACGGACGACGTTACAATGCCACTGTGACAGATAATTTTAAATAGGACCTTATGGCATGTGATACCTCGTTTGAAAGATATTTAAAATACCTATTCAGTCATAATAATTTTGTTTGAGTTTAAGCTCATTTTGATGAATAAATTAAATAAATGCTAAAATTGTAGCTTCTCATTTAATTAATAAATATTTAACAATCAGTTCTTATAGTAAGTGTTCAAAATGTGCTCCATCTACTTCCTGACAGTAATGCATCCTATTTCTTAACTCTTGCCGTACTCGTTCAAAGGTGTCGGGGGAAATTGCCCTACATTCTTCAACAATTCGTTGTTTCAAAATGTCAATATTGTGGGGTGCTGTAGCGTAAACTTTAGATTTCAAGTATCCCCACAGAAAAAAAATCTAATGGTGTGAGGTCCGGTGTACTCAGAAAAAATTTTTAACGAGGCTCTTTACGGAATAGACGAAGGCATCCTTCTAAATGGTGAAAGAGTAAACAATGTTAGATATGCCGACGACACCATGGTGATAGCAGATAGTTTAGAGGGACTTCAGAGGCTAATGGACAGAATAAACGAGTACAGTCAACAGTACGGACTAAACATTAATACCCACAAAACCAAACAAATGATTGTCAGCAAGGAGAATATAAATGGGGCTCATCTATACATTAATGGGACGCAGATAGAGCGAGTAAAACAGTATTGCTACCTGGGAACTATTATAAACGAACAGTGGAGCAATGTACAGGAAATAAAGTGCCGCATAGGAAAGGCAAGAACGGTCTTTAACAAAATGAGCGCCATCTTCAAAAGTCACATATCCCTGGATACAAAAATGAGACATTTGAGATGCTATGTTTTCTCTGTGTTGTTGTACGGGGCGGAGGCATGGACGCTTACAGACACCACTATTAAAAAACTTGAAGCATTTGAGATGTGGCTTTATAGAAGAATGCTGAGAATATTATGGACAGCAAGGATCACGAACAACGAAGTTCTAGAAAAAATGAAGAAGGAACCAGAGATTGTGTTTACGATCAAACGCATAAAATTGCAATATCTGGGACACGTTATGAGAAATCAGCACCGTTACTCCCTGCTGCAGTCTATATTGCAAGGTAAAGTCAAAGGTAAGCGAGGACCCGGTAGAAGGAGAATATCATGGCTGCGGAATTTAAGAACATGGTTTAAGAAAACCTCAACGGAGCTGTTTCGAGCCGCAGCGAGCAAGGTCATGATTGCCAATATGATTTCCAACATCCGAAACGGATAGGAACCAGAAGAAGAAGAAGAAGTGAGGTCCGGTGACCGAGCTGGCCACTCTATCGTACCTCGTCGTCCAACATATCTACCACGATATTCCTCATCTAGGTAACGTCTTACTGCACCACCATAATTGTGTGCAGGAGCACCATCTTGTTGAAACGTTATTTCCAAGTTGTCGAATTCATCTGGATTATCCTCCAGAATTTCAAGTATTAACGGTTCAATTGCATTTTCTAACATCTTCAGATACACTTCAACGGTTAAGATAGAATTGAGAAAAACAGGCCCAACTATGTGGTTTTCCAAATTACCCAAACATTTATTTATTTTAAATTGAGTATGTGTTTCACGAAAGACGTGAGGATTTGTGTCACTCCAATACCTCACATTGTGTGTGTTAACATTTCCCTTGAGAGAAAAAGTACTTTCGTCACTAAAACAAATTGTTTTTATATAATCAGGCTTTGATTAATTTTATTGGACATATTTTCACAGAATTCTAGTCTTTGGTAGGAGTCATCATCTGAAAGTTGGTGCACAATTTTTAATTTGTATGGATAAAATTTATTTTCAGCCAACACTCGGTGTACTGTCTTTTGACTGATTCCATAGATAGATGAAACTTGGGCTGTAGAAGAAGTAGGGTTCACTACCATTTCTGAAATTATGTCAATTTTTTTGTCATCACTAATTGTTGGTCGACCAGATCGTTTGACATCTTGAACACTAGAGGGGTACCTCTCATTAAAAAGGCGTTCCGCTGCATGGAAATTATTTCCACATTCACCAGTTATTAACACAGCTGCTACTTTGTCGGCTACAGTACTTACCATTCTGCCTTTGTAAAAATTTAAACGTCTCGTTAAACAATAATTAAACTAAATATTAACTAAGAAAACCTAACTAAAAACAACTTGACTAAACTAAGCAGAAACAGAAACTGAATATTTAGCTATAAACGCTTTTGCAACTAGAGAATTGACAAATGTTAACTTTTTTGAGAAATAACCAACGGCGCACGTTAGAATTTTTATTAATTAAATGCCAAACTAGAATTTTAGTATTTATTTAATTTATTCGTCAAAATCATCTTAAATCCAAGCAAAATTAGTATGATTGAATAGGTATATTAAAATAATTGTAGTTTCGCATTTAATTAATAAATATTCTAACGTTCGTCTCTGGTTAATTGCCAAAAAGTTGACGATGACGTAAAAACAATAAGAGAATTGAAAACGTCAACTTTTTGAGAAGTAACCAGTGGCAGGGGTTTTAATATTTATTAATTAAATGCGAAACTCAAATAAAATTAGTATAGTTGAATAAATATTTTTAATACCTTTCAAACGAGGTATCACTTGTCATAAGGTCTCATTTAAAATTATCTGTCACAGTGGCGCTGTAACGTCGTCCATCACTATAACGTCACTTGTTATGACTAGTTAAGAAACCTACGTCTGTTTATTACCTCTCTCCAAATTTCACTATTATAAATATAATAGTTCAAAAGATACGAGTGGGGAGAACGGACTTTTGACTAGCACTGTATACAGCTTCAGTCCACAATTCTTGTGACACATTTTTGTTGATAAGCATAGTACTCGTACTGTCCTTAACTGCTTCCCACTGCGGCCATTTTGTTGAGGTGTATATGGAGCTGAACATTCGTATAATATACCGTTTTTCCTGATAAAATCCTGAAAGTTCCTATTGAGATACTCTCTAACCTGTTTTAGAAAATAAACACTGCAGTAACCACTACACTCATCTTTAAATAAAACAAAATATTGACCCATTAGGAGAGGAAATGTTTACTGGTTTACTTTACTCACCACATACATCTGTGTGAATCATTTCATCTGGTTTGTCTGATATGCTTCTTGTAGACTTTTATGAGATTTTCTTGACTGCTTCCTATACTGGCATGTCTCACAGAAAAATTCTTCTTTGTCTTCAACTCTCATATTCTCTACTAAATTAGCTGTTTTCTTAATTGTACTGAAGTTAATATGCCCCAGGCGATCATGCTATAACTTTATTGATGTTTTTCAAGCTAAATTACATTCTGCAATAGGCTTAAGTCTAAATTACATGACCCACTGATTGTCTCTACGTACGCCAACACATGACATGTTTCCATTTGGCTCTAGAAATTGACACTGGTTTTTGTGAAAGTGATAGGTAAAGTTTTTATCTGTCATAGCTCCCACTGAAAATAATTTGTGACTAAGTTCGGGAATGTAGAAGACATTAATTATAGTACGATCATACCACTCACCTTGTACAAATGCCTGTATTTCAATGACACCTTTACCTTCTGCTTGTTACCTTCAAGTTGTTGTTTGCTATTCTAACATACATAGGTTCAGCTAGAGATTCTAATTTTGAAACTAACAATTTTTCACCAGTTATGTGTAGGCTTGCTCCTGAGTCACATATCCACTCAATTTTATTTACACTGAAGGTTAATGAGTACATGAAAGAAATATCACATATTTAAGTTAGACTACTTTCTGATGACCTATTTTTATCTTCATTTTTGCTACACTCTTTAGCATAATCTCCCTTTTGTTTACAATAATTATAAGTGGTATTCTTCTTTAAGTCCTGTATAATTGTTTTCTTTGTACCAGTGGCTTCCACTTTACTTTGTAAAGCACGACGGGATATTTCAGGGTCGTCAATATTCAATCTAGTTTCTTCTTTAAGCAATCTTGCTGCAAAATTTTTAAAAGTTTGGTGATTACTAGCTACAGGGTCTCAGGCAGTACGAAGGGCATTAAATCTAGCAGGTAAACTATTAATGACTTTGGAACAAACAGCACTATTACCAATATATACTTTTTTCAACATACATAGCTCTATTGTTGATATATGCTATGCAACCTCTGCATTTTCATGCATTTTATATTCATAAAACTTTTGCCATAGTAACTCTCTAGAGATTTCTGTCTTTTGTT
Organism: Diabrotica undecimpunctata; assembly: GCF_040954645.1. Lineage (NCBI taxonomy): Eukaryota > Metazoa > Arthropoda > Insecta > Coleoptera > Chrysomelidae > Diabrotica > Diabrotica undecimpunctata. The sequence continues at coordinate 35,769,594 of NC_092811.1, read as the reverse complement.
AATGTATTGTGATCAGTCTTGACCACATTTCGGCAGCATTTTCACAGTTTATCAAATGCTGTATTTGATCTTAATAGTTAACAAAATTACTTGTGCCTTTAAATTATTGTCATCCCATTGTTTCCACTCACTGTTAGTTTGGTCTTCGGGTTCTGTAACTGTTCCATTTACAACTGAAAGCAGTTTCTCTGCTTTAAACAAAATGGTTACACTAAATTTCCATAGGTAGCTGAAAATTTGAGCCATCAAACTTATGATATTTCCAGAATCAATTTTCACAGCTGAGGCCATTGTTTATGTTTATTTTATAATTGATACCACTCGAACGTAGCGAAAATAAACACGAGGACCATAAACATATGTTGTAAAGTACCAACAACTAAAGATTTTTTCCGAGTTCGACAGGCTACTTGTTAAATTTTAAAATACGGTGTCTGGGCCCATAACCTGATAAATAAAATAACCTGACGATCGATTAATAAAAAGTTTATTGAATAATAGCTTGAGAATATTAACAAAACATGTGCTTACATCTAATAGTTTGACAAGAAATAACATAACCTAACAATCAAAATTCCTCTCTTCAAATCTTTAATATTCCATTAGTTCAGGAGCTTGTTCCATCCCTTTTTTCACGTCATCTTCGCGATCATCTTTCTCGTGTATACCTATTTCTCTATGCATTCTGCTTCTCTCTACTGTCCATCTATTACTACGGGCATTGTGTAAGTAAATGGGCAATATCAGAGTACTCGCAGTGTAGGCATTTGTCTGTATCTGCCTTTTCGAACCTATTAAGATAGACCGTAAACCACCAGTTCACCTAGTCTCTTAGGCTCGGGATCAGTAGCTTAGTGCACCGGGCCATATCTAATGTGTTGTTTCATTCTTCCTGCCATCTTTCCATTGATATTTCCCTTTCTTCTTTTCTTATGGCTCTAGTCAAATGCTTTCTTCTCTCATAGAGATGTCGCCGTTCTACTGCTTACACATGCAGAGAAACGCAACATGTGATAGTGACAAGGCCGCCGCAGATACAGTCCTGTAGGCGCATGCTACTCGCAACAGTAGCATGCGCCTAATTGACATTAGGTCTCCTAATCTACGTCAAAGAATGTGTGTAGCTAAGGATGTGTATAACGAGAATTGTGTTTCAGATTTGTGTAAATCTCTGATAGACACCGTTGTTGTAGGCCGACATGGAAATGGCGTGGCTATACATATTGTGGGTAATCTTCTTACTGAAACCTGCGACACCTTTCATTTTTTTCATTTTTCATTTCATTTTTCCGGAGAGTTACTGTGATTGGTCTTCTTCTTAAAGTGCCTATCCGTACCGGATATTGGCGATCATCACGGCTATCTTTACTTTATTTATTGCAGCGCGGAACAGTTCAGTCGTAGTCGTGTTATACCACTTTCGTAAATTTTGAAGCCAGGAAATGCGTCTTCTTCCCGGTCCTCTCTTACCATTTACTTTCCCTTGGAGAATCAGCTGGAGAAGGCCGTAACGTTCTTGATTTCTCATTACATGTCCTAGATATTCCAACTTTTTAGTTTTGACGGTCATGAGAATTTCACATTCTTTCCCCATTCTACGCAGGACCTCCACATTAGTAACTCTGTCAACCCAGGATATACGTAAGATGCGCCTATACCACCACATTTCGAAAGCTTCGAGCCGATTCATAGATGCAACAGTCAGTGTCCATGCTTCCATTCCGTAGAGCAGAACTGTGAATATGTAGCAGTTCAATAGATGGCATTTTGTTTTTAATGATATGTCTCGACTGTTGAAAATGGTTCTCATTCTAACGAATGCTGCTTTTGCTTTTATTATTCGCTGTTTAATTTCTGTTGAGTGGTCCCATTGGCTATTTAAATTGGTGCCTAGATATGTATATTGCTCGACTCTTTCGATATTCTGTTGGTTGATTGTAAGATGAGCGTTTAGTATTGGTTTTTTACTAATTGTTATAAATTTGGTTTTCTTTATGTTAAGAGCTAGTCCGTATCTGTTGCTGACTTCTGTTATGCGATTTGTTAATATCTGTAAGTCATTCAGATTATCGGCAAAAACTATAGTGTCATCTGCATATCTAATGTTATTCAACCATTTACCGTTTATTAGTATTCCTTTCGCACAACCGTCTAAAGCTTCCTAAATACCCATTCAGAATAAATGTTGAACAACAATGGAGACAAAATACAGCCCTGTCGTACTCCACGTTCTATTACAATTTTATCAGTTAACTGGTCTTCTATTTTGATTTTGGCCGTTTGATTGTAGTAAATGTTTCTGATAATTCTAAGATCTTTGTTGTCAATTCCAATTTCTTGCATTAGAGTCATTAATTTGTCATGTTTTACTCTGTCAAATGCCTTCTGGTAATCTATAAAGCATACGTATATGTCACAATTCACATCCCTGCATCTCTGAAATAGCACCTGTACAGCAAAAAGGGCCTCCCGTGTTCCCAGAGCATCACGAAATCCGAATTGTGTTCTTGTTAGTTGTTCCTCACATTTTGTATATATTCTTTTGTGAATGACCTTTAGAAATGTTTTAAGTAAATGGCTCATAAGGCTTATAATTCTATAGTCTTCGCACTTTCTCGAATTGGGTTTTTTTGGAAGATTTATAAAAGTTGACACTAACCACTCTTGGGGAACCACGCCCGTATCATATATACTGTTAAATATATTTGTCAACCATTTTATGCCATCATAGTCCATAAGTTTTAAGAATTCTGAGTGAAAATTATCAGGGCCTACTGCTTTACCATCTTTGGTGCTTTTGATGGCATATTTTACTTCTTCGACTGTAAATGGTGGTCCAGATTCGCAATTGGTGTTTGTTGTAATACCAGTGTTACTTCGTATATCTTCAAAAGTTTTTTCTACGTATTTAATCCAAATATCTCTTTTATGCTCTATTTCCAGTACTATGTTTCCCTGATTATCTGTCAGGAATCCAGTGTTCTTGTGTTTATATAAGCCTGCCGCTTCTTTAATCTTTTTATGGAGGTTAAATGAATCATGTTTTTGTTGTAATGACTCAACCTCTGTGATTGGTAATTCGCCTATATTTATATTTTGGGTTCCGTGCCGCCCGTTAAAATACTGGGACAGGTAAGGCTATAATATGCCTCCATATGATTGTACGGCGTTGAAGCATGGCCCTTTGAAAAAGTGTTGCGAAAAGTGAACAAAGAACAGGAAATAATACTAACAGTAAAAAATAGAAAACTGGAGTATTTTGGTAATATAATGAGCTGAACCAAATATACAATGCTATGAATAATAATAAAGGCCAAGCGCATTATTGGAATAAGGTGATTTATTCGTGTTAGAATTTTTAGGGAGTATTCTAACATGAATTCTATTCAATTATTCAGGTCAGCTGTGAGTAAAGTTACAATTGCTATAATGATTTCCAACCTCCAATAGCAGAAAAAACTTTAAGAAGAAGAATCATTAAGTTTTAATTAACCAGAAGCTGTCCCTTATTCTCTTTATTTGATCAAGTTTTTCTTTTCACCGTAATCTTTTAAACCAGGACGTGCCACGTGCAAATAATATCAAAGACGTTTCGATAATTTAATTACTTCTCTCCCACTGATCAACTTAATGCCGTCTGTGGACGTTCTTATTGAACTCCCAAAGACAAATTTCAAGTCACTGTGCAGCCAGACTTCACGATTGAATTCCTAACAATGTACGCCTTGTGACTCGACGTTTTTGCCCGATGCTCTCGCATTCTCCCTAGGGCTTTGTCGAGGATAGAATCAATACACGACGCACCGTGTGACCTCAACCCAGAAGATCCATGACCTTGCCCCTACCTCAAATATTTGAGAGTGAAGTCACGACGGGATCGGGAAATTTATTCTCTGTTGAAAGAGATCTAAACATAAAGGAAAAAATTGGCTCTATAAAAGGCAGAAGTCATTATGGCGGATTAGAACACGTGATGCCCTTGAGTGAGACTTTTTACTAACGAGCTCATAAAACATTTTCGGATGTGTACACAAAAATGAAATAGAGGTAGAAATATATTACGTTTAGTAAGGGAATAAAAAGATTATTTGAGGAAAATTTGGAAAGTAGCAAAATAATACCAAAGAAGATTTATTTGAACAAGATAATATTTTTAAAATCGGAAATACGAGGGCAATATAAGTTCTCTAATTCTTTGATGATACTGTCAAAAATGACAATATTAGATGTTGTCATACGTGTTGTAAGAGTAAATGGTAATTGTTAATTTGATCAGATGAACAGATTATTTCATACATATATTATTGAAATATGCCCGTAGTCTACTTTTCTCACAATAATTAGATTTAATTAGAGCTCCCTACGAAGATTAGATTTGGATGAGTGGTCACTAACAGAAATGCATATATATATATATATATATATATATATATATATATATATATATATATGTATGTATATAACCTAAAAGATTATAACGGATACTAGTAATATTCAGTGAAAAGGAGATAATGCTGGGAGATACCCTTTTATCCCTGAGGAAGCAAAATAAAACTCGGGTGCTTCGTTAGATATGCTTTTTAATAATAGTCTAAGCTTTCGTCAATGATTATTGACATCATCAGAGTAAACTACAAACAAATAAGAGAAACAAACAATGAACATGTGGACACTAAGTATAAAAATAATAAAACACTTACCCAAATTATAGCAAAAAACTCAGTGACTTGGGTGGAAAACATAGAAAGTATTATCTGTGTATATACTTAACAAATTTTTCGATACATGAGGAGAAGTATCCATAGTTCACAATGTATTTTATTAAATTAAGATCGATCTATTTACATACAAAAAACCTAACCACAATAAATGGAATGTTACACGTGGTTTAAAACAATCTAAACAAATACTAAAGTAACAATAAAATTACAGAATGATCAAAACACAATCAAGTAAATAAAATAATTAAAATTGGAAAATTAGAATAGTTAAAAATCTAACCTATATCACTCATATAAATATCTGTGCGACAATTTTTTAATTCCTGAAATACCTGCTTAAACAAAATATTTTAGGAATTAAAAAATTGTCTCATCAGATCCTGATTTTGAAGAAATGTTTCAAAAATGGTTTGATGATTCTTCTTACGCTGAATCTGAATCGAGTGATGAATTAGAATCTGGAGATGCAAGAAACGGTGTTCTTGAGTCTACTGAATCTGACACTAATTATGCAGAGTCAGATAAAGAATACATTTCTAGTGAAACCGACGACGAAGAGGAAACATAACATTTAGCATCAAAAAGTGATGATTGCGCCCAATGATAGAGAATAGTTTACAAATCCAGTAAGAAAATCAGGAAAGTATGCTTGGAGGAAGTTTATTAAAAAAAAAATCCACAAGGAAAATAATTCCTGTAGCTGGCTGTATACCACGTATAACAAAAAGAGGTTAGTCTTTGTATGTGGGTATATTTTATTTTATAAAAACCCTTAAAAGGGCAACATTAAAAGCACGAACGTTTTCGGAACAACTGTTCCATCATCAGGTTAAAATACCTAAAATAAGTATAAACCATTTAATTACAGCAAACGTGGTTTAAAATTTTGACTAAGGTTAAAAAAACAAAATGGTTATACTTACAGGTTACCATGCCTGAGCCACCAAAATATTTGGGTAAAAACCCTTTAAAATGTAATGTGTTACCAAAGATTGTACATGAGGTTGATAATATTAAACATCATATAATATTATTATTAATGTTAATTAATTAAACATCATATAATATTATCAACATCATGTACAATCTTTGGTAACACATTACATTTTAAAGGGTTTTTACCCAAATATTTTGGTGGCTCAGGCATGGTAACCTGTAAGTATAACCATTTTGTTTTTTTAACCTTAGTCAAAATTTTAAACCACGTTTGCTGTAATTAAATGGTTTATACTTATTTTAGGTATTTTAACCTGATGATGGAACAGTTGTTCCGAAAACGTTCGTGCTTTTAATGTTGCCCTTTTAAGGGTTTTTATAAAATAAAATATACCCACATACAAAGATCAACCTCTTGAAGTTTATTACACCTGCTCCTGAGATTACTAATGAAATCATTATCTGCACAAATCGCTAAAATTCCCGTGCTTGTTCTCTCAACAACAAAACTTGGCAACCTATCCAAAAAGACAAATTAGACACTTTTTTTTCTGGCTATGTGAATCAGAAATTGGAAATGCTGTGATGTTGGAAGATAGCTAGATGATGAAATTCAAAGAAATTTGGGCTCACATATTGTGAATGAATGAATAATTTCAATACGCGATAGTACTTTACAAAAACTTTTTTTACAAGTTTTGACTTGTTTGAAAAATTATTGTCACTTGGAATTACTGCAGTTGGAACCATTGGAAAAAATAAAAGGGACATTTCAAAAGAAATTCAAGAAAACAAGGAAAGACCTTTAAATTGTTCTTGTTTTGATTTCGCGAAAATATTACATTGATGTATAAAAAAAATTGTGATATTGCTGAACACTCCCCGTAATGACAAACATAATGATACAACAGAAAAAAAGAAACTAGAAATGATACATTTCTATAATAAAAAAAGGAGGTGTTGGGCATAATGGATCAGAAAATTGCAAATTACATATGTAAAAAACGAACAAAAAAAATCGGTTGCCTGTAAAGTCGGTTTTACGGGCGAAGATTTTACGTGACAACGTCTTTTTCTCGGTAGAATATTTATTGATATGAATATTATTAAATTGCACAATAGGAACAAGGAATTGAATGAAAATAAGAATTGCACAAATTTTAACTATAGAAATATATTTTGTTTACTAAAACATTGTACATGTAAACTTAAACTTAACTAATTTCTATTTGAGTGATTTTGTTGAGGATAGGACGATGATAGGAGAAATATGAAATGAAAGGAAGTGTTTCTGCTGTAATGTGTCTTGAACGCCAAGAACGCTCGAGAAAGACAGAGACACAAGCACGCACCGATTCAACGCGCCTAATTCTCTAGTGCTGCGCGCGCAGCGGACCGATCATGTTTGAGTGGGAGAGAGACGCAAGGCATTCGCCGGTCCGGCGGGCCTCTCTCTCGTTCGGTGACTCATCGTAACAGACGTGAGCGGGCGTTACACTTTTTCATGAATAACTCCGAGCCACAACCTAATTTAAGACGTTGTCACGTCAATATGGCCAGTGGTTATCTGGAATAATATGACGGATGTAAGGGCTCTCAAAGCATTTATTTTATTTTTGACTGAACACTCCGACTATAAGAATGGAGGAAATGATACAACGATGATTATGAACTAAAAGAACTGTCCACAGAACTAATTTTACCCTACATGAAAAGAAATACGGAAAACAACAAAAGCATATTTTTGAAGCCATGAGAAAATTTGCAAAAATTGACAGCTACAATGAGGACCCGACTGTCAACAAAATTGTGAAAGAAATATGTGCCAAAAGTATGCCGACTTTTTTATATTCAACACCAAACATCGTTAATTTGCGAACGTACTAAAAAAAGTTCATGATTTTGACAAAAAATTTCACATATTTTGATTTGTCCCTCGTATATAACATGTAATGCATTATTAAATCTTAGATCTTCTTCACTAGCTCATTATTCCTTCCTACTTTCGACCTACTTTTGACTAATTCGAGTGAAAATCACGACTTTCCACTCCAATTTACTGATGCTCATTCAAAAGAAACTTTATAATTCATCCAATAGATTACGCAAGCGGATATTTATGAAACAATAAAATCCAGTATTCCGTGCGATTATTGCTAATATAAACATTGAAAACTTTGAGTTCGTGTATTATAGACTAGTGAACGAAATCAAAGTAAAATTTGGTTCTCACAGATTTTTTTCCTATGCATTCTCAAAGAAGGATGTATGTATTTTTAAAAGTTTATTGGGACCCCAAAGAATAAATGCGTTAATACAGGGACCAGATATATATATATATATATATATATATATATATATATATATATATATATATATATATATATATATATATATATATATATATATATATATATATAAAGCGAGGTTCCTGCAGCCTCTGCCGCTTCTCGCATTTCGACCTCCATCGTTCCATCCATTCGTCTTCTTTGATGGCTCTATCTCTCATTATGTGCAGTACATTTTCTTCCCAGGCTACTGAAGGCGTTCCCCTTCTTCTTCTTTGTTGTGGTATGTAATTTAAAGCTTTCTTTGGCCATCTATCTATCTTCATTCATTGGCTTCACGTGACCATACTACACTAGTTGTCTCGTTTCAATTCTGTCTACACTGGAATATACAGTATTATTTGTCCTTCTAATATCTTTATTCCTGATATGATCTTTTTTGGATACACCACACGCTCTCCTTAGAAAATCCATTTCTACTACTTCTATTCTTTTTCTATGTTTTTTCGTGATCTGCCAAACTTCTGCCCCATAAGTCATAATAGGCTCTACCAAGGTTCGATAGATTGTTAATTTCGTTTCTTGTCTAATATCTTTAGACCATAGTAGAGAGTTTAGAATGTTTACTCCTTTTTTTCCCTGCTGCGTCCTGTTTTCGATGTTTCTTTTGGTAGTGCCTTCTTTGGATATTATAGATCCGAGATATTTATATTCATTACATGTTTTTGTGTTTCTAATTTCTAACTCTGGATCTTCTTCATCATCTCCTATTTTAAGATACTCTGTCTTTGACATATTCATATTGAGGCCCCATTCTTCATATTCTTACTTTAGTTTTCTAAACATGTAGTACATGTCTTCCTCATCATTCGCTACCTGATCATCTGCGAAATATAAAGTTGGTAGACATTTACCGCCGCCTAACGTCCATTCCCATTCCGGATACTTGTTTCATCCACTGCTCTAGCGATGATTGAATATATATTTTACATAAGGTCGGAGATAAACCTTAACATCCTTCTTTAAGCCCCTTTGTTATTGGAAATTATTCAGATATAGAATTTCCTTCTTTATTGACACTTCTTGCATTTTTGTATATATTTGCGATAGCATTAACATACTCTCTACTGAGACCTACTTTCGTCAATGTTTGAAACAGTTTTTTCAAAGGTAGCGTATCGTATGCCTTCTCTAAATCTACAAACAATAGGTGGGTAGAGAGATTCCTTGCCTTCCGTTTTTCGATTACCTGCTGCAGAACGAATATACCATCAGTGCAAGAATTTCCTGCACGAAATCCATTTTGTTCTTCTATGTCTTCGTATTCTGATTCTATTCTGTCTTTTATTATTCGACCGTACAACCTCCCCACTGACCTGATAACAGTTATTCCCCTATAATTAGAGCATTTGCGTTTATCCCCTTTCTTGAATATTGAGCTGATGTAGCCAACATTCCAATCATTAGGGATATTTTGCTCTTTTAAGCATTTGTTAAATAGTTGAACCAACATGTCATGTAATATTTTTGGTCCATACAGAACGAATAGTTAATTCCCTATTTCGGACAAATCTTTTTCGAAGAATCGGTAAACAGAAGAACTAATCTTTCAAGAACTAATCTTTTCAAGATTTAAGTTTTAGGCGTCGAGCGCCAATGTTTAACCATCGAACGACCCATCAGAAACAGTGGGTGCCAATGGGTAACCATAAAACTCACAACTTTCTTTGGGAGCCAATTGTTAGGCATCGTCTAGAGCCCAGTTTCTCAGGTGTGAAAACGTCTTATCTTAATATAAATCGTCTTTAACTTGAGATAAAATTAATAAAGCGTTTTCCACTCCAGATGAGACTTTTAAAGCTGTCGACAAATCTTCTAGGAAAGCTTGTCGTTTGTTTTTTTCCATTTAAATCCTGCCAAATTTTTTTCACAGTATGTCCTTCATTTAACCGTGTTTCATCTGTATAATATGATTTTTTTTCTTTTCTTCGAAATTCTGTTATTTGTTTCAGATACTTTCTGCGCCATAAAATGATTTCTTCATTTTCAATAAGGGTACTATTCCTCTTTCTCTTTAAATACCTAAAGTTCATTTTACGCAAAGTACGTAACAAAACACGTCTTGATATTTTTGGAATATTTTCATTAGATTAAAGAGAAGAATCAATTTTTTTTATAGTTGATAATTCCTTTTTGAAATAAAATTCATGTACTGCACGACGAACGGCCTGTTTGGTTGTATAATCCAATTTTATTTGTTTCCTTCCTCTTGTTTCAACCTTCAAAGTATTATTATCGTTTGTTTCATCGACTGTTGTAATTACTCTGTACAGACTACCTTCTGAACTTTTTGTCAAAATACTACATAATGTAACTACATTGCTTACATTCATATTTTGTTATCTGGCCCGAAATCCTTCACACACATTTCCGATCATAGTTTTTTCTTCGCGTGTTAGATTGTGACGCTTCTTTTTGATACACGGTTCACTATTAATACTAAATAATATTCATTATTTGTCACCAAATTGAATTAAACTAAGTTACCCACGATTCAAAAAAGTAAACATAAAAGCGCCTTTCACTAATAACACTACAAAAAATTATGTTCCCTGCCACAATAAAAGAACTATCCGAACAATGGCGTTGTTGTCAGTTACATTGCATTAATCTGGGACCAAATTGTTGATCTCAGGCATTATCTACCGTTAGATAAAGATATAATCTATAGTATTGCAGATAACTTTAAGTTGAATCATACGCGCTGACAACGTTACATTTTTCCTAGAACCCAAATCTTTGCCAAAACATTTGAACAGTTTAAAAATAGACCAGTAAAATTATAAATCTTTTATGTAAACATATATTCTTTAAATAATCATAAGAAGAAGTAAACGTCCAATTTTACTGGCATATAAAAAACCATTAAAACATGAGTCACTTGCTGCAATTGTGGTACTTTATTGTAAGAGAGTTATCTACGTAATACTTAACTTAAACAAGAGGTATTGTATATAGCCATTCATGGGTATGCATCCACAAGTCAGAAAGATAATGAAGAGAACGGTAATACTTATAATAGTGAAATTTGGAAGGAGGTAATACACAGACGTAGGCTTCTTAACTAGTGATAACAAGTGGCGTAATAGTGACAGATTACGTTACAGCGCCACTGTGACAGATAATTTTAAATTGGACCTTATGGCAAGTGATACCTCGTTTTAAAGATATTGAAAATACCTATTCAACTATACTAATTTTATTTGAGTTTAAGCTCATTTTGATAAATAAATTAAATAAATATTAAAATTGTAGTTTCGCATTTAATTAATAAATATTAAAACCTCCGCCTCTGGTTACTTGTCAAAAAGTTGACGTTTTTCAGTTCTCTAATTATTTTTACGTCAACGTCAACTTTTTTGGCAATCAACCAGAAGCGAACGGTAGAATATTTATTAATTAAATGCGAAACTACAATTATTTCAATATACCTATTCAATCATACTAATTTTGTTTGGATTTAAGATGATTTTGACGAATAAACTAAATAAATACTAAAATTCTAGTTTGGCATTTGGTAGAATGTTTTTTGATGACAAAAAAATTGACATAATTTCAGAAATGGTAGTGAACCCTACTTCTACAGTCCAAGTTGCATCTATCTATGGAACCAATCAAAAGACAGTATACCGAGTGTTGGCTGAAAACAAATTTCATCCATACAAATTAAAAATTGTTCACCAACTTTCGGATGACGACCCCAACCGAAGACGAGAATTCTGTGAAAATATGTCCAATAAAATTAACCAACAGCCCGATTACATAAAAACAATTTGTTTTAGTGGCGAACGTACTTTTTCACTCAATGGAAATTTTAACACACACAATGTGAGGTATTGGAGTGACACAAATCCTCACGTCTTTCGTGAAACAAATATATGTTTGGGCAGGTATTTTGGGAAACCACATAGTTGGGCCTGTTTTTCTCAACACCAACTTAACCGGTGAAGTGTATCTGGAGATGTTACAAAATGCAATTGAACCGTTAATACTTAAAATTCTGGAGGATAATCTAGATGAATTCGGCAACTTGGAAATAACGTTTCAACAAGATGGTGCTCCTGCACACCATTATGGTGCAGTAAGACGTTACCTAGATGAGGAATATCGTGGTTGATAGATTTGACAACGAGGTACAGAATGGCCAGCTCGGTCACCTGACCTCACACCATTAGATTTTTTCTGTGGGGATCTTGGGACTTGAAATCTAAAGTTTACGCTACAGCACCCGACAATATTGACATTTTGAAACAACGAATTGTTGAAGAATGTAGGGCAATTTTCTCCGACACATTTGAACGAGTACGGCAAGAGTTTAGAAAAAGGATGCATTACTGTCAGGAAGTAGAAGGAGCACATTTTAAACACTTACTATAAGAACTGGTTGTTAAATATTTATTAATTAAATGAGAAGCTACAATTTTAGTATTTATTCAATTTATTCTTCAAAGTGAGCTTAAACTCAAACAAAATTATTATGACTGAATAGGTATTTTCACTACCTTTTAAACGAGGTATTATTTGCCATAAGGTCCCATTTAAAATTATCTCTCACAGTGGCGCTGTAACGTTATCTGTCACTATTACGTCACCTGTTATGACTAGTAGAGATGTCTACGTCTGTTTATTACCTATTCTGTTTATTCACTATTATAACAATCACCGTTCAAAAGATACGAGGGGGGAGAACGGACTTTTGACTAGCACTGTATACATAGACGACACCAAATTGGAAAACGTAGAAGAATATGTATATCTAGGACGTACAATTAAAATAGGCAAAGAAAAATAGACATTCGAGAGAAGACGAAAAATAAGATTATCTTAGGCAACATTCAGGAAAATGAAGTATATACTTGAAAATTATAATATTTCTATAAATCTGAAGAGAAAAGTTTACGATGCCTGCATCTTACTATTAGCAACCTATGGCTTTGAAACTATGGCTGTAACAAAAAGTAACTCAATTAAGAGGTATACAAAGAGCAATGAAACAGACAATGCTCGGTATTAGCCTTAGAGACAGAAAAACAAATGAAGAAATCTGTCAAAGAATCAAATGTGCAGATGTATTAGTACGTATTGCAGAACTAAAATGGTAATAGGTAGAACAAGAAGCTTGGCAAGATCAAATCAGATACACAACCAAACTAGTGCACTGGTGACCAAGACACACAAAACGTAGCGTCGGAAGACTCCAGAAGAGATGGCTTGATGATATCAAAAAGAATGATGGAAATAGGTATCAGGAAATAGGTGGGAAAAGGCCTGTGTTCAGGAGTGAACAGACTCAAAAAGTGACTGAAAAAGAAGATGAATTGGAGTGGTATTTGTACATTATGTGTATATTGGTGATAATTCGACAATTTTGTATTGTTAACTTGCGCCAGTTGTATATACGATTGGATTTTTGTGGTACTTCTTCCTTTGTCTTGGTACCATGTCCATTACTGAACGTTGGCTATCATAATTTTATTTACAGCAGCTCTGAAGAATAATGACGAAGGCTGATTTAATCACTTATATAGGTTTCGAAGCTATGAAGTTCTTCTTCGACCATAACCCCTCTTTTCACCAATTTTGTTCTGAATCATAAGATAGAGGACTCTATATAGAGTTCTGGGTATCGCATTATATAGGCAAAATACTCAAATTTTCGCATTTTTAGAATTCTCAGTACTTCGAGTTGCGTTTTTAGACGTTGTAATACCTTTTTATTTGTTACTCTGTCAACTCAGCTTATGCGTAGCAGCTTTAGATACACCCACATGTCTAAAGCTTGAAGTTTAAATCTTTAGTAAGCGTCCAGCGTCAAATGCCATACAGTAATGTCGAGAAGATGAAACATTTTTGATGAGTCTTTTTTCAGGTTAATATTAATATCTCTGTCCACATAATTCTTTTTTATTCAGAAGAACACTGCTTTGGTTGTTTCAATGCGAGTTTTTGTCATTGTTTTGTTATGTGCCAGATTCAATGAGATAAGTTCACATTTTGGACCAATTTAGTTCTCTTGTCGCTTTATAGATATTGATAATCTGCAGTGATCCGCTCCCTTACCGCTGTTTAACAAGTTAAACGCTAGTCGGCATACCGAAATGTCCTTTTCCCCCTCCCCACTCACTTCACGTCGTTATTTGTCACCCAGAGTTTTTTAGAGAAGGGAAAAAAATATGAAATACAAGGAACCCAAACGATATCCAAACTAGCAAATACTTTAACATTAAAAACGAAACAAAATCGTTTCTTTTTACAAAATATTCTTCGTGTTCCATCAAAACGTTCAATATATTTAAAAAATTAGTTTGTTCTTTTTCGCGTTTAGTCACCGGAATCAATTTAACGTTTGAGTGTCCATCAGTAGTCCGCCAACACGTTTGGCGTACATTTTCCAGTATACCGCTTCTCAATTTGAGCAATTTTCTGGTGAAATCTGTTACGGTGTTCATCTGATAGACCAAGAAGTGAGGCTCAAAAAAAGTTCCTATGATAAAATAATTCATCTCGTCGTTTAATTAGTCGGTATCATGTATAATTAGTATAGTAATGAGGAGCACTCTTTTGAAGAATTTTTTGTGTGAATCCCTCTTTCGAAAGTTGAAAAAGGACGAAAACAGCGTTTTTTCCAACAATTTTTTGCTTATCTCAAACACTATTGATTTTAGAAAAAAAGTATGAAATATGACTAAATTTTTTAAGAGGTAAGCACGATTCAAATGTTACACCCGATGCGAATAAAGTGGCGCACAAAAAGAGATTTAAAAAATGTTTCTCAATTGCTTATAAACCAGGGCGGATCTGTTTTGAGGTGGATGTGAGAGGTGGCATTCGGATTTTTGCAGAAGTAGTTAAGTGATAACTTCAGTAATTATAATTGACTTATCCTCCCTCTCAAGTAGGCTGGGAACATTAATAAAATAATTAAAATATTTAAAAATTACTAAAAACATCGATTTTTTCTACTTTCCTTGCTTATAACTCTAAAACAAAGTTGCACTAAAATAAAATAGCGACAATTAAATTTTCTACCGCTCAACTCGGGCATATTTTGACAGATTCATAGCTGGAAACCTACAACACAAACGTTCCTATTATAGCTCACAGTATTAACAGCTTAAATAAACTTTTATTACAGAGATGTTTCATTGACAAAAGAAGATTTATTATAAATAGACTTCGGCAAATATGCATATTGCATATTTTGCATATTGTGCATATTTTATGCAAATATTTCATATTTTGGCATATTTGTATAAAAGTTTGCATAAAGTGCATAAAAGTTCAGATTTTTATACTGTATTTGAAAATTTTTAAACATACCAATTTATTTCAATTCTTGTATAAAATTTTGTAGTCATTTTAATCAAGAAATGATCTCAGTACGTAATCTCTACAGGTACAAAACATTTACAATTTCAAAGAAGATCAATTTAAGTAGCCCTCAACATTCTTAGAAAGTCTCGGTCACTGAGGCATTCAGTTATTGGATAATCGCTAAGGGTTCGCTCATTTGCATTTTATGATCTAATCCCCAAATCTATCTACAATTTATTGTATCTTAACAGCAGGTAAACGGCTAATAGTTTTGTTCCTAATTTAGGGATTTTCCAAAATCTCCCAGTTTATTGAATTAGACATTTCTAATTTGATGCTCAGATTTGTAAATCATTTTTGTTTTGATATTCAAAAACACTCGTTGTGCGTAACAAAAAGGAAGATTGTGATTTTATAATGCCTAAAACAACCAGTGCTTCAACTTGGATTAAACCTTATAAAGAGCTGTCTATGGATATGGGAAAAATCTACTGTTCAGTCTGTGGCAAAATTGTAAGTATCTAATATTTTCTATTAAATATCTAATATTTCATACATACAGGGTGTTTCCAAATGACACTTACAACGTTTGACTGTAGATACTTCTCGAAAAATTGAACAAAACGATATAGTTAATGAGGGGTCAAACTTATTTACTTTTCGAGATACAGGGTGTTAAAATTAAAAAAAATTAAATTCTTTTAGTTAATAACAACAATAACTTTAAAACCAATAAACGTATTTACTTGAAATTTAGTACTCGTAGGTTGTTTTTAAATGAAAAATAGCTTCCTTTAGTGAGAAAAAATTGTCCATTTTACAATACAATGGTGTGTATTTAGAAAAATTTTTCACGTTTACTTTTTTTTATGAAGTCAGCTATTCTAAAACACAATTATTTTTATTGTAATTGAATTAACAAAAAAAAAAACTTTTGTTGAATTTTAAAATAAGTTATATGATGTACTAATGGTTAGTAACAAAAACTAATTTGTGGATTAATACTGCATTTAAAACACTTAGCGAGTGTTTTTTTTTTCCAAACCAGTTATTTGATTAACCAAAAACACCTTGTATATTTTTATATTTTAAAGGTTGGGTTAAAATAAAGGTTTTTATTTTTATTTATAGATAGCATGTGAGAAGAAATTTCAGATAGACCAACATGTGAGAACTGCTTCACACATTGCAAAAAAAGGAAAAATAGGAGGAAAACATCAAACTTCAATGGCTAAATGTTTCCAATCTACTTCAAAAAAATTAGACGAGCAAGAAACTTTTAATGAAGACTTGTGTCGCGCATTAGTGTTTGCAAACATACCGCTTTCAAAATTAGCAAATGTAAATTTTAGTTCGTTTCTAAAAAAATATTGCAAACTTAATGTTCCAAGTGATCGGTCTCTAAGAAGAAATAATGTGAACGGGCTATACTCGTCGGTGTTAATTAATATTAAGGAAGAAATATAATTGCAGATAATTATTTTTACATATCTGTAGACGAAACCACTGATTCCTCAGGAAAGTATATTGCTCATTTATTGATTGGTGTTCTTAAAGAAGATACCTTTCGCGTTTTATACAAGAAACATTAGCAACTTTTTTTCTTCCGACAACTATTCCTTCTAATAAATTACTGCTTATTTTATCGGATGCTGCTCCTTATATGGTGAAAGCAGGACAAAATTTAAAAATATTTTTTCCAGATTTAATACATGTTACTTGTGTAGCGCATGGATTAAACAGAGTTGCAGAGGAAATACGAAAAAAGTTTCCTCTTGTAAATACCATGATATCCAGTGTCAAAAAAGTATTTCTTAAATCTCCTATAAGAATTCAACTTTATAAAGAAATGCTACCTAACATTCCTCTTCCACCACAACCTATTTTAACGCGATGGGGAACATGGTTAGAAGCAGCTAATTTTTATGCAGATAATTTTGTTAAAATAAAGAACATAATTGATACGTTAACAGATGAAAGTTCCCAATCTCTTTTGGATTCTAAACAAACTTTTCAAAGTAACTTGCTTCAACAAGAACTTTCATTTATAAAATCAAATTTTAGTTTTGTTCAAAAAACAATGACTCAGTTAGAATCACCAAATTTAATATATATAAATATATCTACTCAGACAGAAGCCACAAGTTTTTGTTAGAAAATTTTGAACACCACTTGGTCATTTATTGTTACCATAATTCTAAATAAGTTTATTCATACTTACAAATGATGTAGTTACTTAAAATAAATGTAAATCTTAATGAATAGTAGGAAATATTTAGTTATGTACACTTTTTTTTTAAATAAAATTGTTACTATTTTACGATTTTTTTATTTATTTGCATGCATATTTTGTAAAATATTTGCATATTTTCGGGTAAACACGTGCATATTTATGCGCATATTTTCTACATTTTTATTTGCATATTTGCCGAAGTCTAATTATAAATAGTGGAAGTTTATACTAAACCCATAAAATTTTGGGTAGTATATATTTAAAAAAGTATAAGGTGCAAATAAATAAATATTGATTGCCGGTAATTCATAAGGATCTATTTTATTTACTATTTAGTTTGTTTACTATTAATATTGGCTATGAGTACGAGTGCTTGGTTGTATAGTAATTTCCAAGCACTTCTAGTCTGTCAAAAAGTAACTAACTTCGCAAAAAAATAATTACTAACTTCACTAGACAGTTCGGACTGGGAATAGCGAACCGACTATACCCTTGCTGCAAAGTAGCACTAAGTACGAAAAAAGAGGGGGAAACACGCTTTTTCTTAATCAATGTTTTTCAACCACTTAGGTTATACTTAAGACCTTCATAATTGGTCTAGAAAATCTTTATAACATAATAAAACAGTCCTTCTCTTATTTAACAGATTTCGCATAATAATTTTACAATCAAATTTTTTTAAATGTTGCATAACCAAAACTAGATCATATAGAAGTTTTCCATTTTTTTACTTATAACAACGCACATAACCTATTTAACATACTTTATGGAAATAAAATCGGATCTTTGAACGGCCCAGGAATGTTTTAAAATGATAAACATGTTTTTGGCTTATAAACAAATAGAACATCTCGGTAACTATTAGCATAAATTAAATTCAGAACACGGCGTTGGAAAAGACTCGGCAAATCATTTTATATAAAAGAAAAAAAGTTGATTTACTAGCAGTGGTTCCTGAGATACGACGGCTCAAATTTGACCGGCATTTGCGACGAAGTTATAAACAATAGGACCTTTTGGTTTCGGAGCTCTTTCTCGATAAAGAATTTCATATCTTTAAGACATTTATAACAAATATTAAAATCGGTATACTTAAAGAAATGTCAACAAGAGAAATCATAAGATTTCTTACCTGGCGAAACTGATTCAAATCTTTACCACTGTGCTTTCTACAACTTGCAAAGCAAACAGATTGATGAATTTTGAGACTTTTTTGCCGACCCGTTCATCAATCTGTTTGCTTTACAAGTTGTAGAAAGCACAGTGGTAAATATTTGAATTCAGTTTCGCCAGGTAAGAAATCTTATGATTTCTCTTGTTGATATTAGATGGCGTTGTTACATCTGTAAATAATTATTTCGATAATTATTGTCCTAAGACGGGATAGATTTTGTGTCGATTCAGAGCAGTGGCATATGCCGCTCTGATGAGACCTAAAAAGGTTGAAAGGTTTTAAAAAAATGTATTTTGACGACTTTCAATGAAGCAATTTTCTTCATTTTTTTTAATCCAACGTAACTGGAATGGAGCCAGCTAAAAACGCGTTACCAAATGACGTAGGTGCTTTAGTATTGTTATAAATAAATTAATTTATTTATACTCCAGTCATCAGAGACGAAAATGCCACTGGACCTCTAAAAATCATACGAAAAAGTTGAATTTTTCTGAGAATGTTAATTTTGGGACCCCAAAAAATATGCAAAAATTTTTACTATTCCTACCCACTGGCTTCCCCCTAAAATCATCCCCCTCGTAGAAAAGAAAAACGGAAAAAATCGATTTACCAAGAATCTGTGCATCGTAGAAAAAATATATCGAGTAAAAATTGTAGCGACAATTTTGAACAAAAATGTTTATTAGCATTTTTTGGATAAAATCAACTCTTAAAATTTTCTTAGAAATATCGCTTGAAACGACGCAGATGCGTGTGCGAAATCAATTTTGAATAAAATTTGTATCAATTCGACGGTAAAAATTCGACTACCATTTAGAAGCATCCTGTTCATTGGAGAATGATTAACAAACTTATACTTATGAAACTTTACTGTAACGTTTGAGAACAACAAACATTTTTTTTCTTGTATTTGAGCTTGAATTTGGCATTTTATGTAGCAACATGCTATGATATAAAGCATTATCCATAATAATTATGGAAGAATGTACAAGGTTCTTTAATAACTTCTCTTCAAACCAGTGTAGAAAGTTACCTTTATTCCTTTTCCCATAGTAATCACATAATAGGTTTCTAAAGAATATATCGCTTGTACCCCATCAGTAAATCCATACTCACTACCAGCATTGATTATATATCTGCAAAAAAGACTTAAAGGTTTTATAAACTTAATAAACCCAATGGTAATAATAATAATATTTTCATATATAATATTATTGGGATTGATAATATTGATAAACATTTCTGGTTTGTATATAATAATTTTTACCTCACACCTTAGGGTAGATAGGTGTTTGATTATATATATAGTATACTCCCTTTATAACGAACACGGTTATTACGAGGTTTCGCTTATAACGAGGTACATTAGATGTCCCGTGAAATTTCTATTGAACTATACCCCTTTATAGCGAGGTAAATTTGCTTATAACGAGAGAAAATAAGATTGAAAAACGTGTTTTTTACGTTTTGGCTCGGCCGTAGCTATAAATAAATACCCTTTTTAACTGCGGGCCGCCCGCAATAAACTTCTTACCTTTTACGATTCTTAGTCGGAAATGTAAAATTTATGATTCACAAGTGTCATTGTATTGGGTTGACCATTTACACCTAATAATATGGGTCCTAATAGACAAGATGTGGAAAGTGTTTTAAAGGTTGTCAGAAACTTTATCCAAGGACAAAACGCAAATGAAGAAGCATAAAACTGTTTCACATCTTTAGAAAATATGATAGATAGAATACTGGACAATTTAAAGCAGTCAAAAATGACAAAATAACTTTATACGCTTTATACATATTTACAGAATACAGATTTTTTGTTTTAACGTATATCATTGACAGTAAAAGTAAACAACTCTTTTTTGTTTTAATGCATTTCATTGACAATAAAAATAAACAACCTTGTTTTAAAAACGCTATTCAAACAATATTTATTAGCATCTTATATTGCTCCGAATGGCTTCACTATAGAAAGTTAATGTTTTAGAAAACTACATATTCATATGTATGCACAATATTATTGTTGTTGGATATAACGAGATCCGCTTATAACGAGGTAATTAGTCTGCCAATCTATATATATATACAGATTGAACGAATTTAAAACGGAACATACAATTTAATATATGTCTGTTTGAACTGCATTTGAAATAGTGGACCAATATAAAACTTGGACAAAAATAAATCCATACCCAGTGATAAACATTGTATAAAATATCGTTCACCCCTGTCCGCCACCCCTTATGTATCCTCTCGCGTCCGCCCTTTGGGATTTCGTCTAGTTATACCAAGATCTTACTCTGGGCAATTTTTCAGCCATATTATCGATCGTTAATTTTTCCGAAAAAAATTACAACTTCATCCCTGTATAGCCACCCCCTGTACCACGAGGGGCGTCCGCCTGTAAGGCAAAGTCTTAACCCAGTTACAATGAATATATTCCAACAGAGAAATGTCATAATTACTGATCAGTTCAAAATTTCGGCTCTATCTCTTGGACTATAAGGAAGCGATAAGTGGTTTGACAGCATAATAACTGCTTGTGTAGTCTAGTTTTTATAGTGATTCTAGGCAACCTATTTGGGTGGAGTTTTGACTTGTTCTTGAATGAATTCAGAATCCAGCAGCCCGCTGAAGTATTGGATTTTTATGATATAATTATTTGACAACCTTTTGTTGGCCAACCACCTAGAACGGAGTTGAGCCGAAATACATTGATTTCGTATGTTCCGTTTTAAATTCGTTCAATCTGTATATATATATATATATATATATATATATATATATATATATATATATATATATATATATATATATATATATATATATATATATCTATATATATATATATATGTCTGCCATTTCAGTTCTCGTTATAGAGGGAGTCTACTGTATATATATATATATATATATATATATATATATATATATATATATATATATATAATCACATGTATCATATCGTATGTACCAAATGTAATAAAAATAGGATAATCACAGAAACTGATATTGTGTGGTGCTAGTAAAACAGGTTTCTGTGATTTTAAGATCTGATAATAATTATTGCCCTTCTTTACTGGTCTATGACAATAAATATTCACAATGATCATTTCGCGTTCTCCTATTATTAGATCAGATCGAGTGTTTGCACGATATTCGATGCCGATTCCCCATTTAAACTATGCGACCGTTTTTCAAGCAAAAAATAAAAGAATATTCCTTATAAGAGACCGGTTGCGTCATTCCATTAGTCTTGTAACATTTTTATACGATTTACAATTAAAGTACCTATCGATTATACAATAAAAATGAGGTAGATTAGAAAGCGAAGTTTTTAGTTTTGTTCCGTCGTTCTAGTACCAGAATAACAAATAAAGAAAAAACAGTATGAGTTACATTTAAAGTACACATTAATGTTTTGAAGTATTTCGCAATAAGCTTAAATATGCAGCAAGTTGCAGGAATAAATTTTCTCGTAATGGATTTAATGAATACTGTATATGACATAATTGAGCACAGAATTAGAAATAAGAGCCTCCTAACAAAACATACGTAACCTCGGTGATTTTAGATGGATAAGAGAAAAATGGGAACGTAGACATCATCATTATCATTGGCTCGACAACTTTTGTGGGTCTTGGCTTGTTCCAGAATGTTCAGATTATGTTCCGCGTATTCTGTATATCTAAATTTAGGTCTTCCCTTTTTTTTTCAGTGATGTCTGTCCTATTATTTTATTTGGTGTTTCATTCGCATGCGTCCCTTCAGCATGGCCTATCCAGTGTAAAAGTCCAATCTCTTTAAATGTTGTGATGTCAAGTTCTTCGTATGCTGTGTATAGTTTAAAATTATCTTGTCTATCCCATGCATTATTTTCTTTCATTCCTTTGTATATATAGTCGAGAATTTTTCGTTCAAAAGTAGTTAGTAGTTCCTCAAAACTTTTGACTCTCTGATGTATCTGCTCCGTATACAAATACTGATCTTATCAAGGTTTTGTATATTGGTCATTTGGTTTGTTTTTTTTTTATATTTTTTTGTATATTTTAGCTATAATGGAGTTATTGACATTATGTACTAATAATACCTATTTTCAACTAAATAATGAATTCTACAAACAAAATTTTGGTCTAGCAATGGGCTCTGGTTTATCTCTATTATTAGCCGATATATTTATGGAAGATTTTGAAACAAATATTATTTCTTACAAAATTTAAAATACACAGTATGGTGGAGATATATAGATGGTGTATTCTCAATATGTCAATGGATCAGAGCTGTTGGACACATTCCTGAATGATACAGCCGATAAAGAAGAGACAGTAACATTTACCATAGAAAAGGAATATAATACACTACATTTCCTGGATACTTTAATCTCTAACAATGATACTGAATATGAGACTCAGGTGTAAAGAAAATCAACACACACCAACAGATAACTAAATTACAAATTAAATCACAACCTTCATTATCATTACCTACTTAACCACCTTCTTTAACAAAATTTACAACAAAGAAATAATAACAGATGATTGGTAGAAGTCACTGGTTATAACATTACCCAAGAAAAGCCGGCCCACCAAATGCAGCGATTTTAGACTAAACTGTCTGATGAGCCACACTCTTAAGATACTTCTACGAATTATATAAAACCGAGTATTCCTTCTGTGCGAAAGTGGAACAGTTCAAAAAGAATGTGTATGTTTGTTTCATCGACTTCTAGAAGGCATTGGACCGAGTACGGCCAGCAGGACTTGACCACTGCCATATAAGACTGCTAAAATACTTATATTACAATCAAGTAGCCTCTATCCAAATTGGAGATAGTCGTAGGTACTGAAAAACTACCCATCAAACGTGGAGTACGACAGGGTTGTGTTTTGTCACCCAGTCTTTTTAATCTATACTCTGAAGAAATCTGTAGGTAGGCTTTGGATGACAGAAAAGAAGGAGTAAGACTAGGCGGAGAAGTAATCAACAACATCAGATACGCTGACGATACAGCTGTTCTTGCAGAAAATCTCCAGATATTAGTAAATCTAGTCAGTGAAGCAATTTATTAGAAAGGCCTTAAAATTAACATTTCAAAGACAAAGCGGATGACGCTTGAAAAGATTAATATAGATCAGAGGCACAGAGGACTTGTGCCTCTGATAAAGATATAATAACGAGGATCGAAATATCACGTAACTCTTTTATGACCTGGAAACCAGTTTTATGTAACAGAAACCTATCGATACATATTCGCAAGAAGGTCCTGAAATGTTATGTGTGTGGTCTATCCTATTATATGATTGTGAGACATGGACATTAAAACTACAATGCTTAACAAATTAGAACCATTCGAATTATGGTGCTATCGACGGATCCTAAGAATATCATGGGTTTCGCACACTTCCAATGAAGATGTTCTTAAAATGATGAATTCAGCACGCTTGCTTACAAACAAGAAGAAAAACAGAATATTTCGACCATATAATTAGAGGACCCAAACACCATTTACTTCGCCTTATAATACAAGGAAAAGTGGAGTGAAAGAGATGGATTGTAGAGAGTAGAGATTCAGAGTAGAAGAATTATTTCGCGCAACAACCAATAAAGAACGGTTTCAGGAAATTGTAAGCAAGATGGTTATATTCCCCATCATAATTATTATACAGTCTCTGTTTGCACCAACAAAAACAAGACAATGTAGAAGTCAGAATGGCGACGTATTGACAACAAGGAAAGATGTATTGAATAGATGGGTGGAATACTTTAACCAGGCACTTAATACAGAGGAAGAAGAAGAAAACCTCTAAGACGAAAGAGATGAGGTAAGGGGAACAGACGAGAGGAAAGAGGAACCACCAACGATTCTTGAAGTTAAAGATGCAATTAAACAACTAACCAGAAACAAATCAACCGGAATAGATAATCTCCCCGCTGAACTATATAGCATAGATACTCATCAAATATTTGTAGACTACAAAGCAGCCTACGACTCTGTGAATATAAGAGAAATGTTTAAAGCAATGAAAGAGCTAGGAATACCAAATCAGTTGGTAAAAATAACAAAATTAACTCTTGAAAAAGTTAAATGTAGAGTACGAATTCAGGGGCAACTGTTTGAACCTTTTAAAACAAATAACAGGCTGTGCCAGGGAGACCCTCTCTCCTGTATACTGTTCAATTTGGCTCTGGAGAAAGTAATACGTATATCACAAATCACAACAATTGGTTCAATATATAATCAATTAGTGCAAATCCTTGCTTATGCTGATGATATCATTATATCAATATTTTTGGGAAAACGGAAAACGCTGAGCGAGAGGCGTATGTAGCATTAAAAAATCAGCCACAAAACTGGATTTAATAATAAACACCAACAAAACGAAATATATGAAAATAAGCACGCAACCACCAATCCTACGACCACTTGTTATAGAAAACGACGTCATCGAAGCAGTGAATGAATTTAGCCAACAGATGTTATTTTAGGCTCAATCTCCTTCTTAAATACACAATTATATCGAGAAATACAAAAATAAAACTCTACAAAACAATAATACGCCCAATCCTAACATATGGTTCAGAGACCTGGACTCTGGTACACAAAAAGTAACGAAAACATGTTAGGATGTTTCAAAAAAAAAGTACTAAGGCGAATCTATGGAGCAGTGAATGACAATGCAGTGTGGAGAAGACGATACAACTCCGAACTTTATAGAATATACCAGGAACCTGATATCGTAAAACACATTAAGATAGGCCTTTGAGGTGGACAGGACATGTAATGCAGATGGAACAAAATGACCCAGCCCGAAAAACGCTCTTTGATAGACCCATTGGTCAGAGAAGGAGAGAAAGACCCAGAACAAGGTTCCTTGATAACATCGATGAAGACCAGAGAAATAGGGGAATACGTGCTTGACGGAGAAAGGCGATGGGTATGGACAACTGGGTAGAAATTTTTGAGGAGGCTAGGACCCAAGCAGGGTTGTAAAGTCAGAATGATGATGATTATTTGTTCCAAGTAGTATTTGGGAATTTTTCTGTGTACGGAGAGTGGCCCAAGAGTTTTTCTAAGTTGTACTTTTCATATCCACATGTTAGTCTAAAGATGTAAAGATGTAATTTGAACTTTTTGCTAATATAAATATTGCATCGTCGGTCGATCCATACATTTTCTCCAGCACAATGTATAATAATAATCCTGTCCTTAATTGAAAGGTATTGGATTTGAACATTTTTTAATATTATTTGTCCAGTTTTTTTAGAGGTGCATATTTATATAATTAAGAATTATAATCTTTTTCTCTTAATTTGTTTATTGTCGCTTTTTTATGAAGATAGCATACAGTTTTAGAGTTTTTTCATTTCTTATAGTTTGCATTTGCAACGCACTATATTATAATATAATAATAATAGTCTTACACCATTTTAGATTCATACGTAAGTATATAAGTAATACGTAAGTGTATTTCTGGTTATCAAACTTTGGCGTAAACACCGAATAAAATTCAGAAAACAGTTATTTATAATTTTATTGTAATGCTATGCATTTTATTTCGGATTAGATTTGTTATCTTTTTGAACAAGGATGACTAACATTTTCGAGATATGCAGTCAAAACAAGATTTCTTCTTGGCTGTTCTTGTTATCTATTGGATGAACAACTATCTTGTCTGGGTTCATTGGCACTTTAAATGTGCCGTAAAATAATAAAAACTACTCTTTTCGGATTCGGATCGATGTTAAGATAAAACTGAATATGGGTTTGTGACAATTTTGTAATTGTGTATAACGATTAGGATTAGACGAGATAAATGGAGAATACAGAGTGTTTCAAAAAGGTATGTCATAAATTAAATCACGCATTCCGGGGACAAAAAGAAATTGATTGAATCCAACTTACCTTAGTACAAAAGTGTACACGAAAAAAGTTACAGCACTTTGAAGTTACAAAATAAAAATTGTTTTTTTGCATTATCTCTTGAAACTACTTGACATTTTGTAATAAAAATGGACACGTTACTTTCTTGTTCTGAAAGCATTTTTCATACAAAAGAAACAACAAAATCTAAGCGCACAGAAAAGTCTAAGCGCACAGAAAAGTCTAAGCGCAAAGAAAAAGGGGAGTGTGCAGCCCTAAATCCCCCCAAACTTTTGAGTACGTTCAAATCAAATGAATTTTGTGGCATGATTATTTTAACACATTATTTTTAAAAAATTTTTGCCTCATCACTTTTTTCAAAAAACAGTTTTTATTGAGTTACGGTACTTTTCATTAACCTTTAAAAAATTACGTGCAACTAAATAAATGGCTTAAATGAATTAACAAGTACAAAAAATGTTTATAACATCCATAAATATGATATTACAATAAATGTTCAAAATGACCCCCATTTTTTTTCAATACACATTCTGTATCGTTTTAATAAGGAAAACCGAATGCGCTGAAAAATCATATTTTTCTGACGAAATTGATTTTCAGCTTCAATTGTTCTAACCCTCAATTGTTGTTCGTCCTCTATTGTTACAGAATACACTTTCTCTTTCATAAACCCCCAAAAGCAAAAGTCCATGGGGTTAAGACCTGGACTTCTGGGTGGCCAATAAATAGGTGCATCACGACCTCTTCCAATCCACCAAGCCTGCAAAGGTATTCCCGGACTTCATAACTGTAATGCGGTGGAGCGTCATCTTATAGAAACCACATATTTTGCCTTATTGCAATATTCACTTCTTCCAAATACTCCTGTAAATCGTTCGCCAAGAACTGCAAATAATTATCACCATTTAAATTGTTGGGAAGAAAAACTGGGCCTATTAGATTGTTATCCACAATTCCTGCCCAAACATTAACTTTGAAAGTCCTTTGGTGATGAGTCGTTCTTTTGGCGTGAGGATTTTCGTCGGCCCAAATGTGCTCGTTATGATGGTTTGTTATTCCATTTCTACTGAAGATAGCCCCGTCGGTAAACAAAATATTTCTGATAAAATTAACATTTCGAGTGTTTTCCATTAACAACCAATCGCAAAATCCAATCCTTTTAGGATAATCTTCAACCAATAACTTTTGAACCGTTGTTAAGTGATAGGGTTTAAGCCGCCGATCTTTTAAACGCCTCCAAACCCTTACGTGAGGAACATCTAGTTGAGCAGCTATTACCCTTGTACGAGTACTTGTTCCAGGGACTTCTTCAATGATTTCTAAAATGTCTTCATCAGTTGCATCCATTATTGGACGACCACAATTGCCAGCAACTTGCGGTTGGAATGTGCCCGTTTCCCGTAAACGACGATCAATGGTCAGAAATAATCGGCTATCGGGTGTATTTCGATTGGGGTATTTTACTGCATAACGCCTTGCGGCTGCTGCACTATTTCCTTGACATTCACCTACGATATTCCCGATGGTTTATTGAAATCATAATTTAATCTGATCCAACTTACCCAAAGTTAAATGCATATCTGCCATTTCCTGAAATGTGTAGGCCATTGTCATATCAAAATTTTTAATATTTATCTTATTCACACAATTAATAATAGCTTCAAATTGTTGACTATTATTGATGGAACTGTTTGTAATTATTGTATCCGTAGAAACTAATTGTAATTTTATGGCCAACTAGGAAAAAACTAGTTTTTCGAAAAACTGATAAGAGGCAAAAAATTTTTAAAAATAATGTGTTAAACTAATGATGCCACAAAATTCATTTGATTTGAACGTACTCAAAAGTTTGGGGGGATTTAGGGCTGCCCACCCCCCTTAAAATTTTTCTGTGCGCTTAGATTTTGTTGTTTCTTTTTTATGAAAAATGCTTTAAGAACAAGAAAGTAACTTGTCCATTTTTATTACAAAATGTCAAGTAGTTTAGAAGATAATACAAAAAACAATTTTTATTTTGTAAGTTTAAAGGGCTGTAACTTTTTTTGTGTACGATTTTGTACTAAGGTAAGTTGGATTTAATCACTTTATTTTTGTCCCCGGAATGCATGATTTAATTTATGACATACCTTTTTGAAACACCCTATATACTTCTATTAAACATATTGTAACAAAAGCGATTCATTGATATTATAAAATTAGTATATTTTTTTATTAGTACATTGATAGTATAAAATTCGACCTATCATGTGTCATGGTATTTCTCAATGAACATAGCATCCTCTTCTTGTAGTGCTGCTCGACTTGTAGTTGTTGTGTTGAACCACGTACCTACATACGTAGATTTTTCAGCCAGGAAATCCTTCGCCTTCATGGTCCACGTTTTCCTTCTACTTTTCGGTGTAAAATTAGTTTCAGGCAATCTCTTTCGCTGTTCCTTATGATGTGACCGATGTTTTTGATTTTGGCTGTTTTTATTGTGGTCAACAGCTCTTTTCCTTTTTGTATTCTCAATAAAACGTGCTGATTAGTAACGTGGTTGGTGTAAGATATCTTCAAGATTCGACGATAAAACCACATTTTGAAATCCTCAATTTCTTGCAGGTAGTGTCTGTGTGAGTCTATGACTCAACTCTGTACAACAGTATAGGAGAGGTATCGTAGTATCGGA
Source organism: Diabrotica undecimpunctata (assembly GCF_040954645.1). Taxonomy (NCBI): domain Eukaryota; kingdom Metazoa; phylum Arthropoda; class Insecta; order Coleoptera; family Chrysomelidae; genus Diabrotica; species Diabrotica undecimpunctata. The sequence continues at coordinate 35,740,321 of NC_092811.1, read as the reverse complement.
ATAGCTTAGAACGACCTTGTCGTTCGTATAATTTACTCCATGGTAGTGCCATTGTCCGATTGGGCCGACACTAATGCCCAGCTGCTAACGCAGATACTGAAAGAAGAAAAGAGGTTATGTACATTACTTGGTCTTCTAAAATTTTAATATTCTTCATAAATTGTTTGTGCTATATTATTATGTCCTAGTTATTGCAAATTCCCTAAAAATGAAAAAAAAAATGTGTATATTGTAGCGTGATTAAATAAAACGAGCGGTTCGAATTTATATACACACATTTATTTATAACTTTACAGTTCGGTAGTATCTTAACAACTAAACTCACTCCTAACAACGTTACATATATATAATAAAGTTACTATTCGAGAACATTCTGGCGTTGTCCCACCTCTAATTGTCTGATTGAGATCACCCGTCCGAAAGACATGCGCTATTGACATGCCGATTCTTACGTTTTCTAGATTCGTCCTAAGAATTATGACGTATCGGAGATGGGCTATTTCGTTACACTGGTCCCCTCTTAAATCTGATCGTCCCGATCAGCAACTCTATATGTAGGCACAGGATGGCGGAATCTACAGGACTCTCCAGTTCTGCATGAACCCTTTAGAAAGAAATAACAGTCTACTGACTTTGAAGGATACGATCTCATCGGGTTAATGCAACACACAGTAATTCGAACGCCGGCTTACGTAAAGCTTTCTGTAGTTCACTGTCTCTTAACCCATTGACGAAGGCATCTACAGCAATTTCTTCCAAAATGTTGTCTGGTGCCTCTGGATAGGCCAACAGCGCTATACGAGCAATATCTGCTTCAAATTCTTGCAAACTCCCACTTGCTCGTTGGATTCTACTTCTTATTTGTACTTTGTAGACTTGTTGTAGATGGGCATCTCCGTAACGTTTGTCTAATCGAGTGAACAAGGTCTGGTAACATTTTTCTTGACCCTTAGGAATCGATCTTAGGATATCTGCAGCATCACCTCGTAAAGCAGCAGTCAAGGAAACAGCTTTTTCTTGTTCTGTCCAATGATTGGCTGTTGCAATAGCTTCAAATTGTCTAAGGTATATGGACCAAGAGGACTTCCCATCAAATGGTGGCAATTTGAATCTCATATTATGTGTCGTTTCATCTCTCGGTGATTCCTCTTTCACTACCGGATCTAAGGCTACTGTACTAACTGGTGGTAGCACTTTTGTATTGGTTATCATCGTCTCTAATTGTTTGATCTTCTCTTCTACGTCTTCTATCTTGTCGTTTACATTTTTCTGTATTTTATCAAATGTTTTAGAAACTTCTTCAAATTTTTCATTGTTCTTTTTAGAAGTTTCTTCCATCATTTGAGAAACATTTTCAAATTTCTCGTCGAATCTTCGAGATACATTTTCGAATTTCTCATCGAATCTTTTGGAAACGTTCTCTAATTTATCATCATTTTTTTTAGAAGTTTCTTCAATTTTTTTAGAAGTTTCTTCAATCATTTGAGACGTTTCATCGAATCTTTTGGAAACAGTCTCGAATTTTCCATCAATTATTTTAGTTAAAACTGCTTCTTCTGCTGACTGGAACTGGAATGTCTCTGGGTCTTCTCCATTCTTGTTGAGAACAGTCTTCAGTCGTTCTTGGAGTATCTTCTTGGACCCGCTGCAGTTTTCATCGCGTTCTTCCAGTTGCTCACGCAACTGTTTTACTGAAAGTTCTACTAGCAGCATCTTTGGTCAGGCACACACGTGCTTTTTAAATGTTCTTTCGTAGAAAGATCACTACCGATCTACGCGGATGTTCCCGACGAACAATACTTTTCAAAAGTCTTTTTCAAAAGTCACTGCTGAATTTATATTTTCTTCACTCACACCGTAACACCAACTGTAGCGTGATTAAATAAAACGAGCGGTTCGAATTTATATACATACATTTATTTATAACTTTACAGTTCGGTAGTATCTTAACAACTAAACTCACTCCTAACAACGTTACATAATATATATAATAAAGTTACTATTCGAGAAAATTCTGGCGTTGTCCCACCTCTAATTGTCTGATTGAGATCACCCGTCCGAAAGACGGGCGCTATTGACATGCCGATTCTTACGTTTTCTAGATTCGTCCTTCTAATAATTATGACGTATCGGAGATGGGCTATTTCGTTACAATATTTTCAAGTTTACTGGTAAATTGGAAAGTATCTAAAACTAACCTCAAAATGCAATCCAAATGTTTTAAGTGTTCTGTAAACTGCATTTTTAAAGAGCAAAAGAACTCCGGAGAAGTGTTTAGTTACCCATGTGATTTTTGCAAGAGGGTGATGTGCAAGAGTTGTGTTGGAATGGACAGAAGGAGTGTGATGTCACAGCTGTCATATTGTTATTATTATTTTCCAAACAAAAGTTGAAATGCCCAATCTCAAGACTTTTTAATTTCTATAAAGTTAACATTTTGCTTCCTCTGCTGCTTTTTCTTTTAAGTATAGTGTTTTTTACGATAATATCATCATAATTCAGTATTTCAGTGTTCTATTTCTATGAAATATAGTTAATGTCTTTATATTTTAACCTATATTGTACACGAATCAATAAAACTTTACGACACATCTATAATATTTTTTCAATATAACCAATTATGTTGTTATCATGTTATTACAAATCACAAATTTATTGTTCTTCCATGATTTGTTAATAACAATGTATAATGTGATCGTAATAAAACTTTTTAATCTGAACACGTGTTTTAGTATATTCGATAATCATTCAAATATTCTAAAAATTTTCCTAAACGTAAATGCTTTTTTTAATTGCATTATTTTACAGTTCATAAAATTCAGTTATCCTGATGGTATTATTAAGATATGGAATGGTTAAAATATTAATATTTAAGGCAAAACTGGTGTCGTTACTTTGCCTAAAAAACTAAACACAAAAAAATGTGAGAACTACAGAACAATAGTCTCACGAGCTATCTCCTTAAGGTCTTTTTGAAAATAATACAAGAAGACTATAATAAATGAATAGAAAACACAGTTAAACCGATCATGGTACGGTTTTGGGGAAGCACTAGGTACAAAGGATGCACTATTCGCTATTCAAGTAGTATGGTTCTAACGCTGCACAGATGTCAATAAAGACATATGCATGCTTTATAGATTATATTATAAAAAGGCATTGCATTGCGTTAGACGTGTGGTTACTTTAGTCTGTGGACTAGTGCGCACTCTGATGCGCATCGCCCAGCCTCTAATCCTTCCTATTTGCCCATTGACCTGGAAATACCTAAAATCGCTACAATACGCGTGTATAAAAGTAATTGACGTCCTACGGCCGGAGCATCACCTCCTGGACCGCTTCCAGGGCACCCTTCCTACTAGGCTTCCGCTTGGCGAGAAGTTTACCGGGGACTCTGCGGTTGACAAGGTGCCACCAGCAACCAGTATACTTTAACAGTTCGAGGTTTATTTCTTACGTGAATTTGTCTTATATGAATATTTTTTTAGTATTATGTGCACAGTGGATGCCTTGAGTCTTACAGAGATGTCTTACAGACACTTCACACCTCGCAGTGTGGTCACGTTCACACTCCTCGAGAGGTAAAGGAACGTCGGCAGAGTGTTGACTCTTCGACGAGTCTTTACTTCGTACACCTCTCGAGAAATAATTGGACGTCCCGTAAGGACAGTTACTATTTCTATAAAAGGTTTATGGCGGCGAAGTGTCACCGTAGCTCGGCCACCGAGTGAGAAGTAATTCCAAGCCCACTTGGGGCTTTTATTTACTTCCGACCGTTAGTGGACCAGTGGAACGCTGTGTCAGTTCGACACGATTCGAAATAGCTATAAGACAACCTGTCTTTCCCTATCTAAAAGATCGTGTCTATCTGGCCAGGGAACGTTCTAACCGGCTTATGCGAGGTAATTATAAGTCCGTTACCAGACTTTTTTTTAACTCGACAAAAGGCAGACCGTCAGTCAAAAATCGCCGGTTCCTGTACTTCTTGCGGTTTAAATGATGTCGTATCCACACGGCTTCGTATTCATTCAAGCACTAAAGAGCTTTGGAATCTTCTTCGCTTCGACGTCTTCTTAGAAGAAATGTTCACTCAGGTAATAATAAAACGCAGAATCGTAGTAAAGGCACTCTACTCTGGTCGGCCAATTCTATCCCTCACGGCTCTCCTAGAGTCACCTGCAATCTAGGAGCTCTGCTCCTTCTTCAACTTCCAGACTTTGCGGCTGATTTATTACTTCAACTAAATATTGGTGTTTTTATTTGATCATGTAAGAAATAGCTTGTCTTTCTGAAGGTAAGCTGTACCAAATAGATCAACTGTCCATAGCCAAAATGGACTTAGCATAGGATTCCTTACCTATCACGGTCGACGCTCCCTGCAGAGCGTACGAGGACACAAAGGCGGTTCAACCCCTTTCTCCGACGAGACGACAGGAAAAGGGTAAAAGTCCAGTGGTTGGCTGCATATCATAGTTTAAAAAAACTTATAGAGAAGTAAATACTATCTAAAGTATAATGGTATATTTTATTTTATTAAAAAAATAATTAAAATTTATCCGACAGGATTACAAAACGGTAATTGTTTTTAGCGACTTAAATCAAATTTTAATTTGGTATAGTCAGTTTTTTGATAAAATTTTATATTTGACTTATTATATGGGGTTAATTAAAACGTGGTTTTATTATCCTAACTTTGAAACATCCTGTGGAATAATTCCGTTTCCGAATTTTCGCGAGTGTAATTTATGCAATAATATATCTAATAGTAGTGGACTAAATGACCATTTGTTTCTTGCAATATATTTTAGTAGATTAAAGTTCATATTTTATTATATATTTTTTGTTTTTCAGATGTCATCTGCAGCTGTTGGGACTCACTCGGGGGCCGGCCCTCTGAGTCTGATGTCCTGCGTGCGCGAGTCATCACCATTGCAAGATTTCGATTCCGACACAGAAAAAAGTGGTAAGGTGATAACATTTATACAAATAGTTTAAATTGTGAAAATAGTCCACTTACTTTCTCATATTTTAGGCGAGAATTTTAAAAACACTGCCATATTTGGGAGTGTCATCCCTCTAACGGTGAAATATTTTACTATCATTTGGAAAGTCCGTTTTGATCAACAGTACCATCAAAAAATATATAAAAATCATTTATTCGCTTGGGTCCCTTCTACAGTATGATGCAAATGTATGGAATAAATTCATTATTTCAGGAACGACGACTTTAAACAAAAATCTTAAAACACGTCAATTTTAATTTTTGAATGACCATCAACTGATATATCTTCTTCTCATTGCGCCGTCTCCTTTCGAAGGTTGGCGATCCAAATGGCAATTATAGTTTTGGAAAATGCTGCGCGAAAGATCTCTGCGGATGGATCTATCGCCGCGTAATCGACGATTTTTTTAAATACAAACCGAGGTCACGCGACAGCTCATTTGAAAGGTCTTCTTATCGTCTTTGTAACGATGTAATCACTTAATATTTATTTCTACAGGGTTGACCAAAATTATGAACTTTGTTATTTAACATGGAATTACAGTAAATATTCATTCACTAAACTTAAATATACTAAGAAACTCCACTGGGAATAAAACAAAATAGTATTTTTAGCTGGTTCCGAAAAAAATACATTAATAACAAACAACGCTAAATTGTTACTCTAAAGCATTAATAACAGTATTTACAAAACTGACACTAACAGAAATAGAACGAATCCAGATTTTAATCATGATTGGTTATGGAGATAGAGTGAGGACTCAAGCAGAAATTCGTAATTTATTTAATGCTAAATACCCCAATCGCGAAATAAATACTCAGTCAACAGTAAGTAAAATTGAAAAAAAAATAGAGACACGGGCCGTGTTAAACACCCAGAAGTGGTAGAAAATCAATATCCGTAGCCAAGAAACTGGACGTTGTACTGACGTTTCAAGAAAATCCCCATACCAGTTCTAGTCAGGTCGCACTAGATAATAATATCCACCAATCAACTATTGTAAGAGTGCTAAAATAGGAGAAGTGGCATCCATACAAAGTACATCTGGTCCAGAAGCTATTAGAAAATTACTTTGATAGAAGAATCGAATTCTGCAAAACCGATATGGGAAAATGTAACAGAGACAAGAGTTTTATACAAAAGGTCTTTTTTCTGATGAAGCGTCTTTTATGCTGAACGGTCACGTAAATCGCCAGACATATCGATACTGGGCAAGTGAAAATCCACATTGGATGGAAAAGTATAGGACACAATATTCCGAGAAGGTAAATGTTTCCGGCATTATAAACACTCAAATTGTAGGGTTATATTTTTTGAGGAAAACTTAACTGCTTCTCATTATCTAGAATTTCTTCAGGATTATTTGTTACCACAGCTGAATCAGCTATTTCCAAATAGAAATGATTTGTGGTACCAACATGATGGGACTCCCCCACACTAGGGCGTTGAGGTACGAAATTACCTTAATAACAATTTCCCAGGTAGGTGGATAGGTATAAGGGGGCCTATCGAATAACCACCAAGGTCTACAGATTTAACTCCGTTAGACTTTTTTTGGTGGGGACATTTAAAGAGCAGAGTGTATCAAAATCGACAGAATAATGTAGAAGAGTTGAAAGAGCGCATCAGAACAGAAATTGCACAAATAACACCTGAAGTCATCGAAAACGTTAGGAAAGAATTTATTGCCCACCTTACACATTGTATTATTACTGAGGATCGTCAATTTGAACATTTGTTGTAATTTAATTGTATTTAAGTAAACATTTATTGTAAGTTAATTGTATTAATAAACCAACAGTTTTGGTTAACCCTGTGGAAATAAATATTCAATTGATTATATAGTTGGAAAGGCAATACGGAGACCTTTCGAATGAGCTGTCGCGTGACCTCGGTTTGTATTTAAAAAAATCGTCGATTACGTCATTACGCCGACACTGATGACGTAATGTCCAACACATATATATCAGTTTATGGTAATTCAATAATTAAAATTTACGTGTTATAAGATTTTTTTTAAAAGTCGTCTGTTTCTGAAATAATGAATTTATTCCATACATTTGCATCATACTGTATATTAATTTTACTGCTTTTAGTATCTTTTTTTTTTTCGTTATAATTGAGGTTCACAATATCGATCTTATTTAATTAAAAATTAACCAACAATTTTGCAGTAACAAGGTTTTCATTTGCACGTTTGAAAATTGCGTTCGATGCGAAATATGCCCCAGTTTTCCAAATGGTTTTAAAAGCTCCCGCCTACGGGATGTAAAATCTGTTTACGAACAATAATTTCGAAAATTTCTGCGCTGTTTCTAATTATAAGATTTGGATGTTGTCCAATTCGAATTATTCATCCAGATTATTTCGCACATGTTAATTGAGAATGCATTGAGTAGTAATAGGTGATGTTTGATTTTTCATTACACGTTTGGTTGGTTTTTAATAAGTAGGTACAACCGTTCAACCATAAGAAACGAATTGAAAATTAGTAGGTTTCATGTGGAAATGTGGTTCACTATGATAGTGGAGTGTTCTCGGTCAACATTTGGAGAATAAAAGAAAGGATATCAGCTTCATCCTTTTATTGAAGACGTTTCGTGTATTAACTCATACAAATCATCAGTTCATCTACAAAATTATTTAAATAAGCAAACATCCATAGATACAAAAAAATTGCACATGGTTTACCTTACAAAAGATAATAAGATGGAACTGAAGAAAATAGCTTAATTTATGAACCCTACAAATTACAAAGTACAAACGTCGAGAATGCAATTGAATGCAGTTATCACAAACAGAACTAAGTCAGTTTTGTAAAAGTTAAAAAAATGTTCAAAGAACAAAAATATTAAAAAATTTAGTGTAAGAGTAAAAAATTATCTAAGATGGAGGACACACAAAGCTCAAAATTAGCGCTGATATTACTAAATAATAGACATTATTATGGTTTAAATTTAACTTTAGGTAACATTTTTTAATCGCCTTGTTATAAGCAATATGTGACAAAGTAAAATTATCGGCAAATCACCATGCGAACGCTTCAAAGGCTGTAGATGAAGAGATCCAAAAATTCAAGAGTTATTTGTTTGAAAGTGTGTTAACTACTTACCTGTGAAAACCTGTGTGTGGTTTTCCGGGTTTGACTCCGTGTTGAATAATCCCTTTCTTCACTATGATTGCTGTGCCTCCTGATCTTCCTGTATTATCTTCTTCACTATTCCTATATATGTCGTAGGAAACTTTATGTTGATGTTGTTCATGAGCTTTGTTTCCTGTATTGCTTCGACATCCATTTCATATCTTTATGTTGACCAGTTTGTTTAAGATGTTCTGGTTGGTCCTTATGCCTCCTAGGTTCCAGGAGCCTATCTCAAGTATCCCCTGTTAGCCTGCCGTAGTTTAGTGCTAACTTGATGTCGGAAATCGCCTCTTGGACAATTCTAGTGACTAGTTCTTTGACTGAATTCACTAGTCCATCCTGCTGTTGCTTCGAGATCAAGATGGTATTATTCTCGGAGTGTTGTTGTGCTTTTGTTGCCTGTGCGGAGGACGGTCAGTTTGTTCATTGTTGTGGCCTTTTCTGCGGGGCTTGTTGTCGCTGTTGTTGTTGCTGTTTCCCCCAGGTAGAACATCTGGGGCATTCTCTGAAATTTGCCAGATGTTGTCCCTGGCAGTTCTGGTCGCGGGGCATCTGGCATTCATCACTGGGGTGGTCCTCACCGCACTTTACGCCTTTTTTTGCCTTAAAGCACGCTCTCTACGCATGGTGGTACCATTGGCAGTTGAAGCACTGTGTGGGCTCAGTTGATTTTCCTCTATCCGTATAAGTTGAACCGAACTATCCGTTGAAGTCCTCTATCTGTATCTTTATGTGCATCAGGTTTGTGATGCGCCTAGTGTTTTCCATATTCCCTTTGTCCAGTGTCAGTGCAAACATTGGTAACTTCCTCCAGTCGCTTTTTTTATGGTCATATTTTTAACTGATTCACAGTCAATCTATATATATAAAAGAAAGTCGTGTTAGTTACACCACTTATAACTCAAGAACGGCATAACAGATTTGGCTGAAAATTGGTAGGGAGGTAGCTTAGAGCCAGGAGACGGACATAGGATACTTTTTATCCCGTTTGACAGCGTTCCCGTGTGACTTGACATGAAACGTCAGTCACTATAAAACGTGGTATAACAAAAAAGAATCAGACTTGGAATAACAAAACGCAAATGACAGCTATGTAATTGACGTAAAATGACAGCTATGTAATGACGTATGGATGACAATTTGATATTTGTAAGAAATCCATATTAAAACTATTTCTATTGTGTGCCGCACGCACACATTCTTATTTGGTTAGTGGAAAGAATTCAGCCTGACCAAATAGATGATATCATATGTGCCGAGATTCCTGATCATGAAGTCGATCCAGACCTACATGATGTTGTTACTACTAATATGATTTATGGACCGTGTGGTGCCATTAATCCCCAATCAACTTGCATGGTCGATGGAAAGTGCTCTAAACGATATCCACGGAAATTAACGGCGGAGACTGTCACTGGCAACGATGGGTATCCGCTGTATCGGCGTCGATCACCAGATGACAACGGTCGAACTGTCACAATGAAAGTGAAAAGAATGGATTTCGTTGTCGACAATAGTTGAATTGTTCCATATTCGCCACTTATTTCTAAAACGTTCAAGACACATTGCAACGTTGAATACTGCAATTCAGTTAAGTCCATAAAATATATTTGCAAATATGTCACGAAAGGCAGTGATATGGCGGTTTTTGGATTGCAATCCTCAAATACCAACGATGAAATTTCACGCTATCAAGTTGGTCGTTATGTGAACTGTAATGAAGCGATTTGGCGTATATTCGCATTTCCAATTCACGAACGTCATCCTACTGTTATACATTTGGCGGTGCATCTGGAGAATGGTCAACGAGTATATTTCACGGCTTCGAATGCTACGCAACGTGCTGAAACACCTCCAGCAACTACATTGACCAGTTTTTTTTGCAATCTGCCAAAGCGATCAGTTTGCACGAACTTTGCTTTACTCGGAGATGCCACGTTATTATACTTGGAATGCTTCATCCAAGAATTTTCAAAGACGGAATCAAGGTGATGCGGTTCCTGGGTATCCAGATGTGCGTTCTACTGATGCTCTTGGTCGTATGTATACAGTTCATCCAAAGAATGATGAATGTTTCTTTTTGCGGTTGTTGCTGGTAAATGTGCGTGGGCCAACTTCATTTGAGACACTACGAACTGTTAATGGTGTAATATTCCCAACATATCGTGCTGCATGTGAAGAATTGAACTTATTAGAAAACAATACCCATTGGGGATACGACAATCGCTGAAGCCATTATCTCTGCATCTCCAAGTCAGATACGCACATTATTCGCTATCATAATTTCGACATGTTTTCCATCAAATCCATGTAACCTGTGGCACAAATACAAGGATAGTATGTCAGAAGATATTTTACATCAAAGTCGTGTCAGTTCCAGAAATCACGATATTGAGATGAATGAGGAGATACATAATCGTGCTTTACTCTTGATCGAAGATATGTGTTACCTCATGTGCGGTAATTTATTAATCAGGTTAGGAATGCCAGCGCCAAATCGTGAAATGAATGACGCATTTAATCGAGAATTGGAACGGGAACGTGAATATGATCACCAGGAATTAGATTTAGTAGTTCAAAGGAATGTACCCCTGTTGAATTACCAACAAAAGGAAGTTTATGATACTTTAATGAAGGCAATCGCTGATGAAAATGGTGGTTTATATTTCCTAGATGCCCCTGGTGGAACTGGCAAGACATTCCTTATGTCATTAGTTTTAGCAACTGTTCGGGCGAGATCCAACATAGCGGTTGCAGTTGCTTCTTCTGGAATAGCAGCCACATTGTTAGAAGGATGCCGTACGGCTCATTCAGCATTCAAATTACCGTTAAATCTTCAAACTATTGAAGAACCAACGTGTAATATTGCAAAACACTCAGCAATGGCCAAAGTTTTAACGGCATCGAAAATCATCATCTGGGACGAATGCACAATGGCGCATAAACGTGCATTAGAAGCACTTAACCGAACATTAAAAGATTTACGCAATGACTCGAGATGTTTTGGAGAAGCAATGATTTTACTGTCTGGCGATTTCCGCCAAATACTGCCAGTAATTCCAAGATCTACGGCTGCCGATGAAATAAACGCTTGCCTCAAATCGTCAAATCTATGGCGCTATGTGAAGAAACTGCAGCTGACAACAAACATGAGAGTTACATTGCTTAATGATACATCTGCTGAAGATTTCTCGGAGCAATTGCTGACTATCGGTAATGGTCAAGTACCTGTCGATGAATCGAGCGGATTAATATCATTTCCAAATAATTTCTGTAATTTTGTCTCATCAAAAGACGAACTTATCAACAATGTATTTCCAAATATTATTTCTAACTACAAAAATAATGAATGGTTGAGTGAGCGAGCAATTTTAGCGGCTAAGAATAAAGATGTAGATGACCTGAACTACATAATTTAAAATAAGATCATTGGAACAATGCATTCATTCAAATCTATTGACTGCGTCACAAATGAAGATGAAGCCACCAACTATCCAATTGGATTTTTAAACTCTTTGGACGTGCCTGGCTTACCACCGCACAATTTACGCCTAAAGGTTGGCTCCGTAGTAATCATGCTTCGAAACATAAACCAACCAAAACTGTGCAACGGTACGCGTTTGGTGGTTAGTAATTTGATGAACAATATAATTTACGCTACGATAATGATAGGAAAATTCAAAGGTGAGGAAGTTCTCATTCCGAGGATCCCGATGATCCCAACCGATATGCCGTTTGAATTTAAAAGACTTCAATTTCCGATACGTCTTGCATTTGCCATGACCATCAACAAATCACAAGGCCAATCCTTAAAAGTTTGTGGTTTAAATCTAGAACATTCATGTTTTTCCCATGGTCAATTAAACGTGGCATGTTCACGGGTCGGAAGACCATCTGCGTTGTTTGTTTTTGCGCCTGATAATAAAACAAAAAATGTCGTGTATCACAAGGTACTTAAGTGAAGAGCAACCTATGTACTAAAATACAGAAATAATAATGAATGATTAATGTAGTTATTTAATTTTTTTTTGTATTTTTTCCAAAAAAAAACACAATCTGCTTATTTATTGCCATTAAGGCGGAACAAAGTTCGCCGGGTCAGCTAGTATATTTATATATAAATTTCTGTTTCTGGTTATCATATATGTCTGTGGCCTTTGTGTTGGAGGGTAGGCCTCTCAAAACCATTTTGGTTTAATGTCTTGCGCTAGGGGGAAGGCTATGCACTGGATTGGTTAGTTTTGTTAAACTCATTGACGAGTTTAACCATTGTCCTATAGTCTTCCGTATTTTTGACTGGATGAGTGTCTCAGTTCCACTTCTTGATAACTTATTAAGATTTATTATTTTTTTCTTTTTTGCAATGTCTAGGATCGCTCCTGTCTCGCAAACACTCTGTAATTTAATTACAGGTGGCTTTGGTTTCCATGTTGTGAGATTTGCCTGTTTTTCCGGCTTTTGGGTTGTTTTGTCGTCGTGTGTTTCCATAGTCTGGAGTTGAAACGGAGTCGGAGGGCGAGGTGAGGCGCGCGCATTATCTCCCCGATGCACTGGTGTCGCTAATAGCGGGAAGTTTTCTTCTGTTGGTCTCGTCTTTTTCCCTTTTTCGGGCTCTTCTGTTTGTTGATGCTTTTTCGGCTTTTTTTGCAAGTGTGGGGAGTTTTGTCTTTGGGATTGTTCCCGTAGACTTCCGTATTGGTGGGCTTTGCAGCTTTTTGACTTGGTTTTCCCAGGTGTCCTGCATATGGCTCTCTTTTAGGACCGTTTTAAGTTCGTCGAACTTATTTTTGATATGCCGTCTGATGGTCTGTTGGGATTCCAGCATCTGGGCTTGTAGCTCTAAGACTTTTGTCTCAGTAGCGTTATTTCTTCATCTTTCTCCTTCAAGAGCATCCTCAAGGTTGCGAGCTCGGACTTTTCGTCCTCGTGCGAGCTCGGACTTTTCATCCTTTCTTCTATGCTTTTTCCGCTTTGCACCTGCTGATCTCTTAGGTGTTTCATCGTCTGAGTCTGAGTTTTCCTTTGCCTTGCTGTCCTCTTTTTCTTTTCTTCGGGTCTTCCTGTTTTTGGGGAGTTTGTAATCCCCGTTGCTCCCCGTTCTGCTTGCCATCTCGTCTGTGGTCTCATATCCATCGTTCGTGTGTTGAAAATGTTTTAGTTTGTAATTAACAAACTTGAAGGGAGGAGGAGGTTAAGAGTCTCTATCTTTGACGACTCTGTTTTTTGCAACCTCCGGAACCGTTGTCAGCACTGCTTCTGGGTGTCTACCAGGTACTTTCTCCGATGTTCACACGCTAGGTCAGAACCAGAGAGGGATTCTCCTAAGTTTTGCTCCTCACCTGCCCTGGGACCGTTGCTGCCAGATGTAGATACTAAAATACTACATCTTACAGTGTCATCCCAGACGGAGCACAGTGAGCACCCCGATTTTTATGTTTTATAAACGAGATTTATGATTTTATATTGTCCATTTCGAATGAGATCATGTAACAGATGCTCTCTGGATTGCCTAGTGGCTGGACTCCGCAGGCCTGACCGCAGATTTCTTATTGGTCGACCCGGAATCGATATAGCACCGGTTGTTAGCCGAATTACAAGACATATCTATACCTATTGCCTGCCTGATCCTTATACCGTTGATCAATTCCTTGGTCTCTCCGCCTGCGGGGCCGATTTCTCAACTCCAGGACAAAAGAGTATACTTCCGCTTACCAACTGGCCAAAATCTGTCTGGCATTTGGCCAAAGGCCATTCTTTAGTAACTGGGGGATTGGTTACACCGGTAATCACTGGATCTCTATCTGCGTTAGCCATCCAATTGAATGTTACCCGTCTTCTACCGTGTAGAGGTGAAGTCTTCCTTCATCGAGATTAAGACCTTCCGTCATTTCCTAATCTTTCCAGACTTGAAAAGCTCTAGAAATAGGAAAAGAAACTGAGATTTCTTTTACTACCGATTTGATTTCTATGCTTTTAACCAAAAATTAGAGAGCATTTATAGTGAATTAACTTGTGTGTTAAGCAAATTGTCTTTTGTAAAGCGGTTTGTTCATAAAAATTTCTCATATCATGTAATGATGTATTAGTTTTAGTTTAGTATTAGTATTATATCTGAAGCTATTTTCTTGTGGAATTTTAAAGTAATTACTATTTAAATGGGAATAAGCCACAATTAAAGGTTAAAGTACGTTTATTGACGTTTCAATTTCCACTTCGGAAAAAAAAGATTTCCGAAGTGGAAATTGAAACGTCAATAAACGTACTTTAACCTTTAATTGTGGCTTATTCCCATTTAAATAGTAATTACTTTGATGTAATTTCTCCAATATTTTGAGGCTATAAGAAATTAACGATATGGTTTGTCCTTTCCAGAAGCTTCAATTACTAGTTATTGGTTCCTTCATACTCTTTATTGAATTACAAATATATTTCTAAATCGTAAAAAATGGACGACTGAAAATATGGGGTCATTGAAAGATTAATAACCTTCCACAATCGCATTTTGGACATCGAGATGTATAGAGAAATAAGTAAATTCTTTAAATCAACTTTTTTTAAACTCGACTGAGAACTTATTATCTTTCCCTCGTATGTTTATGCAATTTTAATGAAAATCGTAACTGTTAAATGCCAAAAATAAACAAAAATCTAGTTTCCCAAAATCAAAAGTATGCCACTTGTCATTTAAAACTGCAAAAATTACCAGAGCGACAATGATATCTTAATAATATGAAAAATATGTGATAAGTACTATCATATACATAGTATGTCATTGTGTTCCGCGATTGTATTGAAACTATCAGTAGTCTACTACATTTTTTTTAGTTCAGTAGGTGTGGGCTTTGTTGAATGTAGTGATTGAACATTCGCGAAATAATATGAATATATTTGGAAAAAGCAGATCTTATGAAGTGCCTTCAGAGGATATTTACGATGAGTATTGTTAGTTGAAATATTTTTCTATATATTTTGTATATAAGATAACTTGTTTTGTTACTGTTTGATATGGGAATATAAAATTTTAAGAGAATTATTGGACCACGGCATCTTCTAAATTCTAATGGGTTCGAAAATTAACGTATAGGGATGTACATTCTATTCACAATACTGTCTATTTGATTTGTAGCTCTTACATGTAATTTTTGCCTTCTTATTTGTTATTTTTGTCGGCTAAAGTTGATTTGTGTTATAGTTCTTCGGTGCATTATTCTGTATTTAGTTTTACTTTCTTTATTGTTCAGTTTATTTTATCAAATATTCGCTGTTCTATAGTTCTGAACCGTTGCCTGTTTTTTTTTTCCATTTCCTCCCAGTGTTTTTTTTTTATTTACAAAAACCCGCTGCAACCTAACAAGGTAGCGGAACGGTAACAGTAAGTTATATTTTGCTTAGTCAATTAAAGTCTTTTAAAAACAAAAGTAGGTTATCTATAGCGTTTTTTGAATTTAAAATGTCTTTAAGATTGTTTGGTAAATGGTATTTAATTCTGTGACGATTGAACTTTTCGCAATTTTTCACTAGCACATGTTTTACCTTTAGGGTTGAACCGCACTCATCACAAATTGGGTGTTCTTGAACAAATGTTCCTGAGAAAACTGGGTAAACTGGGTATGTCCAAGTCGTAGGCGGAAAATAATTATTTGCTTTCGTCTGGATACCTCGGGTGGTTGCCATGGTCCAATCTTATTTTTTATCTCCGGAAGCTTTGATGGTGTGGATTTCCATTTATTGTTCCAGTTCTTGAACAGTTGCTTTATAAAATAGCTTTTTAGATCTATACTGGGGTGATATGGGGATACTGTTGTCGTTTATGCTTCTTTGGTATTTTGTCTGCTGCTTCGTTATCTGCTATTCCAACATGTGATGGGACCCAAAAAAACTTGATGCTTGTATCTTTAGTATGTAATTTATTTAGTTGTTCCTTTATTAGTAAAGCTAATGGATGCTGCATGTATATTTTCCTGATTATTTGTAGTGATGGCATAATAGAATTAGTCACGATTAATATTTTGTGTCTAATTTGCATTTGCGTGTAGTATGGCTTGATAATTTGAATACAGTTCTGTTAATATAGTATAGTTAATATAGTTAATATAGGGTTTCAGAGGGAGATTCAAGTTCCGCCAGTATATTGCAAATAAACCTGCGAAATATGACATAAAAGTCTACGCTGTTGTAGACTATCGAATGTTTTATACACAAAACATTGAAATTTATGCAGGTAAACAACCAACTGGTCCATATGAACTAGAAAACGATGCCGATAGTGTTGTAACAAGACTTAAGATATTGTAGTGGTACCGGACGAAATGTAACTGGACAATTACTTTACATCTATATCTTTGGCTAATGACTTGGAACACAACCCCGTATAACCTTAGTTGGCCGATTACGTAAGAACAAGCGAGAGGTTCCCCCAATTTTTTTAGAGACTAAATTACGAAAAAGAAATAGCAGCATGTTTGCTTGGGGAGTCGATCCCAATAAATGCGTACTTACCTCATATGTACCAAAACCTAATAGAAATGTGCTGATGCTGTCGACGTTTCACAATGATGATGAAATTGATCCAGAAAGTGGCGATGCAATGAAACCTTCAGTCATAACATTCTATAATCTAACAAAAGAAGCTGTTGGTGTGGTGGACAGGATGAAGGTAGAATATTCGACTACAAGAGTGAGCAACCGTTGGCCTTTAACTATTTTTTATTCTTTACTCAATATTTTGTGAGTTGACCGTTAGTGGCGAAATTTTGTAAATCTCCAGTGTAAATCTCAAATTGATTTGATCAGTATTTTACTAGTTTGTATGTTGCTGAGGTAATGATATTGACAATTAGGCGATGGCGTGGATTTTAGGAAAATTTTATATTCTATGTATTTATTGTACTCTTTTAGAAATTGGCGAATTTATGTTTAGATTTTTTTTTGATATATTTTGTAAATCTAAACAATACACTTTGAAATGCTTTTATCCATATCTTATCAAATATAATAACATTTAAGTAATTATCAAGTATTGCATCATTAAATAATATATTAAAAGTAGATAAAAAAACACATAATATCTATGACATCTGTGAGAAAATTTTCAAAACGATCACATATGATAATATTATCACGTAATTAAATATATATTTATTGTGTTAATTTGAAAATAAAAATTATACTTGTAATGTTTATCTATACACTTATATATCTTGTTTGGTCCAGTTAATTTGACCAGCTAAATTGGTACAATTTACTATTTTTACTGAGAAATAATTAAAATAAATTTTGAGAATGATTTCCGAAGTAGAAATCTCTTCTTTTACTTTTTCTCCTTCGGCCTTTTCCCATTATGAGTTCGCAGTTTTCGTCCTCCACAACACTCTTTTTTTCCAGTCGCCTTCTCTGAGGTCTCTATCTATCATTGCATTTTCTATGTCCGTTTTTCATCTTGTAGCAGGCTCTCTGTCTTTTACCCGGCGGATACCAATTCAATATTCTTGTCGGCCACCTATGCTCTGGCATTCTTTGTATATGCCCGTAGTAGTGCAGGGCTCTGTTTCCAATTTGTTTGTAATTAAGCATTCTACTTCCATTCTGTTCAATATTTCCTCTGTTATTTTTTTTTTGGTGATTTGTAGATATCTTTTCATAAAGTCCAATTCAACTGTTATTACTGCCATACAGCCATACTTTCGCTGCATATAGGGTAATATTCAGCACTATGGTCTGAACGATCCCTTTTGAAGATATACTTCTATACGCGCGCTCCACGTTGGAAATTTGTACGGGAGTGAATCGGTGAAATCATTAATATGTAAGATAATGAGTAAGAGAGAGACAGAAGATATATTTTCTCTCTCTTCCTCTCTCGAGAATAAAAATGTTCCTTTTGTATATATATTTAATATTATATATATATATATATATATATATATATATATATATATATATATATATATATATATTATATATATATATTATATATATAATATATATATCTATATATATATATATATATATATAATAAAGTTTTATTTTGGGGTTGCAGTCATTAATAGGGCAGGAAAGTGAAACTCTTTGTTCTTTATCAAGCTTTCGCACAATTTATTTGCTTCTTCAGGATATGCTAAAATATGGTATCAGTAAATACAATGAAATTGAAATTAAATAGAATTGTATAAAACTAGTATAAAAACTTACAACATGAGGTTAATCCATTAAATTTTCAAATTTACAAAACATTAAAACTTAACTTATTAAAATTATCTAGTTATGTAAGTACAATATTTTAATTTTTAATTTAATTTTGTATAAATTTATTATGACATTGATTATGTTGATGTTTGATTTATGTCAGAAAGACACTCGTTTCTGTTTATTATATTTTTTGTTGTTGATAACTAGCTCTTGATTGTTATATATTGTCAACAAAAAATATAATAAACAGAAACGAGTGTCTTTCTGACATAAATCAAACATCAACATAATCAATGTCATAATGAATTTGTACAAAATTAAATAAAATTAAAATATTGTACTTACATAACTAGATAATTTTAATAAGTTAAGTTTTAATGTTTTGTAAATTTGAAAATTTAATGGATTAACCTCATGTTGTAAGTTTTTATACTAGTTTTATACAATGCTATTTAATTTCAATTTCATTATATTTACTGATACCATATTTTAGAATATCCTGAAGAAGCAAATAAATTTTGCGAAAGCTTGATAAAGAACAAAGAGTTTCACTTTCCTGCCCTATTAATGACTGCAACCCCAAAATAAAACTTTATTTTACATAACGTGTCAGTCAATAATACCTAACTACTTTATATATATATATATATATATATATATATATATATATAATATTATATATATAATATAATATTTATTAATATTATTATTTATGTGATATGGTTTTTTATTATTTATTAAATGTTCATAATTATTTTAATCTTTTGTATTACAAAATAACAATCCCAATAAATCACTGTATGGCCGAGAACTGTCAATTTTGAAATACGTTTGTGTCATGTCTAATTGGCAAATATTTTACGTTTGGTTAATACGCTGGTGTATGTGAGTTCGAATCCCAATATGAATTTCCTTTTTTATTTTTGAAATATATAAAAACCCCACGTTAATTTTATTAAATATATGTAATATACGCAAAAATTATAAATTTTAAAATAAAATGAAAATTTACAACATAATCCGAGTTGTTGGTTTTTGAAGTTATACTTCTATACGCGCGTTTGACTTTGGAAATTTGAACGGGTGTGAATCGGAAATTTGCACGGGAGTAACAAGCCTCGTTCGGCATGTTAAATTATAAATTAAAACTTGTAAATATCTCAAGAAAGTTCAAATGTGTACTTATATACACAACAAACAACAATTAAATATTGTATTTGCCAATGTCGGATAAATTGACAGTTGTATCACCAAACAATTTTTTTTTTATTAATATTGTATCATGTTAAATTAAACATATGCGTAAGTAAGTTACTTATATTGTCATTTTTAAATACTTATGAATATTACATTTTATGAATTATGTTGCAGTCTATTGTATTGTATTTTTATATTAATAACAAAATTAACAAAGAATTTTACTGCAGAGTATGTGTTAAAATTTTTTTTGCATTCAACTCCTTTTATACATATATGAAAATAAAAATATATATTTTCATTAAAATATTGATTCAATCCTTCATTTACTTACTATACTCCTATTACAGGTCAAATGTTTATATACAGCAAACGATACACCATATACCTGTATACCTAATTATTTTTCTTTTTCTGCTCTCTCTTACCTATAGCATTACATATGTAATGATTGTGCATATTGACTCCCATATAAATTTGTAACGACGAACGCGTGTATAGAAGTATAACTTCTTCTTCTATCGGCAGTCCCACTGGTCTGCCACACCCGTTTTTTTATTTACTTTTTTCATATTTTAACAATTAAAGGGAACAGGGAAAAACCATATATGTCATTTCTTTTCACAACAGTAAATTGAATTTTAATGTTTAAAGCCAATTATTTTTATTTCGAAAAGGGATTATAAACCGTAGTTTATATAAAACAGAAGTTTACATTATTACAAAGTATTATAACTACAGTTTTTTGGTTTATAAAAACGTTATTGCAAAAAAATCTGCTTCAGTCAGGGTTTTGCAGGAACAAAAGGATCAACGTCACTTAAAACAGAAAAAAAATTTATTTTTGAACTAAAAAAGAAAACTAATGTATTTTTTAATGGTTTTTTATTTATCAACATGTAAATAATTTAAACTTACTGTTATAGATGAGCCAGGTTCTAAAAAAATGTCACTGCTTTTGGACTGCAAAACCGCATAAGACTCGTTAGGTCGTTAGCCTTTGCAATTGGTAAAGGACCTGTACCAAAAATTAAAAAAAATGAATAAACCTCATTTTTATTTAAAAGTTTCTCATAACTTACCATCGCACACCGGAACAGGCAGCAAAAATTCTCCACATCTTTAAGCTGAGTTTTGGTCAAAGCATTTTTGTATTAATCAAGATAGTACTGGTATTGTATGTTGGACGATAGTAGATAAGGCGGCCATGATCAGATGATGCCACTATTTCCTTCAAACTCTAAGTTTTAAATTTGCATTTAGTACATGCTTTATGATATACTCACTATCACAAAGGGCGATAGTTTGGAACGGGAATGCCTAATAGCTTCTCAAACTCTTCCGGGACCTCAAAGGGACTTTTCAAATCCCACAATCCTACATTTTTGTGTGATATTGTGATATTTATTTCTTTCAGATTATGAATTTTGTTGTTTACTACAAAATGAATAGATCGAAAAATAGTAAAGTTTTTATTTTGTCCTCCAGCAGAGTCACAGAAGATTTGCAGTTCTTTAATATGGTCTTGTAAGTAATTATTGATCGATCGGATAGCCAAGCGGGCTGGGCGGCTGGCTTCTCCTTCGCTTCACTGCGAGAGATGTCAGTTCGATCCCCAGCTCGGTGACAGAAAACAAAAAAAAAGGCTAACGCAGCAGTTTAAAATTCTAAAATGGATCTGCGGCTTAGTCTAGAATATGCTGGTATCTGATCGGCCTATGGTGGAGCAGTACGGCAAGAGATAAGGGCTTGCGGCTCGGTGATACTCCTCCATAGATCCCTACCGGAAGGGCGTGTGCCGCCTAAATACCGGGTATATATATATATATATATATAAGTAATTATTGATAAAATGAAGAAGAAAAGATGCAACTTCGTTTGATCCTTTTGTAGCCATTCCTTTATGATTAATTACTATTTAAATGGGAATAAGCCACAACTAAAGGTTAAAATACGTTTATTGACGTTTCAATTTCCACTTCGGAAATCGTTCTCAAAATACAAACATTTGTATTTTGAGAACGATTTCCGAAGTGGAAATTGAAACGTCAATAAACTTATTTTAACCTTTAATTGTGGCTTATTCCCATTTAAATAGTAATTAATTTAAAATCCTTCATGATAGGTATAAAAAACAGACTGATCAGAAGAGAGGACATGTACATGAAAGGCATACATAGCCACTTGGCGTTTATAGTACACATCGTTAGTGGCAATTTTGGAATTGAACCGTTTTTTGAAAAATTAATGCAGATGGTTTCCATTTTTTTGTTGCTTTTTTTGCAAATTTTTTGGCTTGCCTTTTCCTTAAATAGTACGCTTTAGCCTTTGTTTAATGCAAATCGGTCATAACAGTTAATTGTCTAAGTTCTCTGAGGTATCCAACAGCAATATTAAATTCTTTATTGAAAATTGTTCTGTACGTTTCATATGAGTTTAGCATTTAGATGCTTTTCCTTAAAGATATTAAACATTTTTTTGATTGTGAGGTCTTCTGGTAAATAAGTCTTTTTTGTATCTTTCAGACTATAGTGGCTCTGAGAACTCTTAAAACTTTTGATGTGGTCACATACCAAACCTTTTGTTAAGTCGTCCAGCTTCCTATGTGTTGCACTATGCTTTCCACGTCTGTTTTTAGGAGCTGCACCACTTCGTTTGAGGCTTTCCTGTATATAATTTATTTTATTTTTTTGTAATCCCATGAATGGATCAAAAAGCTTTGATACACACCGGAATAGCACAATCGAAAACTTGATCTCGATACGCATAACTTGCATCATGGAAACTGGCAGTATTCTCGTTTCGACGAGGCCTTCTATGCTGGACAGGTAAGACCGTAATTAAACCAGCTAAATAATAATTTTGCTTATCCTGAGAGCGCAGAGCATTAAAATTTCTTTTCTTTGTGCTTCATTAATTACCTCAAAGCACTTCAAACTCATGATACTGCGACAACAAGATAAAGCCACTTCGAGAACAACTTTGGAACCGACTCACGCATGACGTCACCGCACGACAAAATTGTATGGGGAGTTATGGGAAAGCATAGAGTTTTATACATTTTCGTGATATTAAATAATTGAAATGTTTAGTTTATACATTGGTGAATTATACTCATACCAGTAAAATAATTCAATATACATATGTATTGTACTAAAAAAACTCATAGTTTTTTACGGCAAAAATGTAAGAGCTATCTAGACATTCAGAAAAATACGGCACTTAAAATAAAACGCGTCAAATAAAAAAGTGGCTTAAGAAATAATAAAAAAACTCAAGTTTCAAAAAAGTATTAAAATTTCAACAATATTACATATATTTGATTTATTTTACTTAACAATTTTTGCAATTTTTCTTTTTTATATTTTAGACTTTTGTTCCTCGATAAACTCAAAACTCGCATTCGAAAACACACCCGACATCTAAAAAATTGTTTTTTTACATCATCAGATGTTTGAACTTGAACTGATCTTTCCAATAAAGATTTTTGATAATTTTTGATGCCAACTTTAATAGTGTAACCATTGAATTGACCAAAAATGTTTTCTAGTTCATGGCAGTTCATAAGTAATGTTTCTGAAGGTTTTACCAAACCGCCTTCTGAGAGATGATTTACCCACGAGAACGATATGTTACTACTTGCAGCATTGCCCAAACTCTCTTCATGTCGTAGTTTGAAAGCTATGAAACCAGCTAAATTTTCTAGTCCATCCCAATACAACTCTTCCATTTCCAAATCTGTTTGATGGTTTTCATTTTCTGAAGTTACTGAAAGATTCAATTGACTAAAGATTGGCTTGGCTATCATCACCGAATCTTTTGTCATTATCATAATAATCTAAATTCAAAGAGCTTCCTGTTTTTATGTTTTAAAGCGAGATCTTTGTTGTTTCTGGTAAGTTACTTACAAAGTAATTGTAGAGCCCATTCTTACATATGGAGCAGAATGTTGGCAAATGACAGTAAAAGGAAAGAAAAAAGTTGACACGGTTGAAATGGACTACCTAAGAAGAGCTTGCCGTATATCAAGAATAGAACGTATACCTAATTCTGAAATTAGAAGAAAAACAGATAGAGTACATACAACTTCTGAAAGAATAGAAACTAGACAGTTAATATGGTATGGACACGTACAGAGGATGGACGACAACAGATGGCCAAAAAGAGCTATGGAATACAATCCAAGTAATAGAAGGAAACGAGGAAGACCAGCCAAGTCTTGGATACAAGGTGTTATGGAAACCATGAAAGATAGAGCCATTGATGAAGACACCTGGAGAGATAGAAAAATATGGCGATCGAAATGCGGGAAGCGGCAGAAGCTGTAGGATCCCCGCTTATATATATATATATACTTACATTGGCTGATAATGAAATAACTTCATCATTCCGGCCCATAATAAAATTACGAAGACGGTATTTAAATTGTAAGGGAGATCGATGATCATATAAACCTCCAATCGCACGTATTACTGAGCAGAATCTTTCCAAGCAATCTTGATTTAAATTGTATGCTGTTATATACTTGATGTTGAAATCTTTTTTTAAATCCAGAAAGAGTAGTTGCAAAGATTTAGTGCTAACAATAATACCATGTTGAAAGGGCAGTTTGAAGTGGATGTACGAATATTTTTCACAAGATTTTCCATTTTATCTAGAATAATATTTTGCTCATTTAAAGATGTTTTGTTGAATTTTTGAATTGAATATATCAAACCATTTCAGCACATTCTAGCCAATTGATGTTATTCTCAAATTTTCCCAAAGACCCCAATCCAGTTAGTGCCCTAGAAACACTGTGTGAAAACAGTTTTGTTGCCAACTTAACTTCGCTGATTTTGTGAACAATATTCAAATCACCGCGTCTTGTATACTTGAGTAAATCGACTATCGGTCTGACATTGATCAAGTTTCCATTTAAAACATAGCCAGAGCCCAAAAAATGATTTCTAAACAATTTTGTCATATATGGTGCATCTGCGAATACATACATTTTTTTTTCCAGATGTTGGATTTTCAAACCAGGGCTTGTTTTCAGAAATATCCAATCGTTTCCTCGAACCTCAATTACTGCCACCCAAATCTGAGTTTATAGCATAAACCGAATAGTCAATGTTCTCCAAACTCTCGATTATTTCAAATAATAATTCTTCTGTCATTTCTGGCAAATACCCCGGGCCATAACAACTTGCACATATTTATGAGGTCCCAGAATAATATCCCGTTTTTTATCATATTCAAACATTGTTTGAATTTTGATTTCATCGAAAATAATTATACAGGCTTTTTCCTGTTTTGTTAGCCAATAATATTTCATGAGCCTCAAAATTATTTTTAATATTCCTAGAAAAAATATTTGCTTGTTAGAAATGTACCTAATTTAAATAAATTTTAACAATCTTTACCTGGACGAATTTCTACATTGGATACCCATCTTGTTAAGGTATTAATTCCAGGCAGAGGGTATCCTCGTTTACGTAATAAACGATAAGATCGTGGTCCTCCTGCATACAGGGAAAGTGCTGAAGCCACATCTTCAATGGACCATTGAATTTGTTTTTTAGTTTTTAATTTTCGCAACTGACCTTAAGTAAAAATTTTTTCTACAGCATCTGCCTCTGACTTTATTTTTTCCATCATAATTCGCAATTGTTTATTTTCTTTTTCAAGTTGCCCAATTTTTTCTGCATCTTCAATTGAACCAGCCTGAGTGACAATTGAACGTGAATGACAACAGTAACTATTTTCTTGATTATTACCTTCAATTTCCATGTATACTGGGTTGTCTTTGGATACTACCGCTGGCGATACACTAGAATGTAATAAATTAAATCAATATTTAATCAACATATTTTCTGGCATTATAAGTACTCACTTATTATCCAATATTTTCGACTATTTATCTCCTTTTTTTTTGTTTCTGCCTGATGTTTTCTATTAGATTGCGATGCAGAACAAGAAAGGTTTTCAGTTAGTAAATAAGCATTCCATTTTGTTTCTGGATAACCCAACAGTTTTTCTTTCAGCTGGCAATCAGATTCAGTAAAATGCTTTGAGCAAACACTTGCTGTAAAAACGGTTATTTTTCTTTTTGCATGCATTTCTCAACCCAAATGTTGGCAAGGTTTTTTGCCGCGGGAATGTAAAAAGCCGACACTTTGATGGATTTTTCAGTCTTTTGTTATTATTGCTATTGCAACCAATTATGGCACAGTTTACCATTTTTAAAATATCACAACCTACTTCTAATTATATTTAAGAATTTTATTCCGAAAAGCTCATCTAACACTATATTCACTTACGCAAACTGCATAACAAACACAACGTAAAATAAAACATTTATCATTTTAAAATCCACAAGGAAAATAATTCCTGCAGCTGGCTGTATACCACGTATCACAAAAAAGAGGTTAATCTTTGTAAATGGGTATATTTTTTAAAAACCCTTAAAAGGGCTACATCAAAAACACGAACGTTTTCGGAACAACAGTTCCATCATCAGGTTAAAAATACCTTAAGCTTACAGTTTAAAAAGTTAAGTTTTCCATAATGGTTACAAATCTCCTTCTTTAGGATTTTTAGTTGAAAGGTGTTCCTTAAGGTGGCTGGAACATTTCCTGGAGTTTTAATTCTACAAAAGGTTGGAAAAACTTTGTAGGTTGATACATTGTGAGATGAATTGATGTAGCCCTTTTAAGGGTTTTTATAAAATATACCCATTTACAAAGATTAACCTCTTTATTTTTATATTTATTTATCATTTTGTCGTTCGGTCACGTAGTCATAAAAGAGAGAGAAAGTGTTATTCATACGCGTGGCTTTTTCTTGTTGTCGTAGTATCATACTTTAAACTTACAAGCAGTTACAAAGCTGTCCAGATTCATGACTCATGAGTCAATAACTTCAACATTTTAGAGACCTCTGACATCCGGCCGGTAGTCTTCCCTTTTTTTTTGAACGCATAATTTTGTTCTCAACGGACCCCTCCGAATCACTATTAGCCATAATCGTTTATTAATATTTACAAAAACAAACAAGAACTTACACTTTTGCGGTTACAATAATACTGGCACGTTTCTTAAAAATTAATATTGCACAAGCCGGTTTGTTTACATTTTACATGACATCGCTGGTTTTTTCCTCTGCACGTTTGGACTAATCTGGATTTTATTCGGTACGCCATATTTTAGACATTGTTTAACGCCGTACTACGGTAGTTTTTTCCCACTTTTAGTACTCTAAAATATAGGTCGTCATTCGAAGAATTTAATGACGCCTCTATCGAGATTTTCAATAAAAAGTGAAATATCTGTTTTTTTTTTCATGTACCCTTCACTTAATATATCGTCTCTTGTAATAACACCATCTTTCTCATTCAATCCATCTTTCTCAGTTGTCTATGTATATATTTTCCATTCAAAGAATAGCACCATTTAGTCATAAATTTAGGTTCCGTCTTGTTTGATCAATCAATTCATCGTATTTCCGGTGTTTTCCCCTATCACAATAAAATTTGACATCAATAGTATACTACTCCGAGTTACGATTATGTATTAACTACACTTTTCAATAACGTAACAAATTAGTATCAAATAAAGCACAGTTCGTCAATAGTCCAGTCCTTAAACATGAACAGTTAAAAATATTGTTCTGAAGCTATTTTCTTGTGGCATTTTAAAGTAATTACTATTTAAATGGGAATAAGCCACAATTAAAGGTTAAAGTACGTTTATTGACGTTTCGATTTTCACTTCGGAAATCGTTCTCAAAAAGCAAACATTGGTTTACTTAGTGAAAAATTCATTCATTTGAAGTTAATCAGTTAAAAAAATGACATCAGTAAACGGAGTAAAAAAAAGCAAAGGAAAAAAAATGGCTTTAAATCTTGTGTACTTTTTTTAGTTGAATTAATGAATATTTTTCACCCCGGAATATAACATGACCACAGATATTGTAATATAGTTAAAAATATATATGAAAATGCCACAACAACCATAAGTCTACATTCAGCAACTAATAAAATAAAGATTAAAAGGGGAGTCAGGCAAGGTGATACCATGTCACCAAAGCTGTTCATTATTGTTCTTGAGTATGCATTTAAAAGACTAACATGGCAACAGAAAGGAATATCCATCGATGGAGAAAGATTTAACCATCTACGTTTTGCGGACGATATCGTGCTTCTGTCAGATAATCTGGGAGAGATCAAAGACATGCTCCAAGAACTGAATGACATACTACAAGAAACTGGACTGGAGATAAATTTCGAGAAAACCAAAATGATGACCAATATGGTTCCCAGCGAAGAGATACAAATCAATAACAACAAGGTAGAATTAATCGATAAATAAACATACTTGGGTCATGAAATTAGAATAACCAGAGACAACCAAACCTGCGAGCTAAATAGACGAATCACGTTGGGATGGGCGGCATATGGAAGGATGAGAGACATTTTTAGAACAAATACCCCAATTCACCTGAAAAGGAAGGCATTTAACCAATGCATCTTATCAGTCTTGACCTACGGAGCAGAGACCCTAACTTTAACGAAAGCTACTGCCGAAAAACTGAGGGTAACACAAAGGCGAATGGAGAGATCAATGCTGGGCCTGACCTTGAAAGATCGCGTGAGAAATGAGGAGATACGCCGACGAACTGGCGTAGACGATATTATACTGCGAATCAATAAACAAAAGTGGAGGTGGGCTGGACATGTTGCTAGAATGGAAGACGGCAGATGGACGAAGAGATTATTGGAGTGGAGACCAAGAGCCGACAAGCGAAGTCGAGGCAGACCACCCACCCGATGGACCGACGACCTAAGGAAAATAGAAACAAACTGGATTGCAGTAGCTAGAGATAGAGAGCACTGGAGACGTTTGGAGGAGACCTATATCCAACAATGGATGTGAAAATGAGGCTGGATGATGAATATAGTATGGCTCATATCAGAAAGAATAGTAACCGCAAAGACAAGAATGGAGAAGAAAGACCTGAACATCATTGGAGTATACGGCCCAGAACATAACAAGCCTCAATCAACAAGGGAAGCGTTTTATGACCAATTACAAGTAATAGATCAAGTCAGAGGGAAGATGATAATATTGGGGGATTTTAACGCTCGAATAGGCAATCAAGTAATACCCGGAATTAAGCAAAAGCATAACGAGGATGTAAAAAACGAAAATGGAGACGAACTGATGATAAACTTCTGCACGAATAACGAACTTAGAATAAACAACACAGTGATTGACCATAAATACCAACACAAATATACATTTAGTAACACCCGTGGACAAAGATCTATGATAGATTATGTTATAACCAACCGAGATATACATCCATCGAAAATAATCGACGTAAGATGTCTCAACTTGACCATAGCCTAGTGTTATGTAAAATAAGATTCATCCTGAAATACTTCCCCCCAAGAGAGCGGCGCCAACACAAACAAAAATCAAATTTGTAGGACTAAATACGGAATCCACGGAATACTTATAGAGGAAAAGAATATCAGAGAAGATCACTGGGAATGAAATATTAGAAAACGCTACCATCGAGGAAAGCTGGGGAAAACTCAAAAACAACATAACTAATGCAGCAACCGAATCACTTGGAGAGAGGAAAGTAACGAACTCTAACATATCAAAAAAGAAAATACCATGGCTTAGAGAGGAAGTGAAGACAAAATAAATATTGAAGAGGAAGAGGTAAAGGGAGCATTAAGGAAATTAAAAAATAGAAAATCGCCAGATGACAGAATACCGAACCAACTCTTAAAGTACGGAGGATCAGATCTGACCAAACAATTATTAAAACTAATCCAAAAAATAATAGAACAAAACAGAATTTTTCATTTGTAAATTTTTTTTTGTTTTCATTTCCCCTGTAATTTTCCTCTGGAAAATTACAGAGGAATTAATTTATTAAACAAAACATTAAAATTAACAACCAAAGTGATAACAAATAAACTGAATGAAATTATAACACTAGCAGAAGAACAACAAGGTTTTAGGTTGGAAAGATCATGCACCGATGCTATATTTATAATGAGGCAAGTGCAAGAGAAATCATTAGAATACAACAAACCGGCATATCGATGTTTTGTTGACCTTACAAAGGCATGTGATCGGGTCAAATTAAAAGACATTATCCACTTACTGTACGCAAGAGAAATACCTCTAGGAATAATCAAAACGATCGAAAATATCTACCAAAACAACACAATAAAAGTAAAAGTAGAAGAAGAACTAACCGATCCTATTGAAGCTGGCAATGGGATACGACAGGGAGATTCCCTGAGTCCTCTATTGTTCAACCTGATTATGGATAAAATAATAAAAAAAGTAAAAACTAAAAAAGGATACCAAATGGGAGAAAAACAACTTAAAATAATCTGCTATGTAGACGTCGCAATACTACTCTCTCAAAGTGAAGATGATTTACAACGTATGCTGCACCAATTTAATATAACCGCCAGAAAATTTAACATGTTAATTTCCCCAACAAAGACAAAATGCATGGTTATAACAGCAAATTTACTAAGATGTAAATTGGAGCTGGAAGGTCAGATCATAGAACAAGTGATGGAGTTTAAATATCTAGGCATCTAGCTACGGAAAGCTCGAAACGGAAGTGGAAGATCAAGTGTGTAGAGTAAACAGGGCCACAGGCTGCCTAAGTGAAACAATATAGAGAAACAAAAATATCGGGAAAGAAATGAAAGGCAGAATTTACAAAACAGTCATCAGACCAATAATGACATACGCAGCAGAATCAATACCTGACACAGAGAGGACAGAAACAGCCGAGATAAAAACATTTCACAAACAAAACAACAGGGTAAGAAATAGAAGATTAGAATGGAACGATCATATAAGCCGAATGACAACAAATAGAGTAGTAAAAATGGCAAGAGACGGTTGCCCAATAGGAAGACGATCAGTAGGAAGACCACGAAAACGATGGAACGACAACTTACTGGAAGTACATTGAAAACAGAGGCATGTCTATATAAGAAGAAGAAGAAGAAGAAGAGGAATATATGGCTTAGAGTATTTCGGAAGATATTTTTCGGAGGCATGTAAGTGTAATACGTTTCTTTTGGCTATGGATATACTTGATCATAAACCCCTAAGTTACTAAAACTATAGTTATTAAAACATTTAGTTATTCGTGCTGTTCATGAACCTTACAGGAAAGAAAAATCATTGGGGAAGGCAACGGGAAACCACCCCCTAGTATAATCACAATGGATCAAGTCAATATAGAAACGACCCTTAGTCCCGGGCACATGACATACTTAGGACATGTGATGCGCAATGAGAAGTATCAACTAATTCAACTAATTTTACAAGACAAGATAGAAGACAAAAGTTCTCAAGGGTGCAGAAGGACATCGTGGTTGAAGAACATCAGACAGTGGGCAGGAATGACTACCATACATCTATTTAGAGCAGCTGTCAACAAAGTTGTATGGACCAACGTGATTGCCAACATCCACAGAGGATAGGCACCACAAGAAGAAGAAGAGCTGTTCATGAGTGTCATATAAAATATAAAAAATATAAAATAGATTAATAAAACCGTTTAAGAATACTTTAATAAAGTAAAATAGCTATCTAAAGTTCATTCGTTTAGCAAATTCCCATCTGTAAACATGAGTACGTGTTGATATTCGCCGTCTCATTGTCAAGAGGCTATTAAATATAATTTATTGCCTTAAGCCAGACAGATTCTCATGTTACAGATTCAAACTTGCCAGCATGTTTAAATTCAAATTGTATCGTGTTGATTTTTAAGTTAATATATTGTGTTATATTTATGTTACCTATAGTTATTGTTAAGTTATTTACTGGTCGTGTTATTTTTTAGAGTTTAGTTTAATTGTGATTTAATGATTAAATTTTAAGAAATTCTTACACTAATAGTTTCAAAAGTAAATATTTTAAAAACTCATATGATACACATCAGTACGACCCTGTTTGGCTTTCACGTGCTTCTGTTGACAATTGGGAATATGTATATTGAATGAAGTTTATCAAATTTTATTAGGACAATTAAACACTAGAGAACAAATTATTTATAGTCCAGTCGTTAGAGTTGATCTCTAAAAATCATACGAACAAACTGAGAATTTTGCCGAAAATATTAATTTTGGCACCCCAAAAAGGAGTCCTTATGTGCAAAAAATGTGTTATTTTTTCTCGAGGTGTTCTGGACGCAGAAATGTTACATTCTTAAAAAACGCTATCCTGAGAAGACAGTGTGTTTGATTAATTTTTATTGTTTTTTAATTATCACACCATAATATCGCATTTACGAATACCATTGAAATCCATGACCATTTTAAAAAGTTTTTTTAACGTCTCTAAACAAATTTTAATTTTTGTACTTAACTCTTTGATAAAGAAAATTTTACATACGGATTCAATACGAATTTTAAGTAACTATCGGTGGAATAAAAGTAGCAGTCCTCGTAAAATATTCCAATTTTTATACATATTTCAAAATATTTCATCTATCGAATCCATCACTAGTTTATTACCAATTTCCGCCATATCCTACCCCCAGTAATAATTTTAGATCTAACAGACCGTGCTAACATCCGTGTAGATCACACACCGCAAGCGAATCGTTTCGTCAGTGTATCGGAATTATCATTGTAAAAAACGAGACAATAAAACAATCGGTAGTAGAGCACCATCCCACGCTACTGGCCCCGGAAAATCTGAAGCTGGACGTTGCACCATCATGAAAAACAAAAAGAAGTACACTCTCGGTAAACGAAGATACAGTTAAATGTGATTTTTATTATTTGTTTTTATACAGTGTGATCTAGGTTAAATGGAAAGGTCGTGAGTACATAGTTGTTTCTACTAGCTTCTTATAGCTTTTATACAAGAAATAATGTTGTGTTGTAATAATTAATGAGATTTTATTAACTGAAAAATAAAGCACTGATGAGTTGTAAACGTTTTATGTATTAAGAGGACTCTTTTTTTTTGGACATAATTACTGATTCATCTAAATACTTGACAATCTTTTATGTAGACCATCAGCTAAGTCTTAGTTCGCTTTTGCAATATGCGACAGTTATTTTTTTTTGCTATTTTCTCCACTGTTTGATATATATTATTTTTTCTTCAAACGTCAAATAATTACTTATCTAACTTGATCCTGTCAAAGCTTGATGTCTCCGCCAGCAGCAGTTTTTTTCCCATTTCTTTACGGCGGAGGGAAAAATGTTGTCATGGCAACAATATGAAACATGTCACAAAGCAACAATACAAATGTCATTAACAACAATTAAACATCATTTTTATTTATAGTAATATTAAAAGTACAATTAGTTAATGAGGCATTTTCAAAATTGAAACCGTGCAAAAATGTTCCCGACTCTTGATACGCATTGGTAATTGTTGATGATACTGATGGTCGAGAACAACTTTCAGCAATCATTCCCGATGTTGGCGAATCATGAGGGTTTAAAGTTTTTTGAGCATTATCGTTCTTATCGGACTTGGAGGGCCCCAAACGTGCTACTACTGCATCATTAGCCGCGGACTCAATTTCGTTTAGGTTTTCCATTTTCGCACTAAATTTGCGCTTGCGGTTGCAACAACAATAAGCTGTCTTTAATAATTGCAAACAACTACTATCAAACAACTGTAACCAGGTAGACGCAAATTCCACCGACGACTTAATTATTTTAATTTCTAACATCTAGACGACTTTGATAGTTGTCACAGTTAATTTCGAGTAAAAATAGCGTATAAATTGTACTAATTATGGTTGAAAATTGCTACGTTTGAAGAAAAAATAGTATACTTTATTCGGCAAAGAAGCGACTTTTCTTGACTTGCCCTCTATTACGCGCCTCACTTCGTTCGGCGCGTAATATCGGGCGCGTCAAGAAAAGTCATGCTTCTCCGCCTCATAAAGTAATATACTATTATATATACATATCTTCATATTTTTCATATCCACATATAGCCCAGGCTATGGGGGAAAAAGTACTCTCTAATCCAGGAATTTATGTGGCCTAGGTTATAAAGGACAACCTCAGGAGCAATCCCCCAGTTCATTCAACAAAAAATGTTTGGTTATTGTTTATTGATGAGCGTTTATACGAGTAGGTGGAAAATACGTATTTTTCGAGTTTTTTTCATTTTTTGCCTAAAGTAAGTGTTGTAATGGGTAATTTCTGTATAGATTATGAAAGTGCTTTAAAAGACCTCAAATTTGAGACGGTATACGTTCAATTTAATTTATTTGTTATTGCAAAAATGACGAATAAAGGTCAAAATTAAAAAACGTAATATTTATTGCAAAATTGCTTTTTTATTTATTTCATATGTATGACATTCACGACCTTCAACTTTGAATGCTTATAGGATTGCCAAAAAAAATGGTAGAGGGCTAATTCTTGTTTCATTCTCTTCCTAAAGCCGTAAATTTTCATAATCCACTGGAAAATAATGAAAATTTATATTTACCCTCCAAATGTCTAATTTGCAGATTATTGTAGATGTCTTCGAGACGAAGATTTAAAAAAAAAGAGTTTTCTACGACCAATAGGAGCCGAGTTAGCATATTTTTTTTTTAAATCATAAAGGCTTTATTAATAACAATTAAGAAACAAGTCTGGCGTCATTTACTATTTAAAAACCTATATTTTCAAGTATTTATATTCTCCTTAAATTAACATTATTATTTTTATTGTTAAAAATGACGAATAAAGTTTACGTTTTTTCAATGTAGCACCGAAACCGCATGTGGCAAACATTGCGGATGCCGTAAGCACGGCCTAAAAAGTACGAGAATGTGCGAAAATTGTAATGGAGAGAGTTGCGAAAATTATCATACTGCTGAATTTGAACTAGATGACGCAGAAAAAGAATGTGAGAGTGAGATGGATGTTTTGGATGAATTGTTATATGATTCTGAGGAAATTGTACAACCTACTAAAAAAAAGAAAAATAAATAAAAACTAAGCATATTTCTGATTATATAAATATTGAATCTCATTTTAAAACCATATAAATAAATTACAATTATTTTACTGTTTATCTCTTTGTTTTACTAATTTATTCCTTCTATCAAAGTAATTTGCAATTTAAGATATACGTATATAGGATGTTTATTTTAATTTATTAAACCAATTATTTAATTTCTCATGAAATTGTACTAAAAATCTAGTTTGACCAAAAGTTTTTAAAATCAATTTTTTTGAATTTTTTTTTGGAAAATAGATTGTTTTTAAATATAAATTTTAATCATTTGAACTTTACTTTAAAATAATTTTTCACTGATAAAAGATTACATAGCGAGGCAGAGTAAGTATTTAAAAAAAAAGATAAATACTGAATAATAGTAGTCTATATTTTAGAATATTAATTTTTTTTAGAAATGGGTATGTTTTATGGGGATGTTCTCCATAATAATTTGGTAGCAGATTACATTTAATAGTATTGTAAAAGTAAAAGAATTGAAAAAAAATTTGAATATTAAAAAAATTTTTAGGGGGGTTGTGGGTGGTTTTTTAAGAGCGAATGTATTCCAGATGTTATTATTTCGACGAGCTACCCCAGATTAAAAAAAAATCATCCAAATCGGTTTATTTTTCACCGAGATATTGCAAATTTTTCCGAGCTTCGCCATATTCGTTTCTTAATTGTTATTAATAAAGCCGCTGTGATTTTTTAAAAAAATTATGCTAACTCGGCACCTATTGGTCGTAGAAAACTCTTTTTTTTAAATCTTCGTCTCGAAGTCAGCCACAATAATCTGCAAATTAGAAATTTGTAGGGTACATAGGGGGCGCTGCAGCTCTAAATGTTTATAACTGCAATTTTACAACTTCATAAATAATTGTTTTTAACAAGTTAAACATTTTTTTCATTATTTTCCAGTGGAATATGAAAATTTACGGCTTTACGAAGAGAACGAAACAGAAATTAGCCCTCTACCATTTTTTATGCATATGAGCATTCAAAGTTGAAGGTCGTGGGATAAACTAATTAACGTGTCTCAGTAACAAGTTAAGCGATCTAGGCCTACTACGGCTCATTCGATTCATAATTTTATAGGCTTGAATGTAATATATATAATAGTCTCCCGTTTTATACCGCTGTCGCGGCTTTGGGAGTATAGCAGGGTAGTCTGCTATATCTAGGGCCTACGGTATACAAGGAAGGTAACATGGCCAGTGCTACGCTTCAACCGTCTATTATTACCCCTGGTTTTACCCAAGGTACTCATTTTTATTCAGGCTGAGTCGACCTGGGGCCTATAGACATTTTTAAAATGTCTAGATGTTCTTGCCGGCGGTGGGATTCGAACCCCGGACCACCGGCTTGCGAGTCAAGCATCCTACTGCTTGCGCTACGCAGGCCCTGAATGTAATATATTTGAAATAAAAAAAAAGCAATTTTGCAATAAATATTACGTTTTTTAATATTGACCTTCTTTCGTCATTTTTACAATAAAAAATAAATTAAAGTGAACGTATACCGGCTCAAATTAAAGGTCTTTTAGAGTACTTTCATAATCTATACAGAAATTACCCATTAAAATACTTACTTTAGGCAAAAAATAAACAAAACTCAAAAAATATTAATCAACTGGGGGATTGCTCCTGAGGTTGCCCTTTATAACCTAGGCCACATTACGTAAATTCCTGGATTACAGTGTAAAATCACTTTTTTTCCCCACAGCCTGGGCTAATACACGTTTCCTTCATCGTATGGAGAATTTCTTTTGGTCCTTACATTTTCTAATGGTTCAGCTAGCAGGCAAAGCAGATGTATGTAGTACTTCATGTCAATGTTAATTACATTTAATGAACTTTAACCTTTAATATTTTAACATTTATTTATGTTCATGAACTTATAATTTATACTTCTTACATTTCTCAGGTACCAAATGTTGCTTTTTAACATATAGAACCTTTTCTACTTAAGTTATAAGTTAAGCAATATACGAACAGTACATTACAAAATTTATTCTATTCACACTCCATCTCAATAGCACTCTCAAATACATCAATTTAAAAAAACATCCTACACATATCTGCTTTCCATATTCCAGGTACCAAATGTTCAAAAAACATATAAGGCCTTTTATAAAAATCTTTAGTTCTTTATCTGTATAGTTAGTTGCCTACCTGTACTCACAACTTTTTACCAAACTTTAGTTCACCTACATTATTAAGAATTTTTTAAATTTCCCAACGTAATTTTAGGATAAATCATGCTTCAAACTACAACATATTGATCGTTGCTACTGTTATATATTAAATTTTAAATATTGCTAGCTAGTGTCATATTCAGACACATACCTTAGGTTACATTCCGACTTCCGTCCTAACATGTCATTTTAATCAATTGCTATCAACAAGTCCTCGTAGACACTTCGTCTCAGGACTAGCCACATCCAGTGGAGTCTTATGTTGCCACGTTATCTATTCCTGTTGTAACTTAATCATCATAGTTTATAAAGTTATAAAATGTAACTCAAAGTTAATTTAACAACATTTAAAGGGTTTTGACCCATGTATTTAGTGGCTTCAAATATGTACATCCAGTAAATATTAACTACACTTTTTGTAATAACCTTGGTCAAAATTTTAAATTTCATGTTTGATTTAATTAAAGTGGTTATACTTTTAGGATAGCACTGATGATGGAATATTAATCCCGAAAACTTTCTGTGGTGTAACCCGATATGGTTTTTAATATTATACCTTTTATAAAGGAATTTTTAAATAAATTTTTTGTGAGACATGGTATACAGCCAGTTAGAGGACTTTAGTTTCCTTGTGGATTTTGATGTTTTGACTTTCTCAATAATAATGCTCTCTCATAAAAATATGTGAATTTAACATTTTTATAAACTATAAATTTTATTGTTACAGTGGCGTCGAAAAGAAGGTTTTGGAACCCAAAGAAGTGGTTCCGAAGAAAAAACAAAAACAGCAATGATGAAGTCGTCGTTGTAGAAGTTACCGAAATCGGAAAAGATGCGCTGCGTAGCAGGTCTACCAGTGAACTTTCCGTCGCCGAGGAAGGGAGAAGAAGGTTGGTTACATTTGTTTCTTACTTTTTACAGAAAATAATTTAAAAACCAAGTATTCAAAACCACTCATACACTGATTCGGTATATCGTTGACTAATTTGTTTCAGCTTATTTTCGTTGAATAGAAATTTCATTTAATGTTTATTTTATTCTATATATATTTTAGCAAAGCAAGCCCCATAGCATGACAATAAATTATATTTCAGTTAAGTAGCAACTACTATGTTTGTTGTTATTACAACAATTTCATCTCCTTTCTGTACACAGAAAATTATTTTTTATTGAAGGAAATTAATTTAAAATTATTTATTTAGCTTGTGGCTTACATCCCAGAATGGGCAATTAAATTTTACATTTATGCATTATGGAAATCATTTGAGTTACAAACAGATGTCTAGTTTTTATATACATTGTAGGTAAAAGTTTATGGTCGGTATGGACCTTACGTGAGATGGAGTGAGAAACACCTATTTAAAAAGAGAGAGGTATATTAGGTCCGCCCTGTATATCGTCGAAAATGCAATAGTGGAAATAATAAAAGAGGGGAAGTTCAACGTTGCCAAACTTATTGGTTTTATTTGACCTGTTGTCTTTTTAGCTTTGAACAATGTTCTAAGGTAATCAAATTTGGGCGAATTGATTTAAATGACAGCTTACTGTTTTTTATTGGGAATATGCCACAATTTTCCTTTACAATAAGTTTAATTTATCATTTTGATTTCCATTTCGGAAATCGTTTTATATAAATAAAATTTATGAATGTTTCGTATTGTAAGTAGGATTTTCGAATTGGAAATCTAAACATCAAAATAAGCTTATTTTAAAGTCACATTGTGCTTTATTCGTAATAAAAATAATAAACTGCATTATGACACCTCAATAAAAAAGCTTTATACAAAATTATTTGGCAACGTCGCGTCGTCAAAGTAAGGATACTGTGGTAACGAGCAGATTATAACTTGAAAAATAAATGAAACAATACAAACAGTAAATAGTACATACATTTTTATTACATATTATTATTAAATCGCGAATCGTCTAAATCGACATTTAAAAACATAAAGTTTTTCCACTTTACTTGTTGTTAACGGTGTTCTTCTTTTATTTAAAATTAAACCATTAAGTATCCATAACATTTTGACGCTTGATTGATTGATCATCAGGAAATATTTCTTGAGTTTTCTGCACTTTATAACAATGTAAGTTGTTTCTTTTCAAAATATTTCTCACTGTTTTTGTATTCAAATCAACTTCATTGGCAATTTGTTTACTTGAACACGGTGTCGCTTCAGCCAATGCACAAACTTGAATTTCTCTAATTTCTCGTTCTTAAGAAATTTTCTTTTCGCGAGGTTGATCTGATGGGCAACATTTTTTACATCTTCCATTAGTACAGCCAAACTTTTAAAATTGATGAATAATGGCCTATTGATGGACTAATTTTCTATAGGTATTGGCCTATTTTCAAAAGCCATAATAAATAAATTAATAGTTTCTTGTACTGAATTGCCCCCAAAGTACCATTTTATTATTTGTACCCTTTCTTCTGTTATATAAACAGTAGGCATATTAAATTTTTATCTTCATACGTACGCGGTTACCTCCAAAAAGAAATACATAGCATAGCGTTCGGCCTATTTCTGTAACATTCAAGAAAACGGACGAATGGCGATGTTGCCAAAATTATCTTGTTTTATTGGAGATTACGTTACAATTTCGTCAAATAAAAATGCGAATCTGTAAATTTTTCATGGATTTAAGGAATTTTGTACCAGTATTTGTGTTTCATTTTTAATATCATCATCTAGTTTTAAATGGCAATATAACCGCGCCACTGATTGCCAATTTTTTTAATCAATTCAATGTTTTAATTCAAGTATGTAATAAGGCAACCCTGCCGCTTTTTCTTACACCTAAGCTGGATCGGAAATAATCGTCTGGCGTTCACTAATGGGTGTGCCTAAGGAATGTGGAGGGGAGACCAAGGGGAAATATGATTGTTATCTTTGTCTATTTACTGAAAATATGATTTTATATAATGTGTTCCATTATGTTCATGTCTATTTCCTATAATTTTTAACTCATGTTTTCTTATCGC
The DNA here is from genome assembly GCF_040954645.1 of Diabrotica undecimpunctata. Classification (NCBI taxonomy): domain Eukaryota; kingdom Metazoa; phylum Arthropoda; class Insecta; order Coleoptera; family Chrysomelidae; genus Diabrotica; species Diabrotica undecimpunctata. The sequence goes on along the minus strand of NC_092811.1, from coordinate 35,700,612 downwards.
CTGTATGAATTAATGCTATTCTTAATCTGTATAACGTACCTAACTACCTTATTTTTTATAATTAGGTCCACAATGAATTATTTTTCGTGGGTACCGGTATCAATGTTTATTGTTCTTAAGCTACTTTACATTCGAACAATTTACTATTGAATCTATTTTAAACTTAAAAGGGTGTTTAAAATGGTCAAATACTTACTCTTAATAAGCTAAATGACAAACAAAAGCTATTACGCCAACGAACGATGATGTTTATTTCTTAGAAAAGAAAAATATCAATTACTTAAAATATATGTCTTGCACCAATGCTCTTCATAAGAGTCTGTACTGCAAAGTGACCGCGAAACGCATTATAGTCTTTTTTCTTTTTGCTTTATATCGGTTCTTGCCTCAGGTTCTTCCTATTTCTTTCCGGCTGTTACTCTTTTCCCGTTTTTTTTTCATTTTACCTTTCACTCTTATTCGATTTCTCCCTATCTTATTCCGCACTATAATCTCGTCCTCTTTCTATCTCTCTTATTTTTACTCTCGTTCTTTCCCTTATTTTTATTCTCTTTCTTATTTCTCTTTCCCTTTTTTTTTCTTCCTCAACCTCTTTCACACATAGTTTTTTATTAAACCAAAATATTACAAAAATGAGTTTAATAGCTCAAATCTGAGATTCATCGTGATTTTATTGTGTCTAAAATATCTTACACGCATATTAAATAACGACAACATTCGATAAGATATTTGAGATTTCACTTTCTTTCGAGATAATATGATTATTTGATTATCAATGACTTCATTACTATTTTACAGCATTATTGTTTGAATGATTTACCGTAGCGGTTCAGTGATATGAATGTGTATTCGTGTTTGTGTTTATTGGCACTGCACCCCGTTTTATAAGGTACTGAATTTTTATTACTTTTTATAAACATATAAAATGGTCGTTATGGTTATAGCTCTTGCTTAGTATATGGTGGAGGTGATGTGTTTTGTGAAAATCAGGTTTATTCAGTTAGTTGATTGTTTTTAGAATATAGTAAGTAGGTATTGTAGTAGTGAGTTTTCCCATCACCATGCGACGGGCGATCCAATCAATTGCATCTACAATCACTCCACTTGATTTTTTCTGTCTTCCTCCTATTGAAGACTAGGACGACAACAGAAAATATATTAATCTGTTGTACAACTTTCATAACAAATAAGTCTCTTTTGGATAGTCACTGAACTTTTTGCGTAAATTCGTCTTATGAAATCATTTATTTGTTGGGAAAGCTCGAGTTTTGTATTATATTTTTTACCGATCACCAAATTCGCAGCCAATTTTTTAGGATCAACTAAATTTTCAAAAGAATTAAAAATTTAATTTTTAAAATAATAAACTTCTTGCATGAAAGGGCCTGTCTTTTCACCTCCAGATAAATATTGTCCTATCTGACAGATAGTTATCTGAAGGATAGACATTTATTTATAAAATAAAAGGTACCTGTCTTTTCATGTCAAATTATGTTGCGGTTACGTATCTGTAAGATAATATAAAATTTAATTCAAAACATACCAATATTTAATTAATTGTCAAATAAATCACAATGTTTTAATATATCTTTTGATTATTCAATTTGTGATGGCAGGAATAAGTTAAATTATGTAAAGAAGAATTTAATAACAAATAAAAAAATAATACATGTTTAATGATTCTTCTCAGGTTTTTCCATAACACTAAAAAATTATATAAGGTTAGCTCAACCATCTTCAACCTCAAAAAGTTTAGTAATGTCTTTTATTAATTATCAATTCATCTTTAAAATTGTCTTAATTTTGATCTCTCGCTAGGTTATACTCGTAGAATGTTGCTGCAGATTAGAACGGCTGAATCTTTTCAACCTTACAGCCACTTCCACTGGATGAAATAGTATCTAAAGTTTCCCTTCTATACATAAAAAGTTATGTTGCATATCTGGTTCTTGGATTGTTTATTGGACTTCTTAACCCTTTCAGACCTGAACATAATTTTTTCTTCAGAACTTTGCAAAATTTAGTGCAAATGATACTTGGAGGTTACTACTAAAAAAAGGTTTTATTTTAGGTAATACAAAATATTAAATCTACCGTGTATGAAAATACAAAAAACAATTTTGATCCTTTGTAAGGCACAAATAAACATTACATTTTAAATACCTGACTCGCGTTCTACTTTTTCAAGTGCTTCTGTAGCAGAATCTGGCTGTAGTTAGCTAATCTACAGTTGGAAAATGCTCAAAGCTATCCAACCTTTTATTTTCAGCTGGTCTTGCACCCCTGTAATTTTGTGGTCTTTTATTGGAGGTTCTCTTTCTTCCTCTTCTTGATCTGCAAGTTCCATTCGAAAGGATAGGAGATTTTTTACCTTTCGTTTTGTAATATTATTCATTTGACAGATAGCTCTATATTGCATCCAAGAATTTACCACCGCCAGATCCAAAAAGTGAATTATAGCTTTTAAGGTCCATTTTCTGGTTTTTATCCAGCTTCGATAATATTCGAGTTGCTGATCTACGATATCAACACCTCTCATATTCTCATTGTAAGATTTAACAATATCAAGACATGTTATTTCTACATATATTTTTATTTTTACACCACCTTTTTCAGCTACTTCAGCTTCATTTGACAATAAAACTACAGAGTTTGAGTCCCTCCACTTAACGGCCACCATATTTTGTTCTTTGCAGCAAAATTGTTCACTTTGACCTCTCTGAAGATGACTATCTGGCACAAAGTTAACTTTGATTCGATTGTTCATTACGGTTCCAGTTCCATATATTTTAGTTCACAAAGCTTATTTATTATGCGAGGTGTAGTAAAATACCTGTCAAAGTGCAAAAACGATTCTTCTGGCAATGATGTTGTTAATTTTAAGACTACAGAAGGTACAGAACATCTCAAAATCAAGAACCACACCTGTTGATGAAGCCAGTACAAAATTTTTTAATCCTACTGGTCGTGGTTTGCCTTATACATATTGACGTAAAGAGCACCGACCAGTAAAAGGGATCATCTGTTCGTCAATGCTGTAGTTGTTTATTGATCTCTCAATTTGAAGACATGCATCTCGTACATCATCTATGACAGGTTGCTCTTTCCATAGCCTGTTTTTTTTATGATTCTCAGGGGGAGAATTTGTGTCAACAAAGTGAAGGTAGGTTCTCAGTTGCATAACTCTATCCCTGGGTAAAGCATCAGATACACTTGATATTTTAAACCCAGCTTTCCAATACCAGGATAAACGAGGGTACCGAGTATAACCAAAGAGCAAATGGGCCCCGAACAGTTTTTTGATTTCAGCTGCTGTCGTATTTAATGCTTTCCCTTTTTTTGACAATGAATACATATTAGAATATAAGGCTGCTTGGTCAAAAATGTCGTTTGGAAAATATTTAAAAAAATATTTTAGGGGAGTTTCAATATTTCCGTGTTGGTATGCGAACAAATTTTTTTTCTTTGGTTTATCCTCGATACTGGTAAAACGAACGGCTTTTGACCAAGAAAATTTTTGTTCTTCTTTTTTTTCATTTTCATGATTTTGCTGTAATTCATTTTCAAATTAATATAGAATAGGTTCGTTTCTTACCAAGTTTTTGTTTGGAGGCTGAATTTTCTGGTAGCTACTATCCGACTCGTCATCGCTCTCTGTCAGAATCCTAGTAGGTTCCTGAGCCTCTCTCTGCCATGTAGGGTCAACATCCGAATCGTCGCTAAAACCTTCTACCTCTTAGTCTTCATCCATCATCCTAAGAAGTTCATCTACATCTTTTTGCTTGTCCAAGAAATCTAAAATAAAAAATAAAAAAAACACAGTTAATCCCAACCTGCACAAATGAGCAAGTAGAAATAGAAAGTTAATTTTCTAAAAAAACTGTTAAAATTTAACAAAAAAACACTGCAATTATTTGGCTAGACTAATATGAAATGTAACACACTGGTTTAAAAAAAAACAAGCTTCTTTACTATAAAAAACATACTTACATTTTAGACGAAAATTTCGGCGTTCCATCGTGAAGAACTAATTCATACTAATATCCCGCCAACCCAAAAGCACGTGGCCCCGACATGATTCAACATTGTTCTGTGATGCCTACTACACAACTATCGTCGCTCGTTCGGAACGTTTAAAACTGCGCTGTACGTATACGAGGGTACGTTAAAAATAGCCTACACAATTGTGTAGGCACAGGTGGAAAGGGTTAAAAATGGCTTTACTTTATAATCAGAATCTCCTTGTGTAAGAACCTATTTCTATCATCTCCATTTAAACTTCTTATCAATAATACAGACTAGGACAAACAAGAGACTGCATACGAAAATTGAACCCGGTACTATGGGATAAGAACATCAGCATGAAAACAAAGAAAAAAATATATAATACCATGACAAGAAGTATCCTCACTTATGGGTGTGAAAATTGGACAATAAATAAGAAAACCAAAAACAAAATAAGAGCAACAGAGATGGAATTCCTAAGGAGAAGCTGCAGAGTAACAAGAAGAGATAGAATAAATAACATGGAGATTAAGAGGAGAATGGGAATGAACTCCGACATAATAGACTACATCGAACAGAAGAGGTTAACCTGGTACCGACATGTCAGAAGAGCAGACCAAAATCGCTGGATAAATAGAATAACAGAGTGGAGCCCGATAGGAAGAAGAAAGAGAGGCAGACCCCGAAGATCTTTCAGAGATGAGGTGGACGAAGCAATGAGTAGAAGAAACCTACAGGAAGGGAACTGGCTAAACAGGAAAAATTGGAGAAAACGGTTGAGTGAAGGAATACAGTGAAAACTGTGGAAATCCTTGTATATATATATATAATATATATATCAATAATACAGAATTATTTATTCCTACCTGGTAGGTACCTAGAAAAACATATCCAAGAAGTATCACAAAAATTGTCATAATTTAAAATCAATATTCCCTGTATTATATAGAAGATTTATTGAATGTTTTGAAAATTTCCTACTACATTCTGGATATTTTGTATAATTATTCTTTTTCTTTTTTTCATATAATTGAATGCATTTTATAATTATTAAAAGAATCTGACAAACTACGTAGCATGTGCATATTTCTTATTTTGGAATTCGATACTACTATTATTTAATCAATAGCACCAATATCTCTTGAAAAAGGTTAATTAACAATATTACAATATTTACAATATTTTCTCAGAATATAGATCAATGTCGGTTTACTTAATCTTAACCTTTTAAAAAAGTGTTTATCATTACAAAAATTAAAATCAAATCAAATATTATATTCTCGCACAAACAAAAATACAAACATTTTTAAAAATGTTTGTATTTTGAGAACGATTTCCGAAGTGGAAATTGAAACGTCAATATAGGTTATTCCACGAATATACGACTATTTCTGATTATTGCGACAACGAATATTTTACTGTGCAAGTAGAAGTATGAAAGTAAATCGGTCTAATCATTATTCCAATAAAAAGGATCTACTGTTAGTATGGCATCTAAACTAAAATTATTTCAGTTAATAGATGATCATATAGACGCAAAATTTATTGTGAAATTTAATCCGAAAATAACAAAAATTTTTACGCAAAAGCTCATTTTTACGGAAATGTGTTCATCAGACATTTTTGTTGGATTTCGGTGAAATGTATACACCAAAGAGGCGTGCCGGGTTTCTTTGATATTACACTATTTTATTACTTTATTAGGTACTACAACTATAATAAAAATAAATGTAATATTTTTAATATAAATGAAAAGAAATTGGCAGAACGATGGGTTAGAAACCAGAAAAAGAATCTATATAATATTTCACTTTGTTAGTTTTAAATATTTGTTTGATTTGAGTGGATGTACTCTTAAAAGTTCCGAAAGTAACGGGTATAACATACCGGCTATTGATAGTTAAAGTACCGAGTCGTTACAGATATTAAAAAGTAACGAAGATTTACATACAGTTTCATATATCGCCGACTGATTTTAAAAACCGTCCGTATAGAGGTTTCCGGTGAAGAGAGGTGTCCGTTAAGAGAGGTTTTAGTGAAGTGTATTTGTTTATTGAAGCCAAAAATGCCGAGACGTGTTTTAGATGTAGACAACTTTATATTTAATGTACTTTCTTATTTTATTGCTGAGAAAACAAACGGGGACCATTTGCGACCTGTTCAGTCCGTACATAAACGTGTTTGTGATGCACTCTGTATTAGTGAAACAAAACTAAAGTCGGTTTTGCAAAAAGCAAAAAAAAGTGGACAAAGTGAACAAAATGTTTCACAATATAAATCTCGCCGACAACCAAAGACCTTTCCGAAGGTTGCAAATTTGAAATCCGTGACACAATATATAAAATGCGCGAAAAGAAAGAACATGTTTCTTTAGATTCAGTGCTATAATAATTAAAGGACAGAAATATATTTGAAATTTCCAGAACAAGTCTCTGGAGAGTTTTAAGACAGATTGGCTTTAAGTTCAAAAAGGAAGACAATAGAAAGGCTTTGTGTGAAAGAGCTAGTGTCGTTCACAAAAGAATAGAATTTTTAAGAAATTATAACAAATTTAAAAAAGAATGTTCTTCCTTTGTTTATTTAGACGAAACATGGATTTTTGCTTAAGGCGGTATCAAACGAATTTGGCAGGACGAGAGCATAAAATCCATAAAACACATCGATAACGAGGGAAAGAGATATATTATAGTGCATGCAGGTGGAAAACATGGTTTTATTGAGGGAGCAGATTTTGTGTTTTCATCAAAATCAAAATCAGCCGATTATCATGATAATATGAATACGGAGATGTTTGTGAAATGGTTAAAAGAAAAACTGTTGCCAAGTTTACATGAACCATCCGTTATAGTACTGGATAATGCTGCGTACTATTCGGAAATTTTAAATAAGCAACCAAAAAACATCTGCACCGTAGATAAAATAAAAGAGTGGTTAACGAATAAAAGTATTACTTTTCCTCAATACTATTTTAAGCCTCAATTACTAACGTTAGCTAAAAGGAACATATATATAGTAGACGAAATTATACATAGCTTTGGACATCGTGTGTTAAGACTACCGTCCTATCATTGCCAATTCAATCCAATTGAATATATTTGGGGGATATGCAAAACATATTATGATTGATCCAATATGATACCATATTGGATACAAGGGTTACAGTGACGAGGCAGTCTTGAAAACATGGCAACAAGTATTGGATATTACCACTCTTGAAATTTGGGGAAAAAGTGTAAAAAAATGTGAAGACTTAATTGAAGAATGGTGGATCCGTGAAGGTCGCATCAAAGCAGGTAATCCTGTTATAATTTACCATCCGAATAAGGATAGCGACGACAGTGATTATGGCTGTGAATCTGACGGTTGATGATAGTTTTAGGAGATTGGAAGAATAAGACAATAAGTAAGTTTTTTTGTTTTTTTTTTAATACTAATTGAATACTCGACTAAATAAAGTACACTATTTAATCACTTAAGTATTGTTGCACTTCGTTTAAATCATTTAATTCAAAAACTAACTTGTTTAAATACTAAACTCAATGATAGTAATTATATAATTCAAAATTTGAATTACAACTGTTTTATAAACTATCAACTCTATATTTATATCATCACTTCATATTTAAATCTAAGGTTTATATCTGCCATAACAGTATTTTAAAAATGGGGAGAATTTACTATTGTACAATTCAGCACAATAGACCATTTAAGTCGATACCTTTAACCGAATTTAAAACAGTCGTATATTCGTGGAATGGAGTATAAACGTATTTTAACCTTTAATTGTGGCTTATTCCCATTTAAATAGTAATTAATGTAATTTAGTAGGTATGTTAAAAGTTATAAAAAACGAGCTGTGTCCGATATAATTTTGTCCTGGCTATAATTATTAATTAATAATTAAAAAATAACTTTTTTTGTATAAATAAAAAAAATTCGACCCGGGTAGATATTATTTTAGATTTCGTGGATCATTCCAAACAAAAAAGGTCGTAAGTTGTATCGTTTTCGAGTTATAAACAATTTAAAACTGAAAAAAGAATGAACGATAACGATTTTCAAGGCTTAAAAACATATTTAAAAAATACCATTTTTGAAATTACGAAGTACATAAATTCAAGATAAAACCTTATTCCATCACTTTTTGACAAGTATTTTGGGCTTATTTAATTTTGAAACATTGTTTTGTAGTTGTTAATGCAGACCGATCGCCCTTTCCGATAAGAAATTTTCCTCATTAACAAATAAAACAATATATTTTAGAACGAAACATGGCAAAAATGTTTATCAGATACCTGATAAAAGGTTTAAACTTTAATTTATGTACTTGAAGTTTATAAAAATAATATTTTTTACTTGTCTTTTTAAGCCTTAAAAATCATCAGTTTTCGTTTTTTAGTATTAAATTATTTATAACTCGAAAACCATCCTTTTATGTTTCGAATGATCCAAAGAATATCTGTCGAAAAGTGTGTTACAAATAAAACAAGTCATTTTTTACTTATTAATTAATTAGTCAGAACAAAATTATATCAGGCACCCTTTATCATTATATCAAACTCAAAATTTGTGACTGATTCGACGTCTAAGGAATCAGGCACAAATGAACCAGTATCCCTGGATGACGATAATACAACAGCTGAAGTACACTCTGTTAATTTTCTCTTGGACCTTTTAGAGAGAGCAATTTCTTCCTTTTTTTCTCATGATGTTTTTCCTCAATTTCTAACTTCTCGGTCGTATCAGTTACAATTTTGCTTCGGTCTTTTCTTCTCATTTTGAAATTTTCGGGGTTATGCTTTGGGATAACCAAACAATTGTTCTGGACTTCTGAAGAGCTGATGTTTCTCGTCAGTTTCGACAATTTCTTCTTTGTGATGAATACCAGATTCTTTATTTGCCATATTTTTGCTGCAGCTTAGCTGCCATTCTTTACTTTTTGTATCACCCTCGTCTAATATTTTATTCTTATTGGTTACGTTACTAATCAAAAAGTCACTGTCATCGAAGACATATTGATTAAAAGGTACTATTCCGCATTATTTGAAACCTGCCTTTATATAACTGGGGGTCATAGATTTATCAAACACCACTTTCTGAGATATGAAAATTGTTTATTGGCTTCCCATCATCCATGAGTCCATAACACTGCACATATTATGTTTTAAATGGAGCATAAATAGCCACATACAGTGGCTGCAATTTGTTGGAACTTTGTGGCGGTAAAGTGAGCATGGTAACTCCGTTGTCTCAAACCTGCCTTTATGTTACTGAGGGTCATAGATTTATCATACGCCACATTCTGCGATTTAAAAATTTCAAAGCACGTGGTGTTCGTGTGTATTAAGGTAAAAAAAATGCTTATTAAAAGCTTAAAATTTTTTATTTTAAAGAAGATCATTTCGGAATTGAATCATTCCATCATCAGTTTAATAAAATGTTGTTAAAAACATTGTATGGCCACAGAAAAACATTGGAAGGACATCAGTATTAAAAAACAATCCTCATGGTATTTACAAAGGTAAATGCAATAGACTGTTAACTTTGTTAATTAATAAAAACTGAAAATGGGGAACATCTTACATGACCCCCTGGAGCTGGTGAGGTTTTATCGACTTACAGACTTACGTCCTGTAGTCTAGGGCTAACTGATAGAAAGATGGTGATAGATTGTGGTAGATTTTATACCTTAATAAACACGAACACCACGTGCTTTGTATTCAATAGGTATACTAGCCACTCCTGGATATCTCCACTTCATGGTTTTGTTCCAGTTTCACTTTAAATTTAAAAATTTGTTATTGGCTTTCCTGGATTTCTCATCATCCATGCGTCTATAGCACTATTATAGTATGTTTTAAATGGAGCATAAACAGCCACATTCAGTATACTTTCCGTAACACATTATGTTGCATTGTATTACGTAATTTTTAAGCCAGATTTATTGTTCATCATTTAATACCCTTCGATTATCGTAATGGAGTTTATACAATAATACATCGTTGGAAGCTTCTTTAGCTTTCTTTACGTATCGCGCTAATGTTTGATGTTTAATGCTATTTCTCTCGGCTGCTATTCTGAGGCTTAAGCTATGTTTTAGTACATCATCTACGGCCCTTTTCATAGCCTCTGTGCTAAACAATCCTTTGTTAGATTTTCTTTTTCGACCGCGACCCGTCTGTAATAAAAAATCATACTTGTAGACTGGGTTACAACAACATTGCAGGCCGCTATTCATCACATCGTGCAAAAAGAAAACAGACAGTGACAGCAGAAGATAATAGAAGGTCAATGTAAACATTTTAAAAATATCACATCTGAAATATTTTGTAACAAATTAAAGAATTTAGTGTCTAGTTCTAGCGCGAAATTGAAATGGTGACATGAAAATCGTTGCGACTGTCTCGTGGTGCACTCGTCTCAAGGTGGCCCACTCTCCCCTACAAATTTTAATAATTTGGTCATAGCCGTTTAGCAAATCCACCAGCTCTACCAGACATTTTACGGTTGTCTTGTAATTTACAACTATTGAGGCATGCTGTTGTTGTTTAGCAAAAATGTGTTTACATTTTTGATATAACATAATTTGATCATTACGGTAACGTGTCTATTGTTGGACTAAGTTGCACAACTTTTAGAAATATTTTAAGGATTGTAACATATTACAATATTCACTAGATACTAAGAACTGTCAAATTTATTGATTTTTTAAAGACTAAGTACATTCAGCAAAGAATTTTTGTAGCTCTTGTTGCGTTCTGCACATACGCTGACCTCTATATAACAATTACGGTCATCAGAAAGTAAGAAGAACGTCTATATTCAATCTAGACCCCGCTGGATTCTCACTGTCGCTTTTGGTCTTCTTCTTCTTCATCTTTGTCAACCATTTTCCATCCACTCCTGAATGTAGGTCTCTCCCAATTGCTTCCATCTTTCTCTATCTTGCTCCAATCTAATCCACTGTTTGCCTGCCACTGTTCTTATGTCATCTACCCATCTTTTTTGAGGTCTTCCCATGCTTCTTGTTGTCGTCCTTGGTCTTCATTCTAGAATTCTCCGTGTCTACCTGTTGTCATTATATCGGGCTACATGACCTGCCCAGCGCCACTTCATTTTTGTAATTTCTTCCACAATATCCCTAATCTTCGTTCTGCGTCTTATCTCGGTGTTTCTAATCTTGTCTTTTAGTGATATTCCAAGCATGATTCGTTCCATTGCTCTTTGCGTTGTTTCTAATTTTTTAGCAGATTTTTTGGTAAGGGCTACTGTCTCCAAGCCGTAAGTACAAACTGGTAGTATGCATGTGTTATATACCTTTTTCTTTAGGTTTACAGGAATGAAGGTGTTTTTCAAGATATATGCTAATTTGCCGAAAGCGCCCCATGCCAGTTGTGTTCTTATTTTAATTTCAGCATCTTGATTTGGTTTTCCTAGTTTGATAACATGACCTAGATATACATAATGTTCAACATTTTCTATGGTATGATTTTGTATTGTTATATTTGTCTGGTCTCGGCTCAGTATTTTTGTTTTGCTGTAATTCATTTTTAAGCCTACCGCTCCTGAAACTGCATTTAATTGTTGTAACATATCATTTATTTCTTGGATGTTATCGGCTATTAAAACTATGTCATCTGCGAATCGCAAATGGTTTAAGTATGATCCGTCGACGTTGATACCCTTATTGTTCCATTCTAGTTTCTTAAAAATGTCTTCTAGAGCAAGGGTAAATAGTTTGGGAGAGTTCTCCTTGTCTTACTCCCCGTTGTAGTCTTATGGGATTAGTTTTTGTGCTTTCGTCCAGCTTTATCTGCATGGTGGCATTTTGGTAGTAATATTAAAATATAAAAAAATGAAAACCAGAGGACTATATGAAAATATATTTTTAAAAGGTTATAGTAAAATCAAGAAGTAAAATCAAACAATAATATACATAAACAAACATACAATTATAACATAAGAAGAATATATAAAAACTTAAATATTAGTTAATACGAAACGACACAAAAAACAAACAATTTTAAGGATAGAACACTGATGGTTCAAACAAAGCGACAAAGTATTCAACAACTAAGAGACAAACAAAAAAAAATGTCGATTCTAAAGAAACTACCGACCGAAAGCAGTAAAATAATTTCGTATATATACCACGTTATAAAGAGAAATAATAAAAAAAAACAATAAAAATATGAATATATACACAAAAACACACATGAAATACAATCGGTGTTAGCAAAATATTAATATAGAATAGTGTAAATAAAACAAAACAATGCAAGTGGATATATATGTCAACGTTATAAAGACAAATTAATAATGCGGTACATACAACTAATTAATATAATTATTAATACAAAAACACACATGAAATACAATCGGTTTTAACAAAATACAAATATAGAATACAATAAATAAAACAACACAAATGCAAAATGTTCTTAATTGACAATATTCAATCGCGGCACAAACTGAGATAAAGTTCTAACCAAACAAATATGAAATGTATCTACCAAGTAAACGGTATACTTTTTCCATCGTCAATTTGCCAAGCGTCGGCTTTTGAGATTCTTTGATGCCAATGCCGACCATTGGCGTGGAAATTAAGAAAAGGGATCAGTTATCAAACGCATATTTCAAGAAAAATCATATAATTTTTATTAATTTTTACATAATTATATTCAGGAAAATTTCTCAATTTTTGGGCAGAAATTGTTTAAACAATTTTTTAAACAAATTCAAAATATCACCTTTTGTGCCCCAAAAAATATTTTTTAGGTTTTTGGGTGACTCTAAATAAGATCTATGTCATTTTTCTCAAAAGTTAATAGTTTTGGAGATATAGGCGATTTAAAATCCGAAAAATGCGATACCTAATATGCATTTTCGAGGCTTGAAAAATATGTAAATGAGTATTTTTGAGATTCAAGAGTATCTAAACTAAAGTATCAACATTGATTTTGGTGAGAAATCGGAGCAATATTTTCCGTAGCAGAAAAAGGTGATCTTTTGAATTTGAATTGTTTCCGGCAAAAATGTCCGACACCCCTCAACCTTCGATTTGTTTAAACGGGGCATTTTTGAATAGGACTCTTCAAAGGACAGAATCAGTTTTTTTTTCAAATGGGAGCGGGCTCACAACATCGAATAAATAACAAATTAATTCTTTCAAATTAAAGCTTGTTAATTTTAGTGATTTATAAGAATATTGGACTTATTATTTAGTTTTTACATAAACCATAATATTTTTTTACAATTATCTGTAAATAATGGCTCATTCTGTCAGAAAATTTTAAAAGATTGTCTATCCAGCAATTAAGATAGTCAACTGAAATTTAATTTTTAAACACGGCCTACTGTTAATGCACAAACAGGGTTAATCTTCAATATTTTGCTTCGAGTTAGAGATATCTGAAAAAGTTATTTGGAAAAGATGTTCCAAATATTATTATAACCCCACATAACAAAGTTTTATGTCAAAATTCGCACTTTTACTTTTTTCATTAATTGAAGAGCTTATTTCCAAAGTGTCAAATCCAAAATTTCGATTTTTTTAATTTTCTTTTTTTAAACTTTATAGATTTCTTCAAGTCTAGAATAAAGTTATATGTACCAAAACAACTTCTTATTTACCATTTAAAAGTGCATATGAAAATTGTAAAATTGTATAATTTGTATGTTAAATTTGTATGAAAATCTGTAATTTCATGGATTTCATTATATGGATTTAAGACACTTTGGAAATAAGCTCTTCAATTGTAGTCAGGATTCTAAAACGGACAGTTGGCTGTCCCGAGATGTATCTTTAGACAGCCAATTGTAGATTTAGGATCGAGATTACAAATAATACTGAAAAACTAAAATTGCGAATTTTGTCATGAAATTTGGTATGTGCGGTTACAATAAGTGGAACAACTTTTCCAAATAAGTTTTTTCGATTTCTCCAACGCGAAGCAAAATATCGAAAATTTACCCTGTTTGTGGATTCGCAGTAAGCCGCGTTTAAAATTAAAATTTCAGATGACTATCTTAAAAAAATGTGCACTATCAACATGTATGACTGTGCAAAATGTCAAATCTGTATGTATTTTAGTAGCTGATATATAGAGGTGTCTTCATCTTAAATGCGACACACTGTATAATAATGAATACTAGTGTTCAAGATGCATCGCGATAGCTGTAAATAAATTAATTAGAAGGACTGAAAAGAATCGTCAGAGTCTTCTGAAGTCGAATCATTCCCAGGTTGGATAACTATTGGTGCTATTGCCGGTAAAACAGGATATTCGTTTTCTATTTTTACAACATGAGCTTCGCAATTTTTCCACACATCGCTATTAATGCCGCTAATTATTTCTCGAATATTCTCAATGGCCATTGCGCTTAATGTTGGTGACTGATTATATTTTCGCAATCGTTTTTTTACGGTACCCCAAACCATTTCAATTGGATTAAAAATGCAATAGTATGAGGGTAATCGCAAAAGAGTATGGCCGTGCCTGCTGCAAATGGTGTCAATAACGTATTCGTTTTTAAAATTCCGACTTTTGATCATTCTAATTAATTCTTTCTTTACTGGAATCTTTTTAGGAACAGTGATGTTTTTAAGTTGCATAAATTTTAAAATTTCGTCCTTTTTCGTGTTATTATTAGGTATTTTATTTAATATGCGGGAATGATCCGACGCATTATCCATAACAATCACTGAATTCGGCGGAGTATATAATTATATTCAGGGAAATCTCTTAATTTTTCACGAATCAGTTCTAAAGTAGGCACTCTATTTTCTTTGTAAAAATTGTAAACTGTTCGCTGAATAACGTCTTTGGCAGCAGTGTCAATCTTACCCAATTTTTTATTTGGTCGCTTTCGTTTTAAGGAATGATCTGTAACTGTGCCTAATTTAATAATTGTATATATCGTCTTATACCCGATTTTTTTAATACATGAATTCTCGAAACAATTGCATTATCAATTGTAAACTGTTCGCTGAATAACGTCTTTTGCAGCAGTGTCAATCCTACCCAATTTTTTATTTGGTCGCTTTCGTTTTAAGGAATGATCTGTAACTGTGCCAAATTTAATAATTGTATATATCGTCTTATACCCGATTTTTTTAATACATGAATTCTCGAAACAATTGCATTATCAGCCATCCCAATATTTTCTTTTTTCAAACACTCATACATATTTAAAACTACGTGCAAATCTTTATTTTTTAATTCGGAGCTGTCCTTAACATAATTGTCATTATTTATTGATAACACAGAAGTTGATGCATCTTAAAAAATGCCATCCTAGAAAAATATAATATTACTTATAACTTATATTACTTATACCTTATAATAAGCCTCCGCCTCTGCAAAAGGAAATATTTTAGGGTGTCACATAGCCAGACAAACAGGTGTTCATTAGAATTTACGGCTTTGCTATTCGCTGTTGCCATAATGCATGAGTTTAAAATTAGTGAATATAACCTTAATACCATTATTAATATATCTGCAATTTTTCATGTTTCCAGGTAAGGTATAAAATCAATGAAATTTGGAAAAAAATAATACAATTCTTGAAACCGTTTTTGAGAACTTCTGAGAAGGATTCTTAAAAGTTGTATGATTTCTTAAAAGTCGATCATTATATCTATAAAAGTATTACCGCTAAATTCACCAACAGGGCAACGTCGAACGTTCAAATTCTCTCCAGACTACAATGTTGCCAATATTCGAAAATTACTTAGAGTATAAGTAATATATACAAAGTTCACGGTTGCTTTAATTCATTAGTGAAGAGTCCATGGAAATATTAGTACCTAGTTAATTAATTTATATATATATATATATATATATATATATATATATATATATATTTTTTTTTTTTTTTTTTTTTGAGAATATGTTCATATTATTTTTTAAGAGTGTCGTTCGTTGACTAGCAATTGAATAATAACGAATAGAGAATAGATAATATTTTTTAAATATAACCTTAGGAATTTTAGGAAATATGTCTGACAACCTTGATTTGAAAGGCGGTCTCTTTGATACCAGAATGAGGCATGTTTATGTTGGAAAATTATTAGTGGATGTACTATACTTGAGATGATGCAGCAACAAGATTATAGTGTATATAATATATTGTGTATATGTACTTTACCATGCAACAGCGATGCACTAGCACATTCCTACGCCAGGAACTGTCTTTCTCATAAGACCGAAGCAAAGTGTCAGGTAGGACGCTCTACTCTTAACTTAAAGACACTTCTGTCTCATTTGGCATATGGAACTCGTCTCTTATCTCAAACACACGTCTATGTCATTTGGCAGATGGCTCGTCTTGTAAAACTAACAAAAAGTCTGTTAATATATTACAAATGTTTAGACACAGTTGCGAAACTGCAACAGCTCTTGCAATGGGTCCTGAGCAAGTCCGTTATCCTGCTAAGACCGTACATTCTTAATACGTTTTTAGATGCGATAAAAAGCGACTGGAGCGTGAAAATACTTCTCGAAAATATAAAAGTATATTGGAGAATATTTTGAACAAGTTTCTCTGATAAATATCTGTCTTTACTTGATTATATCTCAAAACAAGTAACCGTTGGTATATATAGGACACCATCGAACATTTTTTCTATTTTTAAAAATATTTAAATTGGTTTTTCGTTACATCAAGAACGATTTAAGATTGCTTAATAAACGAACGCGTTTGCTGAGAAAAACAACTTTTTTCGGAAGCCCTAGGATTTACATAAAGTGGCGAAACAGCAATATCAATTACGCCAACGACACCCACTTTCAATCACTGACGTTCATCTTAATACGCAGGTAATGTTATATAACGGATATATCAGCCGGAACCCTTAAAATATCCAATTAATATATCGATAAAATATATGTTCCACTATGTCGTGTAATTTACCGTAACGCCTGCAATAAATGAATAAATTCCATAAAATAATTATTAGAGTAAAAACGTAATAATTGTTTAAAGAATCCTTTCATCTAGTATGTGCTTGAGTTCTAAAGATAGATAACACAGGTCGACATGATTTTTTGGTGTTTTGAGTTTGACATATTTGTCCTTAGCTAAAACGGGTAAGCTGATTCGGAATATGAATTCGGTTTAAGCCTATCACGTCAAAATTTTTCACAAAATAAAAAAAACTTGTGAGATATTATGTACTAGCGCAAACAAATACCTTATTGATATTTCGTAAATAGAATTAGTTAGCGTCAGTTGTTTGTATCATCGAGTTGTATTTTGTCTTATGAGTGTTTATCGCGCCATCATGTCATCAAGAAACTGTAGGAACAGTCCTGATATATTTTGTTACGTGTGTGGTGATTTAACAATAGGAAAGTATCAACGAAACATGACTTTATAAAGAAAGCTTATCACGCTTACTTCGGTGTAAAGCTTGGTGATCAGGACAAACCTTGGGCTCCACACAAAGTGCGCTTCTTTCAGTGTGTCGAACTACTGGGAAAATGGACAAAAGGTACACGTAACTCTTTACCCTTCGTCATTGCTATGGTATGGAGGGAACCAAAAAACCATAGAGACGACTGCTACTTTTGCTCCTGCGATATGAAGGGTTTCAATTCAAAAAATAAACACAAAATTCAATATCCTGCTTTACCTTATGCTAAATGATCTATATCTCATGGACCAGGAATACATTATCTTCACAACTATCCAACAGCAATCAGCAGATGAAAGTTCAGACGAAAAAACCGATATAGACGAATTCAATGCTGAGAAAGACCAGCCTCAAAAGTTTATCCAAGCTGAACTAAATGACTTAGTGAGAGAGTTGGGCCTATCGAAGGGTGCTGCACAAATCTTAGGATCAAGACTGAAAGATAAAAATCTATTAGCTCCAGGTACCACATTTTCGTGATATATGCATCGTAAAAAACAGTTCGCGAAATATTTTTCTCAAGAGGGCTTACTTATGCCTCAGTGCGTGTTGCTCACTCCATACATCTAAAAGAAATATATGAGAATCTGGAGCGTATAAATAAATAAAGTATAGCGAATATTTTTGGCAACTCTGTGGAGATCTCAAAATAATATCCATGCTTTTGTGTCAGCAGCCTGGATTCACAAAGTATCCATGTTTTTTGTGTGAGTGGGACAGTCGAGCACGAAATATATATATTCAGGGATTCTATAGTATTCACTGCCTTCGCTCTTCACTGACTCGCTCAACCGTTTTTATCTCTCTCTGTTGTCCCATTCTCCTACTCATGGCGTCGTCTACTTCGTTCCTCCAGGATTTTCGGGGTCGTCCTCTTTTCCTTCTTCCACTTTAATCTTTTTTGTTCTATATATGTTAATAATGTCTGTTTCTATTGATGTTCTTTGCTTTATTTTGTCATTACTTCTATTATCCATTCTTGTTACTCTGAAGCATCTTCGCAGGCATTTCATCTCTGTTGCTACTATCTTAATGCTGTTTTTCTTGTTTATGATCCAATTTTCCGCCCCATATGTAATAATACTTCGCACTAATGTTTTATAAATATGTGCTTTTGTCTTCATATTTAGGTGTCTATACCACTATACTGGTACTACTCCGGTATTTATTATATCGACAAATAATTTTTGGAGCCATTTGCGTAGTGTTGTTCTTCCATATTTTAGCAGTTCATTGTTTATCTTATAAGTACCAGGTGCTTTTCTGTTTTTTAATTTTTTTATTCGTTCTTGTAGCTCTTGTTTTGATATTAGTACTCTATCGTGAGTTTCGTTATGTTAAAATCATCAAGTGTCTTAAATTCAAGCTCAAGACTTTTTCATTAGCCCTCAATGAAAATTCTGGGCTTATTTTATTTTACATTGTTTATAATTGTTAATGAACCGTGCATGGCAGGGTGCGGGTGGGGCGATGATTTTTACAATGAGTGTGCAACTCATGCTACTGGACTTCAGTTGCTATCAACAAGTCCTCGTAGACACTGTGTATCAGAACCAGCAAAATTATGTAGAGTCGTACGTTGCCATGTTATCAAACCCACTGGTAACTTTAACATCTTAACATATAAGATCAAATAATGTAATCTAAATTTAAACTAATAGCATTTAACGGGTTTTTACCCAAATAATTAGTGGGTCAAAACATGTACACCTAGAAACACTGATGATGGAATACAGATTCCGAAAACGTTTTGTGATATAGCCCGATTGGGTATTTTAATTATATACCTTTTATAAAGGATTTTATTTAATTAATTTTTTTTATTTAGAAGTCGTTATACTTAGAATCTAGTACAATAATTATGACAGTAATACTAGAATGTAGAGCTAGGTATTTTCATAAATTAACTAAACACAAACAAAAGTTGACAAAGATCATGGGTTCTCATACACCTACAGCATTTAAAAATTATCAACAATAAAATACGTGAATCATGACATACGTATATAATTTTTTTTTAATTTTACTAA
The DNA here is from genome assembly GCF_040954645.1 of Diabrotica undecimpunctata. Classification (NCBI taxonomy): domain Eukaryota; kingdom Metazoa; phylum Arthropoda; class Insecta; order Coleoptera; family Chrysomelidae; genus Diabrotica; species Diabrotica undecimpunctata. The sequence goes on along the minus strand of NC_092811.1, from coordinate 35,681,160 downwards.
TGTACTAATGTAAAATGATAAGATTAATGAATTATCTTGTATTGATAAACATTTTAAAGAAATGATTTATTTCCTTTCAGATCGTCCTCTTCTATGCATCCTGGCCTCAGCGTTTCCCACGACAGCGTTTTCCATTCGCCAAATTCAGGTTCTGATATGGAACTAGATGCTGCACAAAGTTCATCATCTCTGTCGATATCACAGCCTCATGTCGATCTTAGATTGCAGGTAAGATAAAAGGATTAGTTTACTAAAACCTATATTCTTATTACCACAGATTTAATCTGTTATCTAAAAATGTTTAAATCCATTGAAATGCATCAGAACGTAGGTACTGTACAATTCTATTATACATGACAAGTATTATACTTTAAACGGAGAGAAAGAAAATTACTTTATTATATACATGCAAAATAGTGGATCCGCGAACTACGAGGGTAAGGAAGTGTTTGGGTCAGTAAACGACATAGAAAAAATTAATTTTCACTTTAATATTTGTCCAAACTTAATAAGTTAACATAAATATCAATGTACCGAAATATGTAGTATTATATATCTAAGTACATCTGTATACGTACTAGTAAATACAACTTAAAAATAATGAAATCATCAATAACTTATCAATACAAGCAATCATTAGTACAGGAGTGAATCAATAACATAAATCAATAATAATAATATCAAAATCAATCATACATAAATCAATAAAGACACTAATACTAATTCTAAACTATACTGTTTTGCAATAAATGTAACTGGTCATTATACAAGTAGCCCGTACTTGTCATGAAACAGCAAACAGTCTAATTGGTGAATAATAAAATATGGTCAGGAACAAAAGTATATCGAGATAGGGAGCGCTACCCCAGAACTCCAACATACGCCTCCGTTGACTGAGCAGCCTCCTGGAACAAAAGTATATCGAGATAGGGAGTGCTACCCCAGAACTCCAACATACGCCTCCGTTGACTGAGCAGCCTCCTCCACCCCTACTGGATGAAACGACTGTCTGTAACTGACTGGTACTGACTAAGTGATGACTGATTGATACGCCCGTTGGGTCGAGAGTTGTTTTGTACAAGCTGACGCTACGTGTGGGCGATATTTACCTAGCGATCTGCAATTTTAACGGAAGTAATTCATTTTTCTATCGTTCTTTGTTAACATACAATGTATGTCAGAACAGTCTTTTGTCTGCAACAATGCATTACAAATTTTTATTGTTCTATAGCGTCTTTGTTTTTGTACGCGGAATTTTGGCTAAATATACCGAGAGAATCAAAACTAACAAAAAGTATGTTAATATTTTACGAAAGTTTATATAACAGTTGCGAAACTGCAACACTCATGTCTACATTGATGTCATCAAGGAACCTTGTTAAGAGCCTTCCTTTTATTCTCTGACAATGGGTGTATCAATCGGGTATAACAGGTATATCAATTCAACTTCAATCAATTTAAAAAAAAAAAAACATTAATTGATTCAATTAGTATTCTATTCTAATATATTTAGTCTCTATGCAGAAATTTGCCCTTTTGCTTAGAGAACGCCGAATTCTTGCAAATATTCCAAAGTTATTTCTAAATTCGTTGCAAGCATCTTGTATCCTTAGCCAGACTTGTGCACGATTTTGCATCGGAATGGAATAAACAAATGCTTTTATGTAAACACATTATTCGCAAGGATTCAAATCCGGCGACCTTGCTAGCCAAGCAACTGGACCGCCTTTTCTAATCCAGTGGTCTTCATAGTTACCAGTTACCATAGTTATCAAGAAAGTCTCGTGCATTACTGCTAAAGTGGACCGGATAGCTATCATGTAGAAACCATCAGTTTTGCCGAATATTTATCGTCATCTAACATCATCTAACAAATCAGGTAAAACATTTTGCAGAAAATGTAAATAATCAGCACTATTTAAACCAGCAGGCCAAGGCTAATTTCACGGTTCCAAGTAGATAATGGTCAACTACTCCTATACATATGCTTATGCTAAACCTATGGTGCTGCTTAAATTCTTGAACAACGTGAGGATTGTCACCAACGTATGAATAATAATAAGCAGTATGTACATAAAAAATTCCATCTTTTGTGAATGTAGCTTCGTCGCAAAACAAAATATATCTGAAGAAATCTTCATTTTGATTTTTCTGATTTTTTGACCATCTAACGAATTCTTCACGAGCAGCAAAATCTCCTTGTAGCAGTGCTTATACTTTGTAAAATGAAAAGGATATAAATTTTCGTTGTGTAAGATATTTCCTTAAGAACCGAAGGAAGGGCTCAGACTTAGATCCAGTACTGATTACTGCAGATATGGGAGCCCGGAACAGCCTGGGCCCCAGCAACGCCGAAGACTACGTCCTTATCGGCCTATTCCGTATGATAGTGGTGATACAATGTATCCGTCTTAGGAGGTCTAGGTGTCTGAAGGGGCTCATAAATGGGTCCTGCTCCATAACCATAACCAAGATATTTCATGCGGAAAATTTTAAAATTGTGTTGTTCATGGCAGATAGTCTTCGAACGCAAATTTCTGGATTTTCTTCAACTTCCATTAAAATAACATCTTCATGTGATCCTGTTACATCATTATGTCGCCCTGTTTCATTATTTTTTGAGGTCACTGAACCTTAATCGTTGATGAAGAGCTGTAAATGCTGATGGAGTGGGATGCGAACGATTGGGAAATTTTTCATTTTGATCTGATTTTGTGACCATCTAACGAATTCTTCACGAGCAGCAATATCTCCTTGTAGCAGTGATTGTACCTTTGTAAAATAAAAAGAATATACATTTTCGTTGTGTAAGATATTTCCTTAAGAACCGTGGAAAGGGCTCAGACTTGGAGCTCCTCCTGATTACTGCAGATATGGGAGTCCAGTAACGCAGGAGAATAGGTCCTTATGGGCCTATTCCGTATGATAGTGGTGATACAATGGATCCGTCTTAGGAGGTCTAAGAATGGGTCATGGCCGATCTACCAAAACCATAACCAAGATATGGTTATGGTAAAGGGCTCAGACTTGGAGCACCTGCTGATTACTGCAGATATGGGAGCCCAGTAACGCAGGAGAATAGGTCCTTATGGGCCTATTCCGATAGTGGTGATACAATGGATCCGTCTTAGGAAGTCTAAGAATGGGTCATGACCCGATCTACCATAACCATAATCAAGATATTTCCTGCGAAAACTTTGAAATTGTGGGGTACATGGCTGATAGTCTTCGAACGCTAATTTCTGGATTTTATTCAACTTCCATTAAAATAAAAACTTCATGTGCTGCTGTTACATCATTATGTTGTCCTGTTCCATTATTTTTTCGAGCCACTAAACCTTAATCGTTAATGAAGAGCTGTAAATGCTGAGGGAGTGGGATCCTTTCGATTGGGAAAATTTTCAGCGTATCTACGTTGGGTAGAGTATTCCCCAGTAGTAAATTGAAATTTTTGTTGAATTGTAATTGTTGTGATTGAATGCCAGAAAGTAAAAAAACTAAAAGATACACTTCTCTAGAAAACGGTGTATCCTACCGACCTAAGGTAACAGTCCTTTTAGTACTAGAATCATCATCATCACTGGCTCGACAACCCTTTTTGGGTCTTGGCCTGTTCCAGGATTCTTCTCCATTCTGATCTGTTTGAATATTTTGTTTGGTATTTCGCCTTCTTCCATTCTTTCTACATGTCCTATCCAACGCAGCCGTCCTATTTTAATGAATGTTATAATATCCATATCCTGGTAAATTTTGTATAGTTCAGAGTTGTATCTTCTTCGCCATATTCCGTTTTCTTTTGTGCCCTTATATATGTGTCTCAAGATTTTTCTTTCGAAGGTGGCTAACAACGTTTCCTCTCTTTTAGTGAGTGTCCAGGTTTCTGAGCCGTATGTGAGTACCGGTCTTATTAGGGTTTTATATATTTGGCATTTTGTTTTTCTTGCGACGTTATCTGATCTTAGTTGCCTAATTAAGCCGTGGTAACATTTATTTGCAATACATATTCGCCTCCTTCACGTTATTATCAGACGTGACTAGGGATCCCAAGTATATAAAGTTTTTTAACCCCTCAATGTTGTATTCTCCTATTGTTATATTTTGTGGCTGCCTTATTTCTGCGTTTTTACTTACCTGCATATATTTTGTTTTGGTCTGATTGATTTTAAGAGCACTATTTTGTGCAGCTCGTTCTATTTGGTTGTATGCCTCTATCATTTCTCTTCTTGATCTTGCGATTATGTCAACATCATCTGCAAATGCTAGTATTTGCACGCTTTTATTAATGATTGTTCCTCGTGTATTGACTGTTGTGTCCCTCAGTATTTTCTCGATTACGATGTTGAACAAGATGCATGATAGAGCGTCTCCCTGGCGTAGTCCCTTTTTCACATCTATTGTTTCCGTTAATTCATTTTGTATCCGGATTCTACTTTCTACTTTTAGATATTCTTTTATCAGTTCTATTAGTTGTGTTGGTATATTAAATTCTTTCATTGCTTTTATTAAGAATTCTCGGTTTATATTGTCATATGCGCTTTCAAACTCTATGAAGAGATGATGTGTGTCGATGTTATATTCACTTGTTTTTTCGAGGATCTGTCGCAGAACAAATATCTGGTCTATTGTTGACTTCTGCCTACAGAAGCCACTTTGGTATTTGCCAACTATTTTTATAGCGTGTGGTCTAAGTCTTTCATAAATGACGTTGGACGTTTGACGAATTAAGGTTTAGTACTAGAATACTTGAAAATTTAATATTCTATTATCACGAATGCTTCAAAGTTAAAGACAAAAAAGTTATGCGTTAAAATAACCGTTGACCTACCCAAAACGGTACTAGAAATTCACAATTTATGGAATCTATTCAACTTTGAAAAATATTTAGAGGCATTTAAAAAAACATAAACACAAATTTAATTTACAAGGCGGCATCTTCAAAGAGTTCCAGCTACCTTAGGAAGCATTTTCGGACTAGGTGAATTAGGTTAGGCCTCCGTCTCCCGCCCACTAGATCCGGAAAGCTGCGAAATCAATTCGTCCGAATTCGATCGAAAATAGAAGAAAGATCTAAACACGTGGTTTGAAGAGGAGCGCGTCCACTGCGCCCGTACCGTCCGTAAGTTTTCGTCCGAATTAGGACGATGAAACATCCGATTCCAGCATGTTGGGTTCTAATTGCGAAATAGTGCGAAACTTGGATCACGCGAGAATGACACAATGGACTGTGTACGGCTAATTTTTCGAGTTTAGCATGAATTTTATTAAGAATGTATTGGAGGGTATCCTTTTCATTCGAAAATTTGAGCAGTGGTGGTCATTGTCGATTTGGTACATAGTACCACAAATGAGCAAATTCCCCAAACTCGTTTTTTTTTTGCGTAAAAACGACTTACCCACACTTCTCTTCTTCGTCTATATTGCCTGAGGAGATTGTTCCAAAAAGAAAAAAAAAGAAAAATCAGAAAGACCGTTCCGTAGAGCTATAATTACACCATAGAATTCGGACGAATACTGAGGCAATAGACGATCGGTGTTCGCACGATTTTGTTATAACGACCCTCGTCCGCACCTTCACGGTACGCAGCTTTCCGGATCCTGTGGACGGGAGGCCTTAAATTGTCTTAAAATTATCTAAGGAACCTCCGGTCTTCGTTTGTCAGGAGAGTTTCTAGACACCCTGTATAAGTGATACATGTATATTATGTAGTTTGTGTCTAAACAGTTGTAATCTAAGGAAAAATCTTTGAAGCGCCAGTAATTAGAGTAGCCAACTCCCCGAAATAGCCTCTATTACAGTACATAAAAGCATTATTTTGCGATAAAGCGAATAAACTGAGCCATAATTGCACTCCGTTTCTAGGAGAGGCCTAATAAACGTCGTCGGCGTCGTAACAACGATTATTTCTGTGTCAACTGAATCAGAGGTCAGTATGAAAGGTTACGTAAATTCTGATTCATTGAACGTGACATTGAACAATGAAAAACGGCAGTTTAATATTAGAACAAATTAAACAAGGAGTGTGGATTTCTCTACGTCGTCGATGTAATCGAATGTATAATATAAACCTCATCCAATAAACATGAAACTTTATATTTCCGATAAAACACCAATAAAATCAATCTCTTTTTACAACATGAGTATTGTTTTGTGATAAAAGTTGTGGTAAGGTTCGAACTTTTTTTTCTGTGCCATTTTTAAGGTCGTGGCATATTATCATGCACGTTGCGTTTCCAGCACGTAGCGTTTAGTTTCCGAAAAATATAATTTAAATGGTTTTAAATATGAACAACTCACACTACCCGGAACGTATCGTATCAGACACCTAACGTTTCCGTTCAGTATATTCGAAAACAATATTTTACTAATGCCGACGGCTACGTAACGAGTCGTAACCGGTTGGTACGGATAAGTGAATTAGATGTCCGTCGTTTTTCCCTCGTTGTTTATTTAGGTATTTGTTTGATTTTGATACAGAGTATTTAAAAAAATAATTTTCGAGGCTATTTTATCATTTATGCTTGTGTTTTTATTGCTTTGTGACAATTAATCACGGAAGTGATAAGCAACTAGGACTTTTGTACGGAAATGATACCTCTTCTTTTTAAAAATAGTTTTTGGTTTGATATATGGCTTCCTTAAATGTAGTATTTTGTTTTTTAACTGAAGGTGTAATTAAATTTAAAACATATTCAAACTGAATCCTATTCATTCTAAAATATCCATAATATTTTTCATCGTCATCAATTAATTCTTTGTATAAAGTCCAGTATTCACCTTCCGTTTTCCTTTCTTTTAGCATTGGATGTACTTTAAACCTTCTTTTTACTACAGTTTTTCTTTCTTCATCGTTAAGTAGAAGAGCAATTGCACATAATTTTTGTCGAGAATAGCGAGATCATATCTTCACCGAACCAAACTGAAACGTTCTATGTATGAAAATTTGAACGCGCAGTCCGATTGCTGGACTAGAAACGCTACGTGCCGGAAACTATACGTGCACGATAATATGCCGCGAATTTAGTTTAAAAATGATACAGAAGCGGACTTTTTAAACTTTAACATTAAAAATAACAAACAAGCTTAATATTTTAAAATAGGTACAATCTTATAGTGTTTTATAATGCTGTGCCAGATAAACGTTACAACAAATTGAATTTATGAAATGAAAAAAAAAATATTTTAAATTTGAAATCTTCACTTCTTCATTAAATGATCTGTACCTACAGTGCATTAGTCTTCTCCATCCTCCTACTAACTATTTTCTGAATTCTGAACTCTGAAATAAATAAATTTTTTAACCAAATTAAGGTACCTGTTCATAATTTATATTGGAATTTAGTGACATAATTGGACAAAATCGCTGACGGACGCCATTTTGTAAAATTATTTAAATAATTTTAAATAGAATCATATGGCAAGTAATATATAAGTTGAAAGCGCGTGTACCACTTAGTATGTTCTTAAATTTTGAAACGATTCTAGTGTCTCGTTTCCGGTTAATATTTAATGGCAACAGTATGGAAAAAGTTTGGACTACCTCTAATAATATAGTAGCCTTTAGATTTTATGAGAAATTCTCTTCTTCTCCTTCTTCTTCTCCTTCTCCTTCTTCCTCTTTATAAGCAATAATTCTGCTTGTTTATTGGCGGATTAAAACCTCTATGGTTGTCACTCCATCTTTTGCGCGATAGTCCGATACTTCTTCTACCGATTGGTGACTTTTTTCTTGGTATTTTGACGACACGAGTCTCCTCCATTCTGCTTATGTGGTTACTCCATTCTGTTTTTCTATTTTGTGTCCATTCATTTATACATTGTACGTTACATTTTCTTCCGACCTTCTTGTACATTTATATTAATTTCTTCATTTGTGGTCATTTCTGGTGTTTCCGGTTCTGGCGTCGTTTATTCTTCTTCTGCATAAGGAGATTAGGAGATACTCTCAATGCAAAAAAAACTTTATTAAATAATACGTCGTGCTTTCACATATGCAAGCTCATTAATCATTTCATTGTGATCAATGGCTTCACAAATTTTATTTTCAATTGAAATGACTGCCAAATCTGATAGCCTTTCTTGGCACATTGACGTTCTTAAATAATTTTTTATGAGCTTTAGCTTTGAAAATCTCCTTTCGCCAGATGCCACCGAAATTGGAAAGGTCAGGAATATTCTTAAGGCTATAAATATATTTGGAAACAAGGATTGTAAATTTTTCTTTGTTATATAATTTAAATTTTGCTAGAGTCTGTGATTGGGTTAAGAACTTTGTATGACAGAATTTAATTATGCAAATCAAGACCATCAATATCTTTGCATACGTTTCCTTCATGTTGAATTTGTACAGGTAAATCTAAATCCATACATGATCTTTTAATCACATCAGAATCTAGATTTTGAAAATTACCCAAAAATCCAAATAAATCGTGGCACTTATCTATTCCCCCAAAGCGTCTTTGCAGGGATTGAATTGTTGTGTCCAACACTTGAACATAAAAACTGATCTTAAATTTTTGTTTTGGATCGAATACTGTTTCATCTGTACCTTCATACGAAAATTGAAGCTTCGTCTTTCTTTGTCTTATTAATGGAAATGTTTGCTCTACATCACTTTTGTCTTTTTTCATTCTTTCATTCATTAAAATCTCGAAATGTTTGTCTGACTTTTTTTCAGTGAAATAAATAATAAGTTTTTTTTATTTCTGTATGGCATTCATTTAAAGTTGTATTTGGATTCTGGACCATTTTACTTACTATATTAACTTTTGTTAACACAAGAAAAAATGAATTTGAACGTTTTAATTTTGTCTAATAGTGACTTTGCTGAATGTTTCGTGTTCATATCTCTTGAATTATCTTCCACCAAATCATGTAAACTTTTACAATTTTCAAGGAATTGAAACCTAAGAGGGCGAATGGCTTTGACTCTGCTTTCTCATCGTGTTTCACTTACTGATTTTAAAGTTAAGTTTGGTACATTCCTTTTTGAAATGTCCCATTTGTAGGGTGACGCAGAAAAAAAATTGAACAACTCCTGAATAATTAAAAAATAAACCTACAGTCTCATATGAAATTTTAGCTGCATCATTGACACTTAAATTAAAAGTGTGAGCTGAACAAGGCAAAAACATTGCTCTGGGATTAATTTTTAGAATTCAAGCTTGAAGGCCCACATGCTTGCCAGACATATTTGCCCCATTGTCGTAACCCTGACCTCTCATGTCATCAAGGTTTATTTCAAATTTTGATAATATTTCTTCTTTTAAAAAATTGAAGAACCCTTCTCCTGTAGTATTTAAAACTTTGAAAAAACCCAGAAAGCGTTCTCTAATTTGGACTTCATATGGAGAACAATAAACGAAACGAATTATGACCGTCAGCTGCTCAACATGGCTAGCATCTGGAGATTCATCCAAAATAATTGAGTAATATTTTGCTGTTCTGAAGCAACTCAGAATTTCTTTCTGAATATTTCTTGACAATAAATGAATTAATTCATTTTGGAAGTGATTGCTCAGGTAATATGGCATATTTTGGCACAACCCTTTAGACACACCTTCGAATATGGCTCAGGTGTTCCATCATAATTGGATCGAATTTAGCAATCATTTCAACTAATTTAAAAAAATTGCCATTATTAGTCTCATAAAGATTCGTACTGTCACCCCTAAAAACAGTTTTGGTTCTATTAGTTCCTTTACCTCCGTTCTTTGACCTCTGATGAAGCGCCATATTTTCTTTAGCATACCGTAAAAATCATGTTCCATTTCTTTTCTAATTGGTTTCTAATTGTCTTGTAATTATGGTATGCCTTTTGTGTTTTGGTTGACATATATTTCAGGTAAGCTTTTTTCTTTTCTTTACAGTTTTTCTTCATTTCTGTACAAAACCATGGATTTCTTCGCCTTGGGAACGATTTATTTTTATTTATATTTCTTTCACCAAGAACTTCCTTGGCCGAGGCTAACATATTAGACTTAATTTTTGCCCAGCTTTCTTCGACTCCATCACTTTCTGTGATATATGTGTTTCTGCTTTTTTCGGTTATTCTTTTTTGGAATAGGTATCTTGTAGAGTCATCCTTTAAGCTTTCAACTTTTATCTTTGTGGTGTATTCTGGTGTTTTTTTATCACATGTATGTGTTTTCATTCGGATTTTGCACAATACCAATTTATGATCCCTTCCTATTTCTGCTGATGTTAGTGGTCTTACATCCAGGATTTGAGAGGGGCTGTAACTCTCTATTGGATAGAATATAGTCTATCATAGATCTTTGTCCTCTACTGTTTTCAAAAGTGTATTTGTATTGTTCTTTGTGAGAGAAAAATGTATTAGAAGAAGATCAGAATCGGAGATCAGAAGGTCTCCGTTTTTATTTTTGATATTATTGTTATATCGCTGTTTTATTCCTGGAACTACATCATTGCCTACACGGGCGTTAAAATCACCCATAATGATTATATTATATTCATCATTTGGAGTCTCGTTGATTACAGCCTGAAGGTGTTCGCAGAAGTTTTCCCTTGAAGAACTGTTTTGTAGAAACTAATCACTAATCCATGTCTTACAATTACACAAAATTAAAATAGAAACGGTAAGGGTGTTTCCCATTTAAAATCACTTAATATTATTTTTAAACAGCAGTGGCAGGCAAACAGTTGATTAGATCGCGCAAGATAGAGAAAGATGGAAGTAATTAGGAGGTAGCTACATTCAGGAGTGGATGGAAAATGGTTGACAAAGAGAAAGAGAATATTATTTTAATGTCATCTACTTTAAATTTATAATTTATGTCTGAATGTTCATTATGAATGAGGCTGATAAAATTAAATTATTGAAAGATTTTTTTTTCTATGAAATAATAAAGAAGTAAGAACTAACAAAGGTACCAAACGGGAGGAAAACAACTTAAAATAATCTGCTATGCAGACGACGCAATACTACTCTCTCAAAGTGAAGATGATTTACAACGTAAGCTGCACCAATTTAATATAACCGCCAGTAAATTTAACATGTTAATTTCCACAAAAAAGACAAAATACATGGTCACAACAGCAAATTTACTAAGATGTAAATTGGAGCTGGAAGGTCAGATAATAAAACAAGTGATGGAGTTTAAATATCTAGGCCTCACATTATCTAGCTACGGAAAGCTTGAAACGGTAGTGGAAGATCAAGCGAATAGAGCAAACAGAGCCGCAGGTTGCCTGAATGAAACACTATGGAGAAATAAAAATATCGGGAAAGAAATCAAAGGCAGAATTTACAAAACAGTCATGAGACCAATAATGACATACGCGGCAGAAACACGACTTGGCACAGAGAGGACAAAAAGGCTGTTAGAAACAGCAGAGATGAAAACACGATCGCAAGACACTATCTGACAGAGCTAGAGGTATAGATATACGACGTAGGTGCAAGGTCGAGAATATTTTACATTCTTTTAGATACTATTACAGAATTATTTTATTTTATGTATATTTTTTTTAAGTTTTATTAATGAATACTTTAATTCTGACCAGGAGTTTTTCTTATGATATAAACCGATAACGATACGACATTATAAAACTGTTATTTTTATAATTGGCATTTTAATCAGTTTGCATTAGTATGTATTAGTTGTTATCAGATCTATTAGTTCTATATTTACTTGTACAAAGACATTCCCATAGATATTCTATAAAATTAATCCATTTCCTTGTCAAGATAGCCATTTATCAAATCACCTTGACACCAAGATGTACCAAATCAATTCGTAACAACAATATAAGTACGCATAATTGATAAATTGCTGCCATTATTATCAACATTAACACATACTGATAATATTTTTATCTACGAAATAGCCTTGCAAATATACACATCGATGCTACTTTTACGGTTTCTGGAATATTGACATAACCGAAAAAATCCATTACGGAAATTAGAGGGACGGTCTCGCACATATTGTGATTACACTTTTGTTGCTAAATATAAAGAAATCTCATCGATTTTGATTCTGAAGTTACATTAAAAAACTTTTTCTATATTAATTTTAAGGCCTGTTTTATAATATTTTGGTTAAGTATAATATATTACTTTTCTATGAATTTAGTTACAAATAAAATGTTTCTTCCAAAAGTTTAATAAGTAAAAAAATGCATTTAACATGGATGTAATTTGTATACATTAAAAGCGCGGTAACGAAGTTGCAAAAAAAACTTAGTAGATCTACTACTAGGTGGCACCACTGTGAAGTAAAATTATTAATCTCGCATTATATTGTTTCATAATATACAGAGTGAGTTGTGAATTTTGACTGAAATTTCTAATCGTTATATCTAAAGGGCGGATTATATGTATGAAAATATGTACCGGGTGGTCCAATAAGCCGATCTCTCGGCTATATATCAGAAACTATTCATGTTATAACTTTAGGAGAAAAAATTCCTTAGTAAAAGTGGCCAAGAGAAATCGCTGGAAATAACTTTCAAGTTTCTGGGTTACCCGCTAGGGGGCGCAACCTGTGAAGAAAAATTTGAAAACCAGTTTTTTGTGAAATATGCCCAATTATACCAAGTATTAAATAAGTAAACTAGAAAGAGGCCTAAATTCCGCACAAAGTTGTTCAAGTACTTTTTTTTATTTTTTCAAATAAAGGGTGGGGGAGAGTGGGAAAGTATTTGTGGATAAATACCTATAACTTTGGTTTAGATCAACCAATTTTAACGAAATTAGTGTCATTAGAAAGAGTGTGGATGATTTAATGTACATCTACTATAAAACAATTGCATTTAGTTTTAATTGTCATGGGTGTCACTTTCGAATAAAAAAAAAATTGTTTTTCTTCAAAATGTCTAATGGAAACACCTATTTATTATAAATTATAATGGAACTGGATTAAATTCGTAACAAAATGGCGCAAACCGCATGTTGATAGCTTCTATCGAACTCGAGATATGAATAAAAACGCTTAAACATAAGTAAGTATAGTATTGACTCACCCTTTATTATAACTTAAAATTAAATATGTGAAAGATCATACAAATATCTCGATCATTAAAACTTAATGTCCAATTAAATGTTCAATTTGTTTTCCATCGTTGTCCACACAAAGATGTAATCTTTCGCGCGTAGACATAACATCTGCTTCAATCTCAGCTGTTGATATACTATTTATTGCGTTTATAATGCGCAGTTTCATGTCTACTCGCGTGGTTGGTCGAGTTTGGTACACTAAGTCCTTCAATCTTCCCCACAGATAAAAGTCCAGACATGTTAAGTGTGGAGATCTAGCTGGCCATGAAAATATACTTCCCCTTCCAATCCATTTATTTGGATAACTTGCATACAAATAATCTCGAACTCGTCTGGAAAAGTGCGCAGGACACCCGTCATGTTTTAATATTATATCTCTTCTAATTTGTAAGGAAATATCTTCCAATAAAACAGGCAACTGATTTTCCAGAAAATCCAAATATGTTTCGCCATTTAAAGTTCTATCAAAGAAATATGGACCTACGATCTTTCCATCAACTATACCACACCAAACATTAAGACTCCATCTACCTTGAACCTGCACCTCATGTATCCAGTGCGGATTTTCTTCAGCCCAATAATGCATATTATGCAGATTAACACCACCCGCACTATTAAACGTAGCCTCGTCTGTCCACAACGTCTTTGACATGATATGCGGTTGTTCTTCTAGCAGACCTAATATCCAATTGCAGTAATCCAGCCTTGCATCAAAATCTCTCTCATGTAAAACTTGGTGGAGAACTACATGATAAGGATGCAGTCTAAAAAACAGAACAACAATATTGGTGAAAAAGAAACCACTATATTTACTAAAACTCAAAAAATCTTGAAAAATCCACAATTGTTTCAAAAGATAAATCGTGCGTAAGTATTTTTAAGAATCGGATAAAAGGATAAAAGCGCCGTGTTGCCGTTTTTATCGGAATATTAAAATAACAGTTGAATCTAAAGTTTAACGGGAATTCCAAGTTTCTGACCTAAACGTTCACTTTATAATATGAAAAACCAACCTGTGATGTTTTAAAATCCTTAGAACAGTTTTGGGTATGTTGAATTCTTCTGTTGAGATTTGCCGACTACTTATATGTGGATTCTGTTGAATTAAAGCAAGAACATTGATTTAATTATCTTCGGTCATACCTCTACTACGTCGTTTAAAACAAGGACGATGAAAACTACTAGTTTCTCTTAATATTCTTGCCTTTCTTTCAAATACTTCTTTGCCTTAATGTCCCCTGTCAGGATATCTTACAGAATATATACGTGAGGCAATAGCGGCATTTTGGTGACATTCGAAATAAACTCACAATCATATCATACAATTCTGCATTTGATATACTCGTATTTTGTTACGAATTTAATCCAGTTCCATTATAATTTACAATAAATAGGTGTTTCCATTAAACATTTTGAAGAAAAACAAATTGTAATTTTTTCTATTCGAAAGTACTCTACCTATGACAATTAAAACTAAATGCAATTATTACTTAACTTAAATTTGAAAATCTCTGATCAATTGAGGTATTTATTGTTTCAGGAGCAACTCTAAAATGTATTATTTTTTCTCCAGAATAGCATTGTTTTAGATCTTGTAACTGTAGTTGAATTTCATCATTGAGCTCTAATTTAAATCGTTTAATATTTGTAACCAATAAGCGACTATTTTTTATTTGAACTTGGAAGCTGGGAAGCTTGGAATTATTAGATTAAGACGTACGTACGTCTTAATCTAATAATTACTGACTTTTGCATATTCACTGTTGAATCGTTCGCTACTGCTGGCTGCAATCTTTGGTTTTCCCTTATTTTATTTAAACGCATCTTTGCATAATTGATTGGCTTAAGTATGTGCCTAATGGTATTATTTAGGATAATATTTTTGTTGAGACGTCTCTTCGGTGAAACTGCTGAAGTGCTGGTACCAGTGTATGCGACTCTGCCTAATCGATGTTTAACGGGTCGCTTTTGAGTTTCACGTATCATAGGACTTACACATGAAGTACCATTTTTTTTGTAGTAAATTTCCTGGGCATATTTTTTTTTCTTTCTGAACGTTCTCTCATTGGTTCTAAATTCTTCTTAACTGGCGTTTCCGATGATGAAATATTCATAGTCTCCTCATCCAAATCTAGACTTAGGTGTGGTGTAATTGGCGTTTGTTCTGATTCTGAATTTTTGGGTCTTCTCCTAACCAAGCGAAACATTTTTTTGGGGGTAGCTGAATCTCCCATCATAAATATTTTGTGCTAAAAATCTGTAAATTTTGAAATCCTTGGATTTGCGCTGGTTTGGGGAAACACAACATCGCGGTAAAAGGCACTAGTAGCGTTGCAAAACGTGCAAAGACTCACATGTTTAGGAATTTACGGGTTTAATACAATCGTGTCCCACTTCAGTCTAAGAGATAATCTTCCTCCCCTATATACTTATGTGAGTAAGTTCGCTCTAGAAAGTGCCTTTAGGCTAATATGGGTTCAGCATGTAAAAGGTGGTGACCCGACTGGGCCCCTAGTTTTTATGGGTTACAATACATTGGTTCATACATAAATATTATCGTAAACGAGTGATAGTTGACACAAAACAAAATCGCACAAACCACAAGAGGTGCCTTCTCGTTTTATACTGATGGGTCAAAAATATAAGAGGGAATAGGAATAAGAGTTACTGGTCCTAAGACAATATTGACAATAGTGCTTGGAAATATTTCAATATTTCAAACAGAACTGCTAGCAATCGATTTTAGTGCTTAAGAGCGTAGGCGCAAAATTTCGGGCCAATGCTTTTTAAATGCATTCATTTTTTTCGAATCCTGAGAAAACTAATAAATATTTTTAAAAAATTTAAACGCAGAATGAAAGAATACATTATTACCGAGGGCAGAAAGTCCCTGAAAACTTCTATAATGTTTATTTTAATAAGTTACAGGATTGAAAAAAAAAGATAAAATTAAGTGTGATTTTTAATTTCAAATATCTCATTCAAAAAAGTTTTTTGTTTATTCTAAGGGACTTTTGGCCCTCGGTAATGGGTACCAGAGCATAGAATAATTAGTGGTAATGAGATAGTACAATCTACTAATCATGAGTTAGTACAATCTTCTGGTAGCTACGAAAAATACTCTTGAAGCTTTGATAAAAGGCGGAAGTCAGGATAAACACAGCTGTTATCATTAGAATAGAATAGAAATATGCTTTATTGTCACTGAAAATTGTACAATTTTATGGACAAAGCTTACAAAAATAAAAATAACAATAACAATTTAAAATTTACTGAAATTACATAAATCATCAATATCACAAAATAAAAGATAATCAAATACACAATCCATTGCAAAATATAATAAATTGCAAATTGCATAATAAAACCTTACGAACTGATGAGTTTAAGATGCCTGCATGGGATACCCAAATATATATCAAAATATTTCAGTTACTTGTATATAAACGTACTGTTTTAATTTCTCAATTATTCGTTAAGAAATTCTTCCACTGAATAATATGGTCTTTTAGATGAATAGGCTTTTGTCATTATACGGAACTTAAGGAAAGAAGTTGCAGATTTAAGTTGCAAAGGGAGATGGTTGTATAATTTTTTTGCCGAATATGATATAGATTTCTTTACTAACTCAGTGGACGGGATCGGTAAATACACATCAAAGGTTGAATTTGTGGTGGAGTAGTCATGATTAGGTCTTACTGGAAAAATATGTACATATTTACGAATTAATCAAACTGTTTCTAAAATATATAAAGAGTAAAGAGATATCATCCTTACAAGGTCGGCATAATATCCGTTCTTAAAGGATAAGGGATACAGGCGTAGATGTAGACCAAACCAAAGAAATTAGGACACGCCTTGAAACAGCACGTGCATCATTCATTAAACTTAAAAAGTTTCTTTGTTGTCGGGATCTAAGGTTAGAACTACGCCTGAGAATGCTTCGATGTTACGTCTTCTTTACTCTTCTTTATGGCTTGGAAGCGTGGACACTAAAACAACTCCATCTGAATAAGTTGGCCGCCTTTGAATTTTGGTGTTACAGAAGAATCCTACGAATATCATGGATTCAAAGAATGTCAAACGTGGAAGTAACTAGAAGGATAGGAAATGAGGCGGAAATAATATCAACTATCAAAAGACAAAAACTTGAGTACTTAGGACATGTGATGAGAGGGCAAAAATACGCATTATTACAACTTATTATGCAAGGCAAAATCCGAGGAAAGCGAAATGTGGTAAGACGAAGAATATCCTGGCTTAAGAACTTAAGGGAATGGTTTGAATGCAGTAGTGCAGAACTTTTTAGAGTGGCAGTCAACAGAGTCCGCATAGTCATGATGATTTCCAAGCTTCGATAGAAGATGGAACTTAAAGAAGAAGACAAGCGTAGATCTGTTGGACTAAACATAGAGGTAGCGTAGACACAAAAGCTATATTATATCGTGCTGTAGAAAGATCTATGTAGCCAATCGTTTCCCTTGTAATCTACAAGGCAATGGATGACTGATGGTATAGACACATATTGGATAGAGAGAAAGCAAACCTGTTAAGAAGGATAACTAGTTGGGTACCACTAAGTAAGAGAGTAGACACAGACCCAGTATATGTTAAAAAAGAATTGAAATAAACGTAGAAAAGAGTCAGAAATAAGTACGAGACAGACAAATAAGAATTGAAAAAAAAATTGAGGTGAAAATATCTACCCCTTCTACGACAGCTTATAGTTTTCTATGATAAATGATTAAAATAAAGTTTTGTCAGTTAACATCTTTGACAAGGACAAGAGGGAAATTTGCAATTTGCTGCTATTTTCCGTATCGTTTGATAAATTTCTCATTAACTCTGGTAAACTTGTACTCATCCTTAGAGAAATGTAACTATTAAGCACGCATTGACTTCGTCAATAGACTTCGTTTTTACAAGACAGTGAAGGAAGTAAAGGTAGTGGAATGTGCAATATTTAAATATTCTACTGCCTAGAGAAGTGAGAAATTTTTTAAAAAGTGAGTTTTCTTAGGATTTGTGTAAATGTCCAAGTCTGAGTATGCAATGCTTTAACATTTATTATTGCTCCTTGTAATATAAACTCGGTATATAAAAGCTGGAATTACTTGTAAACTGGTTAAAAATTCGCAAAGAATTCCAGCCGACCAACTGACCTTCAATACTTATTAATGTTACTTAAAACATATGGCTTAAAGTATACGACATGCTACACTTCACTTGAGTTGGAGGTAAACATATATTTTATTTTATCGTAGTTATTCGCGTGGAAAAATATCAAAAGTTATATTGATTTTTAATGTCCCGGATGCTATTTAATGATATTTTTTGCTTTTGAACTATTTGTACTGAGTTCTGATAAGTCGTAAATATCAAAGAAACAACTTTGTATCAGTATCAATTGACATTCAAAAACAAACAGATGTCTGAAACGTTTAGAAAATCATCGAAACTATAATTTTTTCTTAAATACAGTAAAACCTCGATATAACGGACTACTTGGGGGGAGGGGGTGTCCGTTAAAGCCGAAAGTCCGTTATATAAAAATATGGTTAAAATAAATCAAAATACTTTTTTTTGAAAATATATATGTATATATTTTGAAAATATATATTCGTCGTGAAGTGACGTTGCTGTGAATATCGACGCGCTTGGTATTGGTAATCCCGTTTTGAACAAGTTTCGTTTGCACTTTCCATATTTGCTGTTTTTCTATGATCAACAGTTTAACTATTGAATGAATAATCAATAAATGTGGTTAGATCGTCGAGATGCGATCTTACCTCTGATAACTTCATTTTTAATAGTCTTGTTTTGTCGTCTTGTTTGCTATCTTTACTTCCGTCCTCATTTTTAAGGTTCATAACTTCATCTGCTATTTCACTTTCAGTCATGATGTTATACCCACCACAGGGTCACCTTCATCTACTTCTAGCGATTGTAAAACATCTTCCTCAGCTACATGTTCTCCGGCATTATTATGTATTGTCCTACAGAAATTAGTAACCTTTAAACCCTTCTAAATCTATGTCTGCATCTTGGCCATCAAACAAATTCTTCCAACCATTTTTTAATGTTTCCTCTTTCACCTCCTCCCATGCTGCAGCAAAATTAAAAATTGTTGATTTTAAATTGTAAGACCTTAATTTTTGCAAGGTACGTTGCGCTCTTGTATCTTCTGCATTATCTCCATCGTACAATACAACCATTACTTCGTCTAAAAACTTTCTGCGATATATTCGTTTATCTGCCAAAATTATTCCCTGATACATGGATTAAATAAGCGATGTTGTATTTTTTGGCAAAAACATATACCTGAAGTTTCCATCTTCTGAACGTAGAATATTTTCAGAGGGGTGAGCAGGAGCGTTGTCTAAAAGCAATAAACATTTCACCTCTTCTGACGGTATTCCCAATTTCTTCTCTTGAAAATTTCTCACTGAAGGTACAATTTCTTTGAAAAACCAATTTTTGAAAATATCTGAGGTGAACCATGCCTTCTTAGAGCTATAGTATGAAAGGGGCATATGATGCATTATGTCTTTTAAAACTCTAGGTTTGCGAGATTTGCCAACCACTACAGGTGTCAATCTACGCGATCCATCAGCGTTAGCACAAAGCAGTGCCAACATCCTGTCCTTGCTGATTTTTCTTCCAGAATCCGATTTTTCATATTTGGCGGCTTGTGCGCTTTTAGGCAAAGTACGCCATAACAAACCAGTTAGTTAAACCAGTTTCGTCAACATTGTAAATCTGAGATTCTAATAACATTTCATTACTTACTTGCTATATTTGCTATTATTGTTTGCCTAAAAGGTTCTGTTCCTTCTTTTGGTGCAGTTGAAGCTTCGCCGTAAATTCTTTTATTCATGATTCCGTGCCTTTTACGGAAGCGCCAGAGCCATCCATCACTTGCTCTGAATGGTATGTCCATATGATTTGCTAATTTAATTGCAGCAAATTTCAATTCGACTGCTCGGACCAGGATCCCACTAGAACGTTGTTACCCATACCATTTTAAGATTCCTTTTTCCAGTGAATTTCACGAGCCAATTTCATTCGTTTTCCAAGATTGCTATGGTCTCCTACATCACACATGAATGCAAATTTATTTATTTTGTATTTGTTTTTTTTTTAAGTCCGAAAGTTTGCTTTTTTATGCCATATTGATTACATATATGAGACGCATGTGTAATATTAACAGTATGTTTTTATTTCTTTTTACATTTGACCGGATTTTTTGTCCGTTATATCCGAAGTCCGTTAAATAGAGGTCCGTTATATCGAGGATTTACTGTATTTAATTATGTACTAAATTTGTTATACTTGCAGTTCTTGCACTACTTCACCACATTTGAATTTCGTGTTTTTGGGGTCACACCCTATGCAGCGTGTAGGCATTCATGCTGTTTTTTCTATTGTTGTGCTAACACAGTACTTTAAGTTTTGGATTAGATATTGCAATTACTGGAATTAGAAGAATTTTACACAGAATTATATAGAGAAAGGGGTAAGAAAGACGGCACCAAGTTGAGAAAAGTCCAGAATGTGGGTTCAGAGGATATCCCAGAAATGACAATCGAAGAAGTCTCAAAGTCATTAAATTGAATGAAAAACAATAAAGCAGCTGGTGATGACCAAATCGGTATTGAGGCAGTTAAAGCAGGAAGAAACACAGTATTGAAAGCATTGACACAATTATATAACAACTTATGCCTTTCAAAAGAGGTTACACCATCTCAGTGGAATAAAGCTGTTATAGTAGTCATGCACAAAAAGGGAGATATAACAGAGCTGAAGAACTATAGACCTATTAGCTTGTTATCTCACGTTTATAAGTTGTTTATGAAGATAATAACTAATAGGTTGTCATCAAAACTAGACTTCTATCAACCTTACGAGCAAACAGGATTTACAGCTGGATACGGAAAAAATGATCATTTGCAAACCATTAAGTCGTTGATTGAAAAAACCATTGAATATAATAGACCCCTGATACCTATCTTTGTCGACTTTGAAAAAGCATTTGATACGGTCAATCAAAGTGAAATGCTTCAAGCTCTAACACAATGTAGAATAGATCACCGATACATATCCCTCATCAGATACATCTATCAGCATGCTGCAGCCTGTGTAAGACTTAATGAAGATACTGGGAACTTTCGTATTGAAAGAGGCGTTCGGCAAGGAGACCACATGTCTCCTAAATTATTTACAACTTTGCTAGAATACGCTTGTAAAACAATAGATTGGAACGAAAAGGGCATCAATGTAGATGGAAAATTTTTGAATAACCTTAAATTTGCAGATGATATCGTTCTTATTGCAGACATCTTTGATGAGGCACAGATAATGCTCCAAAAACTCCATACTGCCACAAAAAGAGTTGGTCTTAAAATAATTTTTTCAAAAACACAATTTATGACAAATTTAGTCCACAACAAAAACATCTCAGTAGAAGACAAAGATATTGAGCCAGTTGACTCCTATAAATACTTGGGCCATGAGATCAGAATAAGTCGAGACAACCAAAAAATCGAGCTGAAAAGAAGAATGAACCTCGCTTTGGAAAGATGAAAGATGAAGGATATTTTTAGATCTAAGATTCCAATGTGTCTAAAAAGAAAAGTATTTAATCAGTGTATTTTGCCAGTGATGACCTACGGTGCAAAATTTATCGTCTACTTTCAGTATAACCTGTAGTGCCACATTCAGGACAACATTATATTTCAACTCACATCATCCAAACCCTACAGATTCATAATTTCATATTTTTATATAACTATATCCGTTATTATGTTTAATCAAATCTTGTCGTGCCACACCCTATATAATATGTATTAATATTATAAACTTCGATAGTTTGGTTGTAAATAAAACTTATTTTGTCTTTACGAATTTTAAGATAAATTCTTTAAAAAAATGTTACAAATTTTTTACTATATCTTTGAAATTTTTGAAGAGTGTATTAAAGTTCATTGATTATTTATTCTTTAGCTCATTTTTTAGACATAACAATTTTTATACAGGAATTATTTTTTACCTTATTTTGCTTTCAACTCTTGGCGTAATATAAACTAGCTTGCATTTTAGACGGTCGGCAAGGTCTAGTTTGCGTTTTTCAGTGTAATCTTACACCAGGTGTTTTTCCGTCAATGCTGACACCTGATTCCATATGAATCATTTATGACAGGCGAGTTTCATTTCACATAAAATCAATTTTACGGCGCCATTTCTGGACACGAAAGTTCAACATTCTTGGAGAATTTACAAAACTTGAGTAATGTTGTAATAAATTTATTATTTATCAATTAATACGACTAATAATTAAAAAGAGAATAAAAGAAGCTAAGGAGAGAATGTTACATGAGCAGTGCCAAGAACTAGAAGAAACTGAGAAAAAATATGACTTTTTTAACATGCATAAAAGAATTAGAGAATTAACAGGAATAAGAAAAACACTTCAAACTAGGCAACTAAGAGATGAAAGTGGTCCACTTATAACAGATATAAACAAAAAAATGCAGAGATAGACACAATATATAGCACAACTTTTTGAAGACAAAGAGAGAACAGAAGCACCAAAAGAATTTAAGGATGATACTGGGCCTGACATTATACGAGAAGAAATTGAATATGCAATGAAACAAACTAAAGGTGGTAAATAAGTTCCTATCGAATTACTCGAAATTGTGAATACTGAATCTATTGATCTTCTTTTGGATCTATTCAATACCATATAGAACATGTATAATACCTAAAGAATGGCTCATATCAACATTCATACTGCTACCCAAAAAAGCCAATGCAAAGGAGTGCAATGAACATCGCACCATAGCCTTAATGAGTCATGTCGTGAAATTGTTTTTAAAAGTAATTCACAATAGAATACATAAGAAATTAGATGAAGGCATAAGTAATACACAAATGGGATTTAGGAAAGGACTGGGAACACGAGATGCACTGTTTGCAGTAAGTGTTCTTTCGCAGAGATGCTTAGGTATAAATCATGAAGTATATGCCTGTTTCATTGATTTTGAGAAGGCATTTGACAGAGTGCAGCATAATCGGCTTAAAGAAATTTTATTAAATAAAAACATAGACAGTAGAGACATTAGAATCATATGTAACCTCTATTGGAACCAAACAGCAAAAGTGAAAGTTGAAAATGAACTGATCGAGGATATCCAGATTCGCCGTGGGGTCCGCCAAGGGTGTATTTTATCACCCTTGTTATTCAATTTATACACTGAAGCCATCTCAGAATTAGCGCTTGCCGAGGTCAGTGAGGGCCTTATAATAAACGGTGAGCCACTTAATAACATAAGATATGCTGACGACCCGTCCTTCTGGCAGGAACACTAGAAGAACTGCAACACCTTGCTGAACAACTAAATATATATTGCAACTATTATGGACTACAAATAAATTTGAAGAAATCCAAGTTCATGGTATTTACAAAAACACAAAACATCAAAGTTAGGCTAGCACTAGATAATACAGAAATTGAACAAATGTCTTCTTACAAATACCTAGGAGCATGGATCACAGAAAACAGGAAGACTTAGACCTATATAGAGCGAAAAACAGAGAGGTAAAGAAAAGAGTATCAAATGAAAAGAACGAACGATGGGAACAAGCATGCACAGAGATAGAACGACATATCGGAGGAACGAGAAATTCAGAATCATGGCGAATATTAAAAGCACTTCAACGAAATAAGACAGAGAAAACCCAGATCGGCAAAATTAGTGAAAACGAGTGGCAAGAATACTACGTAGAACTACTTACAGAAAACCGTCCCCAATTTCAGGAAGAGAATATAGAACATGCAGGAAATGGGGCATACGACCAGATAGAAATAAGCCTGGCAGAAGTTAAGAGAGCAATCAAGACATTGAAGAACAAAAAAGCCAAAGGACCCGGAGGAATACCAAACGAACTAATTAAAAACGGAACGGAAAAGTTATTCCGCATGCTACATAGAATGTTCGAAAGAGGACTAAATGGAGAAGAAATACCTGCGGAATGGACACAAGCATACATCACATCCATACATAAGAAAGGAAACAGGAAAAAATGTGAAAACTATAGAGGAATTAGTATAATATCGTCGGTAGGTAGACTTTACGGGAAAATTATTAAAGAAAAACTAGAAACTGAAATAATAGGAAAAATTGGAGAAGACCAAGCAGGGTTCACAGTAGGAAAATCATGCCTAGATCATACGTACACATTAGAACAACTGATAGAGAAGAAAATGGCAAAAGGTAGACCGGTCCATCTGGCCTTTGTTGATCTAAAGAAAGCATATGACTCAATACCTAGAGTCAAATTATGGGAAGCAATGAATGATCTCGGAATCCGACAAACACTAATAAAAGCAGTTAAAGCACTATACAAAGAAAACAAAGTAGCTATTAAATATGGAAATAAAGCCTACAATCCATTTAAGATGACAAAAGGACTTCTACAAGGCTGTGCTACGTCCGCTACTCTGTTTAAAATATTCTTGGAAAAGACACTCAAACCATGGAGGAGAAAGTGCGAAGGAATGGGCATACCAGTAAGAGACGAATACCTATACACCTTAAGTTTTGCCGACGATCAAGTAATCATCGCACAAGATGAAGAAGATCTCAGCTTTATGCTCAGAAAACTAGAAGAAGAATATAAAAACAACGGAATGGAAATAAACTTAGAGAAAACCGAATACCTAACAACAGAAAACAAGGATATGAGAAACCTAGAGATAGACGAGGGAAGACAAATAAATGGAACAGATAAATTCAAGTATTTAGGAACCATAATATCGAACCAGGGAACAACAGAAGAAGATATAAACAACAGACTGAGACAAACAAGAAACTGTATAAGACAACTAAACTCAGTGTTGAGGGATAAGAACATTACGATAAAGACAAAAAAGAGAATATATAATACCCTGACAAGAAGTATCCTGACATATGGGTCCGAAAACTGGACAATAAACAAGAGAAATAGAGGTAGAATAAGAGCAGTAGAAATGGAGTTCCTGAGGAGAAGCTGTAGACTTACAAA
Source organism: Diabrotica undecimpunctata (assembly GCF_040954645.1). Taxonomy (NCBI): domain Eukaryota; kingdom Metazoa; phylum Arthropoda; class Insecta; order Coleoptera; family Chrysomelidae; genus Diabrotica; species Diabrotica undecimpunctata. The sequence goes on along the minus strand of NC_092811.1, from coordinate 35,656,075 downwards.
AAGAGACAGAATTGAAAACGCAGAGATTAAGCGGACAATGGGAGTGCAATCAGACATAATCTACTGTATAGAGGAGAAGAGACTATCCTGGTACGGCCACGTCAGAAGAGCGGACAGAGGACGCTGGATAAACAAAATCACAGAATGGAGCCCGATTGGAAGAAGAAAGAGAGGAAGACCCCGAAGGTCATTCAGAGATGAAATCGACGAGGCTATGGAGAAAAGAACCCTGCGAGATGGAGACTGGAATGACAGGGAAAATTGGAGAAAACGGTTGAGTGAAGGAAGACAGTGAAAACTGTGGAAATCCTTAGTAGTAGTAGTAGTGGTAGTATGGATTACAGAAGATACTGATCAGACAAAAGAAATAAGATGCCGCATTGAAATTGCACGGTCAATTTTTAATAGAATGAGAAAACTTTTTTGTAATCGCGATATCAATATATCGCTCCGAATAAGAATGCTTCGATGTCTCGCAAGCGTCTCACAAGCGAAGTCGAATTTGTGCAAAATTTTCCACAACTTGTCACTTTTTACGTTTGGGAAAGTTTTATCATTATTAATGTCTCCTAAAAGCTTGTTTAAAGCATGTCTCTTATTTTGAAAATAAAATGAATGTGCTTTTCTTCGAATTGTTTTTTTTTCACAATACGTCAAAATGACGTTTTCGGTATTTCTAGAATAGTTCCTTGGTTTCGTTGTTTAAAACAATCTATGTATATATTCCAGTAGCGCACCTAGAATTTGCCTCTGGGGGGGGGTTTTGGTTGGTCACCAAAATTTTTTTTATGATATTACCTCCGTTTTGAGTCCTTAAAACGTGTGAGTAACAGTGTCGGAATAGGGTCCTGGGGGGGGGGGTTAACCCCCAAAACCCCCTCTGGGTGCGCCACTGATATATACTGCTAAAAATTAGACCCAGTGGAAAAGCGTGTAACGAGCAACACCGTTTGACAAAAAGCCGGTAATATATCCACTGAAATTTCAGAGAAAAAACCCTCTAACTCGAGTTAACTCTAAAAATAAATTAAACCGTTTATTCAAACTGTATTTGTGTCGTTGAGATCATCCTGTATTGTTCGATAACAGAAACTACAGATAAATAGTGGTCTCAGAGGAAGTCTCAAATATCAGTCGAGGAATACTTTACAACCAATAAATATTTACAATCTACTTGCTTACTTTGTTTGCTACTGCTATAATGTAGTAGATGAGCAGGTATGAGATTCTGAAGTATCTTACGGAAGTCATTCAATTGTCATAGGCGCCCCGCAGTTAATTTATAAACAGATTATTTATTGGTTATCGTATTTTCATGAATAATTTACATAATTTGAGATTTCTATAAAATTTACTTTTAAGTCTGTAACAAAAATTACGCATTATTAATTATTCAGATATCCCCAGGGTAAATCACGAAACTTTTAAAGTAAAGTTTTCATACTATACATTATATAAGTATTATAAGTCCGCTAGATGCAAAACTTTGTATTTACTGTATAAGTCAAACTGAGTTATTTGTAAAAAACTGATAAATTTTGCAAAAAACCTTAGACATAATAAATGGCACTTTTTTGTGATAGATAAATGCTTTATTAGGTAAAATATAATGATTTTTTTCTTAGAAAAGTTATTGGGTTTGCTAGAAAAGGAAGAAAAATTTGAAAATACCGAGTTTTGCAAGTGAACTATGTAAATACAGATTTATGCAACTAACATTTGCAAATACATGATAATAGTCAACCATTAACGATATTAGTGGTTGTTATATTAGTCTGTTTTCTAAACCTAGTGTGTTAGGAATAAGGAAGAAAGCATGTGGAAGTAAACTTTTAGTGAAGTTTATTTTTATCCAAAGTACAAAAGGTATTACAAATTATAATATGTATATATTTATATTAATACCTAAACTCTAAGTTCCTCTGGGTCCTCATCATCAATATGATCATTTTCTGCAGCACTCTCGTTATTATTTGCTTGTACGCCAGTATCTATAATTTTATAAAATTTGAGATCCGGCTGGTCTCTCCAATTTTCACCAAAATGGTTTCTAAGGAGAGTGCCTATGGACGATTTATCTCCTTTCAATGAACATCCAATCTGTTGTAACTTTGGTTTCAATAAAGAAATCTTTTTCCCTTTTCGTATTATAGACTTGCTGAACCCTATGTCAGAACGATAAAATATTTCCCCCATTACCGTAGCCATATAATCTTTGTCCTTAGAAAATATAAATCGTTTCGTTGCATTACATTTAAAATGCCACTGGGAAGGTTTTTTAACAACAACGTCACTCGTCATTCTCCAGTCTGATATCTGCCAGTCTTTACCAAGTCTCAGCACCTTTGAGTGTTTTCCAATTATGTCTTCATATTCTTTTCTTTTTATTACAACGTTCTTCTTTTTTATCTCCCTTTCTATCATACCGAAAATCCTATCTGGTGGCAAAAAGGAATGACCAACAACAGGAAACGTAAACTCCACTTCCTTGATGTGACCAGGTGCTTCATAAACCAACCAGTAGATTATCATAGACATCATCGTGCTATTTTTGTTCTGTCCACCACATCCATCTGCAAATAGGTGAACTTTTTCGATTTGATTTTTAAAGTTGAATTTTATGAGAGTATCATGTACAGCAGAGGCAACAGCATTTGGATCTTTTGGATGTTCAAACTCCAGCCACACATATGACGTCACATTTGCAGAAGAAAGATGGGATTTCGAATTTCCAGCCACGATGGTGAAATTATAAAAATTTATTTGCTGTGAGAAATAAGCCGCCTGGTCGGGAAGCTTTGGCAAAGAAAGATTTTTTTGACAATCAAAAGAAAATATTTGTATGTTATGATTTGATTCATTTTTTAACAAAGAATAAAAGGCTTTAGCTCTTATCGTATGAACTCTCTGCTCTGTTATAACCTTTAACTTTTCTTCTTCTGAATTTTCTTTTCTCAAAATTTCCTTCGCTCTGAGACACGCAGAACAAGCATCTACTAAGGGAGTGCCGAATGATATGTTGTAGTGTTCATTAACGTATGTTCGGAAATATGATAACTTTACGGAATGATGTGGATGACGTTGACAATACATTCTGTAAAGCTTTGTAAAATTCAGATCACATGGTAAATACAATCTAGTCGATCGTCCTGTATTATAATGACTCTCTGCACCGTTCAAACGCTCCATAAATGTTTGGATAGATAATTTTATTGGATCAAATCTACCTTTTGTTGTATCTCCCCCTCTTCTCTCTTTTGGTATTTCACCCCGGATAACAAACGTTCTTACAACACGCTCTATTCTTTCAGAACTTAAATGAGTTATTTCAAGAAATGCTGTCTTGCATACTCTTAAAAGTCCACCCTCTACTGTAGGAACAAAATATTTAATTGAAATTCCATGTAGGTTTGTACCTGATCTCTTGGGCTTTTGACCTTCACAAAATTTCAGCAAAAAAATATCTTGTTTTATTTTGTCAGTTGTTGAATACAGATTATTATGGAAACGCTGAATGTCTCGCATCTTTAAATCTATACAACAATACACTTTCTTTGTATGGTTACAGGTGGGAAAACCGGGTAAATCCTTAGGTTTATGCCTAAAAATATTGACAATAAGTCCCAAACCTATCTAGTTAATTGTAGACACCTCTTACTTCTTAAGTTTCATTACATTTCGTTTCCATTTTTCTGTTTGTACAACTCGTTTTCTCCCTTTTCCTTTTTCACAAGGTCTAATATGCACATGAAGATCCATAATGTTAATTATTTGCAATAAACTTGGTGTTTTTAGTACTCAAATAACAAACAGTGAAACCGGTAATGGCGAATGATGGAATAATTGACATGTGCACATGAGACGTGTCATGTGACTCAAACAATGTAAGCGATTGGCCAATTGCAATTACACAGTTATGCAACTGGCATAGGCTGACAAATACAGAGTTTTGCGTCTGATTCAAGATTTCTAATGCCTTTTTCTTAGTAAATACCTTACTTTGCTGCTGAATTTCTACATCAGCAGATAGCTATAACATGTGACAAATAACTGTCAGCTAAAACTCAATTTTTGCAAATACAGAGTTTTGCATCTAGCGGACTCATATACAGGGTGAGTTTTTAGTCTGACATCGGTCGATAATTCTATTATGGTTTAGAATATCCAAAAAACTTATTTAGAACAAATGTAGGCAATACTTGGAAAATATGTGGAATTCTACAGGGTGATTAATAATTACGTGATATAGCAAACATGGGATACCCTATATATTTTTTCTAATTTGTATTCTTCTCATAATTCTTGTTCTTATAGTATTGGGCTTTGCATTACTATACAGAGTATTTAACGAGTTATGACCGTTATTATTTCGAAATCCCTATGAAATCAACACCTTGTATATAAAGAAGTAATGCATAAACAATTATTTATTTTATATAATAAAGTAAACAATATATTGTAGTTTTTAAATTAAGTTTAATTGAAATGATTAACAAAAATCTGTATACAGGGTGAACTACAAAACAAAATTACGATTTTCTCAATTTTTTTAAACGGATCACCCTATATTTTATTTTTTAGAAATATTGTATTTATGATACTCTTTCATTTTTATATAGCATTCCCTAAACCTAAACTCATTACTTTACGAGATATTTTTAGTTTTCTTCAATTTTCGGAAATACATTCAATTTTTGTAAGTAGAAGTAAGTATTGAGTATTGAGTGATTATATAACAAAATTATTTTAAGTAACTATCAAAAAATATAAACCATAACAATATGCTATGAATGTATCAATAAATGAGATATTATGGAAATAGCATATTTCCTTAATGAAATAAAAGACTCCTAAAATCCTACAAGATACTATGTTTTGTATAATAATATGACAATATTGTTTTTTGTGTAATAATAACCTAAGAAACGTAGAACAAGAAATGATGCGACTTAAGGTCGACATATTGGGAATAAGTGACACAAGATGGCTCGACTCCGGCGAACTAAATACAATCAATGGTCTACTTTTCTACTCTAGTAGTACCGACAGCTAACATCGGTATGGAGTAGCAATTAATGTCAGTAAAAAAGTTGCAAAATCAGTTGTAGGCTTTATACCAATATCGGAAAGAATTATGCTAATAGAGATGATAACAACACATGCGAAATTAAACCTTATTCAGATTTATGCACCAACCGCCGATAAAACAGACGAAGAAATTGAAAAATTTTACGATGACCTTCAAAAAACCCTACAAAATACAACATCTAGAAATATAACAGTAGTCCTGGGTGATTTTAACGCCAAAGTTGGAGAAGGAAGATGTGAGTCTACTGTAGGACCATATGGACTTCTTCTTCTTCACGTGCCATCTCCGCGACGGAGGTTGGCAATCATCATGGCTATTCTGATCTTAGATGCTGCTGCTCTGAATAGTTCAATTGATATGCATCCGTACCATTCCCTCAAGTTACGCAACCATGAGATTCTTCTTCTTCCTACACTTCTCTTGCCCTGGATTTTCCCTTGTATAATCAATTGAAGTAGGTTGTATCTCTCATTACGCATAACATGCCCCATGTATTGCAGCTTTCGTGTCTTGATGGTTTCCAATACTTCCATTCTTTTGTTGATTCTTCTCATGACCTCGTTGTTTGTTACATGCTCGGTCCATGATATCCATATGGATACCACCATATGGACTAGGTGTTCGAAATGAGAGTCATTCGAATAATCTTGCGGTAATGAATACTTTCTTCAAACTGCCTAAACGACGCCTTTACACCTGGAAATCGCCAGCTGATAAGGTCGATAAAATCGTTAGAAATCAAATTGACTATATTTTAATAAACCACAGATACCGAAACTCAATACAATCGGTGAAAGCGTACCCAGGTGCAGACGTGGCGCCGGACCACAATCCTCTTGTAGCAAAATTCCAACTTCACTTAAAAAAGATACAAAAAAGCTACAAAAGTGATAAACTAAACATACCAAAATTAGAATCAGAAGACGTCAAGGAAAAACTGAAACAAGAAATTAATGCGACCTAGAATCCACGCTGGAATCAATTGATGGTGATGTAGAACAACAGTGGCAATTCTTTAAAAATGCAATTATCGAACCAAGTCGTAGAGAACTCATAACAACCAAATGCAAGAAAGAAGATTGGATGACAGAAGAAATCTTGGAAATGATGGAGAACAGAAGAAGGCAAAAGAATATCAACATAACTCAGTATTAACAGCTGCATAATCAAATGAGAAGGAACATAAGAGAAGCTAAAGAGACTTATTTCGCTGGAAAATGCCAAGAAATAGAAGACTCACAAAACAAATATGATAAGTCCAATCTCCATAAGAAAGTTAAAGAATTAGCTGGGGTAGCAAAACAAAAAACCTCAAGCATACTAATGGACAAACAAGGAAACATTTTAGTGGAGACAGAACAAAAATTAGGAAGATGGAAAGAATATATAGACGAATTATTCCATGACTAGAGACAGGAAAATACATATGAAGATAATCAGAGTAAAGGCGAGGGACCCGAAATAAAAAAGTCAGAAGTTATGCATGCAGTAAAGTCCATGAAAAATAATAAAGCTGCTGGTCCAGATGAAATACCAAGAGAATTGCTATAACTGGTCAGTGAAAAAAACATAGATCTTTTAGTCCAACTACTGAACACAATCTATTCCACAGGAATCATTCCACGTGAAATGCTGACATCAACATATATTTGTCTACCAAAGAAAGTAAATGCCAAAGAATGTAGTGATTATCGAACGATCAGTCTAATGTCACATACCTTAAAAACCCAATAGAATACACGCTAAGCTGGAGATGGATATTATTGATACATAGTTTTGATTTCAGAATGGAGTGGGCACAAGAGGGGCACTATTTTCTTTTAATGTGCTGACCCAAAGATGTTTGGATGCTAATCGAGATCTTTATGTATGTTTTATAGACTACAACAAGGCATTCGATAAGGTAAAACATGACCAACTTATAGAAGTACTCAAAAACAAGAATCTGGATGTGAGGGATGTAGCATTGATATCAAATTTATACTACAGCCAACGATCATTGGGAGAGAAGTCTCAGAAGAAGTGGAGATAAGGAGAGGGGTCGGGCAAGGTTGCATACTGTCACCGTTATTGTTTAATGCTTATTCTGAAGAAATCATACAAGAAGCTTTGGTAAACGAGACAGTCGATATACAAGTGAACAGAAGTTTAATTAGCAACATTAGGCATGCCGACGATACAGTCATAATCGCCGACAACTTGGAAGACTTAGAAAAAATAATGAACAAAATATTAAGATATAGTGGAGAATGCGGACTCTCTCTTAACATCAAAAAACCAAATTCATGAAAATTAGCAAGAACAACAATACAAACGAAATATTAACGGTAGGTGGCCAGCAGATTGTGGGAGTAAAAAGATATACTTACTTGTGAACGATAATCACAGAAAATAACGATTATACTGCAGAAATAAGAGTCAGAATTGAAAAAGCACGTGCCAACTTCGTGAAAATGAAAAAGATTTTATGCAGCAAAGATCTCACATTGGCCCTCAGAATAAGGCTAATTAAATGCTATGTACACAGTGTACTCTACTATGGAGCTGAATCATGGACATTAAACAGGAATACAATAAATCGACTTAACGCGTTAGAAATGTGGACATCTAGAAGATTGTTAAGGATTTCATTCCATGGGTAGATAGGGTCACGAATACAGAAGTGTTAAGGAGAATAGGCAGAGAGAGGGAAATGGAAAATACAATAAAAGAAAGGAAATTGCAATATCTCGGACATATGATGAGAGGCGATAGATACAACATCTTGAGACTCATAATTCAAGGAAAAGTAGAGGGTAGGAGAAGCTTAGGAGGAAGACACGTTTCCTGGTTGAAGAACCTGAGAGAGTGGTTTGGTTTCATCTCAAGGCAATTGTTCAGAACAGCTGCCTCGAAGGTCAGAATAGCTATGATGATTGCCAACCTTCGTCGCATAGATGGCACTTATATATAGATAAATATAGAGAAATATATATTTTTTCTAAATAAGTTTTTGGATATCTTCTATCACAATGGAATTATCGACTGATGTTGCACTAAAAACCCTATATGGTTCCTTTGCACATTATGAAATAATTTTCAAACTCTTAACGCCCCACAGTGGTTTTAATCTGAGAGTAGTTAATAAAATACAGATTTTTCCGTTTATTAGTTACCACGTACCACATTTTAAACAAATACAGACTCAGAAAATAATCTTTTTTGGTTAATAATAATAAGTTCAATTAAAATGTCACAAATATTTTCAGTTTTTTACATATTCACTTTTATAAGTTCAATACATTCCTTTACAAAGACTCAACTGATGTGACTTAAAAATTTTTGAGAGAGTTTTTTTCCTTTTCTGCAAGCCGTCTGTTCTACAACGGTTATGCTGCAATTAATTCTTCGTCTTTATAAGTAATTCTGATTGTTCATTGGCGGATTAATACCTCTATGGAAGGTTGTCACTCCATCTTTTGCGCAGACGTCCGATACTTCTTCTGTGGAATGATGACTTATCTCTTGCTATTTTGACTTGAGGAATCGAGAGGTGGAGAGCCGTCGCTTGAGGTGTCGGGTTTGTAGAAACGCACTCGAGGCGCTTAGGCGTCACGATCACCGGTCTACACTCTTAGTATCCGAGACGAGACTCTTGGGGAGCACTTTACTCTCATTCCAAAAGAACCAGGTGAGGTTGAACGAGCTGAGCCCAAACGCACCTCTTTTGGCCTTACACCACCATTAGGGGCGCCAGTGTTTCGGCACGTACCCACCTGGAGATTTAAAAGTGGTAGAGGAGAGATCCTCGGCGGCGACCTGTCTACGTGCGAGGTGGAAATTCCTCTGCCTGCGTCGCCTGTCCGCCCGTGGGAGGGACCAACGGATGGGTGACGTAATCGCAACACAGGTACTACGGGGAGGGTGGAGCCCCACGTTGCTTTATGCATCGTGCCTCCCTCATTTTGGTGTCGGACTCGTAGGGGCAGTGGAGGCGCTTGCCATCGTATGCCGAACGGCCAGGTAGACCAGGGTCCTGTCAATTTTATAATTGGAGGGGCACGAACCTTAGACGAACCTTAGCCATGCTATTTTGACGACATGGGTCTCCCCCCTTCTGCTAATGTGGTTATTCCATTTATTTTTCTATTTTGTGTCCATTTATTTGTACATTGTACGTTACATTTTCTTCCAATGTCTTCACTTCTCTTTCGATTTCTCAGCGTATTTCCTGTAATTCTTCTCAGTACTCTCATCTCTGCCGTTTCCAGTAGTCTTTGTGTTGTGGCTGTGTCGGATCTTGCTTCTGAGGTATATGTCATCATTAGTCTTACACTAAATTAATACTTACTATAAATTCTTGACTTCATCTCAGTGTTAATATGTCTGTTTCGCCATACAGTGTAATTAAGGCATCCTGCCAGTATATTTGCTTTTTGTACTTGATCTCTCACTTCTTTGTCCATGTCCATGTCTAGTTGGGCAGTGTAATTCCAAGGTATTTTATTTCCAAGGTATGCTAACATCAATACTGATGTTATCAATTTCTGTTTTACGTATGGTTGATCATTTGCTGATTACTATTGTTTTAGTTTTCTAAGATGGGATTGGCATACTTAATTCTTTTGCTCTTATATTAAATCTGTGGACCAGTCTTAGCAGACTGTTTTCATCTTGGGCTATCAATATTGCGTCGTCTGCGTAACAGAGTATTTTATTTCTTTTGTTTCCCATTCTGTATCCTGTTCCTTTGTTAACGCTTTAGATAATTTCATATATGATTAAATTAAAGGGCATATGGCTCAATTGGGCCATTGAATCTCAGTATATAGAAACTGGTTCAGTAAAAAATTTATCAAAATTAGGGGCAGAAAAACTGCATCAACTGAAACCAAATCTTTAGATGTTTGTGTCCGGTTAGAAGACGATCCATCCTTGAGTCCTAAACAAATATTAAGGCAACTTGAGATTTCGTAGGGTTATCAGCTTATGATTTCGATAGACGTTAAGAGTTATGACGTTAAGACGATAATGAGAGGAAAATGTTAGAACAAAAACGATCCAAGGTTTTAAGTAATGTTATTTTTTGCGATAAGGCAACTTTTTTGAATAATGGATACGTAACAATCCTCATTGGATGCATTGATACCACACATAGCATCCAGAAAAAACTAATCTATGATAGAAGTCGGTAGGAACAAGCGAAGTCCAGAAATGGGTAAATACAGACTGAAGAAGAAGACACAAAAATTACCTTCATGAAAAATATTAATAAAATATTTCTACAGCATTATAATATATGTATTATTATTACCACTTTTTATGCAAAAATTGCTTAGATTTTTGATCTGTATTTCGCCCTATTTTTTACAAATGATTATATCCTTATCTATGCTAATTACATATAACTAAAATTAACAATCCATACAGTATGTACTTCTAGCACAAGCCCAGAAAGTAAAAGTGTGCCATTCGATAAAAGATTTATTTACAGAAAAGTCTCAATCTTAGCGACGTGACTAAAATAAATGTATTTCTTAATCCGAGTACCACGTCTTTTATTGTGAGCGAAATAAATCTTCGATAACCTATTTTTTTCTTATAATTTGTATTCGTCACGTTGGGCGGGGTTTTCGACTCTCTAAAACGTTAGATGTTGATTGAAAATTTGATTTAATTTTTATCTTAACTGCACTTTAATTCAGCCGTCCAAATGTACAGCTTCGTTTACTACGCGTGATGGTGTTGATGATCATTAGTTATAAATAATTGAATACGATTCGGGCAAAAATTATAGGAGGAACCAAACGGAAGTACATACGCTTATGAAACACACCTGGCGCATCACAAGGGCTTTCACATTTTACTCTTTTTTAACTAGTCTTGAGTGAAATGTCTTTAATCTTTTCTATTTTTCTTATTTCTAACTCTTGTTTCTTACGACCCCGAATGGCTATTAGGTTTCCGAGGGCTAACGTGTCACTATATTTCTTTATACTACATACTCTTCTACTAAGAAAAGAGAAAGGCGCCAAACAAAGAAAATGGAACACATATGTTTAAAAATCCTAAAAAGAAGAATGAGTACCAGCAGAAAATAAAAGTAATATTAAATGAAAGAGGAGAACAAAACAACTTTGAAGAAGAATGGAATGTCATCCAAACGACAATTACAAATATGGCAAAGGAAACATTAGGTGAAACCTCAAGCAAAAGAAACGTAAAATGGTTTGACCAAGATTGCCAACAAGTAATAAATAGCAAAAATATAGCTAGACAGAAATGTCTACAAAGGGATTCCCGATTGAATAGAAGGGCATATAAAGAATTCAAAAAAGATTCAATGCAAATATGTAGAAGGAAAAAGCGAGAAATGTTGAATAGAAAAATACAACAAATTACATATTATAATAGCAGAAGAGAGACTAGAAAATTTTACAAGGAAACCAAGCAATACACCCAAGGATACATGACAAGATCAACAGTTTGCAAGGACAAAAATGGGGCAATTATCAGCGAGAAAGAGGAAATAATGAAAAGGTGGAAGCAGCATTTTCAAGAACTGTTAAACCCAGAAAAAGAACAAAACGAAGATGAAGAAATAATTTACCACACAGGAGAACAACTAGTTGAGCAACCAAAATTGGAAGAAACGATAAACATCATAAAATATCTAAAAAATAACAAAGCACCTAGCACAGATGGAATAACTGCAGAACTGATCAAGAATGGTGGACATGCGCTATGGAGGCGTATCTAGAAGTCATCCCAGAAGATAGTAGAAGAAAGTAGGAGTAGGAATCATACTTCCTATGTACAAAGGGGGAGACAGACGACTCTGCAAAAATTATAGGGGCATAACAGTTTTAAATGTTGTCTACAAGATATTATCAAGAATTATATACAGCTGAATGGAATCGTTTTCGGAGGAGATGATTGGTGGATCCCAATGTGGCTTCAGATCAAAGAGGTCAACTATAGACCAAATACATATGTTAAGAGGTATAGATGAAAAATGTGTTGAATATAACATACCTATTTACTTGTATATCGATTTCAAACAGGCGTTTGATGGAATAGATTGACAAACGATGTTAAAGCAACTATCTATGTTAGGGATAGCCTATAAGTTGGTTAAACTTATAAGAATGACTGGAGGGTTCCAAAGCTAAGGTGAGAATAGATGGAGATATGACGCAGGCCTTTGATATTGAAAATGGAGTTAGACAAGGTGATGCCTTATTAACAACACTTTTTAATCTAACTTTAGAAGCTGTTGTTAGAAAACTGGATATAAACGGCTGTATTAATACAAGATCAATGCAAATATGCACATATGGGAAAAGTTATAGAACTGAAACGAGAAGCTGCTACGTTTTGGTCTATATATAAATGAAAGCAAAATAAAATATATGGAGTGCACAAAATCGAATCAACATGAGAATCTGAAGGTAGACAACCATACCTACAAATATGCCTCCACTTTTCCCTACCTAGGCTCAATAATAAATGACATCAACAATATCAGTCAAGAAATACAAGCACGGATTCTTAGCGGTAATAAGTGCTTTTATGCATACAAAGACTTAATGAAAAGTAAGTTACTGAATCGTGATTCTAAGCTTAGAATCTACAAAACTGTAATTAGACCAGTGGTCACATATGGATGTGAAACGTGGACCCTCTCAACCACTGATGAAAATCAACTGAGAATATTTTAGGGCAAAATACTAAGGAAGATATTTGGACCAACCCAATGCAGCGATGGTTCGTGGAGAATTAAAATGAACCACGAGCTGGATGAACTAATGCAGAGCGCAGATATTGTTAGATTTGTAAAGTCACAAAGACTAAACTGGCTTGGTCACCTAGAAAGAATGCCAGATAATCGAGCTGTAAAAGTAGTCTAGAGATGGAAGCCCCAAGGAAACATAACAAGAGGAAGGCCCCGTAAAAGATGGATAGACGACGTAGAGAGGGATCTTAAAACCATGAACATCAGGCAGTGGCGACAGGGCAGAAGGGAAGAACATTGTTAAGCAGTCCAAGACTCACAAAGCGTTGTAGCGCCATTAGAAGAAGAAGAAGAAGACACACTCTTCTACAAACAAAGTGAGGGTAACCAGATATGGCGATAGGTGGGACAGTGGCAGCTGGCTGTTCCAAAACTGATCATGCAGCGAGAATGATAACCACAAAAACGGCACATATACAGCGGTGCAGAAAGCAATGGGAAACCACTGCACTATTTTCCAAGATAATTTCTTCCCATAACGATGACAAGTTCAGTAAGTGAAGATGGGATGTGTAGCGACCCGACTCACGCTCGGCGCCATCTCGGTTCCGGGCCGGATGGTGTGAAATATGCTACTGGCTGCCAAGATGTGAGGGACCAGGCATCTTGCAGAAATTGTGTGACTGAATCCAAATTTTCACTCAATTTAAGAAAATTTCAGCGAATTGGTACATGGAACGTCCAAAACGATCCAAAACCCTGAAAAGTTACCCATAATTGAAAAAAAAATAGCAGATCACAATCTTTCGGTACTGGGACTCTCAGAAACTCACTGGAGAGGTAAAGGGCATTTTAAAACAACTGCTGGCAACGTCCTCTATTTTTCAGGCCCAGATAACACAAGTAGAAATGGAGTCGAAATAATTGTACCCTCTAAACTGAACGAATGCGTAATTGAATATAATACTGTTGATGACAGAATAATATCCATTAAAATGGGAATATTCACCAATACCCCACACCTTGTCCAGATATACACTTCTATAAAAGCTACACAAGAAGAAGACATCAACAGGTTCTATGATCGTCTAGAAGAAACTGTTAGCGCTATTACGATTCGTGAACTAATCATAATTTTAGGAGACTTTTACGCCAAAGTATTGTCATCTAATGAAAATGTTGAAGGAGTCCTGGGCAAAAATGGACTGGGACAGAGAAATGAGAATGGCGACCGTCTAGGGAAATTCTGTAAAGAACAGCATCTTACAATTATTACAAACACGTTCTATCAACATCATCTCGGAGATTATTCACATGGCGCAGCCCAGATGGACGAACAAGAAATCAAATAGACTACATTCTAATAAGATCAAGATGGAAGTCGTTGGCCATCAATTGTAAACATATCTTGGCGCAAACTGTGAAGCGATCCTCAACTCCTAGTATTGAACGTTCGACTTCATTTTAAATTCCCCAAAAGAAGACCCCTAAGAAAAGTCATGTCTCTAAATCCATCAAAAATTAATGACCAATAAAACCTAGAAGAAGCTCTTTCTTTAGACCAAGTAGATAGTGACCCTGAGAGCACTTGGCTCTATCTTAAAGATTAGGTAATCGAGGCTGCAAAAGACTGTGAGGCAGCGATTTCCACGGGCCGTATACGTGGACTGTGATTCAACGTAGAAAAGAACATAAAACTAGATACGGAACAAACAATGAATAAAAACCGTTATCGAAAGAAATCAGAAAGTTCTCAAAACAATGCAAGACCGATAGAGGTGTTAGACAAGGATGCTTGTTGTCACCTGGCTTATTCAACATTTACGGTGAACATATCATGAGGATGACTTTAGATGGATGAGCCACTGGAGTAACAGTAACTAACGATGGTAACTGTGAAGCAGAACTTCGGAGTCGTATTGGTATGGCAAAAGATGCGATGAGTCGCCTAACTCAAATTTGGAAAGACATATCTATCTCTCAAAATATCAAGATGAGACTGGTGAATGCCCTTGTATTCTCAATATTTCTATACGGGGTAGAGACTTGGATTCTTTGCGAACGCGAGCGCCTAAAAAATTGATGCCTTTGAGATGTGGTGATGAAGAAGAATGCTGCGCATAGCTTGGACAGCTCATAGGACAAACGTTTCCATTCTAAACCAACTCGAGATTAAAAAAAGGTTGTCCACAATATGTCTGCAACGTATTCTGCAATTTTTCGGTCATGTGGTTCGCACGTGGTCATGAGGTGACGATAGTTTGGAGAGATTAATTGTTTCTGGAGACGCTCCAGGGAGAAGATGAAGAAGACGATCACCAACTAGATGGTCCGACCAAATTAAGAATTCAGCTGGAAACTGAACCAGCTGAAGATAGAGACCAATGGAGAAAAATTGTTAGGAATATTGGAAGAAATCACGATCAGTAATGGGCAAACGACAAGAGAGGGAGACACCCTCATAAACCTTTTAAAACCTTTAAATATCTGTATAAGATTTTTTACGCTTTTTTTCTGCATTGACTGGGGTTATAGGTCACTCACCGTGAGGCACCCGATATAAATTTAATATATCAGTTAAATTTTAAAGCAATTTGTAAAATGTACTATATTAATCTTGTCTTTTTCTTTCCAATCTTCTGATTCTTGTGATACTGATGTTTGCAATATATTTTTAAATGCAATAGGTCAATATATTATTAACAAATTCAACTAGTCAAATACATTATCGTGGCTGAATGGATCAAGTTATCCAAAGCCATTAATTAAATAAAAAAAAATCTTGCCTTCGAATTAAAATATTGCTTCCTCCTGTATATCTATTGTACTAAATCCTTTGCATTGTTATCTCAGCTGGTATTTACTGAGCTTTTTAACTTAATAATCTAGTAGGCATAAATGGACGAATTTTTAAGTCGGTAATTATCAATCGCTTTTCGAGTTCTAATGGCAACAACACCAACTTTCTTGTCTTACCACTAACAATAAATTCCATAGGCACTAACTGTTCCTAACATCCTCGAAGTTCATTAGAATCAGTTAGAATAAACTCTTCATTTAATCATTTACCGTAACAACGACAATTATAATTCACTCAAATCGTTTTAATTTAATAGCTCTTAATGAGATAATACGTCGGTTTTGTAAAATGTATACAGCGCTGACCCACAAACGCACACATATATGCAAAGTAAAAGTGTGTACCTATCATGCTCCGCCTGTTCTGCTTCTGTTTAGATACGATTTAGTTTTTTTTTGACTTATTGGTGAGATTTATAAAGGAATAACTGATCTTGTTAGAGGTGCGGTGAGATTTCTCCAATTGCTACTTTGGCACTGCTACACGTCAGTTGCAATTGCTAACTCATCCAATTTTGTAAATATATTTCGTTACTATCATTTAACAAATTTTTTTTTTGTATAACACCAGGTGTTATACAAAACCGTACAGATCCAATTGGACCAATTATCATTCAATCATATATCAATTTTTTGACCGAACTTAATAAACAGCAAATACTTAAATCTAAGGGCTTACCCTATGGCTTACTCTTATTTTATCTATCAACCAATGGACTACAACTAACATGCAATAACCTCACAGCACTATACTCTACTTTTTACACTAAACTGTTACACATTTACACTAACTCAAATGGTAAACTTCTCTTTAGTTCAGTCTTGCCAAGATGCTGGATTGCCTCGACATTCACATGACTATGCAGCCTCTGCTCGTGACTTGCTGCTGTTCTCTTGATTATTTCGGTCAGTTTCCATACCTAGGTCCTGCTGGAGGTTGCTGTTACGGTGATACAAAGGAACATGAACAATGTTCCTCAGTACTTTGTTTTGAAATCTCTGGATAATGTGTAGATTACTAGCTTTGGTAGAGCCCCAGAATTGGCACCCATATACCCATACTGGTCTCAGTACTTGCTTGTAAATCTATAATTTATTATAATTGGATAATGTCGAATTTTTTCCAATCAGCCAATACAATTTCTTATATCTAATATCAAGCTCCCCTCTTTTCTTTGTGACATGGACTTTTCAGCGCAGATTCGCGGCACTTTGATACCCAAGTATTTTGCTGATGTTGTATAAGGAACTTGGGTATCATTTATTCTAACTGGGAAAGTTTCTATTTTTTTATTTGTAAAGTTAATGTGTGTAGATTTAGTCTCATTTAATTTTATTCGTCATTTTCTGGTCCAGGTATTGTATATGACCAGGTATATGTATTGTATTTACTGGTAAGTTGCAACTTATCAGTCGCTTCTTTACTAGTGTCTCCTATCGCTAGTATGGCTGTATCATCATACATCACACGTATACAATACGTACAGGACCGGACCTAATACACACCCTTGCGGCACGGCAGCTTTGATCTCCCTTAAATCAGTGTACACTACTTTTTCTTGTTTTACTCTAAAATATCTATTCGCAAGGTATGATTCTAAGATACTGTTTAGGTATGGACGTTCTTAGTTTATATTTTAAACACTCATGCCAGACTTTATAAAACGAATGTGTTACTTCCAATGTTTTGTCTATTATATTCATTATTCTGTGAACTTGATCTATACTGTGTAACGAATATTTTGCCTACCACATAGGGTATTATTATAGGGGGTTGAAAATTGGGGACAGAAATTATTGGGGTGGAAATAAGGCAAGCAAAATAAACAAAACGGTTGCGAACGGCTCCCAGGGTTTATTTGGAGTAGCTGGGTCGTGGATAAGGGAATGACAAGGGGGTTGGATTGGGGCAACTACAAAAAATGAAACAAATGAGGGTACTTAAATGAGTCTCCGGGAGAAATGAACAAAACACAAGAAGGTCCTCTAGCTATTTGTAATAAGGACGCCGATTGGACGAAACAAATTGTAACGATTACAACAACTAGTTGAAATGAAAAATATATCTTTTTAAATCAAACTCAAAAACGGGGTTAGGGAGTTAGTTAAGAGAAATAAACAAAATGGTTTAGGAAAAAAATTAAACATTTATCTTTACAAACTCTTATGAAAGCAAGTTACTTGGATTGCACTAAAACTTCTGGGGGTGGAAACTAGACTACACTGGAATTTCTGGGGGTAGAACTAGGCTCAAAATTTCTGCCACATGAACAAATTCATCTCCATACTATGAAAAGTATTTTTAAACGGCTTCTTAGGACATACAAATTTGAGGTTGAAATTGGGCACTGGAACACGAACTTTAGACGGCTTCTTAAAAAACAGGAAAATGTAACATGTGGATATCTTTCAAAACCTCACTTTCACTGTAACTATTAGCTGTCACAATACACTACATATTTTCCATGAAAAGGGACGAGAAATAAGAAAACATTACAAATTTGACGTTAAATGTGGGCCAACAGTGAAGCAAACCGCTGTTGACAACGGCCTCAGCGAGAGTGAGTAAATTCTTAAAAATAATTCGCTTAACTTGGTTAACTGCCGCAATACACTACATATTTTCCATGAAAAGGGACGAAAACAAGAAAACATTACAAATTTGACGTGAAATTTGGACCGACGCTGAAGCAAATCACTCTTGACAACGGCCTAAGCAAGAGTAAGTTAATTATCTTTGAAATTTATTCGCTTCAACTTGGTATAAACAAAACATATAAACTAGAATATTTCTGTCTATTTGCAATGCGCAAAATATCTCAAAGCGGCTTCGATCAAAGAATACCGAGGAAATACACATCTGTGAAATATAAACAAACTTTAAAATGGTTTATTATCGACTCGGCGACGCAAAGAGGAATTGAAATAATATTTATGTGCTTTAACTTGTACGAAAGGAAATAGAAATACACTGAGATTATTCTTCGGTTTTTTAATACATATACGAGGGGATTTCAATATATACCTAGGAATTTACAAGTGGAATGTTTATTTCCAAAACCAAATTAATGATTTGGTATAAGATTTTTTTTCTATTATTGGTTATTTAACACATCTGCCAAAATCCAAAAGCGATATAATATACGATCGATGTTTTGGTTAGATTGAGACACACGTTTTAGTTTAAACTTCTAAGAAAAAATATCCACAGTTTTCTAAAGATCCAACAGTACTATTGCTTATTGAGTAGAGGGTTGTAAAACAGCGTTTCTTGACCTTTTAGTATTCGGGGCCCAATCTTTAATTACAATTTTTCTGGCGATCCCCTTGTTGCAGTTTCGCAACGATACATAAACATTTATTACATATTAAGACTTTTTGTTAGTTTTGATTTTCCCCCTAGTATATTTAAACAAGATTTGCGTGTACAAGGATACAGCAGTTTTAAGGGGTAAAGACGAGCCATCGGTTAGATAAGGGACGGATATCTACAAAATTATAGTCGAATTTTATCTTCAACTCGACAGATGAGTATGGGCGTTTGGGTTAAGAGTACCTGACACTTGGCATCGGTCCTCTGACAGAGAAAGTCGTTTTATGCAGAAAAGTTGCATTATAAATTTTGTGGTTCCTGTTGTTCGTCGGTGAAGACATCTTTGGCGATAGCCGGGGTGCTATTTTTTCATTGGGTAAGGAACAATACACTATTAATCTATGTTGCTGCATGTATCAAGTACGTGCATTTGGTATATTTATTTGATATTTGTTTGGAACTTTATCGCATTTGTGCCGCGATCGCGATTGAACGTTGTTAATTGAACATTTTGTTTTTTTTTATGTACTATTTACTGTATTCTTATTTTTTTGTATTTTGTCATTACCGATTATACTTTAAATTGAGTTTATTAATATTTGTATTTACGTTTAATATAATTCATATATGTTATGTTTGATTGCATTTTGTGTAACTTTATTAACAAGGTTTGTTCATTTTACCACGGATTAAGTATATTATTATATGTGCGCATATTTTTCACTCGTTAACGTCTAATATCAATTTATGCCTTATTTCTAATCATACTCAACCATAGCAATCGAAATCTTAAATTTCTTTGTTGTTAATGTGTTCTTAAAACCTATTCATCGACATCTTTGTTTTGGTTTGTAAATGGTTATTTTTTTGGTTTTGTTTCATATTAACTAATATTTAAGTTTATATCCTTCTTTAGTTATAATTGTATATTGGGTTATGTATATTTATGTTTAATTTCACCTCCTTTTAAAATAGAGTTTTATACAGTCCGCTGGCTTTCATTTCTTTTATTTATTTGAATATACATACCCAATCCGAAAGGGGGAAACCAGCGAGTTCTAGATTGAACAGAATATCATTCCCTCCCCCTTCAGGATGACCCCAATTGTTATATTGAGGTCATCGTATGTGCAGAACGTTACACCCCCATCTTTATTTTTCATAAAATAATAAAATACCACTTATATAACTTGAAAATTTTAACCCTACCAATCACCCTGGCGCAGCATGTTGTTAGTGCCCTAACCTCTAGGCTTAAAGCTTTAATATACGTCACGTACAATATTATCCAAATGTTTCTCATCTTCTCTTTGTCATGTATTTCGAATATTATGAAAGATCTCTACAGCGAGGCATGTTGGTATAATGCTGTAGCATTTAGAAGTTCGTGCCCGTTTAACTCGAGTCCGGTGCCCAACTTTGTATCTCCCACGCACACACTCAGTGGGCTCACACCATTGGTGAAGATCTTATTCTGCCAGTACGTGGGTTAACTTTATACGAGTGGGTTAGGGGTACATTTCGAGCTACTCCAGAAGGTGTCTTAATTGCAAAAGAAAAAATCTTCATTTCTCCAAAATGTTGAAAATTCGGAATCAGCGTGACAAAATACATAAAAATCAGTTGTAAAATCTCATGGACCTAAATCAACCACAAAACACCCCTTTGCCACTTTGACTAATTATTTTATATTTGAAACTTTTTGATTATTTGTTCGTATTTTTTTTTCTTTTCATCTAGGGATAGTTGCTGACAGCTTGTTTCTCGCTTTATTTTCTACGTATTGATATGCGTTGTCTTGTCACTTTTACTATGAAAAGTTCAAAACGCATATTAAGATTTATTGTAAGGACATTTTGATTTACTACTGTATTAGCATTAGTACTACTGCCGATAGTTGTTGTAATGTTTATTCACTCTGTATATTGAAACATCTTGTTGTTTGTTGTCAAAGTAATGATGCAAAAACTGAAAAGTAACAGGTGACTGTAACCAATAAAGCGAAGCAGATATATATAAACGCAACATTAACACATTTACGAGTAACGACTCCATACAGCCGTGTTCTTTTTTGTTGCATGCAGACTAACCTCTTCGTCTTATAAATACATAATTAATTCCGCTCGTCTGGTATCGGGTTTTAGATTGGAATATTCAAAGTTATATACCGGCGGCCGACCAACAACCATCGGCTTTTACATAACCGGAAAATGTCAGTCGTTGTTCGACCTTTTGAGAGTGACCACTGCTTTCTCTCTCACTATCTCGCGCTCGCCAACTCTGTCTTCCTTCTTATCTCTGTGTTCGACGAAAAAACCGTATGATTTCCTATGGAATTTCCTTGAGGATGTTGAGTAAAGTGCGGTTTCCACTAGTGTCGTAGAAATGTAGTGGGATATTGTGTTATGAGAGTGTTAGGTGACTTAAGTGATGCTGGAGGTAGATGTTGGGGAAGGACACGAGATCCCGCTATGAATATCCTGAGACGAATATGGGTGAGTTCAGTTCAATTTGTTACCGGAAGTTTATTTTTAATGTGTCTTTTTTGCGGAAGTGATAGCACCAAATTAAGATTGTTAGTATTCTTTTAATGATAAGAAGAAATTAAAGTTAAGATCAAGGAAGCGATAAAGCAAAGTAGAATAATAAATAATTTATGAATTTTTTAAAAGTTTTCAATTTTGATACCATTATATAGATTAGAGAAATTAGCTAGTAAAAAGCCTTTTCCGTGACACTTTGATACAGGTAGGGTAAACCATACAGTTATTGAACACTTAAGAAAATTTCAACTTTAAAAATTCGTAATTCACATTGTTCTCTACAGATTGCAGTTCTCTATAAATTGAAATTTATACAAAACGTAGTCTAAACAATTTATTACAATATGGCTAAAAGCATTTTAAAGAAAGTGTTAAATCTTTTTTGTCAATATATATTTATTAAAAATAGGTACAAAAATTATAGTTATTGGACAGTTTATTTAGTTACAGGACACTCAAAATGAGTTATTGCACAACTGCTTTAACACAATAAAAAACTAGAAAAATAAAAATTACAAGAAAAACCAAAGATTTCTGTGCGGTATGGGGTACCTATATACAGTTGACACAATTAAATTTTATAATTGCCTCTGTGCTTCTTTGTATTGAGTGAAAAGTTCGTCAATGTCTTCATCCTCACTGTCTTGGTTACTGTTATTAGCATCGGAATCACTATCCTGCAGATTGAAGCAGTTGTGACATATAAATAGATCACTAGACTTCGGCAAATATGCAAATAAAAATGTAGAAAATATGCGCATAAATATGCACGTGTTTACCCGAAAATATGCAAATATTTTACAAAATATGCATACAAATAAATAAAAAAATCGTAAAATAGTAACAATTTTATTTAAAAAAAAAATTGTACATAACTAAATATTTTCTACTATTCATTAAGATTTACATTTATTTTAAGTAACTACATCATTTTTAAGTATGAATAAACTTATTTAGAATTATGGTAACAATAAATGACCAAGTGGTGTTCAAAATTTTCTAACAAAAACTTGTGGCTTCTGTCTGAGTACATATATTTATATATGGAAAAACTTCGTTCAACATCAACTGAAGTAACGGGAGCATTTTTCAAACTAACCAAAACATTTGGTTCTAAATTAATTGTTTCCGAAATATTTCCAGCTAGAACACTGACTACTTCAGAAAGAATATGGTAACCTTTATTTTTTTCCATAGTAGCTTCAAAATTTTTTTAAAATATCTTTTCCAATATTACCTCTAACGTTCCGACAACATGACGCAAATTCTTTTATTAATGCTGTACTTTCGGACAATGACAGTTTTGGTGATTCTAACTGAGTAATTGTTTTTTGAACAAAACTAAAATTTGATTTTATAAATGAAAGTTCTTGTTGAAGCAAGTTACTCTGAAAGTTTGTTTAGAATCCAAAAGAGATTGGGAACTTTCATCTGTTAACGTATCAATTATGTTCTTTATTTTAACAAAATGATCTGCATAAAAATTAGCTGCTTCTAACCATGTTCCCCATCGCGTTAAAATAGGTTGTGGTGGAAG
Organism: Diabrotica undecimpunctata; assembly: GCF_040954645.1. Classification (NCBI taxonomy): domain Eukaryota; kingdom Metazoa; phylum Arthropoda; class Insecta; order Coleoptera; family Chrysomelidae; genus Diabrotica; species Diabrotica undecimpunctata. The sequence goes on along the minus strand of NC_092811.1, from coordinate 35,633,020 downwards.
AGGAATGTTAGGTAGCATTTCTTTATAAAGTTGAATTCTTATAGGAGATTTAAGAAATACTTTTTTGACACTGGATATCATGGTATTTACAAGAGGAAACTTTTTTCGTATTTCCTCTGGAACTCTGTTTAATCCATGCGCTACACAAGTAACATGTATTAAATCTGGGAAAAATATTTTTAAATTTTGTCCTGCTTTCACCATATAAGGAGCAGCATCCGATAAAATAAGCAGTAATTTATTAGAAGGAATAGTTGTCGGAAGAAAAAAAGTTGCTAATGTTTCTTGTATAAAACGCGAAATTGTTAAAGCATTTGTTTTCTCAAGTTGCTGGCATGAAATAAGATGAGATTTTGGTAAGGTATCTTCTTTAAGAACACCAATCAATAAATGAGCAATATACTTTCCTGAGGAATCAGTGGTTTCGTCTACAGATATGTAAAAATAATTATCTGCAATTTCTTCCTTAATATTAATTAACACCGACGAGTATAGCCCGTTCACATTATTTCTTCTTAGAGACCGATCACTTGGAACATTAAGTTTGCAATATTTTTTTAGAAACGAACTAAAATTTACATTTGCTAATTTTGAAAGCGGTATGTTTGCAGACACTAATGCGCGACACAAGTCTTCATTAAAAGTTTCTTGCTCATCTAATTTTTTTGAAGTAGATTGGAAACATTTAGCCATTGAAGTTTGATGTTTTCCTCCTATTTTTCCTTTTTTTTTTGCAATGTGTGAAGCAGTTCTCACATGTTGGTCTATCTGAAATTTCTTCTCACATGCTATCTATAAATAAAAATAAAAACCTTTATTTTAACCCAACCTTTAAAATATAAAAATATACAAGGTGTTTTTGGTTAATCAAATAACTGGTTTGAAAAAAAAAACACTCGCCAAGTGTTTTAAATGCAGTATTAATCCACAAATTAGTTTTTGTTAGTAACCATTAGTACATCATATAACTTATTTTAAAATTCAACAAAAGTTTTTTTTTGTTAATTCAATTACAATAAAAATAATTGTGTTTTAGAATAGCTGACTTCATAAAAAAAAGTAAAGGTGAAAAATTTTTCTAAATACACACCATTGTATTGTACCATGGACAATTTTTTCTCACTAAAGGAAGCTATTTTTCATTTTAAAACAACCTACGAGTACTAAATTTCAAGTAAATACGTTTATTGGTTTTAAAGTTATTGTTGTTATTAACTAAAAGAATTTAATTTTTTTTAATTTTAACACCCTGTATCTCGAAAAGTAAATAAGTTTGACCCCTCATTAACTATATCGTTTTGTTCAATTTTTCGAGAAGTATCTACAGTCAAACGTTGTAAGTGTCATTTGGAAACACCCTGTATGTATGAAATATTAGATATTTAATAGAAAATATTAGATACTTACAATTTTGCCACAGACTGAACAGTAGATTTTTCCCATATCCATAGACAGCTCTTTATAAGGTTTAATCCAAGTTGAAGCACTGGTTGTTTTAGGCATTATAAAATCATAATCTTCCTTTTTATTACGCACAACGAGTGTTTACGCTTTGAATATCAAAACAAAAATGATTTACAAATCTGAGCATCAAATTAGAAATGTTTAGGTACCTAATTCAATAAACTGGGAGATTTTGGAAAATCCCTAAATTAGGAACAAAACTATTAGCCGTTTACCTGCTGTTAAGATACAATAAATTGTAGATAGATTTGGGGATTAGATCATAAAATGCAAATGAGCGAACCCTTAGCGATTATCCAATAACTGAATGCCTCAGTGACCGAGACTTTCTAAGAATGTTGAGGGCTACTTAAATTGATCTTCTTTGAAATTGTAAATGTTTTGTACCTGTAGAGATTACGTACTTAGATCATTTCTTGATTAAAATGACTACAAAATTTTATACAAGAATTGAAATAAATTGGTATGTTTAAAAATTAAAAATTAAAGAACTTTTATGCACTTAATGCAAACTTTTATACAAATATGCCAAAATATGAAATATTTGCATAAAATATGCACAATATGCAAAATATGCAATATGCATATTTGCCGAAGTCTATAGATCACCATCGTTAGGTATATGCTGTCTATGCTTAACAGGAATACAACATTCGTGATAATAAACACTACAGTCATCGCATTTTAATTTATTCGAATGAATATCATTTGAACAAATAGAACATTTGACTTTTTTTGAGCTACACTGGTTTTTGGTTAATTTTTCTTCTCTTTTCCGTTTCCTTTCTTGTTTTCGTTTTTCGTGCTCTTCTTTTAACTCCCCTTTTTTTGTAAAATTTCTATCGTGCAGATGTAATAGCAAAATGAAGTCGTTCCGTGTTACGTTTATTTTTTCTTTCCAGTACAGTAGGAGTTAAAAAATAATCCAACAATTCGTGTTTAACAATAATTTTACTTGTAGAGGATAAGTCATAAACATTAGTTTTATATTGTTGCATATGGATATCGTTGGTAGGTACTACTACTGTCAGATATATTTACATTTTCAATATTACTTTATTCTGATGTTTTTATTTCAGTATTTTTAACGGGAGATGTGATAGCTATATTTTGAATAATATTAATGTTTGTGTCTATATTTTTGAAAACTATTGGGTTATCCGATTGTTTTGGATCATGTTCAAAAAAATTCCAAGTTTTGAACAACAAATTTAAATTATCGTCGCTAGGTAGATTATTCTTTGGATTTTCTTTTAGATTCTCTAAGCTCTGAACTTTTTCAGGACTTAAGATATTTACAAAAGTATTATAGTCCATCTTGGGTTTCTTTTGATGATCTGAAATGATTAAATTTTTTACTACTTCTTTACCTAAAAATTTTGTGTAGTTAATAGCATCTGCTTTAAATTGAAACAATCCGCAAACCTTGATACCATTTACTACTGTTTCAGTTTTACAGCTTTTTTTGTAGCTTGCTCCAATATAGAAGCAAATACAACCTTATTCACTACCCCTCCTGGATGCTGTTCTTCCCATTCTCTCACTGACTGCCGCCAAGCTTCTTTTAGTAGACGGAAAATAGAAACGTCACATGGTTGTAAAATCCTTGTAGCGTTAGGATAAAGTGCAATTACTTCAATCTGCAGTTCATACACAATAGATTTAAGTAATTGGTAACTTAAGTGACTCTTGTGCCCATCTACAAAAAGAATAACTGGAAACTTCATATTATTTTCAATTAGGTGGGGGTAAAAAACATTCGCAATATACTGATAGAATGTCTCTGCCGTCATCCAACCATTATCGCTTCTGCTCACACCCCATTTATGATTAATGCCTTTAGCAACTTTTTCTGGCATACGTTGATAAGGATAAATAACCATAGGCACGCAAATTTTACCGTCTGCTGAAAACGTAAACATCACAGTGACGTTTTTTTTAACAGCTTTTTTCAACATTATAAACATTTTTTGAACCTTTTATAGCAAATACTTTTCCATTCCAGTAGATGGGCATATTTGAAATCCTGACTCATCTCCATTAGATCGTCTCGTTCAGATACACAAGCGCTAGCTGCCGTCACACCTTCACTTGCCCTTTTAGAAACCTCTTGCCCTTCAAAAATCCCTAAAAAAAATGAAACGATAACTGCAGATTAAAATACATTTTTTTGGTCAGTTACTTTTAACCATCCATCTCCAGGTCGATTATCTTTAAAGTTATTGGGGAGCGGATTTTCGGTTAAAAATTTTTGCACGCTGCTTTTTAAATCGTTAGCCTTTTTGGGGAAACCTTTTGAAATGGTTTCTTGTATCCAGCTGGAATATTTAATGTAAAATCAAATAATGCTATGGATTAAGATAAATTTAATGAACGTACCTAACCACAGTATTCTCCTCCTCGCAAGTTAAAATAGGAGACGGTCCAAGTGTATCTTTATATTCCGGATGTTTTAATTTAAATTCTATAGTGGACTTCGGAATTCCATATTTTTTTTCAGCTGTTCTATACGATTCAGTGCCATTTTGGACATCCTTAACAGCTTCTATAAGTTTAATCTTATCGTATTTTCTAAGTTTAGTCATTTTACTACAATCCAATTTAGTGATTGGACGGTCAAATTTAGTTATTGGACAGCTGTCCAATAACTGTCAAATCGATAAATTAATTTTACTGCTATCTTCAGTTAATTATACGTAAACCTGTTGAAAATTGTAGAAATATGTGGCAAGTATAGTTATCTAGTGATTGAACAGGTGTACCATAATAGAATTCAGCAAGTTTTCTAGTTTAGTTATTGGACAGGCGTAATTAAATCCGAATTAAAATCCTTATTACTGTACGCGATCTACCTTAGGGACTATAAGTGCCTTTACCACACTCTTTTCAATAAAAATACAATCTTACCTTAAAAATAACACGTAGTTTTGAAAAAAAGTCAGAGCAGATTCTTAACACAATGCTTAAATGTCACTTTACTCACATAACCTAAAAATATTTACCGCCAAAATCACAGAACCCGATAAAGGGAGAACATAGACATAAGAATGTACGTAATATAGAAACGAGTAGTGCCACCTAGTGAATATGCTCTTGTTAACACTTGCAGAAATCTTATAATTGTAAGTTAACACTGTAATGTCCAATAACTGTCTCGTGTCCAATAACTGGCGTTTTACCCTAACAATTGCAACTGATAAATTTGGTAATAAAAATATGTAATAAGTATACAAAATATTCCTCCTTCTCCTCCTAAGTGCCTTCTCTGTTGAGGTTGGCGATCAATATGGCAAATTTCTCTCTTTTCTGGTCTTGATGAATTAAATCATTTTCTCTTGTGTGGGTCCAATCTCTGATGTTTCGTAGCCAAGATTTTTGCTTTCGTCCTATGCCCCTTTTACCCTCAATCTTTTTTTCTAATATTACCTGTAGCTGCTCAAATTCCCTATGGCGCATTATGTGTCCTAGATATGACTTCTTTCTAATTTTGATATTATTGACCAGATGAGGGCGTGTGTTCATTGCTCTCATCATGCTCTCTCATACAAAATATTAAACGTCATTTTTTACTTATAAACAATATATAAACAATTTAAGATCCCTATTTGATTTTAAATAATAAGGTTGAAGACCGGCAAATGGCAAATCATATGGAAAAGTGACACAATTTTACAGAAAAAGTTTAAAATACTTAATTATTACAAAAATGGCTCCAAAAGTCGATTTTTTGAAAATTATTAATTTTTCTAAAAATGCACAAAAAACTTTAATTTCGCTTGATAATAGGGACAATAATTATCACATGTATTCAGCTGTAAAATTTTTAAGAATTTTCACTGAACAGTAGTTATTGCAAAATTGATTTTTTTTATTTAGAATTAACGTGTCTTGACATATTTGGTCATTGACACGGGAGCAAAGGTTTACAATACCACCTACAGAGTTATGATACAGAGTTTACAATTGTAAAGACTAACAATATTATGTAAATTATATTTTGTTAAATAATTGAGTAGTCTTTAAAAAGTCTATTAGGCTCTTGAGTCGGCTTGAACAGTTCAGAAGTTCTTCTAGACTGTGGGTTATATTGTTTGCGAGGAGAGTGGCCTGGTAGTGTTGAAATTCTGTGAGGATGTGCTGAACGTAATAGGAATATCGTTGCAGTGAGAGCATAACTGTTGGTTTGTACAGGACATAAGGTGTGTCAAACGTGTATGTCCTATCCTCAATTTTCGCATTGCTATCTACTCCTCTCTGTTCAGAGACGCTAGGGATACATAGCTGTTAACATTAGGTTGTATTTCTCTGAGCTTTGTGTCTTTGGTAATCAAAAGTTCCTGCCACTTGCTTTGGATATTCCTTTTGAATTTTGATTTTATATCTTCTTGGAGCTGTATGTTGTAGACGGGTAAGTTGGATGTAGATGCTTCTTTTGCAGCGCTGTCAGCCATGTCATTTCCTTGGATGCCCATACGAGAAGGCACCTATATTATTGTTATTGAAGTCCCTCGGGAAGTGTAGAGATTGATCGATTCTAGTATTTTTTGCACTAGATGATGTTGATTGTAAATATTTTTTAACGAATAAATTGCAGATAAGGAATCGGTGCATAGAGCTACACTTTGTTGATTGTCAAAAGAGAACTCGAGAGCTTTTGAAATACTAAAGAGTTCTCCTGAAAACACGCTGCATTCGTTGGATATTCGGTATTGTCCTAATACTCTATCAACTGTGGTGACACAACAGCCAACTCCATCTGAGTTTCGGATGCATCGGTATAAAGCACCTTATCATATGATGGGATGTATTCACAATATCCTTGAAAGCTTGTCGAAAAATCATATTATTTGTTTGTTGCTTAATAAATGTACAGAGGAAAGTGTTTAAAAAAGGAGGCTTTCTAGACCATGGCGGGGATTCTGATTTTATAGATGCAAGTGTTTGAGATAATTTTGTATCTTGGCACAAGGGTTGCAGGATCTGTATACATCTGGGTGAGTTTACGAGTCCAGGTCTTGGCGAAGTCAGAAGATTAAATACAGGGTTAGTCGGATTCGATGAAATTCTGCTAGCATAAGATAAGAGTAGTTGCTGCCTCCGAAGGTAAAGAGGGAGTTTATGAGATTCACAATAGAGACTTTCAGCGGGACTGGATCGAAACGCTCCTAAGCAAATTCGGAGAGCAGTGTTGTGAACAGAGTGTAACAGAGTTTAATTTGGATCGGATTATAGCTCGATGTATTTTGAGTAGTACACTTTCATCGGCACCCCATTGATGGTGGGACAAGGTCTTTAACAAATTCATTCTGCTTAAACACTTTCCTGTTATTTCATCTATATGACGACGCAAGGTGAGTTTGTTATCGACAGTTAGTCTTAAAAACTTTTAATGATCGATTAACTCTAAATTTACTCAGTTTAGTGTTATTTTGGGTATTTCTGCGCAGTTATATCTCCCAGTGAATTTTATTATTTTGGAATTTATTGGAAGAGAACCTGAAGCCAGTTTTGTCGGACCATGTAGTAACGGACTGGAAAGAATTTTGTAATACATTTCAACGAGAGCAAATATCATTGATGCCTAGTAGAAAGAGGATAGAACTCAAAGTAGAACCTTGTGGTACACCATTTTCAGTGACTTAATTTTATTTAAAAAGTTGTTTATAAAGCATAATATGTTGCCCGTAAGATTATGTTCTTCCAGTTTTTTAAGGATAACCGACTTACATGTAGTATCGAAAGCACTTTCTATATAAAAAATGACTGCGATTACAACTTGCTTGGAGGCCATAGCATTTGCTATATCTGTTTGCAGGATTACTAAGCTATCAGTGGTGCTTCGATTAGGTCTGAAACCTGATTGAGCAGGGTTACGGATATTGTTTTATTCTGAATACCAGATTAATCGCTTGTTGATAATTTTTTCCAATAATTTGCAAAGGGGACATGTTAGGGAGATTGATCTAAACGAGTTTGGAGAGTTGGGAAGGTAGCTGCTTTTTTTATAGGAAATATAATGGATTCCTTCCATTTGGAAGGAAATTCTTCTCGGGACCAGATTAAGTTGTACAATTGAAGCAATTGATTTATAGTTTCTTCATAGATATATTTGAGGAAAATTGAGGGGATGTCATCAAGGCCAGCAGCTGAGTTTTTTGTAGTATATGGGGCTAGAGTAAATTCTTGTTTAGAAAAGAGTAAGTTTATTGGGAAGGAAATATCGTTAGTTTTACCCCTTAGGATGTTAAAAGAGTGTAAAAAAGACTATTTTGGTTTAGTGTTTTGGATTGAAAGCGATGCGCGAAAGTCTTGGCAATACTTTGATTTTGAGTCACTATTTTTTATTAAGGCGGGGATTTGTAGGCGGAACATTGACCTTTTATATGTTCAATTTTGTTCCAAACAGGGTTTGGAGGTATGTCGGAAGAAATAGAATTGATATAAAGGTTCTGTGAAGTCTTTTTGCTTTCCTTTATGATACGATTTGATTTAGCTTTTGCTAATTTAAACTTAATAAGATTTTCATTAGTTCTTGTTCGTCTATATTTATTCAGACCTTTCTTAAATACACGAACTGCTACAGCACAAGAGTCATTCCATCAAGGGACCAAGGAACTAATTTTCGTGTAGGTTTAACAGAATATTTTCCTATATATTTTTGTGCAGAGTTAATTATGCAATTGGTAAACTGATCAACTAGGTGATCTATGTTATATTCACATTTAATTGAATTTACTTAGTCTCGGACGTGGGTAGACCCAAGAACACGTGTAAGAGAATGGTAAGAGACTCGAGTCAACTGTATATCATCATATTAAGAAAAAAATAGCTTTAATTTGATATAAAAAAACATGCATATACGTCATGAGCAGTGTATTTTATAAAAAAAAAATAAATAAACGAAATAAAATATTTATCAAAAACTAATAACTATTAATTGAATTAAAAATATTTCCGGCCACTTTTCGTTTGGTAACCTATTATTAATGTCTTCTAATTTTAAATTTATTTAAAAATGTGAGTTTCATGTACTATGTTATGAACGTAGTGTTCCTGCAGTGGGATTTTGTACTACATATTATAATTTCATGCATGATTTCACAATAAATTATTATTTTTGTTTTGATAATTTTTAATATCTTTTTATTATTTAGTTTATTAATGGTATTGCTACATTGGTTAAAAATGATATATTCTTTTGACGGTGTATTGATTTTTTTATTTTTTACGAATTTTATCATGTTATTTCTATCCTATCATCTTTTATCAAAGGTTTTACCATTTCTCTTACTGCTTTAAACCATTCATTGTGTTTAGTCCATATAATTACGCAATTGCGTTATAATTATTATCTAGAATAATATATTCTAATTTAATTTATTTGAATATATCTGTCAATAATGAGCTGCAGAAGCCTGTATTGTAGATGTTATATTATTACCTAGACCTTGGAATTCCTCCATTACTTGCGAGGAACCGGTATTGAAACTTTTACCATTTACAATTATTATTTAAAAGATTCCAAGTAAATACTTTCTTTTGTTATATGTTAATTCTTCTTTTGTTTCAAAAACGTTAGATATTCATAATTCAAGGAATCCCTCAGATTTAGCCAAATGTTCATGGCCACCTGAAATATTCTTTTGTGGCAAAACAAAATTTAAAAATAAAACTAATGGTTTTAGGTTCCCCGAAAAGAATGGGAGTGGCCGTCCATTTATACTAAAATGCATACAATACAATGTATGCAACAGTCAAGAAATTGCGTGTTGAAAAGCGTTGTGTAATTATTGGTAAAAAAAAAGGAAAAATGATTTTGTCGATATTATTAGTCTGCTAAAAACAGAAAAACGTTAATAGATTGTATGTCTTGTGTAGTATAAAAGTGTATTTCTAATGAAAGAGAAGTCTTACATTTTTTATTCGAGAATTGTGGGATTTTGTAGTTTTAGCTGTAGATTAAGTTTTGTAGTCAATCTATTTCTATTGTCAACAAGTCACAGGAGAAAAAATATACTGTAACAACTTAAAAAAGGATGAAAAATTGTAGCCACAAGAATAATTGAAATAAAAAAGCAAACCGTATATGATAAGGTTTTAATTAACATAAAATTGTACATAATCCAACAAAAACAATAGGAGAGTAACTTGCAATGACACTTACTTATACAGATTGAACGAATTTAAAACGGAACATACAATTTAATATATATGTCTGTTTGAACTGCATTTGAAATAGTGGACCAATATAAAACTTGGACAAAAATAAATCCATACCCGGTGATAGACATTGTATAAAATATCGTTCAACTATCTGTCTCCTTTAAAGGAAAGAGGAGCTTGCCTAATAGTCGGAGAGATAGAGCCGAAATTTTGAAGTTTGATGAAGTTGATGAAGATGAAGAATAATATGGCTGAAAATTTGCCCAGAGTAAGATCTTGGTATAACTAGACGAAATCCCAAAGGGCGGATGCGAGAGTGGATACATAAGGGGTGGCGGACAGGGATGAAATTGCAATTTTTTGGGAAAAAATTAACGAGAAGTAATATGTCCGCCATTTTCATGGCTCATTATTTAGCCCCTAAAAACTCCAAATCCAAAAGATAAAACTGGGTCAAATGTACCACTTGCCTGCGCATTTTAGGTCTCGGTAACAATTTTCAAACTGATTTTATTGTGATATTTTTATACCGATTGATTTGAAAATTTGTATGCTCACTTCTGTTACTATTCTGAAAAGCGTCAAGTAGAGTTTTCCTCAAAATTTTCCAAACAAATTTCCGTTAATGAAAATTTTTGTAATTTTTTGAGGTAAAATCTAATTTGTAGAATCCTTTCGATTTTCTGTCAGTTATACCATGAATTTTTCCAAAAATTTTCAAACGATTTTTCCGATAAGAAAAAAAAAATTAGAAAAACTTAATAATAATATCACATTCATTATCTGCTTCATTTTCAATCACTACTTCTCGAATTGATTCTGGCATCTGAGGTCCACTAAACCATTTGAATTTATATGTTTCATCTTCAAACTCCCAACCATGTTCTTCAACAATCAATTCTGTTGGTACTTTTTTTATGAGCATTTGTCCAAATATTTGAAATATAATGGGCTCGCAGTAGATGTTGGTGTAATTCATCTTGACATGGTGGTAAGCTTGAAGCATCGAAATTTTTTAGTTTTTTTTTTTAAAGGCTCGTTCATATCGTGCAACTTATACTGCCGGTTAAATAGTGAAAATCTGACATCGTTTACTTTTCTTTTTGGAATTGTTCTCGTCAGTCCTGTTCCATATAAGTGACATATGAAAGTTTCTAAGGTTTCAAAAACTTCATTACAATCGAAGTCAGTTTCATCAAGTTGGATAAAAGCATCTTGATACTTATTACATTTAGCGCATGCGTCTAGAATTACTGATCTAAATGGAACGCGCATCATTATTATTTTAATATTTTAAAATAATAATGATGCAAAATTAATGTCCAAACAGAATTTGTAAAATTATAATTAACTAATGAAAAAAAAATTCAATCAATTTGAAAGTTAAAAAAAATATTGAAAATATCTAAGTACAAAGTAAATTTCAAAACTTAAAAAATTGATAATTCCACTATTAAATTGATTTTTATTAATAATTATTTGTAAAATGTTAAAGGAATTCTACAAATTGAATTTTACCTATTGATAAATAGAAATAATATATTTTGTATTTGATTATTAATGTAATAATAAATCAAATTTTTCTTATATCTGAACAACCATTATTTATGCAATATAAATTTAAAAACCTTTTTATTGTAATAAAAAATAAGTAAAATTACTATTTGTTATACCAAAAATATTTAATAGTTAACATTATAAAATTACTTTAATTTAATAAAATATCAAATATCAAACATTTATTCAATTAAAAATTAATTCGTAAAATATTTATATTTAAGAAAAAAATGTGATTTGTAAAGTAAATATTACGGAATTACGGAAATTTTTTTGGAAAATTTTGAGGAAAACTCTACTTGACGCTTCTCAGAATAGTAACAGAAGTGAGCATACAAATTTTCAAATCAATCGGTATAAAAATATCATAATAAAATCAGTTTGAAAATTGTTACCGAGACCTAAAATGGGCAGGCAAGTGGTACATTTGACCCGGTTTTATGGCTCTCTGTACCAACCCAGCTGTCCGCCCTTTTGGATTTAGAGTTTTTAGGGGCTAAATAATGAGCCATGAAAATGGCGGACATATTACTTATCGTTAATTTTTCCCCAAAAAATTGCAATTTCACCCCTGTCCGCCACCCCTTATGTATCTTGGTTATACCAAGATCTTACTCTGGGCAAATTTTCAGCCATATTATCGATCGTTAATTTTTCTGAAAAAAATTACAACTTCATCCCTGTATAGCCACCCCCTGTACCACGAGGGGCGTCCGTCTGTAAGGCAAAGTCTTAACCCAGTTACAATGAATATATTCCAATAGAGAAATGTCATATTACTGATCAGTTCAAAATTTCGGCTCTATCTCTTGGACTATAAGGAAACGATAAGTGGTTTGACAGCATAATAACTGCTTGTGTAGTCTAGTTTTCACAGTGATTCTAGGCAACCTATTTGGGTGGAGTTTTGACTTGTTCTTGAATGAATTCAGAATCCAGCAGCCCGCTGAAGTATTGGATTTTTATAATATAATTATTTGACAACCTTTTGTTGGCCAACCACCTAGAGCGGAGTTGAGCCGAAATACATTGATTTCGTATGTTCCGTTTTAAATTCGTTCAATCTGTATGTTAAACACAAAACTTTGTCTACATTTTTCTAAGTCTACAGCCAATACCATAACAAGGAGGTGAATATCACATGATTCCCCCAAACTATGGTCTTCCAAGTAACGTTGGACATTACGAACTCTTTGAGTTCTTCTTGGAGCTCTTAAAGGAGGCAATGAACTTTGCTGGAACACTTCAAGAAGTAATGAATCCGGTGAAGGGGAAGATATAGATATATCTGCTCGAGGCTGCATATTTTGCGTGGTTATATAATTGGCCGAGGAATCATTGAGACTCGAATGTAAGTCATGTGGGTTCTCTGCCAACACTATTCTTGACCTGGTATATATAGTATTTCTTCTTCAACTCATCCAATTGGAGCTAGATGACGATTAGACATTGTGGTATCTTGTCCGTCATTCAGTTTAATTACAGGGTACTCAAGATTTCCCTTTACTACCTCCATTTCTGCGATAGGCTGGTACTTGTTATCCGATCGAGCCTTTTCATCAAGACATGCCCTAATTCTGCTAGCTATGACGGTATTCTATTCCCATTTGGAGATCGATGTGTATGTATGAACATTCTTTCATGCGGTGTACAGTTCGCAACACTGAAAGAATGGAATGCAGCGCAACTGAAAGATATTGTTCATAAGTCTCAATAGGTACTTCATGTGATTCACAGGTCAGTTGAATGTCTTTATAGGCAGTAGTGTTAAACTTTTCTACTTGATCAGTTCCATGAAAGTTACAAGCAATAGTTCTATATGTTGCGATTCCTCTGGAGTTGAGAAACTCTTTGATTTCGGCTGATAGAAATTTAGTACCTCTATTCGAATTGATCACCGTTTTGGCACTAATGTCACTGCATAGGAAAGCAAATGGGGATCTGGAATACTCATCTATTACCATAAGGCAATAACGGTTATTGATATTCGAAGGCACTGGTCCTTTAAAGTGGATACTAAGGCGTTCGAAGGAAGATCTGGCTTTTATAAGCTTTGGAAAATACCCCTCATTGTTAAAGTAACTCGACTTAATTTTAGCACATACTTAGCACAGTCCTAGTCATGACTTCATCTAAAGAGAGAAAAGTAAATTCTTTGATTTTATACAGTAATGATACCTGTTACCCCTGGATGAGGAAGTGCTGTGTGAAGCGACTTGAGTCTTGATGCACCTCCGTCGTGGTATCAGTCCAAGAGCAGATGCGCGATGAAGAATCCGCTGTTTGGGTGTCTTGTCCTGCTCGATATAGTATGTCATATTTAATTAAAGGTCATCATCATCATCATGCAACCTCTTCTGTCCACTGCTGGACATAGGTCTCTCCCATTTTTCGCCACTCTTCACGGTTGTGTGCTTCTTGTTGCCATTTCTTGGATATTCGTCCAATGTCGTCCATCCAGCGTGTTGGTGGTCGTCCTCTGCTGCGTTTGTCTTCTCTTGGACGCCAGTCAATTAGTTTTCTGGTCCATCTTGTGTCTTTCAGTCTCGCTATGTGACCTGCCCAATTCCATTTCAGCTTGGCTATACGTTCGACGACATCACTGATACCTGTTCTTTCCTTAAGTCTTGATTCCTTATTTTTTCTTTTTTTGTCACGCCGAGAATTGATCTTTCCATGCGCCTTTGTGCCACTCGCATTTTTAGTGCTGCTGTTTTTGTGAGCGTGAGAGTTTCTGTTCCGTATGTCATAATCGGAAGAACGCATTGGTCAAATGTCTTCCGTTTCATAGCTATGAAACATCCCGATAGCTATGAAACGGAATTTAATTAAAGGTGCCAAAGATAAATTAATTCTTCTTCTCATGGCACCGCCTCCTTTCGAATGTTGGCGATCCAAATGGCAATTGTAGTTTTGGAAACTGCTGCGCGAAAGATTTCTGCGGATGAGCGGTCGAACCATCTCCTCAGGTCTTTCAACTACGTGTTCTGGCGTCTTCTTACTGATCTTTTGGCCTGTACTTTTCCTACCAGTAGAACTTAAAGTAATTCATATCTTTCGCCTCTCAACACATGACCCAAGTATTGCATTTTTCTCTCTTTGATTATTCTTAGTAAGTATTTCTGTTTACACATACGACGAAGTACCTCAGAGTCCATCGTCCAACTTTCGCAGCCATATAGTAAGACAGAAAAAACGTAACATCTAATCATTCGGATTCTAAGCTGCAGACTTACAGCTTAGAATCTTTACAGAAGTTACAGACTTTTGATCACTGATGATTGTGAAGTTAGTTAAGCGATCTTGAAAAGAAAGCAATGGGTCTGGAATACTGACTCAAAGGTAGCAGCAATCGAGTGTTCTGAAACAAGTTTCAACAACAAATGGCATGTTTTCGTTGATAGCGTGAACGGACGTCTTAACGAAAGAAGATTTTAGATTTTTAACACACATGATAAAGCAGCTCCGTTTCAAAGCATTTTTGTTACGTTCTACCTTCGTCTCACCACAACCATCTGTGTCATCAAGGTAAGCGTATGTCCCTTCGAGGGTTTCTGTGCGTATGAGTCAGTCGATTGTTCTTTAAAACCTAGTGACAGTATTGGTAACACCAAACTGAATACGACGAAATTCCAGCCAGCAGCTACAAAGGATGTGTAGGTGTACAGCTTTTGATGTCGAAGTATAAGAACCTGGTGGTATGCAATTTGTATTTCTATTGCACTAAAGACAGTGAATTGTGATACTTAGACACCATATCTTCGATATTTGGTAGAGAGTAGGCATCAAATAATAATGACTCGTTTTTGGTAATAAGGCTTGCGCTCTCCAAAAAGATTGACTTTCTTCAATAATGCTATCGGTGTACAGTTCGAAGTCAGGTCATAAAATAGAGGAATTACAGGAACTGAGGCCTTTAACTAGACTACATACCTTGAATACTTTTTTAGGTCCTCCTAATTCAAACTTTAGAATTGAGTGGTTAGATAGCACATCATGACCATCAGCGCAGAGATTTTTGCTATAACTATAAGTAAGTTAATATTATCGTAGGAGTGGTCACAAAAAAGCTTTAATATTCTGCCATGCCTTTGACTTAAGAGGTGTGGGATAACGAGTCCATAGAAACAGTCGGCGTACATGGCTTCCTAGGGAGTTTGCACAGGTTAGCGAAGTCTTCATTAATAAAACTGACCTTTATAAACGCAAGTACTATAGCTTTCTTTAATGAAGAGGGATCCCAAGCAATCATGCAGGCGTGTGCAGTGATCGCTGCCTTCAAATACTTGTGCCATGCACTAGTATTCTTGGAGCGGCAAACCATTGCAAAGTGTTTATGTTTATCACAGGATTTGCAGATGGATTTCCGAGCAGAACAGATCTTCCTTGGATGTATTGGCTCACTGCAGAACAAATATTTGTGTCCCGGCCTTAAAGAGTTAGCAGTAGAATTGGTAGCAGCTTTCACAGTAACACTTTCAGAATTCGTTGGTGAGCTCTGTGACTCGAATTGACAGTTATTATGTAGATTACAGAGTGTTAGATTTTGATTTGCATAAACATGAGTGTTGGGTTTTACTATTTCCATTGAAATAGCTATATTGTAAGTGTTTTCCAAAGTTAACATTAAACTCTCTTACAATCTTAATCGCATTGTTATGGACGTCATTCCAGCGATGAAAACTCCACGGATCGTATCATTTTTGCTAGTTTTGGCATCTACAACAGTAAAATTGCAGTATTTTGCTAACTGTTAACGATTGCATGTAAGCATCGATAGTTTCTCTCGTCTGTTTGTTGTTGTGAAGTGGATATTGTAGCTTAATATAATTAATATCTAGAAGTTTTTATCATCATAGCTATTTCGACTTTTGAGACGGCTGCTCTGAAAAGTTCATTTGATGTACATCCTTACCATTCTCTCAGGTTGGGAAGCCATAGCATTCTACGCCTTCCTATGTTTCTCTTTCCTGCATAATCAGTTGGATGAAGGTGTGTTTCTCTCTATGTGTAATATGTCCGGGTATGTAATACCCTCAATAATATGTAATATATCAAACCTCTCGGGTCTTAGATACTTCCATTATGTTGATATTTTATATAAAATTATACATAATCCAACAAAAACAATAGGAGAATAACTTTGCAGTGGCTCTGACTTATATGTCAAATAGTGATAAACCTGACAGAATAAAGTTGTCTAAGGTACAGCCAATACAATACCAGGGATGTTAATATAGCATTAATAATTTTGACTTTTACGCTTTCCATTTTTCACAAAATTACATCACAAAAATAACGTTATATTTTCCGTTAATGAACATATTAATGTGTTGGTTTTTGTGACCTTTACTGGAACAAATCTACCGTTATATCTTTAATAAATGCTCATGAATACAAAAAATTAAACTGTTTTTTTTTTCTCCAGCGCTGTATAATTTTTTTAAACATAATTCAATTAACTTTAACTACATACTAATTAATGACCATTGTTGACCTACTGTTCTCAAAATCAACACTTCACAAGATATTTGTTATACAACAATGATTCATCCTTTGTGTATCGGTGCATTTTATGCACATTAGTCATATATTTTGGGTCGCCTGCACGTTTAGTATCCATACCTGGAAAAAACGAGAATTTTGATAGTTGCGAGGTGACTCATCCAGTAATATCTTTCTAAATAAAAAGTAAAAGGCTCAATCTTGTACCGTTATGTCATGTTTGTCCTCCAACAGTTGTATTTTGTAAGATTTTATGTATTTTAAATAAGTATAAAAGTGAAAGAAACTTATAGTTTATGGAGTCTTCTGAGTAATATGCTAAATATGCTATTTTATTGGTAATTAACTGAATATATATTACTATAAACTTGATTCAATGTGAAATTTTTATCTGTCAGTGTCAAGTGGATACTGATATTGAAGTTCATCTTGGTGAATGGTCCCAAAATAGAATATTCAATATTTAGTGATGAAGAAAGTACTAGATGCTAACTGAACAAAAAAAGTTTAAGGGAAAACGGTGTATACAAAGGATTCTTAATTTTGTAATTGTTTCGAGGTGAGCTCTCCTCTTGTAGGTCATCTATTGTCTACTGTCAACTATTCCTGGTCATTTAAATGTTTGAAAGGAAAAATGCAGATAAAACAAATATGAAAATGTGATCTACACAATTATTTTTAAATATATTATCTTTTGAATTAGCTGAAAGCTTGGAACATCAGATTGATAATTTGGTTAACTTGTAGAATTATGTCAGAGCAACTGTAACATTAAAACTGTAGACTTTTTAACGAGAACCCAAGAAAAGAATACTAAGGGCAATCTTACAGTACTACTAACTGAAAACGGAAAAATGAAAATACCACATTTACGTCGGAAATACTGAATATATCTAGTATGGGATACAAAATTATTACAAGATTCACTTCTTTGATAGAAAATGTTTCAACTCTTTCATTCTTCCAACTATGACAAGAGGGTGAATGTGATTTCCTCGATGTTGTCTACAAAAAGATAAGAATATATAATAATAAACAATAACAACTTATACGTCTTATCTTGGACACATATTTAGACACGACAGGTATAACTTCCTTCAGCTTATTATTATAGAAGGGAAAATATAAGGCAGACGCGGCCCGGGTAGACGACAAATGACCTGGCTGCGCAACATCAAAGATTGGACAGGATTAGACTTTCAAAGTTTAATAAGGAAAGCCCAAAATAGGGAAGACTTTGCAGAGGTCATCGCCAACCTTCGCTAAGAAAACGGCACCTAAAGAAGAAGAAGAAGAAGAACAACTTACACATAATATGAAATAACACAAATAAGCAAAATACCACTCTACAAATCCATCAAGGGATAACCACAAACGTGTCAGCAGACCAAACCAACTACAGAACAGAATCTACCACTAACATAGAACATCAACTAAAAACGAGTTCAAGAACATGTTTTTGCAACTCATGAGTCAAAACAGTATGCTATTGAAGTTACTGACACAAGTCATTAACAAGAAAAAAAATTCTGGACATAATTACTTACAACATGAAACGGCCTGCTTAAGGAAGCTATCACTTTCTTAAACTTGAATAAAAACGATATACGTAATCGTAATCCTAGAGATCCATTTTACGATCTAACTATGTTCAATATTCCGCTTTGTACCAGATACAGTTCCCCGATGGTACGGTCTATGGTAGCATAGCAGTAATCATCTGCAAATGCATCTTACACACGAATTGCCGAAATATACAACAAATTCATCGCTGGTGGAGACTGAAATAGAAAACACACACTGGGGCTTAAAACTCCTAACAACAAATGGTCTCAATATCTTCAAAGATCGAGAACAATAATGATTTCCACACCAATAGAGTTTTTACGAACGATCTTCCAGATCTATTGGACTATTTTATAAGTAAATGAGTATCTAGAAACACATGTCCAGTAGGATACAGCTACCATCTCTCATTGGATTAATATAAACCGGTTGTAACTCCACCCCCCTCAACGTACTTTTCAAAACACTAACTGGTCAGATTTTCAAACCTATCTAGAAGAAAGTATTATTCTTAGTCGACATAGAATCACAATACTTCACCACACTCGTACACAACACGGCATGGCAATCTACACTACGAACCTAACGCAAAACAACACATATCACTCTTTTCCTGTACATTCGCTATCGAAACATTCGTACATTACATTGATACCGTACACAATCATCATTCCTGTTTGAAAACCAAACGCGAATTATCTCGATTCAACAAAACTTCAAATATCTCTCCTAATCAAAAGTTTTACCCCTACAGAAGTCACGAAGGAAATTAACCAACTAAATCTACGTAAGGTTATGACAATCTTAGTCCAAGTACTAAAACAACTTCCACGCAAGAATACCATCCTGCCAACTGTTATATTCAACTACATAATAAACTTAATCTTTTTCTTCAGCTTTTCCCTTTTCAGGGGTCGCTGTTCCTCACTCTTCATCGCCATTCATTTTTGTCCATTGGAACTTCTTCAACTAAACTTTTCTCTCAAGTCTTCTGCCACACGGTCCTTCCATCTTCTCCTCGGTTTTCCATAATGAACATCTACTTTCCAAAAATATGGAAATTTGATGAAATTATCATAATCCTCAAACCAGAAAAAGAGCGCAATGAAGTAACATTCGATTGACTCGTCAGCCTACTCCCAACCGTAAGCTTGACATATTACTGATAAATCCCTTGAATGGTCAATAAAATATCAAAAAGTCTTAAAAAAAAACTGCAATTCTGTTTTCCTAAACACGTTTTAAGTTTCAGCAATTGGCATAGATATCTGTCCTACAAATTAAAAAGTCCACTATCCAGTAAATATTTCCTCTTACTCAAATCTTTTATATCATATAGACACTTTTCCGTAAAATTTAATGACCAACAATCTAACATCTTTCCTATTAATTCCGGTGTCCCGCAGGGTAATGCTCTTTGACCGCTCCTTTTTTTTACTCTACGTAGCCGGTATATCAAAAACTAATAAAACTACAATCGCCTCATTTGCTGATGACGTTAGAAAAGAAGATCAAGAGCAAGGCTCACAAGACTTGCAACATCACCTGAACGATTGGTACACCAGATGTCAAAAGTAAATAAAACAAAATTCATTCAAATGAGATTTACCCAGCGGCACAACACATGCCCTCCTATAAGAGTGGATAATGTAGGGATATCCACAGCCACAGACGCATAATACTTTGGCCATATTGACCAATGCCTTATTTGGAAGAGACACATCTACTAAATAAGATAGTTTGACTTAAAGTTCCTTAAATAAGTAATCAAACGAATCTTTTACTACCATACTACATATATGGGAATGTTCAAAATCATCGTCGCTGAACGTCATCCAAAAGATTTCAGTCTAAAGTGTTAAAATCGATAGGTTAGGTTAGGTTAGGTTTAATATGAGTGGACGCCTAACTAGTCGACTGGACCTAAGAGGCCTATTGTGGCTTATCCTTAGTTTAGCTTTCTTTCTTAGCTTAATGTTTAATACCCATTTGTTCGTACCAGTGGTTACGTTTCACCATCCAGTCCGATATAATTCTTTTGATTGTGTTTGTAGTTATTCAAACGACGGGTTTTGGGCTTATGAATGTATCTTTTGCTCCTTTTCTCGCAAGTAGGTCCACCTTTTTAATACCCTTCAATATAAGTACGTCCAGGCACCCAGAGTGAACTTACTTTGTTATTTTTTCCAATCCGAATCAGATTCTGAAGACAGTTCCAAAGTCAGTTCGATTCGATTCCTGTGCGTTTAATGCAGCCTGTCTATCCGATATAACTTTCATAGACCTTGTCCCTGCAGTTCCTCTTTATTAGTTACTACAGGAACATCGCTATAGCATAAATTACTGCTTGTTCGTTAAAGTGTGCTGGATAAAATATTGCCGTATTTTTCTCTTATGATAGTTACTAGATGATCCGCATACGAGGCCTGCACTTGTACCCCCTGTGCCTCAAGAAGCGAGATCAGGTCATTCACCAGGAGTGGCCAAAAGAGGGGAAGATGCACTCTTCCTGTGAGCACCCTTAGCTGATTTGGTCCCAACCTACTTTTCTTACAGGTCTGTTAGAATCACCCTATTTTCGAGCTATGCTTGGATCCAGTTGCCTACGGTAGTGGATATTCTTTTGATGCTGCTGCATCATAAAGAGAATTTGGTAGTCCATTATTAAATCAGGTCATCCACCAGTAGTGACCACAAGAGGGGAGGATGCACTCCCCCTGTGTACACCCTTAGCTGATTTGGCCACAACCTGCTCTTCTTGCAGGTCTTTTAAAATCAACCTATTTTCCTGAATTGCTTTATTCCAGTTGCATACGGAAGTGGATATTCTTTTGATAAAGAGAATTTGGTAGTGCATTATTAAATGCGTCTTCTATATCTAAAAATGTTGTTAACGCAATCTCTCCATTACTAATGGAGAGATTGAGATAAAGATTTTCTGAACTACCTTGTCCAGATCCTGGTTGCTATTGAGAGGAGGGTCAATGGTCTCTCCTTAATATGTCTATCAAGATTTTTTTCTATTACCTTTAACAGTAATGATGTAAGACTACACCACCCTCACAGATGTTTAAGTCGTTGTTATATAACCTAGTGGTAGCCCTTAAGATCCTTGTTAGGATGGGCAATAAAATCCATTTCTGTTTGTAGTTGGGCAGGAAATTCCATCCTCTTCTGGAGATTGAAATGGAGCAAAGTACTTTATGGCCCAGTTCACATTTTTCGGCTTGGTGTTTTTTTTTACAGAGAATTCCCGGTCTTCTTTTCTAAGACGTTTAGGTCATTTTAAGTTTTCAGCCTGAGTCTTCTCATCAGTAATTGCTGATTCTTAGTATCAATATGATACCAATTAGATCGATAGTAAATGCACCATGATACATATAAGTAACCAGACACTTTTCCATGAATTAATAGAGAAAGGTTAGGTGAGGAACGCTATTGGGCAGAATTGGATAAATTAAATAATAGTGACTGTTTGAGCATTAGTTATATTTTTATATAAAGTTTCTCATTTATTCCTGGCATCTTTCTTTATTCTTCTTCTTTTGGTGCCTATTAGTTTCGAATATTCGAATAGATTAGTTGTGGAGAACCATTTCCTCAGATTTTTTAACCATGATATTCTTCTCACAATTCCTTGCTTTGCGAATACTTTGCCTTGAAGTCGAAGATTTTACTAATCTGTATTTAGTGCAATTTCACATTAAGTGTCCGAGATATTCTAACTTTCTCCTTTTAATCGTATACATCACTTCTCTTTCTTTCCTCATTCTTCGTAGTACAGTCTCGTTGGTTATCTTGTCTGTCCATGGTATCCTTAGGATTCTTCTTTATAGCCACATCTTCAAGGCTTCAAGTTTTTTCTCCATCGCTTCAATGAGTGTCCAGGATTCAACTCCGTAGCCTTACTTTTATCTCCAGATTAAGGTTGTGGCTTTTAAAGAGTTTGGCCATGTTGTTGAATGCACTCCTAGCCTACTCTATTTTACATTTTACTTCTTGTGAGTGATCCCATTGTTCGTTTACTATAGCTATTGCTCGTTCCAAGATAGGTAAACTGTTTTACTCGGTCCACTGATGTATTCTTGATAAGCAGTTTGACGTCTCTAATTTTATTTTTGCTAATGACATTTAAAAGGATTCCATGTTCGCAATTTTCCAAGCCCTCACTAAATATTTCCTCTGAATGTAGGTTGAATAATATAGGTATATACATCCTTGTCTAACGCCTCGCAGAATCTGGATCGCTTCCGTCGGTTCATCTCCAAGATTTGTTCTTATTTTGGCTGATTGGTTCCAGTATAAATTTTGTATTATGCCGGTCTTTATCATCTATTCGGGCTTTTGTTAGAACATCCATCATTTTTCGGTGTTGAACTTTGTCAAATGTTTTCTGGTAGTCCACAAAGCAGGTGTAGATGTCGCAAGTCATATCTCTGCATCTTTGGAATAATACCTGTAGAATAAACAGTGCATCTCTCGTACCTACCTACGCCTTTCATAAAGCCAAACTATGGGCCCTGTATTCTCTTTTTACATAGGTATACTCGTATTCTGCGATGTATAATTTTAAGAAAAAGTTTTAGCGTATGGCTCATTAGACTTTTTTTTGAACCTATTCTATATCCTTCCATTGTTGGATGTAGGTCTCCCCCAGTTCTCTCCATCTTTCCCTATCTTGAGCTGTTCTCTGCCATGTGGGACCTCCTTGTTTCCTGATGTCATCTCTTTGCTCTCTTTGCATTGTATGGACGCCACTTTCCTATGGCAATATTCCATCGTCCGTCTTGGAGACGTTCATTGTGTCCAGCCCATTTCCATTTCAGTTTTGCTGCTTGTTCTATCGCGTCTACTGTCTTTGTTCTGATTCTGATCCACTGGTTACGTTTTCTATCTTTAAGTGATATACCCAACATTTGTCTCTCCATGTTAGACTGTCTCATTAGACTTATTAGCCTATATTATCCGCACTTTTTCGCTCCCTATTTCTTTGGTAACTTAATAAATTCTGAAACTAGCCAATCTTTTGGAATATTGCCTGTGTCATAGATATTATTGAAGATTTTACATAGTATCCTTAAAGATTCATCATCAAGAAGTTTAAGAAATTCAGACTGTACTCCGTCTGGTCCTGGAACTCTCCCTGCTTTTAGTGATATTTATGCTCTTATTTCTGCCGCTAGTATAGGTGGTCCTGTTTCCGTAGGTATTGGGGACTGATTCTCCCTCCCATCAAAAAATAAATTTCATATGTTATTTTTCCCAGGTATTATCAATACTCTCTTTTTCCACGATTACCTCTCCATTTTCATTAACAAGTTTACTTACTCTTCTGTTTTTACATTTGCCTGTAATTTCTCTTACCTTTTTATGCATGTTAAAGTAGTCGTATTTACTTTGTACAATTTCGATTTCTTAGCATTTTTTCTCTAGTTCTTTCTGTTTGGCTTCTCTGATCTTTCTCCGTATATCTCGTTGTAATATTTTATACATAGAGCTATTGATCTTGTTTTTCCTTCTTTCTTCCATCAGCTGCAGAATCTCTGTCGTCATCCATGTCTTATTCTTACCTTCTTCAATCTTCTTAAAATTGTCTTTAATGTCGTCTATCGTTTTATTAAGGGATTCTATCTTCTCTTCTGTGCTTTCCGTTGTATTATCGATTTCTTTGAATTTTCTATTTATTATTTCGCTGACTATTTCTTTTACTTCACTACATTTCAGTTTTCTCATGTCATGTTTTTAACAGTTTTCCGTGTGTTTTCTTTAACTTGGTTCTATACACGCCCACTAAAGGATTGTGGTCAGATTGAATATCAGCGCCTGGGTAGGTTTTAAGACTGTTGCAACTATTTCGATATCTTTTGTTAACAAGTATATAGTCTATCTGATTTCTTCTAACATCTTCTTCGTTGTCTCTAGGTGATTTCCACGTATACAGGCGTCTAGGTGAAGAACCAATATGTTGCCTTTCTTTTCCGTTACCTATTTTAGCATTGAAATATCCCAATACTATAACGAGTTCATCTTTCTTTATTAATGGCAAGAAATTATTATTACTTTCAATCGTTGCTTCAATTCAAGTCTCACAAGCACTTTTAGCTGCCATATCTACTTCATTGCCAGTTATACCTGCATGCCCCTTAACCCAAACAAATTTGATATTTTTTTGCTTCTGCAGTAAAGACCATAGATTAGATTTAATGTTTAGTATTATATCGTTTTTAAAGTTGTTAATTGGAAATACAATGAGTGCTTGCAAAACCGATTTGGAATCATATAGAATTACAGCTCTCTTAATTGGATTTTTTTTAACAAATTAAAAGTTATTAAAGGAAATACGGTAAAAATGCCAAAAAAAGAAAGCAAACAAAATGACTAAGATGATTTTTAAACCAATTTGTTGTTAAAATGCGGCCTACAAAATTATGTGCAAATCTTCCAAGCAATTATGCATAAAACTTCCGTGGCATAAAACATATGGCGTTCTTAAGACATCCTCTTGATGCATTCATCTTACATCATTGGCTATTAATTACGTTCATTACTCCAATGACACTATTTAAATATTTGCTATGTGAAATAAATTAATTTGCCATTGGAATGTATCTGTTTGCTATATTTTTACGAGACTCTATATGGTCGCTGATATAATATTTGATATTAATATACTCACGTATTAGTTCAGACCACTTCCTTGTACGGACTTCACAATCGCGTTCTGTGGTATTACATTTTAATAATAAAAAAACGTTAATCTGTTGATTATATTAGAATTATATTAACATTATTACGAATTTTAACATAAACAATTTGGTCACTGATACAGAAACATAAATTAAAACTGGCAACGAAAATAGTTATTAGAAAATATTATGCCGATAACAATACTACAATGATCTTGACATATATCTTAGTATGCAATCATATTTTTAGAGAAAATTAGTCATAAATTAAAACGGTAAAAAGATAAAGAAAAGAAACGGAACTTTGAGGATAATGTGCAGATTTCTTTGGCTGGTATTTAAAAAATTGGTTATTTACTAAACAATGCGTATATTTCTCAAATTCTGTCATTCCTTCTTGATTTTCCTTCTCTTTATACATTCCAATTGATTCTCCTGTGTCCGCTTCCTCTTATTTTGCTTCCACTTCAGTTGCTGATTATTTTAATTCTTATGTTTCTCTAGTTTTTATTTTTTTATCATTCCCAAAATTCTTCTACACTTTATTTAGTATTTACAGAAAAAGGGAGAGAGATGCCCCATTCTCTTACATTTCTGTTTCCAATGTCTCAAAGCCTCATCAGTCTATATATCGAATAACAACATTACTGTCTTGCGTCCTTTAGTGACCAGAAAGCCTTGGGATATTTTATTCACCAATTTAATTTTAGATGTGGAGTTTTTGTACAGTTATGTAAATTTTTTGTACAGTAAATTTTATTGAACATTGATTTCGTGCTCGGAACTGACAATTTAAAATCGCCGGTCCCTTCAAGCGTTGTTTCTGAGAGAACGGTTCATTCTACGCAAAAATTGATATTCTCGGCAACATTCAGCTTGTTCTTATGATTTTTGGGGTCAAAGCTCTGACGACTCGACTAGGTATGATAAACTTTTTTCTATTACTTGAGTTACGTTAAAGATATTGTGGAACTACAGGCTGTGAAGTACTTATTTCCACCACGGTTCTGCTCCTCAGATTCAGACGGATTATATTATTCATATATGAAATTTTTAACACTTCTTTATATATACCATTTTTCAAAGCAAAACACTTGCACGTCACGATTTATACAAAGTAACGTCACTTGTATTTAAAATTTCCAGAACATCAACCTTAGAGTTCAAATTTTCCTAACACAGCTAATAATACGAAACCCATACGGAACTGCCCGATCTTTCATAGGCGCCAACATGGTGTAATAATCAGAAAAATGTAATCATCATTATATTGGAAATTTTAGAATTATATTGATTAAATAACCAAAAACATTTGTTATTATTAATAATATAAATTTTATAAAATAACTCTTTAAGTCTAATATTCCACAAAATAATAATTTTAATTAAATATATTAGACAATTGTACGCAACTGATATGGAAATACTTAAAATTTTATTGACAGTTCAGCGTGTGGCAAAAGTATATAAAGTGTTGCCGCTTTTTAGAGTAAGAATTTTGTTTATGTTTTGATTTCTTACACAATTTGATCAAAATATAATATATATTAATAAATTATATTTATAAATACATATTAAATTTAGATTAATATCTTTAAAAACTAATTATTGTTATGTATTGTGATTGTGCTATGCAAAAACAAATAAATAGTATGTAGAAAGCTGATAAGCTTTCATATAAGATAGATTATTTTGAACAAGAAATAATGGCGGGACGTTTTTACTATTAAAGCCCTAAAAGAGGTAAGTTTAAAATGTAGAATATATAATTTAGTATTAAAATGTTTTTTTATGTATTTTATTGCAGTAGTCAGTATTTACTGTTAATAGAATAGTTTGACAAAAGGTTGACATTTTAAAAATTCCTCACTTACTAACTATTCTGATGTTTTGGCAACGTTGTGGGGTTCTGACGTCGTAAATCTTGAATGACGTGCAAGCATTTTTATATGAAAAATGCTATAGAGGTGTATTGACATTCTATAAAGAAATATTATAGAGGGCCGCTAAAATATAGTGTTTAGAGGAATCCTTTAAAAGATTTTTAATTAGATACGGCAACGTCGCACGTTGATCGTGTTTAAACTACTTGAAGAAATTGACCAAAAACTACGTATCGGAGGCCAAAAACTTAAGAAAGAAGAAGAAATTGACAGTCTGCTTGACTTATTATTTTATTAATATTAAACATATATTTCAGTTTATTTGTGTTCGCGTTGGTTTTATTTTCGTTTTTATAAAATTTTATTATGTCTCGTGCTCCACGAACCACAAAAGCTCAAAAAGAGTTTTTAATAAGTTTTTTAGAAGAAAATAAAAATAAAATAGAACGGAATAAAAATTAATCCAAATTAATTGGGAAACGTCCATCTGTTATGGGAGAAAATGGTGATTGGACTAAATAAAATGGGGCCGCCCAAAACCATAAAAGCATGGAAGGATGTAAGTATAACTTAGCAATACACACAACCAAACTTAGATGGAATCACCCAGTATTTCTTACTAATAATAAGAAATGTATGACAACTTTTTTTGCAGATAAGAAATAAAGGTTTTTGTTGGAAATACGATTCAAGTTCTAAAACCGAGACGTCAGAGTAAAGTTAAGTTTGTGTTCAAAAAAGGTAATATGCCCTACGTAGGTTTGTCAGATGTTCAGAGGGGAAGAATTGTTGCTCTTGTTGAGCAGGGAATGCCACAAAGGCAAATTTCAGCTACGCTACATGTCCCGCAGAGCGTTGTTTCAAAAACATATGCAAGATTTTTAGAATTGGGTACACTCAAGAACAGGCCTAGAGAAAGTCGTCGTAGAGTAACTAGTGATCGACAAGACAGGTTTTTAGGTCAAATAGCTAGAAATAATCCAACATCTTCTCATCCGGAGCTCCAAAGGCAACTTTTGCAGACTACAGGTATTGACATTTCAGTTGAAACAGTACGAAAGAGACTTCGTTCCCAAAATTTACTTAGCAGGAGGCAGTTGAGGGTTCCCGAGTTATCCAGACAGAACAAAATTTATCGGCTGAATTGGTGTCTGGAACACTAGAACTGGACAAATGAAGATTGGCAAAATGTCCTTTTTTCAGATGAAACCAGAATTGGCCAGATCAGATGACCGTCGAATTCGGGTTTTAAGAGGTCGAGGCAGACAAGCTAGACTGCAAACTGTCAGATCCGTTCCAAAATATAAAGGAGGAACTGTAATGTTTTGGGAAGGCATTATGACGGGAGAAAAAACCCCTTTGCGTCCCTTACGGCAAAGTTTAACGGGTCGCCGGTATGTCGATTTCGTACTAGAACCCATAGTTAGGCTGTGGCTAGGTGCAGTGGGAAATATTTTTATTTTCATGCACGATAATGCCCCTCCACATACCAGTAGAGTTGCCACAGACTTCCTGGAAACTGAAGATGTCACTGTTCTGAGCTGGCCTGCCTGCTCACCTGATATTAATCCCATTGAGCATGTGTGGACCCTCATTAAAGGAAGGATTAGAGCTCGAAGGTATAATCCAGGTAATGCGGATCAGCTCATTCAAGCCGCTCTAGAAGAATAGGCAAACTTACCTCAAGAACAAGTTGACGATTTGATTAGAAACATTCCCCGTCGGATCGAAGCTTGTATTAGAGCTAGAGGTGGCAACACTGACTATTAAAATGAACAACAAGACTGTATCTTTCTTTGGTCAACCATTGCAATGATTTCATTTATTCGTGTTTTTTTGCGTTTTTGTTAATTTCAAGCATTTGTAACATTTTTTGATTGTTTGTTTTTTGATGGTAATTAAACTGATTTAGTATAAAATGCATTTAATTTTCCATTAAAAAAAATTTAGTAATACTTTACAAAATCGGAAATGCTGGGTGATTCCATATAAGTTTGGTTGTGTGTATATGTATGTATGTGCTCAGCACGACAGCTTCATTCTTAAAAGCAAGTGTGCACCACACGGCACATGGTTTACTGAATCAAACATGGTATTTAATCGGCTTAGCGTGCTGGTTGCGGTTATTCCTATGTAATTATTAGAGTTCTGTTTACTCCATTCCTTCGATGTTATCCATCCTCCGTTTCATGTAGGTCAGTATCTGTT
This sequence comes from Diabrotica undecimpunctata, assembly GCF_040954645.1. NCBI lineage: Eukaryota > Metazoa > Arthropoda > Insecta > Coleoptera > Chrysomelidae > Diabrotica > Diabrotica undecimpunctata. The sequence goes on along the minus strand of NC_092811.1, from coordinate 35,603,988 downwards.
AAATAGCAATGTGATTATTTTTATTAATGTAATTTACTGGATCAATTTTTTATGAGTTCTGTAGGTATTCCTTCAGGACCAGGAGCACGACCGTTTTTACTAAGGTTATTGTTTTTTTAACCTTTTCCTCATTTATCATAATCGGCTTTCTCAAAACCTGGATTACATTTCCTGATAGGTTACTGTATACTCGTCTTGTTTCTTCCAATGGAGTTTTGTTATGTTCTTCCTATTTCCAAGCTGTTATGGGGTTTATCACCACTTGTTTTTTATTGTTTGTTTTCACAGATTTTATTAGTCTCCAAGATTCTCTAGATTTTCGCCCTCCAATAGGTATACGTGTCCAGCTCCTGGCATTTGTCTTCCCAACTTTAGTTTTTGGCTTTTATTACTTTCGTTTTAAACCTAACCGTTTGTTTATCTGCTGTCTTATGCTCATATTAATTTAAGTCAACTTGATCAAGTCGTTTGTTGTATAAGGATTGTGTACTTTGATTTTATAAGCTTTGAATATTGTAGTGTGGTAGGTATAAATTTGTTAGTTCTTCTTTTTGTGTCGGTTCTTTTTATGTTTATCATTTTTAAACGCCGAGCCCCCAGATACTACTAAACTGGTCACTAACCAATGCATTATTGCTGCTGGGAATAGCGGACGGTTCATTTATACCGTCGATGGTGACGTGGTTTGGGTGGAGGTTGGCGTGGGGGGTAGCGTGGGGATTGGCGCAGGGATTGACGCGGAAATTGGCGCGGAGGTTGGCGAGGACATTTCTGACAGCATAATTTTGATTGACGGGTGGAGTGGACGATATTTCTTTTATGAGAGGTTTCCATGTCTAAGGTAATCGTATGCCGTCATCTCTTTTATTAAGACAGTTTGGCTAAAAACGCACTTTCACTTAAGTACACTAAATTCTTATTTTTACTTAGCTATCTTAGCTATTTCAGCATCATCATTCTTGCTTTATAGGTCTTTGTCGATCCTATAGTAGGACATCAACCAAAGCCTGTTTCTTGGGCTTTGGTTGAGGTTATCAAGGAATCTTGTTCGTGGTCTTCATCTTCTCTGCTTAATAGGTCTACTAAGGAGCGTTTGTCTTACTGGGACGATTCCTAATATATTCTGTCAAGTTCTAAGTTGTATCGTCTTCTCTAAACCACCGTCATTTACCGCTGCATGAAATTCTCCTCAGTATCTTCCTCTCAAAACACCCTTAACTGTTTTCATTACTTTTGAGTTCAAGAATCTGAGCCCTGTATAAATTATGTCGTTTATTTCTGCGATAATGCTATTTTCAATATTGATTGATAAAAGATAAAAAAATTAAAGTTAAAATAATTTTTTAAACTATCCAAAAATCCTCTCGAGCTATTTATGGTTTCTGTATCCCCCTTTTCACCATTCTCCAAAACAGTCTCAACTAATTCATTAAAAAATTGCGGTGTTCTAAGACTCTCAATAATAATCTGCCGTTGTAATTCCATTGCGTCACTACAACTTTTGGTAGTCTTCGTTTTACAAGTGTATCTAAAGCTTGAGTTCGTTTAGAGAATTTAGAAAAGAAAGCAGGTAATCCACAAGTTGCAAAAAAAACTTTCCATCCTTTGATCTGCATGACCGATTGGAATAAAACTAAATTTAGTTTGTGGGCAAAACAATATATAAATATCGCACTAGGACATGTGCGATATCCCCCCAAATGTCCAGCCATAACCGCAGCACCATCATAAGCTTGCCATTACTATTAATGGATTTTAAAAGTTCACAAACAATTTTACCTAATGCGTCTGCCGTTCTATCTTCTGATACATTTATAAAACCTAAAAAGCTTTCATAAAATTTTTTTTAATAAAATCCTTTATAAAAAGGTATATAAAAACCCAGTCGGGCTATGTTAAATAGACAAAACGTTTTCGGAATAAATATTCTATCATCAGTGTCAGGTTAATACATGAATGTAGCCACTAAATATGGGGGTAAAAACCCTTTAAAAATTACTAATTGAAATTTAGTTTACATTATTTCTTGTATAAAATTAAGATGGTAAAGTTACCATTGGATTGGTAACATGGCGACATATGACTCTACATTAAGTTGCAAGTCCTGAGACGGTATGTCTACGAGGACTTTATACCGTCTCAGGACTTGTAACTTAATGTAGAGTCATATGTCGCCATGTTACCAATCCAATGGTAACTTTACCATCTTAATTTTATACAAGAAATAATGTAAACTAAATTTCAATTAGTAATTTTTAAAGGGAGGGCCTGCGTAGCGCAAGCGGTAGGATGCTTGACTCGCAAGCCGGTGGTCCGGGGTTCGAATCCCACCGCCGGCAAGAACATCTAGACATTTTAAAAAATGTCTATAGGCCCCAGGTCGACTCAGCCTGAATAAAAATGAGTACCTTGGGTAAAACCAGGGGTAATAATAGACGGTTGAAGCGTAGCACTGGCCATGTTACCTTCCTTGTATACCGTAGGCCCTAGATATAGCAGACTACCCTGCTATACTCCCAAAGCCGCGACAGCGGTATAAAACGGGAGACTATTATTATATTTTTAAAGGGTTTTTACCCCCATATTTAGTGGCTACATTCATGTATTAACCTGACACTGATGATGGAATATTTATTCCGAAAACGTTTTGTCTATTTAACATAGCCCGACTGGTTTTTTATATACCTTTTTATAAAGGATTTTATTAAAATTTTTTTAATATATGGTATACAGCCAACTACAGGAACTTAGTTTCCTTGTGGACTTTCATAAAACCTAAAAAGCTTTCCAGTATAATTCCGTCTGTATTAACAAATCGTATAATTGCAGAGGGCTGGCTAAAATTGTTCGTTTAATTTCATCAATTATTTTGTTTGAAACTACTGTCGAAATAGCAGAAATCAAATCATTCTGAATTAGACCTTGAAACACACTGGACTGTTCTAAATGAGTTTTTAAATAAGGATCGTACTTAGAAATTAGTGAAACAAGATCCATGTAATTGCCCCTATTTGCTGATGTACTGGTTTCGTCGTGATCTCTGAACCCAAGTTCATTTAAACATAAAAAACACACAGCGACAATAAGTCTTTTCAGCACGTCTATTCTATTTTCTCCAAAAACTTTCTCTTTGATGATGGCCTGCAAGTGAGCTTTAGACAGGATATGTCGTGTCACTACCTTATGAAAATTGTTTAAATCGCCAAAACCACTATGATTCCAAACACCATTTTCATTCACAAAGAGGAATCAACACCAGCTAAAGAGTTTATTGCTAAATTCACAACCAGGTAGCCACTCGTATTGTTCGTAAGATTTTTCCGAATTAAAATGTCTGATGCAAGTTTTTATTTTGGTAGTGAGATTTTTCATTTCAGGCTTCTACCTACCATTAATTAAAAAAACAGTAATACCTCAGCAATTTTTAATATTACTTTAGGTCACATTGTTTTAATATTAAAAATAAAACAAAATAAAAGATAAGAACAGTTGATTTAAAAATATTAAAACTATTGATCGAAGAAAGCTGTAATATTATCGTTTTCTCTATTCGTGCCATATAAATATAATATAGTACCTTTATTAATTATGTTCCATGTGTTACCAAAATTCAACGAACTAAAGCGTTTCTCTAATAACAAACATACTACACATTTACTCATTACAGCTGATTATAAAGCGACAAATACGGTCAACTTAACCTTCGCTTCTCAGTACAAAACCCGGGTTATTTTTACATAAGGCAGGAGAAGCAACTCTGAACGTAGATTATCCCGAAATAGCTCCGACTACCAACGTAGAATCACGAACAGGAAAGCTAAAGATATGCGCAGAGTCGGAACGAGCTCGCTGCTTGTTCTGCATAATTCTCGTATGTAGCTTAAAATGCTGTTTATATGTGTATTGTAGTTTGTGGTACGCTATTACTATGGAAACCTAGGGAAGCAATGCTTCCCTTTCTTCCATACACCGCACGCTCCTGGTAAAGCATGACAAGCTGATGGAGATATTGACAAATATTGGAATAAACACCTGTGATCTAAGAATTGTTAGCAATTTTTACTGGAATCAAACATCGTCTATCCGTACAGAGGCAGGAGAATCCGATGATATCAAAATCAAACTTGTGGTCCGACAGGGATGTATACTATGACCCTTGCTGTTTAACATATACTCTGAGGAAATCTTTCAAGAAGCAGTAGAGGATGTTAAAGCCGGAATTCGAGTTAACGGAGAACGTTTCAATAACATCAGATACGCTGATTGACACGGTGGTATTCGCTGACAGTTATGAAGCTCCCCAGGAGTTAATGAATAGAATCACAGAAGTCATTCAGAGATATGGACGTTCACTAAACATTAATAAAACAAAATGTATGATCATATCTAAGAAGGAACAGCAAATTGAAGGAATCAGTGTGAATTGTCAACCAATAGAAGGAGTAAAAACATACATCTACCTTGGTTCGAACATGAAAATTAGGACCATTACCTAGAAATAAAATGTAGGATAGAGAAAACAAGATCTGCATTTCAAAAAATGTCTAAGCTATTCAAATGCCATAATTTATCAGTACCCATAGAAATCAGATTACTACGATGCTATATCTTTCCTTTACTGTTGTACGGAGTTGAGTCAGAAACCCAAAGACACCTTACTGATCATGGCAGTCGGAAACCAAAATCCGGCAGGAGAGGTACACTTGAAGCATATGAGGCCTCTCAGGTCGTCAGCAAGCGAAACCCTCATAATCAGAAGGAAACCAAGAAAAGCATTGGTTTAGAGAAAATAGAAAAAGGACGAACCCTAAGACTGGCCACATGGAACGTAAAGAGTTTATATCAACCAGGTAAGCTGGACAACCTAATAGCTGAAATGGATCGCCTTAAGATAAATATATTCGGTATCAGCGATGTTCAATGGCCCGATTCAGGAAAACTAGCCACAAACAACGGCATGATGTATTACGTTGGTAACAATGATCCAAGACATCGATATGGAGTTGCCATTCTTGTAGACAAAGCGACAAATAAATCAGTAGTTGGTTTTACTCCCTACTCAGAGAGATTGATGATGATTCAATTGCAGACATTCTCTAAAAAAAGAGGTTAGTCTTTGTATGTGGGTATATTTTATTTTATAAAAACCCTTAAAAGGGCAACATTACAAGCACGAACGTTTTCGGAACAACTGTTCCATCATCAGGTTAAAATGCAGGTTAACATGCCTGAGCCACCAAAATATTTGGGTAAAAACCCTTTAAATTGAAAAATGTTACCGAAGAATGTACATGATGTTTATAATATTATATGATGTTTAATATTTTAATTAGATTTTACTTCAGGTAACATACACCCATGCTTAAGTGAGTTCCAGTGTCCGGAGAGTACACCTCTTCAAACGGACTACGGTTGGCAACTCTAAAAAGATAAACATTGTACAAATATATGCACCAACTGCCGACAAAGATGAGACCGAGATAGAGAGGTTCTACATGCAATTGAACGAAATCATAAGATCCACAAAAAAAGATGATATATTGTTGGTGATGGGAGATTTCAACGCCAAGGTTGGAAAAGGGAAAGTGGACGGATGTGTGGGGGAATTTGGCTTGGGAGAAAGAAATTAAAGAGGGGACAGACTTGTCGAATTCTGCCAAAGCGAGGAGATGGTAATAATGAATGCAAATTTTAAATTACCTAAAAGAAGACTTTATTGTTCGAAACCAGATAGATTATATTTTAATAAAATCTAGATATAAAAACGCTATAAAGTCTCTGAGAACATACCCCGGAGCTGACATAAATTCAGACCATAATCCATTAGTAGGCGTAATGCAGATAAAATTAAAGAAGATCCAAAAACAAACAAATATATCACGGTTTGATGTCTCAAAGATAAAAGAAGAACCTATACGTCAGAGCTTAAAACAAGAAATAAATGATAACTTAAAGAAAATCAAACAAGACGTGATAAAAACAACAGATGTTAATGACAAATGGAACATGGTACAGGAAACTTTAATAAAGGCAGGAGAAAAGCTACTGCAGACATAAATAAGAAAAAAACAGAGATGGATGACTTCAGAAATCTTAGATCTAATGGAGGAAAGAAGGAAACATAAAGGCAGGAGTAAAGCAAAATACAAGGAACTACAGAGATTGATAGGAAAGAAAATAAAAAAGGCCAAATCCACCTGGCTTGCTAATCAATGCAGTGAAATAGAGGCATATGCTAAACAGTATGATAGCTTTAACATGCATAAGAAAATAAAGGAAATGACAAATACACTGAGAAAAAAGAAAGATGCCCTTCTGAAAGACGCAAATGGAAAAATCATTATAGAAATTAAAGAGAAATTAAAAAAATGGAAGACATACATAACAGATCTGTTTGAGGATAATCGGCAAGAACCGGAAGAAATCGACAGCGAAACGGGGCCAGAGATCATAATAGAGGAAATCGAACAAGCAATACGAAACGCAAAAAACGGAAAAACTGTAGGTCCAGACGAAATACCTGCGGAACTACTGAAATGTCTAGACGATGAAACTCTACCTGTACTTCTGGACCTATTTAATGGAGTATATAAAACTGGAAAAATCCCACAGGAATGGTTGGTGTCCACCTTTGTAGCAATACCAAAAACAGTATATGCCAAAGATTGTTCAGACTATAGGACAATATCACTAATAAGCCATACCCTCAAAATATTTCTAAAGGTGATTCATGGAAGATTATATAGAAAACTAGAAGATGATATGGATGATACTCAGTTTGAGTTCCGCAAGGGACTGGGAACGAGAGAGGCATTGTTTGCTTTTAATGTCCTCTCTCAAAGATGCTTAGATATGAACCTAGATTTCATCGACTTCGAGAAGGCATTCGACAGGGTCCGACATGAAAAACTAATAGAAATACTGAGAAACAAAGATATAGACAGACGAGACTTACGAATCATTATCAATGTGTATTGGAATCAAAATGCCAATATAAAGATAGAAGAATAAAAGTCCGAAAATATAGATATAAAGAGAGGAGTAAGACAGGGCTGTGTTCTGTAACCATTACTGTTTAACGTGTACAGTGAAGCCATATTCCAGGAAGCGATAGCGGATCTGGGTGATGGAATCTCTGTTAACGGAAGAATAGTAAATAACATAAGATTCGCTTATGACACCGTTATAATGGCAGACACCCTGGAATCGCTACAAGAATTGGTAAATAGAATTAACGATTATTGCATTAGATACGGACTAAAAATAAATAAGAGAAAAACTAAATTTATGATTGTCTCAAAAACGGAACATGGAAATGAAAGATTAATGAAAGGCAAACCCAAATAGAAAAAGTAGAGACATATAAATATCTGGGAACCTGGGTTGATGAGAAAAATGACCAAAGCAGAGAAATCAAAGTCCGAATTGAAACTGCAAGGCAAGCATTTGTGAAAATGAAGACAATGCTTACCAACACAGACCTTCAGTTGCATCTCAGATTGAGGGCTCTAAGATGTTACATATTTTCTATCTTACTATACGGAATGGAAGCTTGGACATTGAAGAAACAACACATAAGGAAAATAGAGGCGTTCGAAATGTGGTGTTACAGAAGAATATTAAAAATTCAGTGGGTTCAAAGGATTACCAATGCTGAGGTACTACGACGTCTAAATAAGGAGTTAGAAATTATGAACAGCATAAAAAGAAGAAAACTAGAGTATTTGGGTCACATAACCAGAGGAGAAAAATATGAGCTGCTGAGAATTATTATGCAAGGAAGGATCCAAGGAAGAAGAAGCATAGGAAGAAGACGCATGTCCTGGCTGAGGAACCTTAGAGAATGGTTTAACTGTAGTTCACTACAACTTTTCAGAGCAGCAGCCAACAAAGTGACCATAGCCGTTATGATATCCAACCTCCGATAGGAGATGGAACTTTAAGAAGAAGAAGGAGTTGAGTCGTGGACTCTCACAGACACTATTTGCAAAAAAATTGAGGCTTTGGAAATGTGGCTTTATCGTCGAATCCTAAAATATTCTATATCGACCACGTTACTAACCCGGACGTTTTATTAAGGATGCAAACAGGAAAAGAGTTGTTAACCACAATAAAAACAGCCAAAATTGAATACCTCGGTCACATAAAGAGGAACAGCTAAAGATATGGGTTGCTGCAAATAATTCTACAAGGAAAAGTAGAAGGAAAACAAGGACCAGGAAGGCGAAGGATCTGAAAATTCTACGTACTTGACTCAACACAACAACCACAAATATTTTCAGAGCAGCAGTTTGCAAAATACAGATTGCCATAATTGTCGCCAACATCCGAAACGGATAAGCACTACAAGAAGAAGAATTTCCCATACACCTGTACACCTTCAATAATATTGTTTCGATTTTTCTTGCTGTTTTTGCCGCAAAATAGAATTTTATGACGGAACGGTATTCAAGTGTTATTTTCTTTAGACACGAATTTGAACATAACGAAATAATGATTCCAATCATAGTATTTCCTATATGTATGATCTACGCCTAGAAATTTTCGCCTTGCACTCGTATTTATTGTTTTACCGTTCCTATATTTGCGCAATTTTTCCGCATGGTAACAGTTCACGTGTTTGGATGCTATAACCATTATTGCAATTTGGAGGAGCACATCTAATAGCAATCCTAAAAATAGTGTTTGCGGTAAAATATTAGTGTCAAATATTCGTGTTGGAAGCATCCTAAATATATAGAAGAGCACGCGAAGGAAATATACAAAAAAGATTATTGTATATATAGTTTATATTTTGGGATATAAAACAAGACTATTGTGGAGATACATGTGGGAGAACCAGTCAGTTTAAAAACGAATAATTCGTATGGAGTAGTCAGATCTAACGGTTGTTTTTGAAATGCATGTTTTCTATACATGCGGTTCTCTGTTAGTTGTTCTCGTTTTATTGTGTTTCATAAATTGTAAAGCTTATCATCTATACAGCATGTATTTAAAACTTAGACAGGGCCGCCTTAACCATGCATTGGGCTTTACGTGTGAACGAAAATATCATAACATACTTTTATTTAGGAATTTTATTTGTTTACCGGTTGTTGACCGGTTTTACCAATAATAAATAAATCAGTGAATAGTTATTGGTCGAATAAAATTTATTAGTCGATTATATTTTATTTCGTTTCAATAACTATTTGTACTCCACAGTTTTAGTGCATAATGAAAAGTATCTCTCTGATGTGGTTTGTAAGATAATTAATGACTCGAAGTAAAACCACAAAATTGTAAAAACAATATTTAATATTTAAAAAATTGGACGAGTTTCGACATCTCTCTCATCCTCAGCTATAAATTAATACACTCGCGATCATAAAATCCGGGTCATCTTGAAAATCACTGATATTTCATTTTTAACGAGCTTTATCGCAAATAATAATAACACAAATACAAACTAATGCATGTTTCTGATAATTGTTGCGGTTTCTTTTGTAACAAAGAATTCCAATAGTGCCGATTTCGCGGTAAAGTGCACACTTTGCAAAATAAACGCTACCTGTAACTGCCGCTTGTTTTAAATGTCTCATTTGTGCTTCGACTTTATGTTCAAATGCAATGGACAAACGTTTATTATTACCACCATTAGTGTTTATTAGTGCCATTATTAGTGTTTATTCTTTGCCAAAAATGCCTTTGACTGTTGTTGAAACGGCACAAATTGTTGCACTTGTGGAAGACGGTCACACTCAACAGCAAGTCGCAAGAACTGTTGGCGTAAGCCTTTCTACGGTTCAACGAGTGCTTCAACGCTTTCAGTAGGCAAGTTTGCTAACCAGACGACCTGGCTCTGGACGAAGAAGAACGACCACGTCACTAGATGACCGTTTCCTTGTGTTTCAAGCTTTACGAAACCAGACCTCAACTGCGGTTATGCATCAAAATCGTCTAGAGGAAGTACGAAATCGCAATTTTAGTGTTGCAATAGTCAGAAGAAGACTTCGTTATTCTTGACTATCTTCTCGGGTAATGGCTAGAGGACCGCCACTTCGCCGGGTGCCTCGAGTTGCCCGACTAGCTTTTGCTCGACAATATGCGCATTGGGGAATTAACGATTGAAGCAAGTGTTATTCTCAGATGAATTCCGTTTCTGCCTAACTGGATCCGATGGACGTGTAAGAGTTTGGAGGAGAACCGGTGAACGATTTTCACAAGCTTGCATTGCTCCAAGAATGCCATTTGGTGGAGGCTCAGTCATGGCTTGGGGAGGTGTATCTTCCGACTTCCACACAGAATTACCCTTCATCGAAAATGGGTTCCTAACTGCTCGAAGGTACATTACGGAGATTCCGGAAGAACATGTTATGCCCAACCTGGCAGGGCTTGGATAAAACGCCGTTTTTAAGCAGGACAACGTGCGACCGCACGTTGCCAGGATCAGTATGTAATACTTGGACGAGGTTGGAATTACGAGGGTACCCTGGCCAGCTAGGTCTTCGGACCTGAATCCCTTTGAACATCTCTGGGACGATTTGAAAAAAATGTATTCAAACCCATACACCTTCTCCTAACAACACACAGGAGCTTAAGGATCTGTTAGTGAGAGAGTGGAATAACATACCACAACATGTAATACGGAGAAAAATTGAGAGTATACCCCGTCGTCTGTAAGAGGTTATTAGAGCAAGGGGAGGCAATACACGATATTAGTCATTGAAATTTCACTGATTTTTTACCACGTTCTGTATTTTCCATTTTTTTTCGTATATCTGTTTTAGCAACAATTTGATTTGTTTTCTGTTTTTTCAATAAAAACAATAAAAAACCGTTTTTTTTTTCTTTTAAAACAAACATTGATGACAAATAAAAAATACATTAGCCAAAAAAAGATTATTACTGCGCCAGAGGCAAAAATATTTAAGAAACTTGAAATTTTCAAGATGACCCGGATTTTATGATCGCGAGTGTATAATAATATTCAATTTCATCTTCCCTATAACAAATTGAATTTTTAAGTCTACAGGAAGCTCACAACTACAGACGCTCTGATTAATTTTCATTCAAACCATCCATTCTCCCATAAAATGTCAGCATTCAATAGTTTCTTAACTATAGTAGAAGCCACAGTAAGAATGCAGTGCAGGTAAGATAGGTAAAGTATTTCTTACGGGAGAACGGCCGACCACGTTGCCGGTTTGCCCCGAACGACGCATCAGGACCGGATTTAAGAATCATAGCACTGGAATATACGCGCACACAACAATTGCCTGCGGTTGTATAAAACACGGTTATGAACATGCATTCTACGTAGTCCATATAACGAATTAGAGGTGGACTACGCCAGAATATTCTAGTGCATATTAACTTTTATACATAAGCATACCTTCTATGAGTTAAGTGAGTTGATAAGATATTTTCGTGCTGTAAACTTATTAATAAATATATTTATATAAATTAAGAACCGCTTGTTTTATTTAAAAACGGTACAATACGATCATTATTTTTTTAACTAAAGCATGATTCAATCATCGATGTATAAATAAGAGAGTTACATTGTCAAACTAAACAATAACATGAAGAAAAATACTATAAAAAAGTAAAATGTATTAAAAACTCGATGTCGATAGCTTATCTATATTTTTAAATTTTCAATAGCTTCCATTGTAAACACATTCTTTCGGAAATAAAGATCATTATAAAGTCATGAGCAGAATCGAATCAGTTTTAATCCCCATTGTTCATGCAAAGCAAACATGTCTCTTTGTCGATTTGGGTACTATAGTGTATTTTGATGTATGAGAGAGTAATAAAACAATAAATTATGTATGCAAATCCCTAAACTGTTGATACGGGTGACTCAATGAAAAACAGATATTTGTCAACAAGTTTACAGAAGTATATAGGAAAACAATTTTAAATTGAGTATGACCACCAGGTATAAAGGTTGGAGCAGAATAGAATACAATAGTTGTGAGGGTTACTAATCCCTAAATAAGGTTGCCAGTGTCGGAGTGATGGATGTTAACAGGTACTAATGAATTTGCAAGAAATGTAAGATGTTTATTTTATTGGTTATATATAACCAATAAAAGTTTAATAAGTACCTACCTATTTGCAAAATAAAGTTTAATTCTTTAGATAAAATAAAACGTTTTATTTTATCTATTTGCAAAATAAAGTTTAATTCTTGGCCTATTTACAAAATAAAGTTTAATTCTTTAGATAAAATAAAACGTTTTATTTTATCTGAAATGAGTGCATTCCACGAAGTAAGGGTTTCAACAATCAAACATTTAATTCTTTAATTCCAGGAATCTACGACAGTAATTGACTAGATAATTACCTTCTAAACTTATTCCACAGAAAATGTGATAGTGGGTTTTTCCATTTTGTAGGAAGGTCCAAGTGGCGTATTCAAAATTCTTAACAGTTCACTAAAAGTAGGTACTTCAGTTGCAAGGTGCAGTTTATTGTGTATACTAGTGTTATAGAAAATTTGGAAGTGCCGTGTAAACGCCGAAAAATTGGTCCTCTAACAGTTAGTGAAAAAACATTAATATTTAATTGTTTTAAATCATTTACAGACAAACGTTTATGTGAAAGTGTTAATGAGACCGTTGAGTTAGTTAACAGTACACTTGGTGTTGGGAAATCTACGATTTACAGAGTTATTAAAGAAGAGAAATGTGGTAGTTTTCAAATGCCACGTAATGCTCCAGGGAAACCAAAATTTCAAATAGAATATCATTTTAAAGAAGGACTTCGACGGAAAGTGCATGAATCTTCTTTAGACAAGAATTTCCAACATTGGATAAAGTTCTTGTCTCAGTTCGAGATGATAAGGATTACCCAGAAATGAGTCGAAGTACGTTATGGAAACTTTTAAAAGAAATAGACTTCCGCTGGAAAAAGAATCCCAGAAAGTCTATTTTATTAGAAAGAAGCGATATTGTCATATGGAGAAGACATTTTCTAAGAACCATAAAGGAAATGAGAAACCAAAAAAGAAAAATATTTTATCTTGATGAAACATGGATCAACGAGGGTCATACACCAAATAAATTTTGGCAGGATGAAACTGTTACAAGTCAAAGGCACGCTTTTGTAAATAACTTATCTACTGGTTTAAACCCACCATCAGGAAAGGGACGCAGGCTGATAATAGTACACATTGGCAGTTCAGACGGTTTTGTTGAAGGTGGTTTATTAACTTTTGAATCAACTCGTACTGGTGACTACCATGAAGACATGAACGCTGATGTCTTTCAAGAATGGTTCGAACAAATGATAGATCTTCTTCCTAAGAACTGTGTAATAGTAATGGATAATGCAAGTTATCACTCCAGACTTATAGAAGGACTGCCCACAACCAAGTGGTTAAAAAAAGACTTGCAGAATTGGCTGAGTTCAAAAAATATTACGTACCATCCCGGATCTATAAGAAAGGAACTTTATTCGTTGTGTGCCCTTCATAAAGAAAAATTTAAAAAATACGAAATTGATGAAATTGCCAAAAATCGTGGAATGACAGTACTTAGATCCCCACCATATCATTGTGAATTAAACCCGATTGAACTGGTATGGGCACAGATAAAGAGTGAAGTTTCAAGAAAAAATACCACTTTTAAAATTCATGATTTTAACAGTTAAACAGTTGTTTTTGGAGGCCGTAAATAATGTAAAACCTGAAAACTGGGAAAAGGCAGTAAATCACACTATTAAAGAAGAGGAAAAAATGTGGAAGCTGGACAATATTACTGATAAAATGATCGAGCCAGTTATTATAAATCTTGGTTCTGAAAGTTCATCTTCTGAATCTGATTTGGATTTGTAACAAGTAGCTGTAAGTTTTATATTAATATTTTTATTCATCTATTTAACATACCTTAGACGGTTTTAAAAACTCTTTTTCTCTTTTGTAATTTTTAAAAATCAAAAAAAAAATGTGAATTTTTTAAAACTCTTTTTAATGGAGGCCAGTCAGTTCTAATATAGTGTGTGATAAAAGATGTCACTTTTGTTTACATACACATAACACTTTATAACACTGAAATAATTCATTTATTTTTTACAATTATTCAAAGTAATGTTTCAATTAATCTTGAGCACGCCCATGGAGTGGTCGGAGCTACCAGTTAAAATTATGCTAATTACTCTCTCGTTCATAAAAATAAACTATAGACCAAAAACTTGTTGGCAAAAGCTATGAAAGCTCAGGTCTATTTCAATTTCGTAAGCAGATGAAAGTACCTACATCATGGAGCTATTGCCAGTATCTTTCGTGAATTTTAAACAGGGTATGACTCTTAATGTGCAAGTAAAACTTGTGGAAATATATTGAATCTGAACTTAAAAGATGGTGACAGCTTGACTATTACTGTCGGTGTGAGTGTTTGCAAAATTTATGACATCCGCGAAGAGGCCCAGTAAGGGGAACTGAAACCGGTACAAAAAAAAGGAAGAAAAACGTGAGAGTACTTACGATGAGGGAGTGAAATCTCGAATAAGGAAAATTCTCCATGATTTTTTTTAAACATACCACCAACCGTCGACAGCATAATGAACAGACTGAAGGATGATAAGGATCTACCAGCTTTTTCACAAACCACATTTCGTAGGCTACTAAATGACATGGATTTTGAATATGGTTTAGGAGGTCGAGATTCAATAATGATGGAAAGAAAAAATATCATATCCTGGAGACAGAAGAACCTCAGACAAATAAAAACATTGAGGAAGAAGGATAATATAAACCTTGTTTATATCGATTAGTCTTGGACTAACGTCAGTGCTTCAGTCAAAAAGGAATGGAGGGACACAACGATTAAGAATCCACGAGATGCCTTCATAAAAGGGCTATCTACTGGTCTAAAAGCTCTAACCCAAAGAGGTCCTCGGTTTGTTCTTCATGCTGGAAGCGAAACTGGTTTTGTGGCATGGGCCGAATTAACTTTTTAGGCCAAGAAGAGCCTGATTACCACGACGAACTGGACGAGGATCTATATGAAGAATGGTTTGAGCAGACGTTAATTCCAAACTTGCCGAAAGACAAAGAAAACGTTGTTGTTTTGGATAACGCGCCATACTACCCCGGAAATTTGATTTGCTGAAAAAATTGTGAAACGAAAGGCAAATGAAGGATAAGCTAATCGAAAAGAACATTTTCTTCGAGGAAGATTACCTAAAAAGTGAATTACTGGATACTGCGGCCGCATTTAGAGACGAGTAAGACAAATACAAAATTGAAACAATTGAGGAAAAATATGGCGTTAATATTTTGAGACTGCTGCCTTACCATTGCGAGCTGAAACCGATTGAGATGGTCTGGAGCCAAGTAAAGTCGGTTATGATCTTCTTGCACTTTTTTGTATATATGTATATATACTGTTTATTTTTGTTTATTCTCTTATTTAACTCAGTTAAATTAATTAGTAAAGATTTTTGAAGCAAGTACGGTCCTGATTTCTCCATTCTGTCGCCAAACTACCACACATCTACCACTGTACCGACATACACTGTGCGACTGTACGCGCCCTTAGACCAACACTACATTCTACACGTGGCTTTACTTTTATAGAGCCTTCAAACTTAATTTATCTAAAGACGCATTCAATAAAGAAATTAATATAATAAAACAGTTAGCCCTAAATAATATTTAACAGCAACTGTTAAATATAAATTTAGTAATTTGCAGTAAGAATTGTCTAACACAATTGTAATAAACATTAAACTATTTTGACCATTTTAGAACCCGCATCAAGCCAAGTCTCTTTTCCCGTTTTCTAATAACTTTTATTTCTTTTATATAGTGTCTTATACCTCTTCGATTTAATTTTAATCATCTTTGAAACAAGAAATAAATATTTATTCTTGAATTATAAAGATATCTTAGTGTTATTTTGACCTTCACTTACAACATTTTTTGTTTCAGAGTGAATTAAGTGAGAGATTGAGACTAAGGCGAGGAGGACGCGGTGACACCAGCGAAGATGACGAAGGTCTTCCGCATAGCCCATGCAACTCACCAACTGCCTCCGATGGACTCCTTGTTGAAAAGACTGCAAATAAAGTGAGTATTTAATTTATTGTTGGAATAATAAAAAGACATAAAATATTAATATTATAAATGTTAAGTATATTTCAATCAAAATCTGTACACTCCCACTAGTTTTTCCTTGAATGTGTCTCTATGAAGGTGTTTTTACAACAAAATGTATAAAAATCAAGTTTATGAAATATTACACTGTCATTTTAATGGTGGGTATTAATTTGATTGCACACTTTTGTACAAACAAGGATGTTTTTTGTCTTACATTTTGATTTTTCATAATGCTTTTTTAGTATCTACAGCGTTTATTCTAGTCTAAATTAATTTAACTAAACGTAGCAAAAATCAAAATTTCTTCTAGACCAAACCCAGTCAACTGGATCTCTTTTTGCTCTATATGTACAGTGGGTGATCACTGCAAAAAACTTTGTATTTTGATGTTTGATAAAGAATAAAACTGCATACAAGCATCTAATGATATGAGTATAATATAAAAAAAGATCAGGAACACGTTCTTTTACAAACTTTTGAAATATTTTTTTCTTTGACCTTAAATAACAATTTGTTTAATATATCGTGTGACCTCCTTTAACTTCGATGACAGTTTTGATCCTTCTTGGCGTGCCTTGAATGTTTTTCAGACAGTCTTCTTTTATTTTATTGTCTCTGTGCCAGGTAATAATGAGTCTTTCAATTAACTCCTGCTTATTTGTGACAATTTCTTGGACAATCCCCCTCTTCATGATCTCCCATAGATTTTTGATCGGGTTGAGATCTGGGAAATTACTTGGCCACTTCAGTACTTGAATTTTCTTTTTTTTTTTCAGGTACAATGTTACTGTTTTTGCCTTATGACACAGTGCTGAATCGTGCATAAAGATAAAATCTTCCGATTCTCCAAACCAGTCGTTAATTTGTGGCATAAGCTTGTTTTCCAGAACTTCAATATACTGATGTTGGTTCATCAATCCCTTTACAATGTAAAGCCGCCTTGTGCCCTTGCTACTGATCAGAGACCATTCCATGACCTTGAGAGGATGCTTACTCACTCCACTATTCAATCCTTGTGATATTTTTCACCCACCCGTCTTCGCACGAAGGTCGACTTGTCCATGAGTATCTACACTGTAGACGGAGAAACAAACCTGCGAATAAAAAAAATATAACACATTTTTTTAAAATAAAAACAGTGGTTATAGGGATTTAAACTTTAATAGTGATGTAGTTTACATTCCGATCCTCAATCGTCAAATTTTGGTGTTCTTTGGCCCATTCCAGTCTCTTTTTCATCATAGCGACGGTCAACTTTGGTTTTTTGGCAGGGCGACATGATTTGAAAGGAGCTTTCTGCGGACTGTCATGTCATAAACTGGCATCCCAGCTTCACGAATAAGTTACGTGGGAATTTTTCGTGATTTTTTTCTGTTGTTCGCGAAGATATCCCTCATTTTTCTCTTGTTTCTGTGTGTAGTGACACGCTTTCGATCACATTTTTGGGCACGTTGATGAGTCAGGGGTTTGTTGGTATCAATTTTTTTCTTGATATTGACCATTATTGCTTGCGCTACTTGGTACTGTTGAGCTATCTGAAGTTGGGAAAGCTTTGTATTCCATAAAAGTGTCTTTATCTCTACTATTTTAGTTTCAGGAATGTCTTTAGCCTTACCCATTTTGATTTTATTTTCAAAAATTGATATTTTTTGAAAATGTCTTTAAAATTAAAACTGATAGTTTTTTTCGCTCACAATCACCACTAATACATCATTAAAAGATACTATATAGATAAAACGATATTATTTATTCAAAAACAAAATAAAAACAGACAAATTCAATGGGGCATTCGAGGTTTTTTATCTGGGGGCAGTCTGGACTTTTATGCTCGCCACTACCGCAATTAGAGCAAGTTGTTTGTCGTTTTTGGCACTCAGAAATCTCGTGCATGTTTTGGCAGCATCAGCTGCGAGGAAGTGCGGATGATGCTGGGGTTGAGAGGAGCCTCACAGAGTCTGATAAGTCCATCTATACAGATGCCATTGATCAGAGCATCTGTGAAGTATTCCTCAGAGTCGAGGAACATTTGGACTAGCGTTGTAGCTTTATTGAACTAATTCGATGGAGTAATTTGAAAGGAAATTTCATCTCATTGAGACTGTCACTTAAACGGTGACGGTTTTTCGGTATTGGTACGTGAGCTTTTGTTATTTGATCGTGAGTTTTTAGGCTCGATAGTTATTGCTGGATTACCAGTTTAGTTTTGTTTCCTCTTGGCCAAATCTTTCACGTCTTATCGTCTAAAGTTTTGGACGTCTTGAGATAGGCAACTCATTGTCTCGTTGTTCGTTTTCTGTGGGATGGATTCTTTGTCTGATGTTTTGGTGTCCTGTTATAAGTTTTTCACCTCTTCAGGACGTGGTTTGTTTTTGTGGGTGGTGTTTTTTCTTTCGCTGGCTTTGTGGGTTCTACTGGTGGTTTCCTTCTTGGACTTGTCATCGGAGGGACGTGCTGGACAATCAGCGGCGAAAGGGGTGTTGGTTAACGGTCCTTTTCAGAAGTTATTGTGCTAAAAAATATTTATGAATATGTGAATTTATATGTATACAATTTGATAAATAATAAATGTATTGAATCGCGATTCGCGCGAGGGCAGCTGTGGCTGTAGCCTTTGCAATAGACAGGTATCATTGTGCAATGGGATCGGGAAACCATAGAAAACCGATCCCCCCTGTCTAGGCAAGCTCGAAGTTAGCATTTAATAGTTATTGCGACGATAGTAGAGGGGACTTGCCTCCTGTATGTCAATGTATTCAGCAGGGAGCTCGTTACTGGCAAGGGCCAGTAGTATTGCGGGTAGGAAAGGGATTTTAGGTTTAGGTTTTCTTCTGAATACATTGCCGATGGATGAGCAGGTAGTTTTCAGTAAGTTTTGGGCTCTGAAATTTTGACCTCGGATGGTTTTGATTGTGTAACTCCTGTTCAGAGAGCAGAGCCTCTCATTGATGGGCTAGATATTCGACAGGTGGTTAATAAGGGCGGAGGAGTAGTCGCGGCGTGTGTTGTTCACTCTACACAGAATTCTCCTCTCCAGTGCCAGCAGTTTTTGTGTGAGATGACCGCGCATCGTCATATAGATGTTGGATACTCGATGACCGGACTAATAAATGTTTTATATGTATGTATGAGTGATCGTGGATGTGTTCTTCCGAATTTACCGCAAAGAGTATTGAGTAGACCGAGTCTGCTCCTAGCCTACAGGCTATGTCCAGATCGGTCCTCCAGTTTAGTGTTTGTATAAACACCACACCGAGGTACTCGATCCGGTCTCGGAGCTGTAGTCGGTCACCCCAAAGTCTAAGGTTGTGTCTTTCGGATATGATGGGTGTGGTATAACTGCTGAGACTGGGGTGTCTAAAGAGAATCATTTGTGTTTTATTTGGGTTAGGTGTTACTCTTCGTCTCCCACACCACCTGTCGACCAGGTTAAGGTGATTTTGAGCAGACCTAAGTACTGAATCTACGGCTCGTGATGTTGTTACAAGAGCTGTATCATCTGCGTAGAGCAAAGTGGTTGTGTTAGTGTATTGTGGGTTGGGAAAGTCACTATTGTAAATTGTGTATAACACGGGAGCCAACACTGAATCTTGTGGTACTCCTGCTGTAGGAGTAAAATAATCAGAGAAGTAACCCCGCATTTTTACCGTAATTAGAGGCTGAGAGACATATGAATTAATAAGTCTAACGAATGTGAGGGGCAGGCTGATGTTCAACAGTTTCTTGGCCAGACTTGGTCGAGGGCTTTTTGAACATCGAGGAAGATGCCTAAGGACACTTTTCGGTCGTTTAGACTTTGTGTTAGGCCTGTGACGATTTCTGTCAATGCCGTTTTGGTGGAGAGACCTTCTTTAAAGCCGAATTGGAATGATGGTATGATATTGTGTTCGGTGGTAAACTCAACGAGTCTCTCCTTGAGGATCCTCTCGAAGACATTAGCTAGAACGTTGAAGTGAAATCGGCATGTAAGAGTGTAGATCGGTACGGGTTTTGCCCTTTTTCAAGAGCTTGATTGTATTGGCTACTTTCCATGGAGATGAAAAGTAGCAGAATTTGAGAGTGGCATTAACTATATTCGTCAGGTAGAGAGTGATGTTCGGTGGGAGCTGTTTCACGCAGTGGCAATATTGCCAGGTCCTGGTGAGTTCGATTTGCCGATTTGGCAAAAATTTTCGAGAGTTTGTTGATTCCTAGGTGCCATGATAGGATGATCATGTGGTTCCTGTGGATCGAAGGGGGTGGCGAGTCGTCGTGATATGTCTCTGTCGATCCTTGCACAGAACGCGTTGTCAAATCTTGAATCATTGGGGGTAATTAAGGTATTTTGCAGGTGAGTTTTGAAAGCGTCGGCCTTCTGTTGATTTGAGTTTATGATTTGGTTGTTCACCTCAAGGTAAGAAGGGTTGTTTGTTTTCTGTCGAGATAGGCCAAGCGATCCCATATTTATGTTTCTATCTGGCATTTTCAGATCACTCGGCCATTAGAAAAAATCTAAGATGTTTTGAGGCGGGGCGATGCGCGTCGGGGTACGTATTAGTCCACGACTAAGGTCCCCGGTGACAGATTTGGTGTATTTTGCCAGGTAGCTTACTGAATAATAATATTCTGTGTAAATATGTTTGCTACTTTCAACTATTGTTGTTCAGTGTAACTAGATAATGCAGGGAAAATGTGGGACACAAAAAGTACTGGAAGAAGACGTATACTAATAAATTTGAGGCATGAATTTGGGCATCAAGACAAATCTTTAGAGTAGCTATTTTAAAAGTCAAAATAACCAACCTTTGTAGCGAAGAAATATTTTGTAAATAAGAAAACGGTATTTTAGTAATTAATAATAAAATGCAGTGTTTAATCACGTAATTCCAACTTAATAAAATGTTATATCACTAATCAAACACGAGTAATCAATAAGCCAATTCGTAATTATGAAAGTAGGCAACCGGTTTACAAACATTTTAAAGAATTGACTCATACGTGTATATAAATGATGCCCCTATGATCATTCTACGCCGACTCCCTTACTAAACTCTTTTATTACCCTGCAATGATGTAAAGACAGCATTAATATTAATAATACATGTTTTGCTTATTTATAGAGATCCTCTAGACTATAAATCTATTAGAAAATTAATGATATAATGAAAAATTTAAAAATAAAAATAATGGCAATATCTGATGGATGATAGCTCAGTTTTCACAATCGTGTAGAAATCCCATATCAAACTTCATCTATAAACTTATGTCACATGTTATACTGCTAACAATTTATTTATGTCATCTAAATGCATTGCTTTCAAGATTCGTTAGCACTAAAATTTGCATTTCTCACAGTGACCCATAAAGATCGTTTTAAAATTGTACGCTCTGTGTGAAAAGTTGGCAGCGAACATCTATCCGTAGCTATAAATTACCTGTTATGTATGTCAGAACTCAGTTTATAATCCGTAACATATTAGGATCTTAAAAATTGTTAAAAGAAAACTGTTAGATTTTTATTTCAACCTCCCGTTAGGAGGTCACGATCAAATCTCTTTCGTGATTAACTGATTTGACTTTTTTATCATCATTTCCGTTCGAAAACTAACGTTCTGCGAAAAGAATTCCATGTAGTTTAAATGTTTTTATGGTCTTTAGTTCACAAGTAACAAGCATTTGATTGTGTGTGACAGAACTTTAAATCCTTTAGATTTGACACCCGTCGATTGATCAAAACAACACCAAAGGATTACTGCAAAAATTAGTTTTAATGAACTCTATTGATTGTAAATACTAAAAATTACATAATTATAAAACATCGTAACATCATAACTATACCCAAATGTTAAACAAAAGTGTAAGCAGAAAAAAGAAGCATATCTTACATAGTAAGTGCCCCAAATATTGCCACTCCCCATAAATTTATTAATTTGTCCCTTGAATCACAGATGGTCATGTAAGCTCAAATATCGAATTAAAACAACCACTCTAAAAACGTTATAGGTAGAACCAGTTATAGTTTATTTTTATGAACGAGAGAGTAATTAGCATAATTTGAACTGGTAGCTCCGACCACTCCATGGGCGTGCTCAAGATTAATTGAAAAATTACTTTGAATAATTGTAAAAAATAAATGAATTATTTCAGTGTTATAAAGTGTTATGTGTATGTAAACAAAAGTGACCTCTTTTATCACACACTATATTAGAACTGACTGGCCTACATTAAAAAGGTTTTAAAAAATTCACATTTTTTTTAATTTTTAAAAATTACAAAAGAGAAAAAGAGTTTTTAAAACCGTCTAAGGTATGTTAAATAGATGAATAAAAATATTAATATAAAACTTACAGCTACTTGTTACAAATCCAAATCAGATTCAGAAGATGAACTTTCAGAACCAAGATTTATAATAACTGGCTCGATCATTTTATCAGTAATATTGTCCAGCTTCCACATTTTTTCCTCTTCTTTAATAGTGTGATTTACTGCCTTTTCCCAGTTTTCAGGTTTTACATTATTTACGGCCTCCAAAAACAACTGTTTAACTGTTAAAATCATGAATTTTAAAAGTGGTATTTTTTCTTGAAACTTCACTCTTTATCTGTGCCCATACCAGTTCAATCGGGTTTAATTCACAATGATATGGTGGGGATCTAAGTACTGTCATTCCACGATTTTTGGCAATTTCATCAATTTCGTATTTTTTAAATTTTTCTTTATGAAGGTCACACAACGAATAAAGTTCCTTTCTTATAGATCCAGGATGGTACGTAATATTTTTTGAACTCAGCCAATTCTGCAAGTCTTTTTTTAACCACTTGGTTGTGGGCAGTCCTTCTATAAGTCTGGAGTGATAACTTGCATTATCCATTACTATTACACAGTTCTTAGGAAGAAGATCTATCATTTGTTCGAACCATTCTTGAAAGACATCAGCGTACATGTCTTCATGGTAGTCACCGGTACGAGTTGATTCAAAAGTTAATAAACCACCTTCAGCAAAACCGTCTGAACTGCCAATATGTACTATTATCAGCCTGCGTCCCTTTACTGATGGTGGGTTTAAACCAGTAGATAAGTTATTTACAAAAGCGTGCCTTTTACTTGTAATAGTTTCATCCTGCCAAAATTTATTTGGTGTATGACCCTCGTTGATCCATGTTTCATCAAGATAAAATATTTTTCTTTTTTGGTTTCTCATTTCCTTTATGGTTCTTAGAAAATGTCTTCTCCATATGACAATATCGCTTCTTTCTAATAAAATAGACTTTCTGGAATTCTTTTTCCAGCGGAAGCCTATTTCTTTTAAAAGTTTCCATAACGTACTTCGACTCATTTCTGGGTAATCCTTATCATCTCGAACTGAGACAAGAACTTTATCCAATGTTGGAAATTCTTGTCTAAAGAAGAATTCATGCACTTTCCGTCGAAGTCCTTCTTTAAAATGATATTCTATTTGAAATTTTGGTTTCCCTGGAGCATTACGTGGCATTTGAAAACTACCACATTTCTCTTCTTTAATAACTCTGTAAATCGTAGATTTCCCAACACCAAGTGTACTGCTAACTAACTCAACGGTCTCATCAACACTTTCACATAAACGTTTGTCTGTAAATGATTTAAAACAATTAAATATTAATGTTTTTTCATTAACTGTTAGAGGACCAATTTTTCGGCGTTTACACGGCACTTCCAAATTTTCCATAACACTAGTATACACAATAAACTGCACCTTGCAACTGAAGTACCTACTTTTAGTGAACTGTTAAGAATTTTGAATACGCCACTTGGACCTTCCTACAAAATGGAAAAACCCACTATCACATTTTCTATGGAATAAGTTTAGAAGGTAATTATCTAGTCAATTACTGTCGTAGATTCCTGGAATTAAAGAATTAAATGTTTGATTGTTGAAACCCTTACTTCGTGGAATGCACTCATTTCAGATAAAATAAAACGTTTTATTTTATCTAAAGAATTAAACTTTATTTTGCAAATAGGTAGGTACTTATTAAACTTTTATTGGTTATATATAACCAATAAAATAAACATCTTACATTTCTTGCAAATTCATTAGTACCTGTTAACCTCCATCACTCCGACACTGGCAACCTTATTTAGGGATTAGTAACCCTCACAACTATTGTATTCTATTCTGCTCCAACCTTTATACCTGGTGGTCATACTCAATTTAAAATTGTTTTCCTATATACTTCTGTAAACTTGTTGACAAATATCTGTTTTTCATTGAGTCACCCGTATCAACAGTTTAGGGATTTGCATACATAATTTATTGTTTTATTACTCTCTCATACATAAAGATACACTATAGTATTGGTGTTCACGGCAAAGCAGCGTGTATTTCGTGCGGTTTGTTTATAAAAACGTGGGGAAACTGTAATGATTGTTATAAGCTAACTAATACCGACTATAGAAGGGTGAGAACGTTATCAGGTAGGTACATTCAAGTACTTTATTAATCCATATTGTGTGTAATTAATATAAAATAGAATAAAACATAAATCTCCATTTTTGTTCCGCAGTAGTAATGATCCTAATATTGCCACATGAGATAGTTCCTAATATTGCCATGGCAATATTTGGAACCTAACATAAAAATTTACTTTTTATTAATAAAAACTTTCCTTTCAACAGAATGCCGAATAGAAAGAGAGCCCTGTGGTCCTATGTTAAACTACCTCGAACAACACTTGGACTACATTATCGCAGCCAAAATTCGGTTAAACGACTTGGAAGGAAAAGTGTTTTAAGTTTTGAACAAGAAAGAGACCTAGTTCGCATAATTCATAAACTAGCAGAGGTGGGCATGTCAATAACTAGTAAAATAGTAAGAAGAAGTGTATTTTCGTATGCGATGATAATGAGCATTCCTAATCCTTTTTCTGATACATCTTAATTAGCAGGAAGGAAATGGCTGAAATTATTCTTTGCAAGACATCCCGATGTGGCTAGAAGGAAGGCTCAGCAAATCCAGTAAGAGCACAGAAAATGAATCCATTTATTGTAAAGGAGTATTTTAAGAAATTGGAGGAAGTATTCATTAAATTGGAATTGTTTGATAAACCTGGAAACGTGTACAATATGGACGAGAAAGGTTGCCGTCTAACGATCCATAAACAGCAAACCGTATTGGCCAAGAAATGTGCTAAACGTATCCACTTGACAGCGCCTGAACACGTTGAAAATGTTAATATTGTGGGTTGTGGAAATGCCCTGGGGCAAGCTATCCCACCGTTCATTCTTTTCAAAGAGAAGATATTGAAGCCTGAATAGAATGATCATCTACCACCAGGATCAACTGTAATGATGACACAGAAAGGGAGCATGTGTTAGCACTTTATTTTGTCTTCCAAGTAACACCACGCATGAACTGCAGCCCATGGATAAAGCATTCTTCAAAAGTTATGAGTCTTTTTGGGATCAGGAGGTTTTAAATTTTTTGATAACTCAACCTGGGAAAATTTAACCAAAATGCGATTTGGTCACATATTTCGTAAAGTTTGGTTGACACAAGCGATGACACCAGCTAACATCGTCTCTGGGTTCAAAGCAACTGGAATATTTCCTTTTAATCCAGACATCATACCTGAATTAGCATTTGCACCCAGTCTTATAACGCATATTGAAGAAAATGTGTTAGAACAACATAAATAAGCCATCAACTACTACAGATGATGAAAACGGTCCCTGCACCGTTTTCATCATCTGTAGTTCCACCTTGCGAAAGTGGAATAAGTAATAAAAAAAAAAAAATAAACAAAACGTCTTCGTTTATCTAGCGAGTCGTCTCATTCTGAATGAGATTTCAGTGTTCATGATAGTACATCTGATGATATAAACAGCGAAGATGAAAATATGGTACCATTCACTCCCGAAAAAGTTCCAGAACCAGACACTTCTTTTAAAGGTATAGGCTTACTAATTTCGCCCCTAATCAAGATAACTGCTACAAAGCGAAAACCAGCAATTAATAGCAAAGCTCAAGAAGTTACGAAATATTTATTTTCCACAGCGATAGAAAAGCCACAAAAAGGTAAAAGTAACAAAGAAGCTTCCAAACAACAAGAAAAATCAAAAGACAAAAACAAAGAACAGGAAGAAAAGAAAATACACAAACATCAAAAACAACAAGACAATCTGAACAAAGAAAATAAAGAAAAGAAAATAAACAAGAATTTAAAGAGTAGTGAATCATGGTTCTGACATGTATGTAATGAAAATCGCCAGGCTGACATGAGATTATGTCTTGCATAAGAGTTTACATGAAGAGTGTGTGGGTGTTACTAAACATGATAAGGATAAATTCATATGCCCCAATTGTTCTCAAAAATAGTAAATGTCTCACATTAGTTTTTTAAATGTTAAGGTTTAATATTATTACTTATTTTTATTCACAAAAGAATATATACAAAATGTGAGGAACAACTAACAAGAACACAATTCGGATTTCGTGATGCTCTGGGAACACGGGAGGCCCTTTTTGCTGTACAGGTGCTATTTCAGAGATGCAGGGATGTGAATTGTGACATATACGTATGCTTTATAGATCACCAGAAGGCATTTGACAGAGTCATCTTCTTCACGTGCCATCTCCGCGACGGAGGTTGGCAATCATCATGGCTATTCTGATCTTAAATGCTGCTGCTCTGAATAGTTCAATAGATGTGCATCCGTACCATTCCCTCAAGTTACGCAACCATGAGATTCTTCTTCTTCCTACACTTCTCTTGCCCTGGATTTTCCCTTGTATAATCAATTGAAGTAGGTTGTATCTCTCATTACGCATAACATGTCCCAGGTATTGCAGCTTTCGTGTCTTGATGGTTCCAATACTTCCATTCTTTTGTTGATTCTTCTCATGACTTCGTTGTTTGTTACATGCTCGGTCCATGATATCTTCAGGATTCTTCTATACACCCACATTTCAAATGCTTCCAACTTTTTAGCAGTCGACGCGTTAAGTGTCCATACTTCTATCCCATAAAGCAGAGTCGAGAATATATAGCACCTTGCCAGCCTAACTCTCAAGTCCAATTTTAGTTCTCTTGCACAAAGTACCTTTCTCATTTTATTGAAATTGGTACGTGCTTTCTCTATTCGAACTTTGATTTCTTTGGAGTAATCGTTTGTGTGATTAATTATTGTGCCAAGATAGTGGTAGTTTTCAACTTGTTCTAAAGCACTACCGTTAATTGTCAGGCTTTCACCATTATTTTGGGTTTTTGATATTCTCATAAATTTGGTTTTCTTGGTGTTTATTGATAATCCATATTCCTCTCCATACTCAACTATCTTGTTCATTAGCTTTTGGAGGTCTCGGAGGTTGTCTGTTATTATGATAGTATCGTCCGCATATCTAATGTTGTTAATTGCTGTTCCATTGACCTTGATTCCTGCTGTTTCTCCCTCAAGAGCTCTTTTCATAATTTCTTCAGAGTATGCATTGAATAGTAGTGGTGACAATACACACCCCTGTCGCACTCCTCTTTTAACTTCGAACTCTTCTGATGTGTGTTCATTAATGCGTACGTGTGCCTGCTGTTTATAATATAGATTTGTTATAATTCGAAGGTCATTGTGTTGTATTTGTTTTGCTTTGAGGATGTCCATTAGCTCTTTGTGGCGGACTTTGTCGAAAGCTTTGTTGTAGTCTATGAAACAGACGTACATATCTTGGTTCACATCCAAGCATCTCTGGATTAGTACGTTGAATGCAAATAGAGCTTCACGGGTACCTACGCCATTACGGAATCCAAATTGAGTTTCTTCAATATCCATATCAAGTGTTTTGTAAATGCGTTTATGAATGATCTTTAAAAACAATTTAAGTGTGTGAGACATCAGGCTTATGGTACGGTGGTCAGTGCATTCTCTAGCATTTTTCTTTTTTGGGAGACAAATGAATGTTGAGGTCAACCATTCGTTGGGTATGTCACCCGATTGATAAATTTTATTAAAAAGGTTTAAGAGGACATCAATGTACTCATTTTCTATTATTTTAAGGATATCAATAGGCAGTTGATCTGGCCCCGGGCTTTTTCCGTTTCTGGTGTTCTTTAGTGCATACATTATTTCTTCCTTTGTAATTTCTGCACTTGTTTCTCTGTCCTCAAAAGACAAGTCTTGTGGGTTTCCTCTTTCGTCGTCGAATAGCTCTTCCATATACTCTTCCCATCGTTTTAGTTTTTCGTCAGTCGTTATCATAGTATTTCCATTTTTATCTAAAAGAGTTGTATTGTGGTTTCTTTTTTGCAGTCCTGCCATTTCTTTAACCTTTTTATGTATGTTGAATAGGTCGTATTTGTTCTGAAGATCCTCTATCTCTTTACATTTTTCCTCATAGTAAGTTTGTTTTGTCTCTCTTATCTTTTTTCTGATTTCGTTGTTAATGATTTGACAGAGTAAAACATGACAAATTAATGACTCTAATGCAAGAAATTGGAATTGACAACAAAGATCTTAGAATTATCAGAAACATTTACTACAATCAAACGGCCAAAATCAAAATAGAAGACCAGTTAACTGATAAAATTGCAATAGAACGTGGAGTACGACAGGGCTGTATTTTGTCTCCATTGTTGTTCAACATTTATTCTGAATGGGTATTTAAGGAAGCTTTAGACGGTTGTGCGAAAGGAATACTAATAAACGGTGAATGGTTGAATAACATTAGATATGCAGATGACACTATAGTTTTTGCCGATAATCTGAATGACTTACAGATATTAACAAATCGCATAACAGAAGTCAGCAACAGATACGGACTAGCTCTTAACATAAAGAAAACCAAATTTATGACAATTAGTAAAAAACCAATACTAAACGCTCAACTTACAATCAACCAACAGAATATCGAAAGAGTCGAGCAATATACATATCTAGGCACCAATTTAAATAGACAATGGGACCACTCAACAGAAATTAAACAGCGAATAATAAATGCAAAAGCAGCATTCGTTAGAATGAGAACCATTTTCAACAGTCGAGACATATCATTAAAACAAAATGCCGTCTATTGAACTGCTACATATTCACAGTTCTGCTCTACGGAATGGAAGCATGGACACTGACTGTTGCATCTATGAATCGGCTCGAAGCTTTCGAAATGTGGTGTTATAAGCGCATCTTACGTATATCCTGGGTTGACAGAGTTACTAATGTGGAGGTCCTGCGTAGAATGGGGAAAGAATGTGAAATTCTCATGACCGTCAAAACTAAAAAGTTGGAATATCTAGGACATGTAATGAGAAATCAAGAACGTTACGGCCTTCTCCAGCTGATTCTCCAAGGGAAAGTAAATGGTAAGAGCGGACCGGGAAGAAGACGCATTTCCTGGCTTCAAAATTTACGAAAGTGGTATAACACGACTACCACTGAACTGTTCCGCGCTGCAATAAATAGAGTAAAGATAGCCGTGATGATCGCCAACATCCGGAAAGGATAGGCACTTTAAGAAGAAGAAGAAGATTTTTATTAACAAAATACCTGTTCCTTTTATTACCAGTACTGTGGCAATATTAAGGGTATAGGCTCCAAACATTGCCAGTTGGCAATTGTTTAAAAAAAAAGAAGAATATACATTTTTTGATTGTTTTATTTTTATAATTGTTTAGAAATTAGACTATAAACATGTTTGTTTCTTGTTTAATAAATTTACAGGTTATTTCAAATAAATTTGTATTTAATAAAAAATAATAAGTCTTAGCATGGCAATATTTAGCTCACTTACCTTATATTCAAATCTATCAACAACATTTGAACTGTATTATTTCTCTATATCTCTGTATCTTTCTCTCTTTCTCTGTATCTTTTTCTTTCTCTCTCTCTCCTTAATCTTAAAGCGAGTATAGGCTTTAAGATGTAGCTTAAAGATGTAGTTAAAACGATGTAGCCAGAAACGAAAGAAGAGAAAAGGTTACAGTATGTTTGCTCAAATTTTCGAGAATGCAATATTTCGAGAGACGGAGAAAGAAAGAGAGATAAAGGTAGATGAGAAATGGTCAGAGATACTCTTCTAGTACGTTTGCTACCTTTATTTTATTTTTTCGTCTTTGCTTCACTCCGCCAATGAATTGTTGTTGAATGCAACCGTTTTTCTTTTTAGACTATGTTAAAAATTAAGATACTAATCTGAAGTACGTGGCTTTGAAAACATTTATTTCATAAAGAAACTTTGCTTTTCGTCGTCGTTTCAAAGTGAAATATCTGCCGTTGTGCTACAGGGTCTGCCATTGTTTACGACTGGCTGAGAATGTAGCTCAAGAACGTGCCGATGCGAAATGTAAACCACAAGGAAATGAAAACAACCGTATTTAGCGAGTCCGAAAGCGTCTCTCTCTCACTTACATAATACTCCCCAGTTAGACAATGCAACGACTGATATGGTTATTACTCTGTTACACATTGATACACTAGTGCGTGCTTAAACAACTTTTTAAAGGGTTAACAAACATATTTACTAAACAGGATATTAGATATTCGATCAAACAATAAAGGAAACAACATGTACAAACATATATTTATATTATAGTTCAAATCACAACAATAATAATTATTATAAAGGATATGTGATCGCCAGATAATTATTTTATGGTATTTAGTATTAATAAATTGGTTGTATTAACCCTTAACTGATGAGGTGCATAATATGTTGCGTACTAGGTAACGTGGGCATAACCCGTTTTTTTAATATTGTTTATCGGCTTATTTTTTTGTAAATTGTATAATTGTTTACATATTGTGTATTATACATATTACTTTATACTACAAATAAAAAAAACATTAGAATTTAAAGAGCTACCTTGATTATTATATGATTATTTAACACATTCTGAATAAAACCCTTTATTTCGGCAAATATAAACTTTATTAGTAACTAAAACAAAGTTGTTGAGAATTTTAATAGTCAAATTTTAAAAATCAAAAATATTTCATATTTTTATAAAAAAAGCTAAAAACAATTCTAAAAAGTAATATTTGTTAAGAAATTAGACTAGATTAATTGGACCAGATTTATTGTTAAAAGATACAACAATACAGTACAACAATCCTTGCAAATTTTTTCTGTAGGTATATTCGGCACATATTGGCGTATTAAAAGTTTGCAAGAGGATACAGTTTTCTTATCTTTGGACCTAGGACACTTTTCAAAGTGTTTTCTTTTGCTTAAATTATTTTCATCCACAGCAATGGACAACGGAATTTGCAAGATTTTTTCAATGGAAATTCGGACTTCTTGTGACACCCGTGTGTTCTCGACTCTTCTATGAAGTTGACGTTTTACGAGAGAAAAGCAAGCTCCTTGGTAATCTTATATCTAGGTTTTTGTTAATTACTTTTTGTGCATGTAAAAACATGAATTTACGAAAGAAATGTTCAGGAGCTGAAAATAATTGCCATCGGTCACCTTCGAGGTCACCAAAAAATGCGAAGATTACCGTACTATAAGCCTCATGAGTCATCTCCTAAAATTGTTTGTAAAGACAATTCATAAGAGAATCTACAAGCTGTGTGAAAGCCAAATTTCCCCAACCAGTTCGGGTTCACAAATGCTGTTGGTACTGGAGAGGCTTTGTTCTCAGTACAAGTCTTATTCCAGATGCAGAGACGTCAACTGCGACGTATACGCATGTCTGGTTGATTACGAGAAAGCGTTTGATCGAGTACAGCACGCCAAGATGATACAAATACTAAAAGAAGCAGGAATTAACAACCAAGATCTGAAAATAATTAGAAGTCTCTACTGGAATCAGACAGCAAATCTCAGAGTTGAAGGTGTACACACTGACTATGTGAAAATCATGCGTGGAGTGAGGCAAGACTGTATTTTATCTCCTCTAATCTTCAATCTGTACTCTGAAAGAATATTTATCGAAGCTTTGCACGAAACTGAAAAAGGTATTCTACTAAATGGTTGCCGGCTAAACAACATCAGATATGCAGATGACACCATAGTATTTGCGGACAACTTAGAAGACCTACAAGTTCTTATGAACAAAATCACGTATTACAGTCAACAATATGGACTCAGTATAAACGCTAAGAAGACAAAGCTTATGATAATTAGCAAGAAAAGGATAACAGAAGATCAACTCTACGTCAACCAATCCCCTGTAGAAAGAGTGACGCACTACAACTACCTCGGCACCATAATAAATGAAGAATGGACCAACAACCAGGAGATTAGAGCACGCATCAGAAAAGCTAGATCCACCTTCAATCGGCATGTCGTGTATATCGAAAACGAACTACAAGAAGTTCTCTTAGCGCTGAAGTGAAAGAAATAACTATAAATGTATGTAAATATGAAACAATAGAAAATCCCAGGTTAATGGTTGAAGATATTGTAAAAAAAATTGCGAGTAAAGTTGGAGTTTATGATCGAAGTTAAAGTATGTCTGACTTGGAACAAAAAATTTGATAAAATAGATGATTTTGACAAAAATGCAATTAGAAGACAGATTCATAATGATAAACGAAATACCCACCTTGGATATGGTTTTAAAGGAGGTGAATGATGACCCTAATTTGACAATTTTTACGAAACCAAGATTTTATTGAATATAAAAAAAACTTTATTTTCAAGATCAATGCAGGAGAAGAAACGCCCATTTATTAGAGAAAGACGACATTATGATGTGGTGACAAGAATATCTTCAACAGATAAGAACTTATAGAGAGGAAAAGTGCAAAATTTATTATTTGGATGTGACATGGTTAAACGCTGGGGATACAAAATCTAAAATATGTTTAGGAACTACAGTCAAATAATCTAAACAAGCTTTTTGGATGGATTAAAAAAGTAGTTTTTTACATTCTACATATTTCAAATTTAAAAATTTACAAATACTTTAAATCTTTAGGAAAACGTAAATAACTTGACACATTAGCTGCGAGAATGGGTTTGTGCCAAATGTCCTTTGGGCATCTGAGTCGAATAAGTCTGGTGATTACCATGAAGAGATGGTCAGATCCAGATCCAGAGACAGGTCAATCTTTTGACCAATATCTTACCAATATTAGAAGACAACCAAGATGACCAAGTGGTAACGGTTCAAGATGAAGAAGATCTGTGCTATATGCTCCGAAAATTAGAAAAGGAATACACAAAAAATGGACTGGAAATAAATCTAGAAAAGACCGAATATTTAACAACAGAGCAAGAACCAGAGAGAAACTTGGAAATGGACGATAATAGGGAAATTAACGGCACTAACAACTTCAGATATTTAGGATTCATAGTCTCAAAAAATGGAACCACCGAGCAAGAGATAACCAGCAGATTAGCACAGACAAGAACATGTATTAAACAAATAAACGGGGTACTGTAGGATAGACAGATTTCCAGAAATACAAAGAAGAGAATTTATAACACCTTGGTACGCAGTATAATGACCTATGTAGCAGAGAATTGGGTAATAAATAAACGAAACAGATCCAAAATCACAGCAACTGAAATGGAGTTCATAAGAAGAAGCTGCAGAGTGACAAAAATGGATCGCATCAGAAATGAGGAGATAAAACGAAGAATGGCAGTAGAACAAGGCATACTCAGCTACATCGAAGAAAAACGTTTAATTTGGTATGGACATGTAAGAAGAAAAGGGATTGGAGCACAATAGGTAGGAGGAAAAGAGGTAGACCCCGAAGATCATGGAGGGATGAAGTGGACGAGGCCATGGAAAGACGAGACCTTAGAGATGGAGAATGGCAGAACAGAAAGGACTGGAGACGTTGGCTGAAAGATTGAAGGCGGCGACAGCTGTAAAAATCCTTATATAGATAGAGATAGATTAGAAGACAAATCTATCATTGTTCTTGACAACGCACCGTACCATTCTCGTAAAATAGAAAAAACACCAACAAGTACATCTAAAAAAAGCAATATCCAGAATTGGCTCCGTTCCAAAAATATAAAATTTGATGAACATATGCTTAAAGTACAGCTTCTTTCAATAAAAAAAAAACGAGAATTGTTATCGATTATATACGAGATCCTTGTTGTGCTGCAGTGATCTCAGTTTGGGAACCAAGATGCGGATAGTGAGGTGCTACGTTCTTCCAGTGTTACTATATGGAGTTGAAGCCTGGACACTGACGCAAGCCACTGAAAAACGAATCGAAGCCTTCGAGATGTGGATATACAGAAGGATACTAAAAATATCTTATGTGGACCATGTCACCAACGTTGAGGTCCTACAGCGCATGACAAAAGAAAAAGAAGTGCTTAATTTAATTAAACAACGTAAGCTTGAGTACCTCGGCCACGTGATGCGGAACGAAGAAAAATATCGAATTCTTCAACTCGTTATGCAGGGTAAAGTATTTGGCAGAAGTGGACCGGGACGCCGTCGTATCTCGTGGTTGAAAAATCTCCGACAATGGTTTGGGATGACCTCAGCGGAGCTGTTTCGCAGAGCAGTCAACAAAACCATGATAGCCTTGATGATCGCCAACATCCGGACCGGATAAGGCACTGAAGAAGAAGAAGAAGAAGATAATTGTTATGATAAATACGTAATTGATGAAATTAATGATGATGAAGATTACAGAAAAACTACAAGAGAATTATTCTGTTCAGAACGATCTAAAAATTCAAAAAATTGTGTGGGCCGAAAAAACTGATTATTACAATTTGTTTAAAAAAAATTGAACATATTTTTGCCTGGCGACTTCTTGAACCTTATTTTGGAGTATTTCATGAAAGTGATTATGCAAAAAAATCGCATGGGAATTTTTTTCCGAACGAACCCGAACTTTTCGCCTAGTCTAGTATATATATTTTAAAGCATATCAATAACAAACATATTACTTTATAGTTTTTGCAGTTTGCGTTTTTTTTTTTTTTTTGTATATTGGTACTATTTACTTTTATTTGTTAGATGTTGGACAACAAAAAGAAATACGCGCTCTAATAAATATTACTAGTTAATTAATTCAAATAATTCCAAAGTTTCAGTTGAAATACATGGTTATTATTTGCAGAATGGCGCAATAAGTTTTCACTTCGGGAAATAACCATTCATTACTTCAATAAAAAAAATTAAACAAAATAATTTACTAATTATTTTCGAGTACCAAAAGTATTACATGATTCCCTGTATATTGTCTATATTCCTTTAGGATGAATCGTTTTTATATTTAAAAATGTAGCACTAACTGCAGAGTTTTGTGATAATACGATTTATCTCTAGAAAACAAAATATCAACAATTAGATTTATATAGGACATTCTGAGTTTTTAAATTATTAACTACTAATATGTGGTTATAACAAATTACATGTGAGCAACTTGCTCAAATAAGGGTAAACTTTACCCTTTAAATTTAAACCACATATATAAAAACATTTCTATGTCTGTGAGCGTAAAAATCAGGTCTGAAACAGTAAATCGTGAGATGTCAATGCTACCGTAAATCATCACCTTCTGACACCCATTACCAAACGCGTCCCGCCACTGTGATTTTTACCGCGCTAATAGATAGAAAGTTTCTACTTCTGTTGGTTTGTTTCTATGGTTTCTCATGACGAGAGAATCGTTGTTGTTTGTTGTTTCAGTGAGGATGTTTCTGCTAGTTCGCGATTACTGTATCGGGATGAATTTCGTACGGTAGCTATTGTTCGCCAACGGGAACACAAATGTTCGCGTACGACAATGGTTTAGTGATAAGGAACTCGCGCTGGATAAACAGAATTAGGATATTTCTGCCCTACGATGGCACACAGGTACACTACAATGCACTAAGTTACTGTAACAATCCTTTTGTCTTTTCATTAACAGAGTTTGTGAAGTTTAGAAATAATGTTTTATTATGAATCTTTAGCTGCATTTGTGGTATACAAAGGTTTCTTGTTCACAATGTCTCAAACGTCTCTGAAAAGCTATTTTTGCATCCGTTTGAACAAACTTTGGAAATAGGCCAGTAAAGGAAAACTGGAAAAATCTTATACAGGTTTTTGAAAGATTTTAAAGGTATATGACGGATAGATGATGGTAAACTCTTGAAGACGTACAGCTGATTTTGCTTTGTTTTTAAACAATCATAAAAAGTGAAAAAATTATTTTTGCATACAAAACTTTTCTTATACATTTTAGAGAAAAATGATTCAAATAAAAATTATAGATCTTAAAAACTTCTTTAATTTGCGAGATTCTAAATTAAAATACATAAATAATCGACCGAGATAATTGCAAGAAACCTTTATTTTTGCTGTAATGTATAAATGTTTGTTTTTTGCATAATGACATGTAATATAACTACTTGAAATTATGGCAATTAATGAATTGAAATGTGCTAAATCGCAGCTAGATCAGCCAAATAGTTTATTATAAGTTATTCAATTTGTTTATCTCGAAAAGCGATTATTTACACTACTGTACTTGCCCAAACAGTGAGTCTAGACCTAGAGGTATTTAGCAGATCGCAATCGATTCTTTGAGACTTCAATTAAAAAGGTATTAAAAAAAATTTCAACATTTTAACAAAATTTTTATTAAAAAACCAGTTTGAAAAACTGCTGACTTTTTAGGTTATAAACATTTATATAACTTTGATATGTTTTATGTCATGCGCTTGTAAGTAGACTAATGGCCCGTTTTCACGCTACATCTTATTGTACGTTTTGTGGGTCATATAAAACGTACGACAAAATGTACGTTTTGTCCAGTGTATACACACTACGTTTTCCCTTCCGTTTTCATTCTCATTTCTAATTCAGAGTCTTTAGTTGTGTGAAATTTGTTTAGTGTTTTTTTATTATGGAGGAAACACGGCTGCTTTCTTTTATTTTTTCAGCTATAAAGATACTACGACTGAGGAAAAAGGGGATGAAGAGGGAAAAGACAAGATGTTCAAGAGAGTGGGCTTCTAAAAAGAAGCCAGTATTCCCACGTCTCGTTACTAAAAGAGGCGAACCAGATGATTGGCGCAATTATTTGCGAATGGACACCTCAGCCTATTGTCAATTGCTAGAGTTGGTAACACCATACATATTTAAATAAGACACCTCATGAGAAAAGCCATTACACCCCATGAAAGACTCACAGCAACTCTTAGATATCTTACAACAGGACGCACCGTCAAGGACTTGGAGTTCACAATCATAATATCCAAACCAGCGTTAAGCCAAATAATTCCTGAAACCTGTAATCTACTTGGTTTTAAAACATAACTACTTAAAAACTTTTATACAATTCAATCAATTCCCCGAGAAAATCGTGGGTGCATTGCCGCAAATCTGACATTATTATTCTTTTTTTTTGGGAAAAATGAAACGAACTGCAGTTGAACTAGTCGTCAAATAAGTCAAGATCGGACGACTTGTCTGAATATGTATTTTCACGTAACGTTTTATCCTATCAGTTCTCGCAAAACTATGCTTCTCCCATCATTTCTACGATCTGACATTTCGATTCGACAAGACGTACGTTTTGCTGTTTACATGCCACGTTTTATTGTATAGGATTTGTCCTATCCAACAAAACGTACAATAAGACGTAGCGTGAAAACGGTCCCTAACTCAAAATATTGTGAAAAAACAACGATACCTTAATTATTTGCAAACCGTCCAACTCCATTTGAACAATTTTTAGGAGAGAGATAAAAACATAATATTTTTTAAGCTACTGACGACAAAAATTACACTTCAGTGTTTTTTAAGCAGTTACCCAATTTTCTTATACAGGAAAAATACGTACTGTTGGAGTTAGGGGAAGGTGGGGGAATATCGACTACTTAAGACAAAATTGTTATAGACTGTTTGCTATAGCTTTTATGAATTTGAAATTTATACATTATTTAGTTTAGTTTAGGACATTTAGTTCATTCAGTAAACCAATGACTGTTTTAAAAATATTATAAAATAATTACAAATATTTTAAAAACACATATTTTTGAAACTCAAAAAATGTTTGTTATATCGATCAATCGGGTAATATCGACAGTGGAGACGGACAATATCGATCAAGGATGGGAAATGTCGATCAAAGATGGACAAGTTTAATGATTAAGTTTACTTAGGTTTAAGTATAAAAAACATATTTCGTTTGTTACA
Source organism: Diabrotica undecimpunctata (assembly GCF_040954645.1). Lineage (NCBI taxonomy): Eukaryota > Metazoa > Arthropoda > Insecta > Coleoptera > Chrysomelidae > Diabrotica > Diabrotica undecimpunctata. Next base: position 35,565,849 of record NC_092811.1, on the reverse strand, counting down.
TTTACAGTTGAGCAAATATAAAGAGTAGCAGTATGCACTTCCGTGCAGTGTGCATGATCCCAGAGATCACAGAGACGACATCTCCACCATCATTTATTTGATCCAAACTCCGATCATTCTGCACATAGTTCACTTTGTCGTGTTTGGTGTTCTTTCACGCCATAAGACTTCTTGTCTAATTTTTCTGTTTATATCTTAGTAGCTCCAATTGTTCGTTTAACTTTCTCAACCTCATTCTTCTTTTACTTCTTTTATTACTTATTTTCTAATTGTTCTTTTAATGGTGTGGAAGTTAAAATGGTCGAGTGCTGAGTTCGCCTGCTTCTAGTTTTCCTCGTAGTTGTCTGAAGGGAAAGATCTGTGTGGTTCGAAAACAATTTACAGCCTTCTCAACAGACGCAGCCCTATTAAAGACATTTTTAACAAGTTCTGCAACGTTTGTTGAATTGATTTTCTCATATTTTTTTTTGTTTTATATACTTGTCATATTCTTGGTAGTAAGCTGTCTTGAATGGAGACAAAAACGTGATATCGAGAGGCTGGAGGCGGTGGGAGGTGTGCAATGGCAGTGAAAGGAAATTTATTCCGGTGTCGCGACAAAAATTGTAAGAAGCTAGATTTGAATGCGTTGTGTGGTTATCTAGCACTAAAAGAACTGGGTGGTCTTTAGAAGCATTAATATGCCGCTGAAAATGTTTCAACCATTCCAAGAAAAGTTTTTCCGTTATCCACCCTGATTTGGAACATTTGTATATTCCTCCAATAGGACCGCTTTATCCAAACCTTTTTTCATCCGATTTCTTCATAAATAAACATAGGTGGAATATATTGACCTAAGGCACTGAAAGCGCATACTAGCGTCGTGGTTTGTCATCATTCACCACTGGTAATTGCACCAACTTGTTTCTGGCCTTTGGCAGCAACAATTTTACAGGGAATATGAACATTACTGATACTCGTCTCATCAATTTTAAATCTTCATTTGATGACATTTAAATTTGTAACGATCACATAGAGTTGCCAAGGTTTTGTAAAATATCTTTAGTTGTTCACGATTAAAAGCAGTAATTCTACTCAAACTTGTTGCTTCTGGTTTACGCAAACTTTACTGGATGTATAATTAACATATTACAATTTAGATACTTAATTTAACTTTTTTTATTTATAATTATACAAAGTTTATAAGAATTAATTTGTTTAAAATGTATTTGTAATGTTTTTCAGTCAAAAAAAGTAATTGTAAAAATAATAAGCATAATTCAAGGAAAATTAACACGTATAGATTTCATTTTCAAATAAAAACTTAGTTTTTTATAACTATAATACCTATAATTTTGTAACTATGTAATTATTTATAATTATTATACATAATTATTTAAGTTACTATCATTTAGACTAATAATAATAAGAGTAAGAAGTAAGAATAACAATTCCCTATCTTTTGCAACTTGAAATATCTATTCAACACTGAGGTTAGTCCAATTTCTGATATTCCTCAGCCAAGATTTCTTCTTTCTTCCTAAGCCTTTTTTCCCCTTTACTCTTCCTTGCGTCATGACGTACAGAAGAGAGTATTTATCGTTTCGAAGTATGTGATCCAGATACGATGTTTTTCTTATTTTATTTGTGTTTATAAGCTTTTTGCCATGCCCAACTCGTTTTAACACTTCTTCTTCGTTTAATACTTTTGCAGTTCAAGGAATGTTACAAATACGCCTATATAGCCACATTTCGAATGTCTATTTTTTTACGGATTGGACTTTCAGAGTCCAAGCTTCTACCCCATATAGCAATTGTGACCATACATAACATTCGACGAACCTCAATCTGATAACCATACTCAATTTCTTATTTGTAAACATTGACTTGTATTTTATAACTCCTTTTCGAGCTATTTCAATTCTGACGTTTATCTCCTCATCTTGATCTTACTTTGAGCTAATAATTGCTCCGAGGACTCTATACTTGTCTACCCTCTTTAACGGTTTACCCTCCAATGTCAGATGTATGTTGTCAACATGGGTTTTCGAGATCACCATGTATTTGGTTTTATCTATATTCATTGTTAGTCCCATCTTTTGCTTTCTCTGTTAATGATTTCTACAAGCATTTGTAAATCTTCTATATTTTCTGCCATGATTGCGGTATCGAATTACAAAATTTATGTTATTAATGATGATCTGCCTCCAATACTCACACCTTCCGTATTTTTCCATAGTGCCTCCTGAAATATTAGTTGGGAGTACACATTAAATAATTGTGGCGACAGCACACATCCCTGTCTGACTCCTTTGAATTTCTAGTTGGTTTGTCTTACTATGTTCCATCCCTACGACCGCTTGTTGATTGTAGTATAGATTTTTGATTAAATTAATATCCTTGAGATCTAGGCGTATGTGTTTCAATGCATGTATGAGTTTACTATGTTAAACTATGTCAAACACTTTTTGAAAATCCATATATAATATGAAAACTGTGTGTTGTCTATTTGTTCTTCACATTTTTTATATATATGCGCTGCTGTTGAATAACTTTGAGTAGTATTTTTAAAGTGTCGCTCATGAGGCTAATTAATCGGTATTCATCGTAAGATTTAGGATTATCTTTCTTGGGTAAGGGTTAAAAGATAGATTCTAACCATTCTTCTGGAATTTCACCGTCGTTGTATATTTTATTAAATAATTTAGTTAGACACTCAATCTTTTCGTCATTCAGGATTTTTAATATATCTACTGGAATTTCATCAGGACCTGGTGCTTTACCACTTTTTGAGTTTTTAATTGCCTGTTTCACCTCTGATATTAGAATTTGTATATTTTCATCAGTTGGTAATGTTTTATTCATTTCTTTCCTATTGTCTGTAAATAATTTCTTGATGTATTCCTCCCAAGTTTGTTGTTTTTCTTTTTCTGATAATTGGAGATCTTCATTGGAGTTTCTTATGACTTGTGGTATTCTCTTCCGTGTATTACCCGTAATTCCTTTTAATTTCTTATGTCGGTTATGTGTGTCATGTTTCATATTAAATTCTTCTATTTCTTTGCAATTTTCATCCATTCAGCGTTCTTTAGCTTCCTTGATTTGCGTTTCTACTAGTTTCTTGATCTGTTTATATTTTTCTTTATTTGTATTTCTGTATGTTCGTTTTTCTTCAATGAGCTCTATAATATCTGGTGTCATCCAGTCTTCTTTGGCACTTGGTTCTTTTCTACCGACACACGTTTCGCAAGCGTTAAATGCTGCCGCTTTCATTTAGTTCCAGGCACTGTTAATATCTTTTTTGAAGCTTCTATGAATTCTGGTGTAATTGCTTCATTTATTTGTTGTTGATATTTTTAACCCCCAAGCTTTGACAAATCTAGTCTCAATTTGACTTTTTTTCTGTCGTTTTTTCAATTTTTGTTGATTAGAACAGGAGATATTGTGACTTTTATAAATTCAATTTTTGAAATAGTAAAATCCAGAAATAAAATAAGGACCAATTCGGGTTCTTAGAGTCTTAGAATATTGTATTTTTCTTTGTAAATTCGTGTAAAAATGCCAACATTTCGACTAAAAAAATTAACTTTCTATATGTTGATGTGTCTGAGTTATTTTTAATGTTTATAAGCTTAAAAGCACAGTACTTTTGTAAAACTATTTTACAATATTTAACATAAATTTTTTAACTGTTAAATAACTTCAATTTTGCAATAACTATAAGTGAACCTTCTTAAAATTTTTATAGCTGAATACATGTGATATTGTCCCTATTATCGCGCGAAATTAAAGTTTTTTGTGCATTTTTAGAAAAGTTAATAATACTTCTGAAAAAATCGACTATTGAAGCTATTTTAGCAATAATTGCAAACAAGTTATCAAAAATATTTTCACAGCTTCTCATTTTAAAGGATTTTCTATGATTTTTTAGTAAAATTGTATCACTTTTCCATATAATGTACCGGCTTTTACATTTAATATTTAAAATTAAGTAGCGATCTTACATTGTTGATAAATTGTATATAAGTAAAAAGTGACGTTTAATTGTTTGCATATTTTGTTTATTACATATTGTTATCACCAAATTTATCAGAAGCAGATGTTAAATACCTATATCAACCAGTGTGATGGGAAAATCGTTAGTTCCCTGGTCTATTATGCTCTTCAATTTCTTAGGTTATTTATCACAATATCAATATGTTTTATAATACTTTTTTGAGGTGCTTTTTCAGCCTTTGTTGTAGTCTGTTGTGTTTCCTTATTTTTCCCAAAACTTATGTTGCAACATTCGTACAGACACCTATTTTATATAACATTTTACCGTTATATTTTAAAATAACTACAAATCAGTGAACCTTTTTGTACATCACTTTTATCGGCCCTTCACAAACTGTTTCCTGCTTCCTGTTTATAAATCAGTGCAGTGCTTGCTTTAATGACAATTTTTTCTATGTTTATTGTAACACTTCGTAAAAATAAAGTATTTAGAAAGCCAGCGTGTGTTGGCTTTCCAATAATAATTGTTAACTTTTAGTCGTTAGTTTAATACCCGTAGAGCGATTGAACTGCAAAGATGGATGGTCATTTTTTATTATGTCGTCAGGTTTTTGAATGTATATGTATGTTTAAATTTGCATAAATTAAATTAAAATATCGTTTCGCAGTTAATAAGCACTCTACCTTCATTTATGTTTGCTGGTTGACGTAGGCATCATTTGACAGTTCCTATATCTTACGGCTTTATGCAATTTTTTGATATCATGTTTTTTGTTTACCTTTTCATTTATATAGACCAGTTTTTTGCATGCATAATGACATCTAATATAACTACTTGAAATTATGGCAATTAATGAGTTATTGAAGTGTGCTAAATCTCAGATACATCCACCAAATAGTTTGTAGGTTATTCAATTTGTTTACACCGATGAGCCATTATTTAAACAGCTATACTTGTTCAAAAAGTGACTCTCGAGGTATTTAACAGATCCAGTTAATTTTAAGGCTTTATTTTTAAGATATATTAAAAAAATTCAACATTTTATAAAAAAGTCTTACTATACTATATCATTTCATATTAGTAATATGACAACAGAAAGTCTGTTACAATTTTAATATATTGTGTATGTGTTTTAATGTTTGCGCCGTCCAAAAAATTTTTTTAATTTATTTATTTTGACACAACAGCTGGAGACAAAATATATAAAATAATAATAACATCTTGTTTAATATTCACAACAAAATGCACATAATAAGGTTTTAAATTCAGAAGTGCGAGTGAATGTACACCTTAAGGGGGAAGGTGATTCTCAGAAGTACCTTAGTTCAGCGTTTCCCAAAGTTTTTTGGTGAGGAGCACTATTTAGGATAGAAATTCTGTATTGAGCACTTACCATATTGCACCTGAAACCTATATATTAACCATTACATTTTCTATTCACTTTATTCAATTTTTTTTTTCAATCGCAAACATAAGAAACTTTATTACAAATAGCGAAAAACAAAAATAAAATGAATACACAGATCCTATTTCTAAAATCTTAAAAAACGTAATGGTAATACCGGTTGAATTTGGGATAACTGCAATCGAATGTCAGGTTCCGCATTCAGTCGAGATCTATATTTTGTTTTAGTGGTCACATAGGCAGAAAATACTGCTTCACATAAGTATGTTGCTGCAAAAGGGGGAAGAATAATTTTCGCTTTATCTGATAACATTTTAAATTCGTCTTAAAAATCTACTAGCGATTTACATTCAAAATGTTTTTTTATCGTAGAATCCGATGTCAAATCTATCAGGCATTCATACTGCTGAGATATTAAGGAAGCTGGTTTTTCTGGAATTGCAAGGTATGGATCTGCAATCCAGTAGTTTCCTTTAATTTTGTCGTGAAATTCCTCAGGAAAATAATTATGGAAGTTTTCAACTAAATGTAGCAGAGTGAAGAATTCGTTAAAGACAGTTTCAGGTATTTCAGATTCCAGTTCTTCTCTAAATTCTGTGATTAGTGGAAAGCTATCCATATTTTTATTTTTCACCGATCCTGCCCAAAAAATTAGTTTCTACCTATACGCTTGTATTTTACCATTGGCGTTAAAGACAGTTATTGTCTTTCCCTGAAGTGAGAGACTAACTTCATTTTTCTATCAGATGTCGCTATTGCGTCCATAACGAAGCCATTTTATTGTTGCTTCCTAAAAGACAGAGAAGATTATTTTTCACGTTAAGAACGGCTATGAATAACTGTTCTGATGATACTTATTAAGTCGAAATACGTATCAACAGATACATAGACGCTTTGAACGTGAAATCAAATCTTTGCTGTCTTTTTCATTTTATTCGGATCTACTCTGTATGAGTACAAGAAACAAATTCGTTATGGATTTCGGCTTAGTTGATAGACATGTCGTGGAATGCAAATTTTAGATTCCCCATGTCTCTATTAACATCTTTATCAATGTCTGTTATACCTTGCATTTATAGAAGGTTCAGATTAAAGCAGAAATCTGAATTTGTTTCGAAACTATATTACCGATTTTTCTATCAGATGTCGCTATTGCGTCCATAACGAAGCCATTTTATTGTTGCTTCCTAAAAGACAGAGAAGATTATTTACGTATTTACGTATCAACAGATACATAGACGCTTTGAACGTGAAATCAAATCTTTGCTGTCTTTTTCATTTTAACTTCATTGACTTTGTTAAAAATATCTGTTAAATATGCCAATTTAATTAACCAATACTCGTTACACAATCGATTACCCAAGGCAAAATTGCTGTCAATTAGGAAGGTTCTAACTTCAGCTCTCATTTCAAAGAACCCAGCTAAACATTTGCCGCGAGAGAGCCACCTTACTTCCGTATGAAGAAGTAAAGACGAATGTATACTGCCCATGTCATCGCACATAGATATTCAGATTTGATAAAATTAATTATCTTCACAGTTTCGTCCAAGACTACTTTTAACACTCTCGCCGCCAAGTGTCACATTAGTGTGCACTCTGTATTGACAAACGTGTAACATTAATGTACACTTACAGCGTTTCACGTTAACAAAATAATATAGTTTTGGCGCACGATGAAAAAATTTAAAATATCATTGGCGGCGAGAGTGTTAAGGAAGGCGGCATTTTTTTCACAGCGGCGCTATGGCTGAGGAGGATACAGTGGCTACTGCTGCATTCCTTGGCTTTTTCCTTTATTCTTGAAATGGCGCCTGACGTTTTTCCAGTCATCGTCTTTGCGCCGTCTGTGAACACATCGACGCAGTTATCCCAGGGAATGCTATTCCCTGTGAAAAAGCTTTCTATTAACTTGAAAATGTCGGTATCAGTTGTGTTAGTTGTCAATGGTTTGCAAAAAAGTAGCTCCTCTTGAAAAGATGGATGTGCTGGTTCCGCCCATATGCTATTAAAATTGCCAACCCAGCTTCATCTGTTGACTTATCTATTTATAGGGATTTGAAGACATGCATTGATTTTTCATGGGCGCCGAAAGTGTTAACTTTTTAACATAATACACATATCTGTTCGATGTTAAAGCCACTGCCTCTACTGGAGTGACTGTGTCAGTGGTATTAACTATTTTTCTGAAGGATCCAGTCTTCAACCAGCGATCCATTGCTGAACAACAAAATTAGAAATTTTTTTCAAATAACAAGTGGCGAATAACTGCAAATACTACGCGAAATAAACTGACACCTCAAAGATTGAGTGACCGCACAAATGCACAATATAAGAATGAAACATGACAAATCACTTCCGTCCGTAGCTACATTTTGTTTGGCGTTGTAAGTTTGGCGGTCTTAAACCAGTTCAGAAGTGTCGTCTGACCGTGAAACGTCGCCGGTAGAATATTAGGAACGCATCTCAAATCTGTATTTGAATTTTGAAACTTATTTTTTTCTAATGTTTAACCGTTTATTATCGTCATAATATAGCGGAGATTTTTTGCCTAATTTTTAACCGTTTATTATCGCCATATAGCGGAGAACCTGTAGATGCTTCGTGGAGCACTCCGTGCTCCGCGAAGCACAGTTTGTGAAACGCTGCCTTAGTTTATAGAGGTTTCCTGTATCTGATATCTTTTAGTTTTTAATACAAATAAAAATAACATTCTGGAGCCTGATGCTGGGGTAAATATTGTCAGCCTTGAAGCCGGTAGCCCAAATTTTACCAACTTTATTAAATAAAGTTGATAAAACTACTTAAGATTGTGGTATTGACTCAGTTCCCATATATTAGTAAACATGTTTTAGTTAGCCGAAATGGGTGTTTCATTTGCATATTAATCTGGGTACCATTTTACTCATAAAATTTAAGAATATTGTAGGCTACTGCTAGCAAAATAATGTCAAATACATATATAAATATAAGGTTGAATGCTCGAATAAATGAACTTTGATCAGATAAAAGGCATATATCGAGCACAGTTTAATTAAATCTTGCCCAAGTACTTTCGATCCCTAGATCATCTTCAGGGGCATCTGAAATAAGCCAAGAAACGTTTTTTTATAACCAAAGAAATTGATTAACTTCGATAAAAACTCGAAGTTTTATGGTTGAAAAAAGGTTTTTATATGATTAACGTTTATAGACTTACTTCGTCAATTGTGGCCTATCCGGCAAGAACAGGATGTCATAAACATATAAATGTTCATTACACTACACTACAAATGGACAAACAAACACTTTAAAATAATTTAAGGAAGGCTACATTACTTGAAGAAGCCGGAGACAGAATGGCTCCTGATCTAACGGAAATGTTGGGGTGACATGTGACAAATGACAACTTGGATGAGCAGTCACAATCATAGATATGTGATCTGCACCTTTTACAATTCTATGAAACTAAGTATTGACCAAAAGTCCAACTGACACTACTATAGGAGGTCACTGATGAAATATAAAATTATATAGAATATTTTTAGTAGATTGAATAATCCAGATCTCACACTCAAACATGTCTGTAATAATTAAGGTGTTAGTTTGAGAGCAACTGAAATAGACGAAAAGTAAGAATGCAAGAAGCGGACTAAACAATATGTTAAACAGTGGGTGGTTGACAACAATAAAATGGTCTACCATGCACTATCTGTAATGTAGAAAGGAAGAGATCTGACTATGTAATTAAAATACTAATAATTGAAAATCAAAATGGAAAGCAAAGTTTATAAATGGGGTGTAATCCAAGTAGTTCAGTTGAACCCACAGTCAATGGTATAACTATAAAATTACTATGGATGTGCTCAGTGCAGGAAGTCTAAACAGTCGAGCTGGGTCCCCCACGAGGTGAAGCTGTAATAAAGTTTTTAAAAATAGGTTTAAATTTAGTACAATTTAAATTAATTTGAGTATTAAGACAGTGAGAGTTTTCATTTGTTTCCCTTGTAATTTCCAGATCTTCCAATCACCCGATATTTCTCCTTCACCTACATTAGCAGCATTTCCAATAAAATATCTAAACTTTTTACTTCTACAATCGATAACATCAAAATTTCCTTCAAGTCACACAACACCTTAGGTTCCTTCTTAATCAACACCAAAGATAGGATGAACACACTTGACAAAAGTGGTATTTACAAATTAAAATGTGATGATTGTGATGCCTCTTATGTAGGTAGAACCATTAGAAAGTTATCCACTAGAGTTTCAGAACATTTGAAAAGACCAAACTCTTCAAGTTTTGGTCAACACTTATTATCCAGTAAACACAATTTTAACATCAACACTGGTTCATCTATCTTACATGACATTAGTAGAAAGAAAAACTATATGGAGTTGGATTATTGGAAGATCTGGAAATTACAAGGGAAACAAATGAAAACTCTCACTGTCTTAATACTCAAATTAATTTAAATTGTACTAAATTTAAACCTATTTTTAAAAACTTTATTACAGCTTCACCTCGTGGGGGACCCAGCTCGACTGTTTAGACTTCCTGCACTGAGCACATCCATAGTAATTTTATAGTTATACCATTGACTGTGGGTTCAACTGAACTACTTGGATTACACCCAATTTATAAACTTTGCTTTCCATTTTGATTTTCAATTATTAGTATTTTAATTACATAGTCAGATCTCTTCCTTTCTACATTACAGATAGTGCATGGTAGACCATTTTATTGTAGTCAACCACCCACTGTTTAACATATTGTTTAGTCCGCTTCTTGCATTCTTACTTTTCGTCTATTTCAGTTGCTCTCAAACTAACACCTTAATTATTACAGACATGTTTGAGTGTGAGATCTGGATTATTCAATCTACTTAAAAAATATTCTATATAATTTTATATTTCATCAGTGACCTCCTATAGTAGTGTCAGTTGGACTTTTGGTCAATACTTAGTTTCATAGAATTGTAAAAGGTGCAGATCACATATCTATGATTGTGACTGCTCATCCAAGTTGTCATTTGTCACATGTCACCCCAACATTTCCGTTAGATCAGGAGCCATTCTGTCTCCGGCTTCTTCAAGTAATGTAGCCTTCCTTAAATTATTTTAAAGTGTTTGTTTGTCCATTTGTAGTGTAGTGTAATGTACATTTATATGTTTATGACATCCTGTTCTTGCCGGATAGGCCACAATTGACGAAGTAAGTCTATAAACGTTAATCATATAAAAACCTTTTTTCAACCATAAAACTTCGAGTTTTTATCGAAGTTAATCAATTTGTTTGGTTATAAAAAAACGTTTCTTGGCTTATTTCAGATGCCCCTAAAGATGATCTAGGGATCGAAAGTACTTGGGCAAGATTTAATTAAACTGTGCTCGATATATGCCTTTTATCTGATCAAAATACATATATAATCACTTTCGGTAATCCGGACACTTTTAGTAATCCGACATCCCTTTGGTCCCATACCTGTCGGATTATCAAGGGACAACTGTATTTTATTAAATAATATAAGATAGTAACCTCATAAAGTTTACATGTACGTTTTTGTTTTTAAATTTTACGTTTTTTTTTTCAGGATCTCCCTACGAAATCACATAGTACGTGTAGCGATGGATCGTTACATAGTATGGGTAGTTATGATGATGACGTAAGTATTGGAATTTATTTATTATTTAGTTTAACTATTTAAATACATATTTACATTGGAGTAAATATTTGAGCATTGCTGCATGTATAGATAATTCCTGAAAATTAATTGACGGAATTGTCGATAAAAATATAGTCTGGGTGTTTTCATTTAAATTAACAATATAAAAAGGCAAATATCATAGGAAAAAGTTATTTTCTTGTTTATATTTTTTGCAAAAACGATTAGCTTTGGTATCTCCATTCATTCTTACGATGTGCTTTAATTATATATAATCCGACTAATCCGCAACGCATTTTCCAAAGAGGCAGAGAGGCCAAAGAATGTCGTAGGTAATGTCATGTCTTGGTATTCTTCCATTTCTTTTCGGATAAGTATTTTTGTGAAATCATTGGACAATCAATTTGAAAAACATCAATAACCTGACTTATTCGTGGCGCTACAACTACTGTGCTACAGGGCATGATGGATACTGTAAGACGTAAAAATCTGAAGCAATAATCTTTGGTGTATCCTATTGACAGTTTCAGGGTGCATATTATGGCAAGAAATAAGGAGGATACTTAGATTTGCTGTAAGTTTCGTTTGTTCTGTTTAACTTAGACTTGGCGATACATATTTGCGATATCTGCCGACACCACAAAAGAATATTACCGAAATCGAATAATAATTTTAAATAATTCACAATAAATGGTTTGTCCAAACATTTGAATATGATTCAGTGATACGCCAGTAGCAAAATCACAAGAGCCGTCTAACACCACCCGCAATTTGGTAGTTATATTTTACTCCTTCATTACATCATGGGAAAGATAATAAGAGTTACTACATAGATATTGTGATGCAGATTATGTCCTAGATCAATGTGTTCTTCAATTATATTAGGATACAACACGTTCAAATGAGGATTAGACTGCAGCTTTGTATTCTAGATCATAAAACCTTTTTCTTCTTCTTCCTCAGCTTTTCCCTTTTAGGGGTTGCTGTACTTTATTCTTCTTCGCCACTCATTTCTGTCCATCGAGTCTTGTTCACCTAAATTTGTCTCTCTCAAGTCTTCTGCCACACAGTTCTTACATCTTCTCCTCGGTTTTCCTCCACCTTTCTTTTCATTAATTTCTAATAGCTTCATCCTTCGTCCTATAAAGCTCCCATTCATACGTCTGAAGTGATCAAACCATTGCTGTCTTTGTTGTCGCATTTTTTTAGGAACTGTAGTCACCCCGGCTCTTTCCCTAATCAGGTCGTTCCTGATCTTGTTTCTGTTAGTCTTACTCAACATCTTGGCCACACCCTCTTTACAGTTCACACTTCTTCATAGTACACCAATGCAGGCCTCACCGTACTTTTGTATATTTTGCCTTTCAGCTCTTCACTGATTTCGATCACAAAGTACCCGGCTCTTTTGCTTCCAGTTCCAGTAACAACCATCCTGTATCCAGTGGGCAATTTCTCTATCTATTGTCCCATTTTCCGATATGTAAAAGCCACGATATTTAAATTCTCCTACTCCTCCTAATTCTTCCCCAAGCAATTCGATGTTTCCAACCGTTCCTGTTTCTCTCCACGTACTTATATTCCATTTTCGACTACCCTACCCTATTAACCCTAAGTCCCCCCTCTTCAAAAGCCTTTCTCCAATCCTCCAACTTCTCAAACATTATTTTGCTCTCCTCCACTAATACGATGTCTACCGCAAAGAACATTGACCAAGGAGCCCACTCTCTTATTTTATCTCTCAGTATATTCATAACAAAATTAAACAGGTAGAGACTCAGAGAAGAGCCTTGATGCAAACCAATCGTCACTGTAAAAATTTTGGGTAATCCGACGCAGTCCTTACTTTGGTCTACGCTTCCTCATACATATCCTACACGAGCCTTACGTACTTCTCAGGAACTCATTTCTCCTTCAACCATCTCCATAGCTCTCGTCTCGGAACTGTGTCGTACGCCAACTCAAAATCTATAGATATCAAATGCAGCTCTCTTTTCTTCTCGCCGCATTTCTCTATCAATTGTCTCAAAGCAAATAATTCATCCGTTGTCCCCCTTCCTGGCATTAAACCGAACAGTTCTTCTCCTAAACCTTTACTCTACAGTGCTCTCCAATATATTCATTATATGCTAACTTTATCTCTCTATAGTTCTTACAGTCCTGAATGTCCCCTACATCTTTATTCCTTTTGTAACATCACACTCTCCCTCCATGCACTGGCATCCTTTCTTCCTTAAATATCCTACTCATCATTTGCCACAGCACATCAACCTCGTCCTCTCCTAAAGCCTTTCAAACCTCCACAGGTATTCTATCATGTCCCACTGCCTTACCATTCTTCATCCTATTTAAAGTCTCAACAACCTCATCTCTCGTTATCCCTGGTATTACATTCTCACTTAGGGTTCTTCATCCCTTGTCTCTCTGGTGTTCTTCATTTAGCAACTTTCTGAAGTACTCATATCGTCTTTTGCTTTATTTCAACGTCAGATCTTAACACTCTATGATTTGCAGTCTTAATCTGACTCACGTTAGTCAAGTCCTTTGATGGCTTGTCCGTTGTTTTAGCAATGCTGTATAACCTTTTCATCCCCTCCGATGATGAAAAGGTAAGACGTTTTAGTAGCAATGCGCTTTAAATTATTGGTTTGAGGTTTACTTGGTGAGTCCTTAAGGGGAATTTCATGGCAAATCTATCATTGCAATCTCTCTCGAAATTTAATACATTTTTTCTTCGGAAGAAAGTAGAGTTTTGTATTAAAACTCAGCATTTTACTGTAGAGAAAAGTAATACAATGCCAGTGTAGAAGATTCGCTTCAAAATTGTAGAGTTCTGGCGCAGGACAAAATTTTACACCCAAGTGGTTTGGTTATAATGCAATGAGTTCTATGCATTTCCTTCTAAACATGTTGGTTGGTTATTGAAGGTAAAACTGTGCTTTGACTTCCTTGTGGCAACAAGTGAAAAATTATCAAAAACAAAAACAAAATTCGACCAAAATATAGACCGCTTGATGGAAATAACAGTTTTTGTTTTTGTTTTTTAAGTTCTAGAAGATACAAGTACAGCTTCAACAAAACGCCAATAAACTCAACTTTCCGTTTAGTTTTAAGCCGCCATAACAAAGTCATGCGTGTATAAAGTACACAAAAAACATAGTGGTAGTTGAGTAGATAAGGTATCTTTTTGTAAATAAAATCTGGAAATCAGAGGAGCCTGATTTTGAAACCATTTAAAGGTGTTTTCAGAGTATAGTAATGTCAAATTCTTGATTGGTCTTTCGCAGTAAAACATCTAAAAAACATGTACAGTTTACTCCCCTTTCGAAATAAATGTATTCATTAGTTGTCTCCATGTCCTGTCATCTTTATTTCAGTATAGTTGTTGTATGTTCTAACATTCAAAATTCGTTGTTATTTTCTTTGCTCGACAAAGTCATTAGTATAATTATGTAAGGTGTAAGGTTTTTGCTAAATGTGACAATTGTCGGAAGGGATGATTGAAAAAAGAATAACATTCCTGCGGACCATGTTTTAAGAAAATAAAAAAAAACTGTTTTGCGCCGAAGCCACTAGTTTTACTAAAAACATTTCTATTGAACATTTGTATACTTTGACAAGGTACATTTAATGCCAAAGTACTAACAGTCCATGCCTATTATATATAGTAAGTAGTTATTGATATTTGAAAGTACAAAAATCTTATCGTTTTTCCACTCAAAATCGAAAACGTGAGTAAAACAACATAATACAGGGCATTTATAAAGAACTAATTTTTATTTCAAAAAACAAATTTAAAACAAATGGCATTTATATTATGTTTAGTCTTTTGGGTCACTGTTCTCTCTATTTGTTGTAGGATTTGTAAGTATATCATCATAGAATAGTAATACTATATATATATATATCCTTCTAGTATATACTTAGTTAGTCTTCTGGTATATGATGTATTATTTTGGAAACATCTTCTAACTTCTCGGAGTTGATGGAAAGTTTACCATTATATGCTTTCGAGATGAGAAGGTTTACATTATCTTGTTTCTTTATATTAAAAAGACGGTGAAACTATCAATGAATTCAGACGCCTTGATATAGCCTTTCATTGTTTGGGTATATGTTAAATGTCTGTATTTGCTTATGGTAAATGACTGTTTTTCTTTGCAACATCTTTGACAGTCTTTTTAAAATATTATAGCCACTAGCCTTTGAAACCCAGTATATCGGTATTTGTTAGCCGTTTTACTTGGAACTTATTATTGTTTTTTTTTTCCTGAAAAACGCAATGATTTATGTGTATTGATCAGGAGAATGAATCCTATCAATTTTTTAAAGAGCGCTTAATAGCTAATAAAATATGTAAAAATTAATACCCAGTAAATAGTGGGACAGTAATGAAATAACTGTTAAAAACCAAACAAAACAAGACACGTAGACTGCGAAAACAATGCAGTCGGACACTCCAAGAAACTATATTGTACTGTGAAGTTCTGGTCAAATTGAGTAAATCCATGTATTATTTCAATAAAATTTTGCGTGGTATCTCTTCCACTTCGAAACTTTTTGAGTTGGTGCTTAAAATTTGTTGCTACAATAAAACAATTCGTGAAATGGTGGATAAACTTAATATTCCTGAAACTACAGCGTGGAGTATAATTAAACATTATGAGGAAACAGGAAGTATCTTAGATAAAAAAGGTAAAAGCTCGGGTCCAAAACTAGTTTTTGGTAGGAATAGAATATTAGTAAAGGTTTGGAAAAAAGGTCGAAGAAATACTCTAAGGCAAGTTACAGCTGAATGGAATCATAACACTGAAATAAATTTGTCAAGAGGATGCTGCCGCTAGTAGATACATAAATCTAGAATAAAGTTTTATAAGGCTGAATTACAGGTAACAATTTAAACGTGTACTCTATGAGTTATGTCTGTATTTTTAATTTTGATTATTGTTCTCATCTATCCAGGTTCCTATATATTGGCAATTGATAACTCTTTCTACTTGTTTTCATTCGATGGCTAGAAATTTGATCTGTCACAATGCAAAAAATTATGGCATCGGATTAGAAAATATTGATAGATTTCAAGAAATCATTCATGGTTGTGCAGTAAACAACCTGGTTAAAGTGTGATTACGATTTTGTCCTGCGCATACATCACTAAAGACATACAAGATTCTTACTACATTACGACATTCTTACGACATTAGAAACATAATACCAAAGTTTGCGTAAATAAAATATTTCCTGAACTGGCATTAAAGGAAGGGGAAGGTTTTGCATATAATCAAAGACTATTGCTCTAACGTCATTTGTCTCCGTAGGATCTCTGTGATTTCTTGGAGTTTTTAATAAAATTTAGATGCTCGTCTTTTATGTATCATAAGCTCTGCAACTGCGCATCTTTTTGTATCTTCACAGGTCGAATAAACGTCGACTTGGGGTCTACCAAACTGATATCCGTAGTTTTCTCGGAAATTTCGTAGACAATAGTCTTACTTAACGATAGTTTTTAAATCAGGTAAAGAGCTCATACGTCTTAGTTACGCTTAAGCTAGCATCTAACTAGATAGTTAGTTCTTTAAAGAATAATGGGATTTTTTTTGGAAATGATTTTATTCGATCATCAATTTTGGCAACAATCGTGACATCAAGTTTATTTGCACGATTTGCATGTCTTCATCTCATATCAGCTGGTCAAGTTTTGATTTTGACAATTTTAGTTAAGCCTTGTAAGGCTTTGTTTTAGAGAGCATGTAAACTTATATGAGCATTGCGGCAAATTTAAAATTTGCACGTACCTTTCATAGCAAAATACTTGAAAGAAGAAAACTGTCTAGCTTCTGCTGACGCAAGATGATGTCTAGCAACATAATGTCTTTCTATTAATTCGATTAAATATGTATCTTTTTCATTTTTTGGTCTTCCACTATAAAAGGTTTTTATGTACCTTTATTATAAAACAAAGTCTCTTCCTTTTTGTCTTGCCAATTTATCCCTTTCTTTCATGTGAAATTTTTTATTGAGCTTTCGCTTTTTTCCTAAACCTGCAGGTTCTCCCTCCGAATATTCCGAATCCGACATTTTTCTAAACAAAGATAAAATTTTAATATTTTTATTCAACAATAACTAAATGCCAACTTATCCATTAGACACTGAACTGAACTTTAATTTTTACAGCAGGTTAAATAATATTCACTTTTAAAACGACTTTTAAAATTCTTTTCGACAATAGCTAAACAATATTGTTTACTCGACGAAAGTGCAAAGCAACCTGAACATCAGCTGTTCCAGACTCCGAAGGTTATTAAGCGACACGGTGTTTACATTGCGTGGAAAAACGGTAACATTCCAGTAATATTATCCGTTTTCCGCTCAACAACAATGTTTTTACATAAAGGAGACCGGCGATAGCTCACCCAATAGAAGATACAAATATTCATAAAATGGCTATCTCACTTTAATTCGCCATATATTTGGAATGTTATCCTTTTTCCAATCACCCATTCCATTATAAGTTTTATTATCTTATATAGTACTGTATTTGAGTAGTGCCACCTATATGTAGTCTAGAACCGAGAACCATCTTGCTCTCGTACATATTTCTATATTATTCTATAGTAATACTATCAATTTATTTTCTCTTTTCCAGTATCATTCTTGATAATATTTACTGTTATAGGAATCCTTTGAATACGTGCAATCAAGACATTCCTCGAAATTATCGTTGCATGATAAGAAAGGTAAGGAATTTTATGTTTTCTATTTCTTTTTATGTCATCAAATATTACGAACGATGAACAGATAAATCTTTAATCAGCTATAGCTTTATTGAATTATTTTTTTTTTAGACTCTGACTCAGAATTCGGACTCAGTTCTACAGCCTCACCTCTTAACCATAGCGCAGCACACCATAGAGTATCGGTAATGCCAAAAAGGACACATGGAGCGCCGAGAAGAAAACGAACGCAACAGGTACGGTTTTTATAATGTTTTCAAGAATTTTTCTAGTGATTTATGTTACTGCTTACATCGTTATCGAATATTCTAAGTCAAAACTTAGGTCGAAACGTCAGTTGGTTCATTAAAAAGAAAATATGTTCGGAAAGCCTGTTTGCTGTTTTACTCAATGTCAATTGGAATCCGTAAAATTATGTAATTGACATTCAAAATCGGCATAAACTATAAAAGGAGTTGTTTGTTGGTATGTAAAATTACGAAAAGCCACATGATCATATTTAGGAACAGTCATTTTGCATTTATTCATATCTGAAGACATTTCTTCGTGCTCTGATAGTTTGCTTTCACTGCGAAAATAGTTTAAACAACGATCGCAAATATATTTTTTATTTAGTCCAGTTTTTATTTTGTCCGTAGCGATTGTCTGAAATAGCGATTAGTTTTCTGCCACGAATATTATTTTTCTCAAAGTACATTTTGAGACAGCTAGCTATTTCGTCCGACCCTCTTTTAGCGGTGGATTCATCCCACATAAAAAAGTGACCCTGGCCATCTCCAAGGGAATGTATGCTTAAATTATAGCACCACAGTTTTCTCTTATATAACATGGGACCAGTGGTAAGTTTTGGCGCGGGAAGGGTTTGCTGTAGATCAAAACTTAGTGCGTGCACATCTGGTTTTAAGTTTGCTTCCTCTACTGCGTCTCTGACTGCCTGTTAATCTGCTTCAGCTTTTCTATAATGTAATTCTTGTACAGTTTTAATTTTTTCAACTAGTTTACAGTTTCATCATTGTGCATTTCAGCATTTTCTAAAGCTACTGAAAACTTCATTCCATTTTTGGAGTTTTGAAACTATTATATTCTTCTGAATTGATCTGCAGAAACTGGAGTTTTCTTTTTTAAAATGCATTCTCCTACATATTTCTCATAAGAAGTCTGAATAGAATATAAGAGATTTTAGAAAATCTATATCAGAATTGGAATATTTTTTACGGTGATTTGAATGTCGACATCTTAGATCTGATTTTGGAGTATTTGATCCAGTTTTTAATATTTTTACTAGATTTTCAACTCGACCTCGATTTTTTGGTAAGCCATGGATACTTAGGAAAGCCATTTTGCATACTTTATCATCTTTTCCTTGTGATTTTAATTTATATTCAATAGGTTGAGATCTTTTTGACACTAGTGCTTTAGTTTTCTTTCTATAACATTTTTAGATCTCATACAACCTTGTAAGTAAGCATTTTGTGTATCAAAATTGTTCATGCCCCAAAAATTAACAAAAATTGTCTGCAGTTCTTCATGAGATGCGAATAACTCATAGCATTTATTGGGGCAACCACACGCTGGACCTTGTATTTTTGATAAAACAATATTTCCTTTACCTCGGTATTGTTTATATCCTTTTCCACGATTTCTGAGTTCTTTCGTTTTTAATTGCTTACATAACTTGCGTTTCCTTTTTCTAGATTTTGTTTCTGAAACAGAATCTTCTTTTTGTTGTTTACTGGGTTCATTTAATTCTCCTCTATTTTCTTTTTCTTCCTCCCCTTCTTCTTCAATACTGGACTCTGGGTGTGCGAGAAAAAATTTCTTGAAGTCCATGTTCGTTCAAATGTTTTCTAAAACATAATTAAAAATAATATTAAGTATTATAGCGCTGCAGAGAATTCATTTTCATATTTGCAAGTAAAAAATGTTAAGTTTTTATGCAAAGTGAATGTGGATGTAAACAATGTTAAATACATCCTTTACCATTTTTTACTTGCAAACAATTATTCTAAGAATATAAATAAATTACCTTCTTTGTAGAAAGTTAATCGAGCTATTTTATAGCTTGACTAAATATTTGAAATGCAGGATCTTTATCTGAGTCGTAATCTTCGTAGCCCTCAGAATTGTCACTATTAACATCAAAAAAGCCATTTAGATTTGAACAACCTGCTTTGTCTTCCGCCATCATGGACAAATAACATTATTTTCATGCTTATGCATGTCTCTTACCAAATTTTAAGAAATTAATCTGGCTCCATCTATTATTCGGAGGATAAAATAAGTCAAGTTTTCTGCGTTGCCATGTCCCTTGCCATATTTTACATAATATTTCGGGAAAAATCAAAATTTGTGCATTACCATTGTTTGCTACAGAGCCCCTCATTTTATGAAATGATTTATTACCTTTTGTTTTTAATAGTAATTAAAAACTGTAAAAAAAAATTGACATTGTAATCGTTTTCAGCTTTCCACGGCACTACCAGTCACACCAGAAGTCAATGAAGATTCGTCAATTAGAAGTACATCACCAGAAGTACATAAAAAAGGTAATAAGGACAGCCTGTTGCTAAATTTTGTGTTTGGTTATGTCAAACGTCGTATTAAATGGTTTATCAAAAGAACATTTTTACAATCTTGTACATTTTTAATGAAAATAGTATTTATTAATATTCCATTTGATACAAACACATTTGGCATATCTTTTGGCTTTGCTCTAGCTTGGCAATTTTGTGCTTTTGTAAGTTTCATTATTATATAAATAAGACGGATCTGAATATTTTATAGACGATATAAAAACAGCAAAATGACTAGATCTATAGATAAAAACATTAAAACATAATGAATAATGATTAATAGTAATGATTTCTCACCTTCTAGATCTTTATTGAGCTTTATATATATATTTGTATCTAATTGTATATCTAAGTTTCTTTTTCCTAAAATCTAAAATCCATTTTGGGTCCTATAAGATACTTGAGGTACTAACAATTTTTTCATAAAGCATTCTATCAAACTCTCCAGATATACTTGCGATAAATTACTAACTCTAAGCAATGCTTTCCTTTTCCCTTGCCATAGAGGTTTATCTCTCTTCTGCGTTATAATAACTGCGTTTCATTTGTTAAAATGTTTATTGAAATAAGTCATGGCAACCTCGTTTACGCTTTCGACTGTTCAAGACATCCAGTGTGTTAAGATTACACGTTGGGGGGGGCTGTGGTGTACTTGTTAGTAGAATCAAAGATGGGAAAGTAGTTGCCCTAAATTTCTGGTGAGTATTTGCCGTTGGTGATGGCATGGTGTTTTAAGAGCTTCTTTGCTCTGATGTTAGAGCTTTCGATGTTTTCCAAAAAGTATCTTTTACTTTTGAATTCGATTTTAAATTGTAGGGATGTTGGCTACTTGAAGGATTAATGCCAATCGATAACCATAATATTTGACCATAATTCTTCTCAGGATTTTCCTCTCCGTTGCTATGAGTTTAATTGTCTTTGCGGAGGCGAGTCTTGCTCTGTACTCAACAATGCATGTGTGTAGAAGAAAAACATGATTGTCGTTCCCAAATTTACCGCATAGTGCTTTCAGGATGAGGTTAGCTCTCTGTTTTACCCTGTTTAGGATATTTTTAATATCGGTGTTACATTTGGGGGTCTTTGTAAATTCGACACCCAAATAGGGCACTGACGAGTCTTTCTCTCCGTTGAGCATTATATGGTTCTTTTCCTCGATATGTCAGCGGCAATTGGGAATCAACTTTATTACTTTTTATTATGGCCTGAGGACTTATTTTTTAGTTTTTGTACGTCGAAATTCGCACTAAGTTACACAATAAAACAATCACAAATAAGAGATAAAAATTGATTCCAAAACACCAGGAAAAGTTTAGAGAAGCATTAGCAGAAGCTGACCTACCAGTGACTACCGGAGGCCCTGATAAAGCGTGGGAATACACAAAGAAATGGATCACTGAAGCCATCAACAATACTAATGCCAAAGACAAAACAGCTAGGAAAAAACATTGGATAACTGAAGAGATTCTCAATCTTCTAGAAGAAAGACGAAAACTTAGAAACGGCACATCCAATTCAAAACAAAAAGAAATAGAGATATGAACCATAAATAAAACTATAAAAGACTTGTGCAGAAGGGACAAAAATAATTGTATTAAAAACATGTGGAAAACATACAACTATAGGAATATGCTGACTGTCAAGAATCTAGAGAACTTTTCTCAAAAGTCAAGTATCCAGCGAGAATTCAAATCGCAGACACAGATCATTAAAGGTAATAGTGGAAATACCATAACAAACTCAGACGGTATCTCAGAGGTGTGTAAACAATATTTCGAAATACTATTCTCTAACAACAACCCAGACAATAATACAGAGAACAGAAACAAGAAAAAGAACCTCAAATATTGAAATCAGAAATTGAGGCGGCAATTAAATAGCTAAAATTTAGAAAAGCAGAAGAAGATGAAATAGCAGCTAAAACACTCAAAGAAATGGGAGAATTAGGGACGGAAGTAATGCTTAGAATTTGCAATGAGATCTGCAATACCGGTAAGTGGCCAAATGACCGGGGTAAACTCACGTTTATTCTCATGTATAAAAAAGGTTCACCGATATTGCAGTAATTACAGTAGCATTGATATCACACGCGAGCAAAGTACTTCTAATCTACCATCTATCATATCTACTTCTATCATCAATGAAAGATTAAAATCAATTCTCTTACCACAAATTCCCCAAGAACAATGCGGATTCGTCCCAGGTAGAGGAACAAGAGAACATATTCTTAATATTCGTCAAATTATCGAAAAATCTCGAGAGTTTAACATAGAAACATATTTATGCTTTGACTGTTCCAAGGCTTTGGATACCGTAAAATGGGATAAAATGTGGCATATACTTACAGAAGTGGGTACGCCAGAACATCTTATTTATTTATTATAAAAACTATATGTAAATAATACTGCTAATGTAAGAGTTAATAATGTGGTTTCGAAAAACTTAAACAAATTAAAATCTGGAGTTCGACAGGGATGCATAATATCCCCTATTCTATTCAAAATATATAGTGAACATATTAGACGTCAAGTTTTTGAGCAATGGCAAGGTGGAGCAACGATAGGAGGAAGAAAAATCAAAACCTACGTTATGCTGATGACACGGTTATATTGGCGTCATCATCAGAAGAACTGGAACAAATTATGAATAGGCTAGGCACAGTGAGTCCGGAATATGGTTTGAAAATAAATATGCAGAAAATTAAAGTGATGATCATCGATAGAATCGGAAACAATCAAGCAGAGATAAGAAACATGGCAGGTTACGAAGTGGTCAGGCAATTTAATTACTTAGACTTCGTTATTACTAACCGTGGAGGATCCGAAGACGAGATCCGTCGACGCATCACAATGGCGAGACCGGCAACAGCCAAACTCACAAAAATTTGAACGAACACTGACATCACAAATAATGTACCTGGTATGAGTTTCGCGCATAGATCCTTCCATTTTTCACTGAGCGTTTCCTGACTTGTTTGTTGATGTTTTATTGAAGGTAAGTGTTTCGGCTCCCTAGGTTGTAGCAGGAAACACACCCTAGTCAAAAGTCTCCTATGTTCGGATAAATTTCCGCTTTCAGGTAAATGAAAATTACCAAGTTTTCGGGAAGAACTGCGTTGAGAATTTAAAAGTCGACGTTTCGGCACCTATTTTGGGGCCATTATCAAGAGGGATATGGTTCTGTTCGAGTTCGGGATGATGTACGATTACCTTGTTCTGTAGAAATATAGTAGGCCATGATATTATCCATACTTGGAAATATGTGGAATTCTACTTCTTCTTAAGGTGCCTTCTCCATTACTGAAGGTTGGCTTTAACTACAGCAAATTGCTCTCTATCTTGAGCTGTTCTTAGTATCGAATGTGTGTCCATGCCTGTCCAGTCTCTTACATTATTCAACCAGGAGCATTTTCTTCTTCCTGGACCTCTTCTTCCTTCCACTTTCTCTTCCATTATAAGTCGTAGGAAGTTGTATTTTTCTCCTCTGTAAATATGTCCTAGATAACTCGTTTTTCTGTTTTTTACAATATTTAGGAGTTCTCTCTCAGTACCCATTCTTCTTAGCACCTCGTTGTTGGTCACGTGCTCTGTCCAAGAGATCTTTAGCATCCTTTGAGAAACCCACATCTCAAAGGCTTCTATACGCCTCATTGAAATGCGGACCTAGCATATTCTATACGAGCACGTATTTCGACCTCGTGGTCAAGATCGTTTGTTATCCAGCAACCAAGATACTGGAATCTTTGTACTGGTTCTATATGTTTGTTATAGATACAAATATTAATGTGGACATTTGGTGCACGTGTAACAGCCATTACTTTTGTTTTATTTGTATTTATATTTAGTCCCAAGCCCTCTCTGGTTATGACATTCAAAAGTCGTTGTAAACCCTCAGCACTGTCCTCAATAATGACGGTGTCGTCTGCGTATCTTAAGTTGTTTACGTATTCTCCGTTGATTTTTATTCCTTCTTCAATATTTTCGGGGGCAGTTTGAAAGATCTTTTCGCAATATATATTCCATAACAGTGGAGAAAGTACACAGCCCTGACGAACTCCTCTTTTTATTGGCAATTCTGCTGTCAGACGATTGTCTATTTTGATCGACGCCATTTGATCCCAATATAGTTTTTTAATAAGTGCTACAGTGTTATGGTCTATACCATGTTGTGTTAGGGTTTCTATGAGTTCTACAGGGTGATTAATAACTACGAGGTATAGCAAACATACAATTTTTTAAATGGGAAACCATAAATGGGAATATATTTTTTCATATTTATATTCCACTCATAATTCTTGTTCTTATAATATTGGTCTTTGCGTTACTATACAGAGTGTTTAACAAGTTATTACTATTTTTATTTCGAAATCCCTATAAAATCAAAACCATGTATATAAAGAAATAATGCATAAGCAATTATTTATTTTGTATGAGGTAAGCAATATATTGTTGTTTTTAAATTAAGTTTAATTGAAATAATTGACTAAAATTTGTATATAGAGTGAACTACGAAACGAAATTAAGATTTTCTCAATTTTTTTAAATGGATAATCCTGTATTTTATTTTTTAGAAATATTTTATTTATGATACTCTTTCATTCTTGTATATAATTCCCTATACCTAAACTCATTATTTTCCGAGATATTTTTAGTTTTCTTTAAATTTCAGGAATACATTCAATTTTTGTAAGTTGAAATAAGTATTGAGTATTGAGTGAAAATTTTACCAAATTTATTTTTATTCAAGAAGTAACTAACAAAAAATATAAACCATAATAATATGTAATGAATGTAACAATTAATGTGATATTAAGAAAATAAATCTAAGTGAAATGTTCAAAATGTTCACCTTCAACTTCTATACAAGTTTGTAACCTATATTCAAATGACCGAGCCACATTTCTTAACATTTTTAAGTCAATATTATTAAAAGCTTCTTTTATATTTTTTATATTATCTGGCGTTGTTGGAGGCCTCTGGTATACAAGGTCTTTAAAATAGCCGCACATGAAAAAATCAATTTTGGAGAATAACGGTGATCGCAGTGGCCAAACAGTTGGTCCTCCTCTCAGGAAAGCTATTGATGATTGTGAATAGAATCAGTGTGGTGAACTGGAGCACCGTCGTGTAAAATTCACATTCGTTGTCGAATATTAAGCGGTACATTTTTTAATAGTATTGACAAATGAGTATTTAGAAAATCCAGATATACGGCACCATTCACAAGACCGTCAAACATTTATAGACCACCTAGTTTGACTATGAGTATTAACAAAATAGGGATTGCTTGATGCTTAGTAATGAAAATTATGCCGATTCACTGTTCCATTTTTGTGAAATGCAGCCCCAAAAAGCACATAATCGAAACGAAATCTCGTGTCTCGAGTCTCTTTGCACTTGTTGCTGAGACCATTGACAAAAAGCTAATCGTTGATAATCATCGACTGCCAATTCTTGATGTAGCTGTATGCGGTAAGGATGCAGTTTATATTTACGAAAGATTTTTTCACAAGTACTGATATGATATAAGCATATGATAGTGTCCCGTTAAAGAAAATGTTTGAGGTCCTTGAAAGGTCCGGATTGGATTCGACGTATATCCGAGCGATATATAAATTGTACGAAAATGCAGTTAGTTGTGTAAAAATTGGAACTAGAACCTCAAATGAATTTAAAGTCACTAAAGCCCTAAAGCAAGGATGCTGTTTGTCACCGACACTCTTTAAAATATACGTCCAAGAAGCATTGAGGAATTGGAGAAATAAATGTAGATTTATGGGCATCGAAGGTGGTGGTTGCAACCGATGAGGAAGATATAAATTATATGAATCGAAAATTATTTGAGGAATATGCCAAATGGGGGCTTACGGTAAACATAAGCAAAACAGAATATTTAAAAATTGGAGGAAATACCACAGATCTGAGGCTTGAAAACGCAGTCATAAAAGGCTTCAACCAGTATAAATATCTAGGAAGCATCATATCAGCAGATGGCAGAGTTAAGATAGATGTACAAAACCGAATAACTCAAGGGAAAAAATGCATACGAATACTGAATTCATTACTGTGGTCTAATAAAATAAAGATGCATACCAAACTTCGCGTATACAGAACAATTGTAGAACCAATTACCACATATGGTGCCGAATGTTGGACGATGACAAAGAATGAACGGATAAAATAGACGTTGTGGAAATGGATTATCTTAGAAGGTCATGTCGAGTATCGAGAATGGAAAGAATCAGGAATGAGGAAATACGAAACCTTACAGGAATTAGAGATACTCTTTCAGATAGAATACAAGGAAGGCAATTACAATGATATGGTCACGTGATGAGAATGGAGAAGGAACGGTGGCCAAAGAAAGCCTTAATGTATGTTCCGCCAGAAAGAAGGAAAAGGGGAAGACCACCAAATTCCTGGAGAAGAGAAATTAAAAAACAATGCAATCTAGAGGCTTAGAAGAGGGAGATTGGAGAGATAGGAAAAGATGGAGGCTGAAATGCGGGAAGCGGCAATCGCCGTAGGACCCCCGTTATATGATGATGATGATGACTGATGTGGGGATCTTCAGTAGTAGCTATCAGTACATAATATTACTTTTCTTCACTTGTTTTGGTTCTTTCATTTTTTTCATATACAACTGACCCAGTGCGAACAAAACTATCCATTAATTTTTCAAAAACTCTTGCGTTTAGCTTCCTCCGTTCAGGATGTTGCTCGTGATATATTCTGGATGCAAGTAAACAATTTCTCGAACTTTTTTCTAATACCCAGATTATATCTGTTAACTCTTCTACAGAAAAATGCATTTTTAACAATAAAGACAAGCCACACAGACTGATTAAAAAGGTAATAATATGAAAACTGTCATTTTCAAAGCCTACCATTTAGTATTTACATTTTGTTATGCATTATTTTTTTTTGTCAGTTACTTATTCAATAAAATAATTTTGTTATATTGTCACTCAATACTCAATACTTATTTCTACTTATTGTAAATATATCTATTGTGGCTAAACACCCCACACGGGGTTACGCTGCTTAAGCTCTCTCCACTTATTATTTATTTTTCTCCACTGTTTCCTATCTCTGGTTTTCTCTCTCCATTGCCGTACGCCCGCCCTGTTGAGATCATTTGTTACTTCTTGTAGCCATGTAGATCTTGGTCTTCCACGTCTTCTTTTTACCAGCTGGTGTCCATTCCAATATTGAAAAAATGGTCGTAGATGGTCCTGATCTCCATATATGTCCTAGTCATTTTGCCCTTTGCTGTTTTATTTTACAAACTATATCCTCTTTAATTTCGTTTAGTAGTTCATGATTCGTTCTTTGTCTAAAATGAAAGAGTATCATAAATACAATATTTCTAAAAAATAAAATATATTGTGATCCATTTAAAACAATTGAGAAAATCGTAATTTTGTTTTGTAGTTCACCCTGTATATAAATTTTTGTTAATGATTTCAATTAAACTTAATTTAAAAATTACAATATATTGTTTACTTTATTAAATAATACATAATGTTGATTTCATAGGGATTTCGAAATAAAAATGGCCATAACTTGTTAAATACTCTGTATAGTAATGCACAATCCAATACTATAAGAATAAGCCTTATGAGAAGAATACAAATTTGAAAAAATATATAGGGTGTTTCATTTTAAAAATTGTATGTTTGCTATACAACGTAGTTATTAGTCACCCTGTAGAATTCCACATATTTTCCAAATATGGAGAATATTATGCCTACATTTTTGTAAATAAGTTTTTTTGGATATTCTATACCATAATGGAATTAATCTGCCTACTGTCCTCACTCGTGACGTACCAGCATCTTGTCCTGTTAAAATACAAGAACGGTCAAACGGCACTGAAGTCTCAATGTATTACTGAAAAAATAAAATAATAACCTTCGTATATTGTGAATAATTCTTTACATACCCATTTACTAATCATTGTTCCGCATGTGTGCTTCCCCTAATGCCAAACTTTTGCTTTGCAGAGTCCCTAATCGAACTTTATAGCATGAGTTCAACAATTCTAACAGAAACTCAACTAAAATGTTCTTCTTTACCGCCTGGTCTTACTCCGCCAGGTGCCGCAGATAGCAAGTTGAACCGAAGCAAGTCGAATGCCGGGAGCAAGTCGCAAGACCTCTTCTCTCAGTTACCGGAAGACGCCAACGAAAAGGAAGAGAAACTCTCCCTGTTCGACAGGATATTCCCGAGAAAGAGCGGAAGGAAGAAGAAGAAAGAGGGGAAAGAGAAAGCGGACGAGCAGGTCGTTGAGAGCTTCGAGCAAGGTAAATTTCGGCAGAGGAATACTGTAGATTTTTAGATTGTGTGAAAATAAAAGTTCTAAAAAAAACTAATGTTTGTAGATTCTATATTATTGAATTCCTATGTATACGTTATAAATATTATTCAGTCTTTTATAGTCTGTATATTTATAAATGTCATAAGTTATATATCAGAGATTTTCATCCTGCGGCCGACGGAATATTTGCGAAAAATAGATAAATATTTTTGAAACCGTTTGGAAATCAAATTTATAACTAGTCAAAAATTTTGTTTATTTTCAAAAAACCAACAAAGTTAATACAGAATGATAAATCGTTACGCAACGAAAAATTCCTAAATCTAACCAATTTTAAATAAAACTGATTTAAATTCGAGCACGTACATTATGTAAAGCTGTTTTTTCTTTCACTGAATTAATTAAAAATCACTAACAGAAATAGATTTGAAGCATGCAATATAGAATTTTTTATCTATTTTCAATTTAACTTGATTTATTCTACTCGTGTACTTGGTAATTCGATATTAAGCAAAAAAATTATTGTTTCTATATCGTTTTATAATTATTGCACTCTTTTACCGTCAACATTGTATGACAATTTTATACTTCGGTCGTCAGAGACGAAAATGCCCACTCAACCTCTAAAAATCGTTTTTAGAGGTTGAAGCGACAACGCTTGAAGTGACTATCGATTTTGAATGTCAGTTTCTTCTTATGGTGCCTATCCGTTACGGATGTTGGACACTAACATGGCTATTCTGACTTTTTTGACTGCTGCCCTGTTAAGTTAAACCATTTTCGCAGGTTATGCAGCCAGGATATTCTTCTTCGTCCTGGACCTCTTTTCCCGTGCACTTTACCTTGAAGTATGGTCCGAAGTAGGTCATATCGTTGTTCATTGCGCATTATATGGCCCAGGTATTCTAGTTTGCGACGTTTTATCGTTACGACTAGTTCGCGCTCTTTACCCAATCTATGTAGTACTTCTTCGTTGGTAACTCTGTCTACTCAGAAAATCCTCAACATGCGTCTATAGCACCACATCT